>NC_138204.1:65080637-65713852 GCF_964194415.1 Vipera berus | reverse complement strand
TTGGAGAAATATCAGTAGAACATGAAATATATTGTGTTCTTTTTTTAACCTAAAGAATGGAAGAGATAGTATATTCAATTGGCCTTGTCAGTAGGCTTCAGGGTGTTTAAAATATGAAAGGCTTAACATTCTTATCTTATTCGTCTTCTCAATTGCTCTATGTTATTTGTTTAAACAAAATATTAAATGGAAACAGAGGAGATTTGGAAGTCTTGGGTTCATGGATCATTTTAACATAAGCAGAGAGAAAGATTGAGAGTAACAATATTATCTGTTGTGCATCTGTTCACACGGTGAGCAAAGCTCAGAACAGCGCCTCCTGGTGGTTTCCAAATTTATTAAGAGGCAAATTATCCAGTTTTCTGTGGTTTCCTATATTGACTTCTGAAACTCTGCTAGAGTCTGCTTGATGCTATTGGAATCCTTATTTACTGGTATTTAACAGATATTTTGCAATTTTGCCATGAAAAGTGATATCTGAGGACCTGATGAGCAATGTGTCAATTTTTTTTGCCATTACTTTTCCCATTAGGGAATTTCTCTGCAAATCAAATTTAATACTCATCATTTGGGTGTAACTGTATGGCACATCTATAGTGAAGTAAAATGTTCCCTTACTTATTTGGAATGCATTTAGCTGGAAGTCTTACGGCATACCACGGACAGTGTTTAAAATGTCAACGCTGCGTCTTTAGGGTGACTAATACATTCCTTGGTGTCTTCAAAGTTCTAGATTATATTTATTTTAATTTAAATAATGAATAAGAAGCTAGTATAGGAGACATGTTTCAAGCAATGGAATGTGGATAGACCTTCCTTAGCAATTGCTTCATTTAGCAACCGTTCAGTTACAACACTGATGAAAAGTAACTTTGTAACCAACCTGCATTTATGACCATTGCAGGCCTGTAAAGCAAACAAGAGTTGAAGCAAGATTATAAGCATGACCCTGGTTTCACTGAGCAATTGCTTTGCTTAATGACCAAATCACAAGTCTCAAATGTGGTCACTAAATAAGGACCCCAGATGAATTCTTACAAAATAAATGGTGGAGGCCTGCAACCCAGTGCTTTTTTTTTTGCCTTTTAGATATGGGTGTTTTGGTGGACCATAGTCACCATGGCAACCATTGGAGAATATATTTTCAAAATTCCAAATGCGTGCAATGGTCCAAAAAGATTGAGGAAGCTTATAACAGAAGCAAATATAAACAGTGAAATATATAAGCATTGTTTCTTGTATAGTGAAACCATTTTGTTTGTTTGTTTGTTTGCAGATGTGGAAAATATCTCAGTCTTAAAATGATATAGGTGTACTTCAAATCTTGCCAGCTATCACCTCCAGAAACTGGAAGTGACTTATGAAATTTACTTCACCAAATATTTCAAATGCCCAAGCCATTGGTTTCCACTGAGCTCTCTGAATCTCATATGGATGTTTTATACTATATCCAGATTTTTTTTCCAGATAATATAAAATTCCAAAATTGACAAGCAAACTTTGTCTACAAACAGACAAAGTTGCATCTTACAGATAGGGAATGTGTATGTTATTTTGGAAACTGCTTTTGAACAAACATGAGCAATAGATCAATGATTAATTAAATACATTAGTTTGTTAAACTTTGGGAAATTCTTGAGAAATCCATAAATAGAACACAAACGAACCTTATTTCTAAAAAAATCCTATAAATAGTCTTTTGTTTAGAATGATTTCCCTGAACTGTGGTATGACTAAAAAATAACCCCAGTTGCAACTTTGCCTACAGTAAGCTTAATACACATTGTAATAAAGGTTTCAACGTTAAGAGTTAAGTATGAAAGATATTATTCTGACAGATGCAACTTTCCCAACATGTCTGATTTTTGTTTTATAGTTTATCGCATCAATCACAAGTGCTTTCTTGTTATGACTTTGGCCATGTTGCAATAGTAATAGTAATGGTCTGACATCTACATTTCATGTGTATCAGGACAATATAAAAGCTTTTTTAAAAAATATATATAGATCAGAAAATGGAAAGAGAATTGTTCCCAATTAGTTATAAGTGGGAAATGAATGCCATGTGTAATGATGTAAACATTGGCATGGGTTGGTTTTCTAAGAGGCAGAGGCTCATTCTTGCTTAGCTTTTCATCTGTCTTCATTTGTTCATGTTATTATGTCAGAAATCTCCCTAAATCCAAATCAAATATCCTTCCTTCCCCTCTCTTCACAGAATGAAAACAAATTTACACTTGGGAAGACTGCCTCAGTCAAAAGGTTGGCGTACGTTCTACATACGTTCGATTCTTACTCTCATCATTTAAAAACGAAAGAATTAAAATGTTTGGAGCAATTTAAATTAGCCATGCAACTAACTTTGGGCATTACTAATGGCTAACATTTTTTTTAACGAACAAAGTGTTTTGGGGGCAAGTACTGTAGTTTAAAACAGACTGAGACTAGTCACATCCAGATTTGTTTAGCCCAAAGAATCACAAACCAAAAAGAAATTGTAGTTAGGAAAAGAATGAGCCAGAAAGCTCAATTTACATGTAACAATAAACCAAAGAAGGGGATTCTTGGTTCATTTAACTATTTCTCCTGTGAGAGTAATCAAACATGGTGGGACATTTTGCCTATGGTTTCTGATTCAGAAATGTCAGCAGAAGAATAACTAATTGAAGTTGGAAGAATTTCAAGGAAGGATTAAGACAAGGGGGTTAAGTGACTAGTCCTTCCTAGGCTCACTTCTTCTTTTTTCTTGTAAATAACCTTTCCCTTGACTAGGTTAACCACTCCTGTTGAATTTCAGAAAATGGGAGGAAGCTTATTTGCATGGGTCAGTTGGTAAGTATACAACCACTTTGCTCCATTTGCAGGGTGGAATCCATATACAGAATCCAAGCAAGACTGTCTCACCAGTTCTCTTGATGGATAAAATTACTTTCAGGTAAATATATAGGTTAGGGACGCGGTGGCTCAGTGGGTTAGGACGCTGAGCTTGTCGATCAGAAGGTCGGCAGTTTGGCGGGTCGAATCCCGAGTGCCGCGTAGCAGAGTGAGCGCCTGTTACTCGTCCCAGCTTCTGCCAACCTAGCAGTTCGAAAGCAGGTAAAAAATGCAAGTAGAAAAATAGGGACCACTATGGTGGGAAGGTAACAGCGTTCCGTGCGCCTTTGGCATCTAGTCATGCTGGCCACATGACCACGGAGACGTCCTTGGACAAGCGCTGGCTCTTCGGCTTTGAAACGGAGATGAGCACCGGCCCCTAGAGTCGGAATCGACTAGCACACATGTGCGGGGGAACCTTTACCTTTACCTTAAATATATAGGTTAGTTAAAACATTGATGTCAAGAAGAGCTAGAGTAAGTATTACTGAAAAAAAAGTGCAAGAACATGGATTTTTAGTTTTACATAGCCTTTATTAATTAGGGACTCCATAGAGATGGAAAAAGGAAATGAGTGTCCATCCTAAGATAAATTAACTGAATAAATGATACATTACATTTTTTTCTTCTGTATAAACACACTTTTTAAAGGCCATTTCAGTTGAATATACAATGACACAAAGTGAATAAATAGCAACTCCACTGGTACTTATAGTGGTTGGCTTCCTTATGGAGGATATTATCAATGCATTTGAATTATTATCTCACAATTGCATAGTATGACCCAAGCTATGTACAACCAACATTACATACTACAGTTCTCAGCTTTATCACATGTTATGACCACTGTGAAGAGGCAATATTACCATAACACTTTAAGGCTACCAAAGTTCATAAAAATTACCATAGCACATAGCTGGTTAAAACAATTAATGAATGCATAGGTTTGTGTCACAATTGCATCATTTTTGTGCTGTCTCAGTTGAGATTTGGCCCTTCATAAAAATATATTCACATCAGAATAAGAGAAATTCAGGATATTTCAAGTTTTGCAAGGCGCCATCACTCTTAATTGACACATAAAATCAAAAGAATTGTAATACAAACCACTTCCCAGTTATGATCATTATTAGAAATTATTGTCTTTGTTCTTTGCCTCTGTTCTTGCAATTCATCCCCCTCCAGCAAGAGTGACTATCCTGTTTATATGATTATGTATGCATAACTATTACTGTAAATCTGGACCTCACTATTTGCTGTAAATATTTACAGAGATATCATTAGTGAAGCCCAGCTGAGGGAACATATGTTATTGAGATGGAACTGCAGGAAAATAACAAATGCACAACTTCAGACATTTGACAGGTTGTAATTTATTAAACTTTAAGCACCAGAGGAAAAGCTCAGATACTGGTGGAAAGAGGAAAACGTTATGAACTGTAGTGAAATGTAATATTTTTCCCTCTGAAAATTATCCTGAAAATGTTTCTCCCTTCAGTTCTCCATAGGAAACCCATGGGGACTCCAACACATAGGGTGTAAATATACCTCTTGTCTCATCTTTTGTGTAAATAGCCAAACCACAAATTTCGTATGAGAACTGGGATCCACTGATTCAATGTGTTAAAAGTTTATTTGAAAGGGTGTACTACCAGAACTATACTTTAAGTTTCTCTATTATTTCAATGTCTGCTTTGACTTAAATGTTCTGTATTCATGCCTAACTACTGGATAGAAAAAGATTAAAAAAACATTTTTTAGCATAAATGGTCAAATGCAGCACACCAAGTATTATGGAACAAGACAGTATGTGTGTAAAGTGAAATAGAAGAATTAAGCAAATTGGGCTCAGGAGGAACAGGCCTAAATAGCTATAAAATGTCAATAATATACAGATATTACTGTTGAGAAAAACTGAAGGCCCAATGTCCATGGAAAGTCATCCTCCCAAATGTCCTGAGACAATAACTTTCAAGATTCTCAGCTGTCTCATCCATATTGGTTTGGCTCGTCTTTGTAGCAGCCTCTCAAATACTGGAATGTTTCTGAGATAGGCTTAGTTTGTTCTCTCTGGGGTTTATTTATTTATTTATTTTATTTTATTTATTTGATTTATATACCGCCCTTCTCCTAGAGGACTCAGGGCGATGTACAGGGCAATAAAATAAGAATACATTAGATAAATAATTTTAAAACCCAAATCCATCAGGCCAGGCCGGCTTGTTCGAATGGATAAGTTTTTAGATCACGCCGGAAGGAGCGAAGGTCGGGGGCCATCTGGATTTCAGCTGGTAAGCGGTTCCAAAGGATTGGTGCACCCACCGAGAATGCTCTCCCCCTGGGGGTCACCAGCCGACATTCTCTGACCGGTGGCACCCAGAGGAGGCCCTAAGGCCCTAAGGCCAGCTCTAAGGAAATAAGTGGGAGGATTTTTATCACAGTCAAGGAGATATGGACTATTTATTTATTTATTAATTCGGTTTATATACCGCCCTACTCCCAAAGGACTCAGGGTGGTTTACGAGGCAACATTTAAAAACAATACAATATAAAATAAAAATAAATTTAAATTAAGTCTAGCCGCAAAAAATTAAAATCACAGATAGCTCAAAGACCAGATAGCTCAAAGAGCCAGGTTTTCAGGCAGCAAGGTATAGAGTTATTACTTTGAGATACTTTATTTTTTCTGGCAATCTTGTTGTTCAGAATTTGAAAACGTGTCTCTCTGCATGTATTCATGTTAAAATATTTATTTATTTATTTATTTATTTATTTTATTTTTATTACATTTATATCCCGCCCTTCTCCGAAGACTCAGGGCGGCTTACAAGCTTAGCAGTAGCCTTCATTCTATGTATATGCCTGCTTGTTAGGGTTTTCACACACACCCCAAGCGGCATTATTACAAAGTCAGCTTAATTGCCCCCAACAGTCTGGGTCCTCATTTTACCTACCTCGGAAGGATGGAAGGCTGAGTCAACCTTGAGCCTGGTGGGATGCGAACCTGCACTAATTGCAGGCAGCTGGTGTTACTTAAGGAGGCATTAGCCCACTGCTCCACCAAGGCTCTATATTGTTACATTCTTTAATTCTAATTGCTCCTATTGAAAGGAATAAAATATTCAGAAATTTCTAATGAGTCTAAAGGACATTAGAAGAAGCCAGAATAAATATGGGACTAAAAAGTTTCATTTAGCATTTGAATAAGTAGTGGATCTATATGATGTATAACTAGTTAGTAGTTATTTTATTAATATTTTGACGATGGAGAGTTAAAGTGCGATAAAATTTAATGTTTTACTGTTGTTAGCATATTTTAGATTATGTTTGTTTGTATTTTTATACCCTGTATTCAGCTCTGGGAAGTCGGGGAGGGGGGAGGGGAGGGGAGAGAGGGGTTGGGGAGAGGGGAGGGGGAGGAGGGGGGTTTTTTGTATTTAAAAATCTATTGTAAAACTTTTCAATAAAAAAAGGACATTAGAAGAAGCCACCTGAAAATTCTAAGTAATAATGGTTGTTTCTCTATCTCATCTAAAAGTTGACAAATGTGATAAGCTGAAAACACTAGCTAACTGAAACTGCAAGTAGTGGAAAAATAACACCTGTAAGTTTAGAGCTCAATACATAACCGCAGACAGATACAAAGCAAGCTTCGTTCATAGAATAGGAGATGGTGATAGATAAAGGCAGAGCTTTTTTTGTAAAAGAAAAAGGTGCTGGAACTCACACATGTCATACAACCCACCTTGCCTACCCTACAAGGTTCCATCCAAAAAAGGTGCCGGAACTCCGTTCTGAGCGTTCTATGAGAAAAAAAGCCCTGGATAAAGGTAAAGGTTCCCCCGCACATGCGTGCTAGTTGTTTCCGACTCTAGGGGCCGGTGCTCATCTCTGTTTCAAAGCTGAAGAGCCAGCGCTTGTCCAAGGACGTCTCCATGGTCATGTGGCCGGCATGACTAGATGCCAAAGGCGCACGGAACGCTGTGGTGATAGATAGGATGTGTACAAAGTGGCTTCCTGGAACATGGGAGGGACAGTGGTTTTAGGTGGTCTGGAGAGTTTATCGGATAATTAGGGAATGGGCATTGAGCGTGATAGGGGAGGGGGCAATCTCGTTGGGAGCAGGATATAAAAATGTGTCAAACAGCTCTTGGAGGTGTGACTGAACTCCTGTGTGGGTTTCAGCTCACCAAGCCTTTGCAAACGCTTCTTTTTAAATAAAAACTTTGTTACTGGAATTCCAAGTGAGTTTATTTGTTTTGGGATATTGAGCCACGTTCCAAACACTGTCTATTAGTGGAATCTAATATTCTAATGTAGTTCATCATTCTTCTCCAGTCCTTAAAAATTCTTTTATTTTTTTAGTATAAAAATGCTGTATTTTGGAATTGCGGCCTTCCAGTTCAGCTTTGAATATGAAGAATTCTACAGAGTCTTGCATTGTTCTTATCCTTGTACTCTTACCCAACTATTTCCAACTTATACGTGCATAAAGAAAGAAATATAAACAGGATTATATCAATAGAAGGGTACTGTGAGAAGTTTCACATCCAAATACATTTTATTCTTTATACTGTTTCCTTCTTCCCTTAAAATATTACCAGTCCAAGAATCAGTGTCTCCAAGTTAATCAAATTAGCAAACTTCTTCACATCCTGAAATAAGTACCAGACCTAATCCACATATCAAAAGATAAGGGTCCCCAAACACAAATAGAGTTAATTAAATTAAGTCTCCCAGCAGAACTGTATGTTCACAGGAATATATAACACCCCCCCACACACACACACACAAATACACCTCTCAGCATGTAGACACTTTCACACCCGGACCAAACTGCCCCTATAAAAGTTTGCCACTGTACCCTATTTCTATCCAGTCTGCCCCTAAAAACAAACAGTTTTGCTTTTAGGAATAAATATTTCTTCTTTTCTCACAGCTGTCTGGATTGATTTTTATTTATTCTTGTGCAACCCTGGCTTGAATTGGAACCTCAAATTATTCTTCTGGACATCGTAAACATGTATAAATCTGCAATAAAGAAAAAGTTGTGTGATAAGAGTTTTAACAGCATCTGAAGGGAGTCATGGACAAATGATCTCTACCTCCGATAAAAAAAAATATTTTCTTTTAGCTAAAGCACAAATAGATTATTATTATGTGAGATTAAAACCAGTATTTGGAGACCAAAAACAAAGAAGGAAAGTATTTCTCCTGTTTCAGTCTTAGAGTTCATTTGGATATCTTGCCCATTCTTCCAGATTTCTATTTTATTCATGAGAGATGATCAAGTAAATTCTAAACCTGCAGTTTGCAAGTTTTCTACAGCTTTTAGTTTTACAGTTCATTGGCTTGAAGAATATTTGGATTGAATAGCTGCAAAAATCTTAATTGGATTGTGTCTTTCAAAAAAAATGCATATTCTGCACTCTTGAGAAGTTTCAGGGTTTTAACACTGAGTGGGAAGTTCTGTTTGTCACTGGAAATATATGATTCTTTTTTTTTCTTTCTAACATTTTCCTGCATGTGCAGGATCTGATTTTTTTTTAAATCAACTGTTGCTCCATTGGTTGCAATAGGAATTGACCATCTACTAGTTTGTTGCCTGAGACAGATGTCATGGCTCCAGAGTAACTGGCCCAAAGTCACCCAGCTGGCTTCCATTATCTGAAGAAGGACTAGAATTCACAGTCTCATAGTTTTTAGCCTGTGCCTTAACCATTGGACCAAACTGGCTCTCTTGCTAGAGATATATGATATTCTCACAATATAAACATCTATATCAACATACTATGAAGGTTATCACATTAAAACTCCAGAAGAGTCACTGGATACTTAGAGGAAATTGTAGAGCCACAGATTGTCCTCAGAAAGCAGTCTCTAATCCCTTTTAAAACCCAGTTGTTATTATTATTATTATTATTATTATTATTATTATTATTATTATTATTATTAATTTTATTTATATACCGCCCTTCTCCCGAAGGACTCAGGGCGGTGAACAGGGCAAGCATAAAAAAAATACAGAGTTACAAAAGTTAAAAAAGGATTAAATATATGCCCACTAAAAACAGTAAATACAAATATTAAAATAACAATAAAAAACCCCACCCAACCCCCATCAGGCCAGGCCGGCTTGTTCAAATAAGAATGTCTTTAGATCGCGACGGAAGGAGCGAAGATCGGGCGCCATCCGGAGCTCAACCGGTAACTGATTCCATAGCTCCGGGGCGCCCACAGAGAAGGATCTCTCCCTGGGGGGCACCAATCGACATTCTCTGATCGGTGGCACCCTGAGGAGGCCCTCTCTGTGGGAACGCACAGGGCGAAGGGAAGTTGATGCCGGCAGCAGGTGTTCCCTAAGGTACTCCGGACCCATGCCATGTAGGGCCTTAAACACCATTACTAGTACCTTGAATCTCACCCGGAAGACAACTGGCAACCAATGCAGCTCACGGAGCAGAGGTGTGACATGGGAGTATCGGGAGACTCCCAACACAACTCTCGCGGCTGCATTCTGTACCAGTTGGAGCCTCCGGGTGGTCTTCAAGGGCAGCCCCATGTAGAGAGCGTTACAGTAGTCTAGACGAGAGGTCACGAGAGGTCACGAGTTCTAAACCATATTGACTTTCTACTGTATATAGACCTGGTTCAGACAAAGCTATAGTTCGTTGGGGGGGGGAACCATACTCTGCATAATTACTGCGGTCAACTTTATGCTAACTGGACAATCAACACTCATGCTGGGTGAAGCATTGCTGATTATTTGAATACCTTCAGCTTTGTAGAACATAGCAAAACCTGCAATCCTTATAGAATAAAGAAAATAACCTGTAAGAAGATGCTGGAAAAGTGCAGATGTCTTAAGTGCATGTATCATTTTTGCCTCATATATCTTTCCCCATAAATTACTGGTATTTTTAACTCTCTATTTAGTTTTATATTGATATGAGGTAGCTAGTTTGCTCTATTTACAAGCTAATGGTCCTTATTCTATAAAACAATTGTCCTTATTTTAGCCTATTTAAAAGAATTAAAATCCCATTTTTACAGATTTCCATATATTAGGGATTGTAGGAAATTCATAACATTTCCTTCAATTCATTGTATAATCCAATAATTTACCTATCAATTGTAATTTATCAATATATTTTGGTGTGGACTATACAAAATTATACAAAGGTTTTGTGGGTTCACAAGAAATGATCATAACACAGAAAACAACTATTGTGATTTTTTTTCTCCTTTACTACACAGCCAACAGAGTTAAGCAGTTTCCAGAAATGGAGAATAACTTAAACATTAAAGTTTCTCTTTTCTTCAGTGGGAAAGATGATAACAGGCTTCATTTACACATATCTAGTTAAATATTTAAAAGTTAACCCTCTCTTCTAGATATGTCAACAAATTAGTGCTTGGTTAACAGATGTGCACTTGTGGTCCTATGGACTGATAAACACGTTATAAAAGTATCTTATAGCATTTACAAATTTGGTTTACCAATTCTGTATTTTCTCTTATTTTTTCTATAATTTGTCTGCAATGTTTTAGGGATGTGAAATTGGGCATTCCAAATACAAAGATGCATGCAGCAGCAACTTAGCTGATCTTGGCTGAGCTAAAAAAAATGATCAGAATTGGACCACTTTGTGAAAAACTGCCAGGAAATTCTAGGACTGAAAAACAAAACTGGGAGGTCAAAACACTGCAGAAGAAGACAGTGGAAATCCAGTTACAAAATGCTGCTGAGAAAACAAAATGGACACGTCCACGTAGTCACCAAGATCAGTTTACTTTCAAGTTTGAAACTGTGACAAACAAAAATGACAGCATGTGCAGCATCCTTTAGAACAGGGGTCCCCAACCCCTGGTCTGTGGACCAGCACTGGGCCATGGCATGCCAGCAACTGGTCCGCACAAACAAGCGAAGCCCACCCACAGTATGCAGGCAGCACGCAAACCCACGCCCTTTCTGGTCCACAGAAAAACCTTTTTCCATGGAACCAGGGGCCACTGCTTTAGAATATAAAATGTGCTTGATTCATATTAAACTAAATTATCTCAGCTTCAAACTTCTAACAATGTGCCACCTTTTTTTGAAGTATGAGGTAAAACAGCTGGGGATCCTTATACATTACTTTCTCTTTGAAAACAAAATCAGGTCAATCAAAATCTAAGATAAAAAAAACTGTTTTTTAATCCTTTCAAAAAACTGCCAAAAATGAGTGGCAGTAACAATAGTGGATACCAAGAAATTTGCATGGTGTGACTTGTAGACCAGGCACTTCCAACCTGCAACCCACAGGCCCCATGCAGTGGCCCCCCACAGGATCATAAACTTTTAGTATTACAGGTAGTCCTCAGCTTATGACCACAACTGAGTCCAACATTTCTATGACTAAGCAAGACATTTGTTAAGTGAATTTTGCCCCATTTTTCCACCTTTCATGCCACAGTTGTTAAATGAATCTGGCTTCTCCATTGTCCTTGCTTGTCAGAAGGTCACAAAAAAGTGATCCCATGACCCCAGGACTCTGCAATCGTCATAAATATGAGTCCATTGCCAAGTGGCTGAATTTTGATCATGTGACCATGGGGATGCTGCAACGGTCGTAAGCTTGAAAAAGAGTCGTAAGTCACTTCTTCAGCGCCATTGTAGCTTTGAACAGTCACTAAACAAACTGTTGTAAGTCAAGGACAACCTGTATTATGAGGTTTCTATACTTTAACTATATTATATATTCTGTATGTGGCCCAAGACAATTCCTCTTCACTCAGGGCAGCCTAGACAAGCCAAAAGGTTGGACACCCATGATGTGGACTGAAAATTCTAATATTCATAGCTAGGTAGCCTGCAAGCCAGACTGACCACCTCAGACCAGATGGCCAGGTGCTTGGCATACATTCTTTCAGGTTTCTCCAGATTTTCCTTCAAATGAACGGAGATAATTTAAGTTCTTTTAAACCAAAGGGAGAACCTGAGGAGGAACTTTGAAAGACTTTGCCCCTGAGGTTGGAAAAGAAGTGAGGTTTGGGTTATAAATATAAACTCATAGATTATTTTTTTCATTTACTTTTCCAACTGTCTAGACAGATTGCTCTTCCAGGAAGGCCAGGTCCAAATGATATAAAGGCTTGTGTCTTCCAAATACCATTTAGTATAGTCTCATCTCAATGAAAGGTGAGTTCCCAGTTAATATGTTCCAACTCATTGATATTAATAGCCTTGTCCAGACTTAACTTTGGAATCTGAAGTTTAAATTTGGTGAAACTGGGCCTCAGGAAAGCAATAGCTGAAATCTATATTCTAGTCAGAGGTAAGCCTATAGAATTCATTGAAGTTTCTTTCCAAGTAAGCAGGTATTGGCTTGCAATGTAAATGTTTATTAATTGAAAAGCAATTTACAAAACATATTTTAGAGATTATTAAAAGGGTTCTGTTAATCCTCCATATGAAAAATCAGGCTTAAAAACTTCTTGTGGCTTTTCATTTAAGAGTTTGTAGTATTTTGTGAGGATGGGGGTTTTGCCTTTGAATAACTGTAACATTACAATCCTGCTTTGATTTTCATCCAGCTAATGAAATTAAATATTTTTTCCCAGGCGGCTATTGGATTTCATGGACTTCTTGCTCTGCTTTTTCATCAGCACACACTTAATATTTCCTGACTTAAAGCATAATCAATAATAGTTTCAAACCACAAACTCAATTATAGCCTGGAGTCTTTCCTCCCTCACATGCGAAAGGAAATTAGAGTAAGACTATATTTCAGAATGGGAGAAATAAAATGTGCCTTTACTGATTATTACAGTAGAAGTTGGATGGTCAGAACAGGACATTCCCTTTTAGGTGTCAGGCCTTGATAATTGCTTGGGCAATTATTGGAGTGGGGGAACATATCATTAAACAGCAGCTGTTCATGCCAAACTTGGTCTTCCTACTTTACCCCTATGACTCTCTTACCTCAAGCAATGCTATGTACCTGTTTCTAGCTACTCTTCTGATTTCTTACATCTCAGATTTAAAGTTGTTTGGAAATTAACATTGTTTTCTTCAGTGATTGGAGTAATGATGCCTCAGTCAGGTGAAACTAAGCCCCAGCAGAGACTTGTCCATTAAGCAGCAAATCCTCAATCTACAACAGACATGTCAAACACAAGGCCCGGGGGCTGGATCCGACCCGCGAAGTGGTTTCATGTGGCCCGCAAAGCCATCCTGGAAACAGTGAGGGAACGGCCCCCACTGCCTTGGCCCTGGCCCAGAGACCCTCCTCCTGCCAGAGACCCTCAGATCTGTCCCACTCCTGCCCAGTCCCCCATAGGCACCCTTGATGCCAACGATGTAGAGCTGGCCACGCCCACCCAGTAGGCCACACGCACTCTAGACACGCCCACCCAGTAGGCCACGCCCACCCTGGCCATATCCACCCGGCCTCCTGAGGGCAACCACAATGCTGATGCGGCCCTCAGTGAAATTGAGTTTGACACCCCTGATCTACAATGATAGGTCCAAAACTTCCTGAAGCCAAGCTCAGGATTCAGAAGGTTATATGAACATGAACTAAATGAAGAAGCAGGGAGAAAAGAATTATCCTTTTAATATGTATGTGTCAGTTTATCCAGTGGCAGCAGTTCCCATAGGTGCTTTTTCAAAGAGCAAGTGGACTTTCTTTTTCTTGAAGAGGTTTTGCTTCTCATCCAAGAAGCTTCTTCAGTTCAGTTCAGTTCAGTTCAACGTCTTCATGCAAAAACAAAGAAAGTCCAATTGCCTTTTGAAAAAGCACCTGTGGGACAACTGTGTCCTGGATGACTGAGAATCTCCATAGACATTCAGTGGTAGCAGCATCTTTAATCATTCAAGTTCAAGGACTTCGTCTCTTTGTCTGCTTTCCCCCTGCTCTGTGTATAATGGGTATTGTTCTCCAAAGCAGAATTCTAAAATGGAGGAATCAAGATTATATCTCAAGGGTTTCGGAATCAGAGGTAATTTTCTTAAAAGCAAGCTGAAAATGATGCAATGTTAAACATTTCATGCAAGCTGGAATTTTGTATTGCAAATCCTAAAACACAGTGCTCTAATGAAAAAGGTATCTTCCTATCTATACAGGATTTATACATTGATGTACTTAATCTAACTTAATTCTACTTAGTCTAGACCAACGTAAATTAATAAGAAGTTAGTCAGACTTGATTTCAGTAAAAATGATTCAAGAATAGCTCCACATGGATGTTTTGGGTCCCTTCACCATTTTTCTCGCAACACGTAGAAACCATGATAGAAAAAAAGATATAAGTAACCTACAAAATACTGTGTTGGCAGAAACCTTTGATCTGGTTTTTAAACCTTTGTGTTGTTATCTTGAATTCCAGAGATTTTTTTCCCCCAATTCTATAAGAAGAGTTTAGGAAGCTTTTGAATAAAGTTTCCTGATAAATTATAAACATGTCTTAACTATGCCAAGTAGTTTTCCTTTTTAATTGGTCTAACCACACACATGTCTTCAACATCTTTTTAGAACCTGAACATTTATTTATTTGATCTGAAGTGGCAGTGAGCTGTATGGGAGTGTTCTGTGATGCCTTTATATCAGAAAGCTTCTGAGGCATGGCGGCTTTAGGGATATCAGGTTTTTAAAGGTGAAGTGTTGAAAATAATTTGGAAATAGTTGACTCATATATCAAGCCATTTCTGAATAATGCCAATAAAGGCCTTGTCAAGTTTCCACCATCTGTAGCAGTTTAGTTGTTTTTTCCCCCTACTTGGGTGATTTATTTCAGCACAATAGCTCCCAGGTCATCAGCTGCTTAAGTACTTATGGAGAAAACCAAGATGTTTTTCATGGTGTTCACCACAGATCCCACTATGCCTCCAAAAGAAACATATTGAGAGATTTGAATCGGGTAATAAATCAAAAGCATTTTAGTTCTACAGTTAAACTTAAGGTGACAGATAATTATGGTAAATAATTATAGCTGAAGATTTAAATCAGGTTTTACATCCTTTATTAGATTATACTACTTCTCCCCTGCAAAATTTAAATGCCCATAGATGGGAAGCATTAAAAGCTTATTTGTTAGAATTTAATTTGGTGGGCATAAATCAACTTTTATATACATCTCAATAAAACAAATTTCAGTTGTCAATTAGCTTTTCTTTCTTTTTTTAATATTTTGCTGTTAAAAAAAAATAAAACTGTAGTTTTAGTATATAGAAAAGTAATAGTAATAGTATATACTACTGTGGTATTTGACCATACTTTGGTAATATTAATTAATTTAAGGGAAAGACTTTGCTTTTTCTGAAGATGGAATCTGAATATATTATTAAGGAGTTGACAGTATAAATCAGAGTAAAAGTGTAAGTATTTAATAAATGCATAACAATTTAATAAAAACAGTTCATTTTTGATCTACATCATGGTAGTCTGGTAGGTAGATGGATAAACATAATTCTAGATAATATGGGATAGTTTTAAAGCATGCATACATTCTATTATTTGCAAAGTCTTTATGGAATTATTGAAATTACTGTGTAATTGTATAATAAGTTATATACATTGTATAACACAAATACATAAAGTGCATAATACAAATTGTATGATTGTATTATTGCAAATGCTCCAGCGGAATGATCTTTGGCCAGTCACTTCCTCTCAGCCCTAGAATGGAGGCAAGGGCAAAACACTTCTGAAATCTTGCCAAAAAACAACAACAACAACCCTGCAATTGTTCAGTCACCAGGAGTCAAGACTGACTCAAAGGCACCAAAAAGTTATAAATACTTAGTGTAGACAAAACACAAAAATTAACAAACTTTTCCATTTCTATGGTGGTAGGTCTGGAAAAGGTAGCATGCATCACAATTCTATAAAGCTTTCACAATTTCAAAATTGGAATTCTATGTGTCAATGCAAGTATGAATGTGTTTATTTAATATACCTGTGAGTTTCAAAAGAGTCTGGGGATCTACAACACAGCTGAACAACAATAAATTAAGTAAAACCTTTTGCGCTTCACAACCATTCGTAATTGTTAAAATGTCCTGCAGAAGAGTGTTGTTTTCAAGGCTTTTCTAAATGATGCCAAGATACAACCAACCTAAATTGCTGAGGGAATGATTCCATAAGAAGGGGTCCACTACAAGAAAACATTATTTTTAGGATCCTACACCTCCATCTCATGTCTTTGGAATACCTAGAATTAGCAAGCATCCCAGATATCTGACAGGCCACAGATGGCTTTAAAGATTAAGCCTATTAGACATCTGGAGTGAGACAAGATACCTTAGACTACCATATCTGGCCTGCATTAGTCCAGACAGTTTGTAGATGGCATCAAATACACACAAATAATGAATTTTTTGTCCTCAGCAACTCATCATCAATTTTTTTTGCAACCCAAATAAGGGTATGCGGCTACAAACATTAGAACAAGAGACGTTTGGGGCTATCAATAAACTGCAAAGCATTATGGGAAGCTCCTGATTCAGTTTATAGGGACTGCCCTGTCCATGGTATATTTATTTATTTACCAAATTTATAGAGCCACCATCTTTTAACAAACTCTGGGTGGCTCCCACAAAATAGTCCAAGGAATCTAGACTAAGTGGCAAAGGATGTTTATCGTGGCACATCCATCACCTCTTAATGGAAATTTGCTGCGTGCTATAGGCTAAACTTTTTCACGCTAGTGATATATAACAATGCTGTCTTTATGGACCGACTTTGTGAAAAAAGTATATGATAGAGCAGTCTGGCTAAATAAATATATAATCCATCTCTCTCTGTTTTAATATAAAATCTGTATGTAAGACAAATGTATCACTGCAGCAATCGTTAAAGTTCCCTGGCAGTTCTGCTACACAGCTATTTGTTGTATTTTTGAAGCTTGCAAGGAACTATCAGAACTGTACACCTTACCTTTCTGCCCCACCCCCAAGAGTTTTCTGAGATTTGTGGAACTGGAGAGTAAAAAAAAAAGTTTCCAGTTCATTATCCTGTTTTAATTTATTACTCAATCTGGTGAATGCTAGAAGTAATGATATCCCTACTGAATCCATAGATCTTATCCAAAGTAAGTCCAAAGTGCTTTTAATTCAGAGTGAAGTCTTAAGGAAGAAAGCACAAATTATCTTTATTCCCTTGACATTGGAAATTTAGATCAGTGAAAAATGCCTGCTTCCTAAATGTGGCAATGTTCAGCATCACCACAAGAAAGTTTTAAGAAATCAATAATTTTTTTGCTGTCTAGCTTTAGTTTCCCAGTTTTTGTTTTCACAGATGGAGTCTCAGGAAAGTGATACCAACATGATGTTATGGTTTGTAAAACCACAGAAGGTTCAGCTACTGGTGATGACTTCAGGGTCAAAACATTTTTAATGTATTGATTGTATTTATTTATTTTGCAATATGGCACCAGGATTATTTATCTAGGTTCTTATCTGTGAATAACAGGAGGACATTTTAAGTCTGGCTGATATCTGCTAAGCAACATTATTGTTTGCACAGAGTGCAATGATCACTCAGTATGAGGGAACAGAAAATTTGGTGGACATAATCCAACCAAATCTAACACAGTTAACTGCCTTCCCAAGCAGTCTTTCTGCTAATTCATGCTGCATAACACTATTTCTTTCACAGCTTTGATTCAGCCACAAAAGGAACAGCAACACCAAGAAATGATTTTACTGAAATTGAGTGGTTGAGAAGAACAGGTTTAACTACAGTACACAATCCCCCCCACACACACACACAAATACCACAGTCAGGATGTAGTTTATTAAATCAAGAAACATACTACTAGCTGACTTCAATTTTGGCAACACAGCCCCTCAGTCTTGGACTACATGATATCTGATGATTAGATGATGGGAATTGGAGTCTTATAACAAACAACACTAAGCAATAAGTATATATATATGACATTCCACCTATTCTATGTGCTATATGTAACACATAATACCAAGAACTAATGCATAACACTTCAACTTTGCCCCAAGTCTTTTCTTTTATTTATTGAAGAAAAAGTTGCTTGCTAAGACAACCTTAATATGGAATGAAGATTTGATTTAGCTACTGAAGCAAATGGAAACTGATAAATCAATCTTGGTCAAACTGGTATCTTTCAGAGTTTGGGAGTTGCAACTCCAAACATTCCTTGCTAAGATGATCAATGGCCACAATAACTATTGATTAGAAAAATTCCATTTCCAGAAGGGGAAGGAAGGAAGGAAGGAAGGAAGGAAGGAAGGAAGGAAGGAAGGAAGGAAGGAAGGAAGGAAGGAAAGAAGGAAGGGTGTAAGTTCAGAAATAAACCAATGAACATTTTCTGAATTAGCCATTGATGCAATCGGGTCTCAACATATTTTATCAGTGCATCACATCATCACTTTTCAATATATTCAGTCTTCGATTTTTCAGATGCAAATTACCTCAAAGGGTTAAAAAACATTTTTTTCTTTGCAGATAACCCCTTTGCAAATTGTAATAGGAAATAATTTCATGCCTCTATTCCTTAGATTAGGTTCTTTGTGCTACTGCTTTTACCCTTTATATTTAGGGCTCATATAAAATTCTAATGGTAATTTTTCCCCCTCTTGGGTGATACATTCTATAGCTCCTTCACAACGAGGATAGAGGAAATTTTGTTTGGTGTAAAAATAATCTTGCTGAAAATGAACTTGCAAAAGTTCATTGCCAAAGAAACATATTCACAGGCACCTTGTGGAAGTGCTCTACACAAATGTGGGGAGTCACTTACTTCCTTTGATTTTTGTTGACCATGTTTTCATCAAAATTATTTTGTCTCTTGTAACAAAGGAAATAATTCCTATGACTACTAGCTTCTGTAATGCTTTGAGGAATAACTATTCCCGGGTTGAATTGTCCCATGGTGAGTTGACCACAGCAAATAGGCCACAGCTAGTTGGCCATGGAGAGTTGGCATGGGGAGTTTGCTGCGGTGAGTTATCTATGCATCTCAGGCAGGATGCTAAGTGTTGGCTACCACAATAACCATTCATGCAGTTACCTTGGCAGCTCAATAATTTACCTGTTTATTCAAAAATCAGTTTGAATATGTAGACAGTCTTTAAATGTGTTTGTTTATAGGCAGGGTGGAAACCTATAGCAGTCTTTTCAACCTTTTCACCAATTGTACCACTTTTAGGATATGGCAACATCTGAGTACTACCAGTCGCCTAGCAAGGTGTCAAAAACTTGATGACTAAAAAAAAAAAGGAAAAAAGTGATGAAGTACAGGCAGTCCTTGACTTACAACAGTTGGCTTAGTGACTGTTCAAATTTACAATGGCACTGAAAAAAGTGCCCCCCAAGCCACAGCCGAGCAAGACACCTGCCTGCCCGCCTGGTAGCGCTCTTCCTCCTGTCCGAGGTTCTCATTGTTGTGAGCATTTCTGTTGAGGATTGGCAGTGGGGGTGGGGTGAGGGGGTGTTTGGTTTTTATTCCCCCCCTCTGTTGGGTGGTTGCAGCAGGTTTTGGTCACTTCACATGTCCCTGGGACACTGTGACCATCATAAATATGAATCAGTTGCCAAGCATCTGAATGTAAATCACAAGACCCTGGAGATGCTGCAACATTCCAGCTGATCGGCACTTCTTCTGGGCTCAGCAGAAGCACCAGATCAGTGCCGAGTTCCAGCTGGAGCCTGGCGCTGATCCTGGTGCTTCCACTGAGCCCTGACAGCCCCGAAGGAACACTGATCGTGGCGCTTTCGCTGAGCCCTGACAGCCCTGCAGCTCCAGCCGTCTCTCGCTCAGGCTTGTGTGATGCTGCCACCAGTTCAGCTCATTTCCTTCCCCCACTACCACTTTTCTAGGATGGCCGTGTACCACCTTCCAGGTGCCAATATATCACAGGTGGTACCCATACCACTGGTTGAAAAGCCCTGACCTATAGCTCACCAGATGGTTTTGAAAGACAGATCCTCACATTCTTCACATTTCCCCTGGAAGCTAAAGCTGCTGGGAGATGCTGTTCAGCAACAACAGGTATATTACAAATCTATTCGCCCTTCCATAGCCCCAAGAATTGCAGAAGCAGGACTATGTAACCTTTACAGTGATATTACTACACTCAATCATTTTTGACTGGTAAAGATGTAAAAGCCAATCAAATCCACAAGGGAGAAGTGGGAAATGGAAAGCAAAAATAAAGTTTGATGATGGTCAGGGAGGGATGCTAAATCTTCCTCAAATTAATGAATTTTAAGGGAAGCAGGAACCACGATCAGCTCTACCACTGTTCATTAAAAACAATTAGCAAGACTAGGTAGTGGTTTTTTGTATTATATATTCATATTTTGCCGTAGAAGTGCTATTTTCTCAGCTATGAAAATAAAAAGATGCCTCATATCAACAGTTTGCTGTAGCTCGATGTTATGCAAATGCAGCATTCTCAATCCAACGCAGGTGGTGCTCGACTTGCAATCATGGTAAAGGTAAAGGTAAAGGTTCCCCCGTACATGCGTGCTAGTCGTTTCCGACTCTAGGGGCCGGTGCTCATCTCCGTTTCAAAGCCGAAGAGCCAGCGCTTGTCTGAGGACGTCTCCGTGGTCATGTGGCCGGCATGACTAGACGCCAAAGGCGCACAGAACGCTGTTACCTTCCCACCGTAGTGGTCCCTATTTTTCTACTTGCATTTTTACGTGCTTTTGAACTGCTAGGTTGGCAGAAGCTGGGCCGAGTAACAGGCGCTCACTCTGCTACACGGCACTTGGGATTCGACCCGCCAAACTGCCGACCTTCCGATCGACAAGTTCAGCAATCACGACTGAGCCCCAAATCTCCATTGCTAAGTGAGATTTCCCCCATTTTACAACTTTCTTGCACCAGTTACTAAGTGAATCACTGCAATTGTTAAATTAGTAACATGGTTGTAAAGTGAATCTGGCTACCATATTGATTTTGCTTGTCAGAAGGTCGCCTGATCTTGGGACACATCGACAGTCATAAGTATGAAGCAGTTGCCAATTATCTGGATTCTGGTCACATGATCATGGGGATGCTGTGAAAAATGGTCAGGTCACAGGACTCCAGGGCCCTGCGACCATCATAAATATGAAGCAGTTGCTAGCTGTCAGAATTGCATGTAGGACATTTTACAGTAGTCTAATCGGGGGTGGGGGGTGGAATGTCACTGGGTTGTGAGCAAAGTCCCCTGATCTAGGAAGGGATTTAACTGTTCATTTCTTAGGAGGTAGTGCCTGTCTAAAGGCAAGTTTGGAAATTTAAAAAAAAATTCTTACAGGCTGATGCTTTTTTTGTTTTGTAGCATGTGAGCACCCCATTAGTCAGTTAAATCTCTTTTTAAAAGATGGCAGAGAGAAATCTTACAGAACCCCTGTTCTACAACATCAAGCATTGCCTATGCATAAATCTCCCATCTCTCAAATATCAGCTAAACCATGGAGCTGAAAGACTTAAAACAAGCCCGCATGGGTGCATAAGTGTACTTTTACCCCCACACCCCCACATTTGTACAATCTTCATGTTTGTCCTCGGGAGACACCATTTGCGAGCTACCAGGTCTTAACATTCACTTTTGATTTTTAAATAGTAGATTAACAGTAAGTCCAACAGAGGTTCCAAAAATAACAGTTTGCACCTCCTATGATTTGGGCAAATATTCTGTAAAAGAAAAAAGCAGTTTTAGAAACCTTTGTAAACATTCTAAATTTAACAGCCAGAGCAAATGAGAGACGATGGTGTGAATTTTCATATCTCTTCCTGGCCTGATTGCGCCTAAAGATAGACAGAGCCATGATCAATACTGAGTCACGGGTCCCTAAAGAAACACTTAATCTTTTTCAACATAGGAGAAAAAGCACAAGGTAAACCAACACCCTCTTGGCTAAGTCTGAAATATTAAATGAATTTTGGCTGGAGAATAATAAACCGTGGGAGGTGGTTTCTATTTCTCAAAGAGAGGTCTCCTCCATCACTCAGACAGCTGGCCAAGAGCATTAATGAGGTTCATTTTTGGCAGATGTAGGTCAACCCACGTAAATCAGAGCAGTAGCTGTGAGGCAAAGGAGGAGAGCAAAGGAATTGATTTCTGGGAAATAATGAAGAACTCTATTTGACCAGGAGCAAGGAATCACTGTTTTCTTTTCCCAAGAGTTTCTTGAGGTTCCTAAAAAACAAAACAAAACTGAAAAATGCATGACAAACACACAGTCTATTCTATCTGTCCAATTTTTTTCCCCCGGAAGCAAGACAGGAGGAAGTCTGGGCAGATAGGATGAATTCACAAGGGCATTTTCTGGACATTTATATATGGGGGGATGTCACATCAACCCATGCTCAATATTGGCATTTCCTACTAAGTAGCATGAATTTTGTCCCATTCTATTTAGAGTATTAAACAAAGTATATACTGAGCCGTAGTGGTGCAGTGGTTAGAATGCAGTATTGCAGGCTAATCCCACTGACTATCAGGGGTTTGATCCTCATCGGCTCAAGGCTGACTCAGCCTTCCATCCTTCTGAGGTCAGTAAAATGAGGACCCAGATTGTTGGGGGCAATAGGCTGACTCTGTAAGCTGCTTAGAGAGCACTTTAAGCACTGTGAAGGGGTATATAAGTCTAAGTGCTATTGCTATATTAAAAGACTATACACTTCATGCTCTACAAGGTCTAAACATGAAGTTTGAAATATCGCTCAAGATTTTTTCTTTTTATTTTTCTGTTATCTTTCAATTATTGTTCCTGTAATATATCTGAATTTTCCTAGTTTTATCATTTGGGGCATAATGCAAGTTGTGTTTCTTATAGTTGTCTGGCTATATTAATGTACTTTGAATGTTAACATTTTAAATTAGATAATTTAAAACTTTTTCCTCCGAAATGCAAAAATATTTTACGCTTTTCCATTTTCTGTCATACATGCACATGACTTTGCTTTTTTTCAATATGTCAGAGATTATTTGGCCTTAACAAAATTTCCAGAAAGTGGGTGGGGAAAGTTTAAAGTGGCAAAATGACAACTTTACTCTCCCCAAAAGATTTATTCGCCTACCACTTTTATATTTCCATCTCATTCTTAAGATTTCCAATATTGTCAGAAGGTGATAGATGATGCTAGTGTCGTTTTCTTTTCCTGTTACAGATTTACCTCATTTGGGGTAGGAGAATTCTTGAGATAGAGGGTGTGTGTGTGTGTGTGTGTGTGAGAGAGAGAGAGAGAGAGAGAGAGAGAGTTGAGGGGGAGAGGGAAGGGGGGGAGAGTAAATATAGGGTTTAATTGTAAAATGTAAAACAAGGGAAAGTGAAAAAAGCTGGACAAAATATTGTGTAAAGAGAGACAACACCCATCCAGTCTTTCTTAACTAAAGGAACAATGCCACATAACCCCATGAGATTTCATTTTAAAAAATCTTCAAAAAGCCTCTCTTTTTTTGTTAAGACTCAAAATTTTTGACTCTTAATTCAGCACTAGCAAGAGGACAGCATCTTCCGCACTCCTAATGCCTCTGACACTTGTGTCTGCTCATAGTCAAACTACATGTTACACAGCATGTCTGTCTGTCTGTCTGTCAGTCAGTCAGTCAATGAGTCAGACAATCAGTCTTACAGCTTGCTGGGACCATTCTGCAGATTTTGAGAGGGGTGCACTTTTGGGGGGGAATTAATCACCTCTACATTATTTAGATTGGGGAGAGCTCATGCCCTCAGTGCCAGAGTTTAGAAAAAGTAAACTTTGGGTCTTTTTGAAAATGAATAATTGTCTATTTCTCTGAAAGAAACATCACATTTATAGACAGCAGGAGCTGGAAAACATCTAAGCTCTTCTTTGTACACTCTTTATAAAAATCCTCATAAATCCTTTCTTTGGAACATAACAGGAAATTTATAAACAGCTACTAATTTTTAATCCCAACTAACTTTTAACCCCAACTAAAATAACTATTAACTACTAACCCCAATGAGGAACAATTATTGCTGAATGATTATTTTGCAGTGTTAATGTTTATTTGGTTTTTGTCTTGCAATAGATCATGCATGAATTCATGTTGCAAGCATTAAATGATTATGAATAAAGCTCTATTTATTTTAGATAAAAGTATCTTAGTGAGTGGAAGACTCATGAATCAAAATCCACACTGACATGGTGTCATCACATAACTATTCTTAATTAACTGGGTGCCATTTTTCAATGTTATTTGTTTAAATACATAAATGTAAATAACATTTAATAAATTGGCCTTGTGATTCTATTACAGCCCAAGGTCAGAGCAAGAACAATGCTGTTGGAACAAGGGAGTGGTGTCAAAAAAAAGCCAAAATGGTGATTTTGCCTTTTGAATATGCATACAACATCAACACAAATAAAGAAGGGTTTCAACTGCATAGTTGCAACTGCCAT
Organism: Vipera berus; assembly: GCF_964194415.1. Taxonomy (NCBI): domain Eukaryota; kingdom Metazoa; phylum Chordata; class Lepidosauria; order Squamata; family Viperidae; genus Vipera; species Vipera berus. The sequence goes on along the minus strand of NC_138204.1, from coordinate 65,689,594 downwards.
CTTGTGTGTTTTAAATTCCTTCTGTGGATGCCCCTATTTTTGAAGAAATGTGATCTTTTATGAGAGACATTCACAAAACCAATTTGCTTAGGCTTACAAAGCCCAAAGTACAGAAGGACAAAGTTTGTTTTTACATCTTACTCTTCAGCTCAGGTATAGTGAATATTGGCCTTTATACATCATGCTGTCAGTTAAGACACCAGTTCAATATTCATATTTAAGCCAAACAAAGCATCATCTGCCATGCATTTTTTCCTTTCTTGGCCTTTCCTCTTTATGTGAAAACATAAAACTTGCACTTTCTGCCACACAAGAACTTGAGAATATTAACTGAGGTCTTCATAATACTATATCTGTGTTGTTTTACACAATCTAATGAAAACAGGGAACTAGGTTACAGTCCAAACCACATCCTTCAATCAAACCCAGCAAAACGAATATTATAAAATAGAAGACCCCATCACCAATACAGAATGTTTCAAGTCTGATGCCAAGAGACTTTACAGGAAGAAAGTTAGGGGCCTCCAAGATAATATAAATTGTGTCTTGGTGTATAGCCGAAAGTGTGTGCCTGCTATCTTTACAGATCCTTGCACACTATATCTTTAAATGTAAAATGTAAGCAACAGGGCTGCCAAACAATTCCAGTGTTTAGAGAACTTGATGACCTACATATGTTTAAAATACTGCTTTATGTTTAGACTAATGTGATTGAAAACATTCTGCAAAGAGTAAGTATAAATTTGCAAAACTTCATTAAAAAGAACTTTTGAAGGAATCAAGTGCATATAGTGTAGGATATAATGATCGACATTAACATGTACCAGAACCTCAGTATTGTTGAAAGAGTGCAGATCATGTTTACTTTCCCCAAAGAAATGACATAATCTTGATAGGGAATAACAGTTTTGTTAAGGCACTGCTTAAGAAATTCTGAGATCAAATCCATCCAGACAATTGACCACAATGCATTTCAGCAGTGCACAGAATTATTACTGTGACCTGCAATAAGGTAGACAAGAGAACATAATGAGTTCACCTCTCCAAATCTTCTGGAAGTCCCTCAAAAATGTGGCTAAATCAGTAGGCTTAAGGATCCCAGGAAAACAGAGAAGCGTATGTAACAACGAAGACACTCTCTCCTAATCTATTAAATTAATATTAATGTTTCATTGTGGAATAATTTTTAATGTTTGTTTCTTTTTATAGTCTGTTTTTATTGCATGCTGCTCAAAGTCACATTTGTGAGATGGGTGGCTTTATAAATGGAATGAAGCAATAGCGATAGCACCCAGACTTATAAATTGCTTCACAGTGCTTCACAACCCTCTCTAAGTGGTTTACAGAGTCAGCATATTGCCCCCAATAATCTGGGTCCTCATTTTACCAATCTTGGAAGGATGGAAGTCTGAGCCAGCCTTGAGCCAGGGAGAATTGAACTCCTGGCAGTCAGCAGAATTAGCCTGCAATACTGCATTCTAACCATTGCACCACCACAGCTCCTGGTAAATGAATGAATGAATGAATGAACTGTGACTTTGTATGCATGCACAAAGAGGCAGGGCCTCAATCATGCTGCCATACTCACCACTTTAACTTTTTCAACCCTCCTTGCAGAAACCAGTAATAATGTGAGATTAAATCTTTCACTATTTAAGTATGTACAGATTGTCCTTGACTTACAGCAGTTTGTTTAGTGACCGTTTGAAGTTATAATGGGATTGAAAAAAGTGACTTATGAACGCTTTTCATACCGTTGCAGCATCCCTGTGGTCATGTGATCAAAATTCATATGCTTGACAAATGGTTCATATTTATGACGGTCATAGGGTCCTGGAGTCATGTGATCATATTCTGTGACCTTCTGACAATCAAAGGTCACAGGGAAGCCAGATTTCCTCAACAACTGCATTACTTACTTAACAACTGCAGTGATTCACTTAACAATTGTGGCAGGAAAAGTTGTAAAATGGGGCAAAACTCACTTAACCAATGTTTCGCTTAACAACAGAAATGTTGGGCTCAATTGTGGACATAAGTCAAGGACTACCTGTAGTATACGTATACTAGTCTGCTGTCCTGTTGTTTTAGATGTTTTGCATAGTCAAATATGAACATTTGTTTTTACACACACACACACACACAGACACACATGCACAGACACACACACACACACGCACATACACACAGACACACACAGACACAGACACAGACACAGACACACACACACACACACACACACACACACACACACACACACACACACACACACACATATATATATATATATATATATATATATATATATATATATATATATATATATATATATATATATATATTTGTTTTCGTAGATTCTCGCGGGTGTCTGTATGTGTAGGTCTAGAGTCTCGGGTTTCTTCCCGCGTTCCTTTCATCTTCAGAAAGTTGTGGCGACGTTTCGACGAAATCCCATCCGTCATCATCAGGCCGGAGTATTCCTCCTGCTGCTTTCAGGAGCAATGCGTGGTCTGTCTGTTCCTTTCCTTTCAACTGCCGGTGGGGCTGTGTTCCGACTGGGTGGAGGCGTGGCTGCTTTCTGATTGGGTGGGGGTGTCTTCCGACTGGGTGGAGGCGTGGTTGTCTTCTGATTGAGTGGAGGCGTGGCTGTCTTCTGATTGGGTGGATGTGTGGTTGTCTTCCGATTGGTTGGAGGTGTGGCTGTCTTCTGATTGGGTGGGGTGTGTTCTGAATGGGTGGGGTTTTTTGTTGTGTCGTAATATCCTGAGTGTTGTGATTTGGTGTCTTGGGGAGTGGGCTGTGTAGTGGCCTCCAGAGCTTTGGCTTGGCTCCGAGTTCGAGGACCCGCCATGCATCTCTGGTATGGGTCAGTCAGGTTCGTGTGTGCATTCTTCTGCTTGGGTGATAGCACTTTTGCTTGACTTGTTCTATCTTCTGTGTGGGAGAGTTTTTGTTCTGGGTGTGGATGAGTCTTGCTGGGGCTTGTGGCATTTGGGGTTGTTTGTTGGTTTTTTAAGTCACCCACATCCTATGCACAAGCAAACCACCCAAAAGCAACCTGACAAAAGAAGAACAAGCAGCATTGCAAAACCTAAGAAAAGACAACAGCATAATCATACTACCAGCAGATAAAGGCAATGCTACAGTGGTAATGGACACATCAGACTATGAAGAGAAACTGTCCAACTTACTCAAAGAAACTACATACAAACCTATATATACAGATCCCACAACCTATCTAGAAAAGACCACCAAGAAAAAGATAAAATCAACTTCTATAAGCCAAGAAATCCAACAAACAATCATTCCTAGGGAGAAGTCATCCAGATGCCCAAAACTATATGGCCTCCCCAAAATACACAAAGATGGAATCCCACTAAGACCCATAGTAAGTTCTATAGGCTCACCACTACAAAACTTAGCTAAATACCTAGCAAAACAATTACAACCTCTAGCAGAAATGGCAGCTTCATATGTCCAAAACTCATACCACTTTATAGAATTAGTGAAAAATCTACAGATAGACCAAAAAGACTTGCTAGTCAGCTTCGATGTGGTATCACTATTCACCCAGGTGCCAGTCCAAGAAGCTTTATCAACAATAAGAAGCAAATACCAACCACCTAACCATATTATAGAACTAGCAGAACACTGCTTATCAAACACATACTTCATACACAGAGGCCAGAGATACAAACAAATAGAAGGCACACCAATGGGATCCCCTCTATCACCAGTTATCGCCAACCTTTTCATGGAAGAATTTGAAACTAACGCTCTAGAAAAGACTACAAACAAACCAAAACTGTGGCTCAGATATGTGGATGACACCTTCGTGATCTGGCCCCACGGAAGAAAGGAGCTAGAAAACTTCCTAACACACCTGAATAGCCTACATCCCAAAATAAAATTCACCATGGAGATTGAAACAAACAACCAGTTACCTTTCCTGGATGTACTTATATACAAAAAACAAAACGGAACCCTAGGACACACAGTCTACCGAAAGAAAACACACACCAACCGTTACCTCAATGCGCAATCACATCATCACCCAGCACAAATAAATTCAGTAGCCAAAACACTAATAACAAGAACCAGACGCCTTGCAGATGAAACACATATACAAACAGAACTACACACCCTGACAGACATATTGACAGCAAACAAGTTCCAAAAAAACAAAATCACCAATATAATTCAGCAGCAGACTCCGAAACAGAAAAACATCCAAGAAGAAGAACAGAACAACGGACGAGCCATCTTGCCCTACATAAAAGGAACAACCGACAAAATCAGTAAAGTACTACGAAAACATAACATCAAAACCGCATTTAACACTGACAGAAAGATATCAACCATCCTGAGAAATCCCAAAGACAAAATAGAACTGGAAAACCAGGGCATATACCAAATCCCATGCGCCTCCTGTCCAGCAACATACATCGGACAGACTAACAGAAGAATAGAGGTACGTGTAGAAGAACATAAGAACTCAGTACAGAAGAAAGATCGCACATCTTCACTAGTACAACACATAAACACTACGGGACACAACATCAATTTTGAAGGTACAAAAACAATCGCCAAAATAGAACATCTCAATAGCAGAATAATCAGAGAAGCCATTGAAATAGAAAAACACCCAGACAGTATGAACAAGCGAGACGACACCTCCCGCCTACATGCCATTTGGAAACCAGCATTGATAGACAAACGAATTTCAGCAAACAAGGATTTAAAAAACCAACAAACAACCCCAAATGCCACCAGCCCCAGCAAGACTCATCCACACCCAGAACAAAAACTCTCCCACACAGAAGATAGAACAAGTCAAGCAAAAGTGCTATCACCCAAGCAGAAGAATGCACACACGAACCTGACTGACCCATACCAGAGATGCATGGCGGGTCCTCGAACTCGGAGCCAAGCCAAAGCTCTGGAGGCCACTACACAGCCCACTCCCCAAGACACCAAATCACAACACTCAGGATATTACGACACAACAAAAAACCCCACCCATTCAGAACACACCCCACCCAATCAGAAGACAGCCACGCCTCCAACCAATCGGAAGACAACCACACATCCACCCAATCAGAAGACAGCCACGCCTCCACTCAATCAGAAGACAACCACGCCTCCACCCAGTCGGAAGACACCCCCACCCAATCAGAAAGCAGCCACGCCTCCACCCAGTCGGAACACAGCCCCACCGGCAGTTGAAAGGAAAGGAACAGACAGACCACGCATTGCTCCTGAAAGCAGCAGGAGGAATACTCCGGCCTGATGATGACGGATGGGATTTCGTCGAAACGTCGCCACAACTTTCTGAAGATGAAAGGAACGCGGGAAGAAACCCGAGACTCTAGACCTACATATATATATATATATATATATATATATATATATATTGCAATGTAGTGGGTCCGACACCAGCCGGAGTACGTGTTCAGCTCTTTATTGGAAGGGGGGTAGCGTACTGGGGAATGAGGGTTACCTCCTTAAATACCTAGCCAGGTAAGCGGACAGCCAATGGGGTTGGCCCTAGGTTTCCCGCCAAAACTGGGTTTCCCGCCAAAACCGTTCAGGCCAATGCCCCCTGGTGGCTGTTGCTATGCAGGTGCCTGCATACATAACACCCCTCCCCCCTTAGAGAAGAACCACATACAACTATAGAACAAATTTGCAACTAGCTACACAAATTTGCAACTAGCTACACACATTGACACACTGTGTGTCAATGCAAGGCAACTGTGGGGTGATCACTTGCACACATAGTCCACCAGGTAGGCAGGTGTCCTGTGGGGCCGGGTGGACCGTCTGGGCGTGGCTGGGCCCTGGGCTTGGACAGCTGGTTTGTGAGGCCTCTTTGCTGGGTTGAGCAGAGCTGGGTTCAGGAGGCCCTCCTCCTCTGGTTCCTGTTCTGTGTTGTTTCCGGCTGGGCTGACCTCTCCTGGGGTGTGGCTATCCTGTTGGACATGTGTGGTGCACTCAGGGACCCTTCCTCTGAGCTGGTTGATGTGTCGCCTTATGTGTCTGTCCCCCTCCACCCCCACGATATAAGAGAGGGGCTCAGTTTTCTCAACCACTGTCCCCAGAATCCATGGATGTCCTGCCCCATAGTTCCTTGCCCAGACCAGGTCCCCCACGTTGAGAACTCTGTGCACGGCTGAAGATGATGATGATGATGATGATGGTGATGGTGGCCTATCCATCTCAGCTGCTACTCGGTCTGGGTGTAAACGGTCCAGCTTGGTGATGAGATGCCATCCCCATTGCAGTTCTGCTGGGCTCTTCCCGGTAGCAACACACGGTGTAGTGTGTTGGGCAAGTAGAAATTTTGCCAGTCTGTGATGCCAGTCCCCGCTGATGATGCGCCGGAGTGCGTCCTTGGTCGTCCTTACCATCCGTTCAGCTTGCCCGTTGGTTGATGGATGAAAGGGCACGGAGGTGGCGTGTCTAATCCAGTTCGCCTTCAAGAATGCCTGGAAATCAGTAGCAGTAAACTGAGGCCCGTTATCAGACACTATTATGTCGGGGAGGCTGTGTGTGGCAAAGAGAGCTCTGAGCACCTGGATTGTCCTAGCCGAGGTCATATTGGGGACAGGGACTACCTCCAGCCACTTGGAGTGGCTGTCCACTACTACTAAGAACAGTTGGCCCTGAAATGGCCCTGCGTAGTCAATGTGGATGCGGGACCAGGGTGTGTGTGTGGCCTCCCACCTGTGTACTGGTGCATGTGGCATTTCTGGCCTGGATCTCTGGCACGTGTAACAGGCCTTGACCTGTTCCTCAATGTCCTTGTCCAACCCCGGCCACCAGAGGTAGCTTCTGGTTAGTGCCTTCATCCGAACCACCCCCGGGTGTCCCTTGTGTAAGGATTCCAATACCTTGCCCCGGACTGTGGTGGGAATGATGACCCTGCTACCCCAGAGGAGGCAACCCCTGTGTGTGGAGAGCTCATGACGCCTGGCAAAATAGGCCTGGAACTCAGGCCCCGGGGACTTGTCCTGCCACCCTGTGCAAACCCATGAGTGTACCCTGCTCATGATGTTGTCTGTGGCTATGTTGCTGGCAATGTCCTTGGCATGCACTGGGCATTCTGGAAATTCCTGCAAAGCTAGGATCTGCGTTGCTGGTGCCGGGTCTGGTTCAGTTGTATCGAGGGGAAGTCTACTTAAACCGTCTGCGTGGCCCATCTCCTTTCCTGGCTTGTGCACCAGCTTGCAATTGTAAGCTGCAAGGAAGATGGACCACCGGAGCATTCTGGGGGACAGAATTTGGGGCATCTGCCTGTCCATTGTGAACAGGCCCAGGAGTGGTTTGTGGTCCGTGAAAACAGTGAACTCCCTGCCATACAGATAATCGTGGAACTTTTTAATTCCTGCCACGATTGCCAGGGCTTCCCTGTCAATTTGGGCGTAGTTCCTTTCTGCTCCAGACAGCGTCCTTGAATAGTAGGCGATGGGGATTTGAGCCCCATTAGGCTCTAGGTGACTGAGAACAGCGCCCATGCCATAAGGGGATGCATCGCACGCAATGCATATGGGCTTTGTTTCTATGAAGTGTGTTACTGTGGACCTGTCAGACAGTAGTGCCTTTAATGCTCTAAAGCTTTGCTCGTGGACGGAAGTCCAGGCCCATGCTGCCTTTTTATCCAGTAACCTGTGAAGTGGCTCTGCAATGGCTGCCTTGTGTGGGAGGAATGTATGATAGAAATTTAGCAGACCCAGGAATGCCTGTAGCTCTGCCTTGTTCTTGGGTGTGGGTGCTAGTTTGATGGCCCTCACCTTGGACTCTGTGGGGTGGATTCCCCTGGCATCTACCCTGAATCCCAAGAATTCTGTGGAGGAGACACCTATGCTGCATTTCTCCCTCTTAAGTTTGAGGCCAGCTGTGTGCAGCCTGGATAGCACCTCCCTAAGCCTACCTGCCAGCTCTTCTGCTGATGCTCCTGCAATCAGGATGCCATCAAAATAGGGGCAGACTCCTGGGATGCCCCTGAGTGTCTTCTCCATAACTTCCTGGAAAATGCCAGGAGCAACGCTGACCCCAAACTGCAGCCTGTTCACCCGGAACGCTCCCCTGTGTGTTACTATAGTCTGAATGTCAGCTGTTGCCCTAGTAACTGTGAGTTGCTGGTATGCCTGTGCAAGATTGAGCCTTGCAAAGATGGCGCCGCCTTGGAGGGAAGCGAGAACGTGGCTGACCGTGGGGACTGGGTAAGCGTGTGGGTTTAGGGCGCGGTTCACCGAGCACTTGTAGTCAGCGCAGATCCTTATTTCCCTGTTGGATTTGAGGGGGGTGATGATTGGGGTTTCCCACTCCCCCCCATCTACTGGCTCTAAGATTCCCTGGGCCACCAGCTTATCCAGTTTGCACTCGATTTTGTGTTTGAGCGCGAAGGGGACTCGCCGTGGCCGGACCCTAATGGGGGGAACGTTTGAGTTAAGCTTGAACGAGATGGGGGGCCCTGTGTACCTGCCCAGCGTTCTGTCGAAGACGTCTGCGAACTCCTTGCAGACGGCCTCGACGGAGTCTCCCTGGATCCGGTGGATCCCGGAGACTGTGATTCCCAGGGCCTCAAACCAGTCTAGACCGATCAGGCTGGCTCTCCGGCCCTCTACCACTACAACCTCCAGGTGCTCTTCGCGACCCTTAAACCCCACCGAAATGGTAGCCTCCCCCTTTACCTCGACCGGCGAATTCTGAAAATCGATCAGGGTTAAATTTGTAGGCCGTAATTTAATCCGCTGCTTGCTCCGGCTATTAATATAGTTAAGGGTCTCGTCCGAAATGATTGAGACCGCTGATCCGGAGTCAAGCTCCATGCTGCAAGGAACGCCTTGCAAGCGGATTGTTAATCTAATTTTGGGTTTGAGCAGCCAGCGGCTACCCGTGTGGTTAATGGCCAGCCGGCTCTCAACATAGCCAATTCACGTTTTGGTCGGGGCCCCAGTACCTTTGAACGGCGATTCCTCCGGTTGCAGCTCGTGGATCTCCTCTCGGGGGCGGCGGCTACGACAGACCGCAGCTATGTGGCCTGTTTTCTTGCAGGCCCGACACGTGGCCACCCGGAACTTACAGAGACTGCGCACGTGGTTCCCACCATACCCTGCGCACTTCTGAGGGTTGGTGGCATTGCTAGGAGGCCTGGGCTTGTCTGGGCATCTGCCTCGCTGGTCGGGGGTCGACTTCCGCTGGAGGAGGTCGATGCTTTGCTCGTCTTTGGCTGTGGCGACCTGCCGGTGGATGCTGGCCGCCTGGCTGCCGGTCCGGGTCTCCTGGACTGCAGGCTGCTTCGTGGGCCAGGATGGCGTCTTCGGCTTCCTGGAGCGAAACCTCCTCTCTTTCGACCAGGCACTCTTGCAGCCGCCTGTCTCGTAGGCCGCAAATCAGCCGGTCCCATAGCCGCTCCTCCAAGTTCGAAAACATGCAGGCGACGGCGGCTTCTCTTAGGGCGGCGAGGAATTCGGCACCGGACTCGTCGGGGCGCTGGTCCCTTTTTTCGAACTGTGACCTCGCGGCCACTTTGGAGCGCCGGGGCCAGAAGTTGGCGTTGAGCTTGGCAACAAGGTCCCGGTATGCGATGGTATTGATGGCTTCAGGGGCGAACAGGTTCGCAGTGATCTCTAGAAGTGCAGGTCCCCCGATGCAGAGCAGGGCTGCCGCCTTTGCGCCATCCTCCGAGATCTGGTTGAACCGCATGTACAGTTCGGCGTGAGCCAGGTACCGGGCTCATGTCTCGGGGTGGCGGGTGTCGAATTCGCGGGGTTGTCCAGCCCTTGCCATCGCGATGTTGTTCGGGTCTTGAGTTGCAGATTGCGGTGACCGGCGTGGTCCGGTTGGCTGGCGGTCGCATTGGGAGGAAGGGAAGATTCCTCCTTCCTTCAGCGTGCGGTGTGCTCCCCAAGTGACTTCAGCTCCTTGTGAGCAGCAAATCCCACCTTCGTCGCCACTGCAATGTAGTGGGTCCGCCGCAAGGAAGAGATGCCAGCTGGAGTACGTGTTCAGCTCTTTATTGGAAGGGGGGTAGCGTACTGGGGAATGAGGGTTACCTGGCCTCCTTAAATACCTAGCCAGGTAAGTGGACAGCCAATGGGGTTGGCCCTAGGTTTCCCGCTGAAACTGGGTTTCCCGCCAAAACCGTTCAGGCCAAGACCCCTGGTGGCTGTTGCTATGCAGGTGCCTGCATACATAACACCTATATATATATATATATATATATATGTATATATATATATATATATATATATATATATATATATATATATATATATATATATATATATTGTATGTGTATGTGTATGTGTATGTGTATGTGTATGTGTATGTGTATGTGTATGTGTATGTGTATGTGTATGTGTATGTATATGTATATGTATATGTATATGTATATGTATATGTATATGTATAAGTATATGTATATGTATATGTATATGTATATGTATATGTATATGTATATGTATATATGTATATATGTATATACTGCATATACTGCATATACTGTATATACTGTATATACTGTATATATATATATATACACACACACACACATTCATACATACATATAATTAAAAAGCACCAGTCACAAAATCTTTAGCAAGGCTTTCCCAAACTGTAGTGCCTCCCTTGCGGAAATGCAGACCTTTATTGAACAATGGATATATACATATATATTGTAGATCCACTTTCCCCAGAGTTCCATTCTATTGTTTACATTGTTCCTTTGTTTTCATGCTGGTAAAGTCCATAGGGGAGGTGTGCACATCAAGATTACACTAAAGGGAAGTGTGATGACAAAAAAAAATTAAGAACCCTTGCTTTAGAGATTTCAGGCAGGACGTTATACACACTTTACAACTACCTGATTTTATTAATCTGTCTCTCCTTGACCAATTACACATTGCCAAAAGTTGGTCACTAAGTAACTGTTGTAATTACAATTAATTCAGTGACACTGAAAGTAGAGTTTAGAGAGTTGTGATCAGTTATCAGTTGCAGTTTCCTTGATTTGTTAGTGGAAATTTTCCACAAAATTTTGCAGGCATCACTCTTGGCTGACCTACTGCAATCTATTAAAAACAATGAATTTCATTGATATGAGAAACCCTTGCAGGGTCATTGAACAAATTGGCTGTATTTTTCATCTGAAATTGGACCAGTTTTATCCACAAAGGATATGGTTACCCCCTGAAAAGGGCTCCAAGTTTAGATGTTAATTTAAAACAAATGTCATTGGGTTGGGTCAGAAATAAAAAAAAAATAGATGTCATCTTGACTATTTCAAGATGCAGCTTACAAACCAGATGAATGTTTATTAAGAAACAACATCAGTGCAGTTCTGAGATTATAAGAAGCACTTTTGATATCTCTGTGGTTTTGGTAAGTCCGTTCGCAGATCTATGAATAATAATCTATGCCTAATATAGCACACATGGTTTTGTACACTCAAGCACTTTCTCTTTGAGATTCAATAGATATTATTCTTTAGAGAATTAATACAAAAGAAGACTCTATGAAATCCTGAGGAATAAGAGTTGCTATTTGCAACTTGCACTTTTTATCCTATAAAAAGCCTAAGTCGTACTGAAGTTAATTCTCAGCTAGGAATATCTGATAAAAGGCTGAAGGTACTGTAAAGATAGAAAGAACCACTTTGAACTATAATTCTCAAAGATTGCCATGAAAGAGATTTTAGATTGGTTGAAAATCTAGGAGTTTCTCTCCTACTGTCAGTAGATATGATTACTAGTTCTAACAGCTTTGTCCTATAGAAAAAGTGATCCAGGTTTTAGAAAATACAAGACCTTGGAGGTCTTCTAGTCCAACCCACTGCTCAAACAGAAGACCCTATACCATTCTGGATAAATGGCCATCCAGTCTTTTCTCGAAAATCTCCAGTGAATGATCTCCCACAACTTCTGGAGGTAAGCTGGTCCACTGTTTGGAAATTTCTTCCTAGTTCTAGAGGGGATCTCTCTTTACTGGCCTTCCACCTGTTACTTCTTGTCCTGCCTTCTGATGCTTTGAAGGATAGGTTGACCCTTTCTTCTCTGTGACAGTCCCTCAAGTATTTTTATTTTATTTTTTTTTATTTTAATTCCATTTATATCCCGCCCTTCTCCGAAGACTCAGGGCGGCTTACAAGCTTAGCAGTAGCCTTCATTCTATGTATATGCCTGCTTATTAGGGCTTTCACACACACACCCCAAGCGGCATTATTACAAAGTCAGCTTAATTGCCCCCAACAATCTGGGTCCTCATTTTACCTACCTCGGAAGGATGGAAGGCTGAGTCAACCTTGAGCCTGGTGGGACTCGAACCTGCACTAATTGCAGGCAGCTGGTGTTACTTAAGGAGGCATTAGCCCACTGCTCCACTGCTCCATCATGTTTTGTCCCAACAATTCTGCATTTACTTTCTATGCATGCAAGAAACTTCGTGAAAACATCCAGTCATTTCTGTCACTCATATTTCAAGAGAGTCTGCATAAAATGATGAAAGAATCAGCAGAATAGGTTCCGAACTATTCTGCCCCCCAGAAAATGAATTTCTTCAGCTAGGCATCTCTATTGTCTCTTAGAAATTTGCTTTTCACTCCTGTGTTCCAGCAAGATTCTTTGGAATCCATCTTAACTTTGCTTTATTCAGACAGAGACCTTAGTTTTCTAGATTGATTAAAAGCTTTCTAAAATACTAAGAATGGATATTGCACAAAGAAGCAAATCTGAATCAATCATCTTCTTTATTTATAGAGTTTGCAGAAAATCTGCAAATAGAAATAAAAGGTAAAGGTAAAGGTTCCCCCGCACATGTGTGCTAGTCGTTTCCGACTCGAGCGGCCGGTGCTCATCTCCGTTTCAAAGCCGAAGAGCCAGTCCTTGTCCGAGGACGTCTCCGTGGTCATGTGGCCGGCATGACTAGACGCCAAAGGCGCACGGAACGCTGTTACCTTCCCACAGTAGTGGTCCCTATTTTTCTACGTGCATTTTTACGTGCTTTCGAATACACAACCATTATTACAGAAACACATTTCCCATACTTGCTCAAAGGATTCTCCCTAAAGAATAAATTAACCTTCTTGTTTTATTTTTTATAATCAGGAAAACATGTCTGGAAAAGTCAGCCTTCAGATGTACACAGAATATATTCCAATTTCAGCTATGGACAATCCTCCAATTGTTACTTTCATATATCAAGCTTAGCGCTAGAATTTGACACTCTTTTTCAAGAGTTATTGTGATAAAGGAAGAAAATAATGTTTTGTGCAATGAAACCTTGATTGTCTTGACTTTCATTTCATGAACTTCAGAAGTAATGGATGAAAATCTACTTTGGATTTCAAACTCCCCCCCCCCAAAAAATACCCCCACCAAAGTCTGTTATCTCTGAGGCAAACCAGACAATTGATGTAATTGACATAATGTGCATCAATTTTCATCATTTGCATAATTACCTAATTGACCTTTCCCCACCAGTTGCATCCATTTATGTCATTGACAAATAAAATCAAAACTGGTAAATATCAGGCTTTTGAATGTCACTTCCAATTCAGAATCTGGGCCAAGATCTAAGTCAAGGAGCTGTCCCAACAATTCAACTTTCTTGGCTAAGGTCAGATTTATATTCTTTAATGGCATGTTCTTAATTCATCTTTGGGATGAATTAAGTCTACTTGGTAACTTAAGTAGCTCAATAATACTAGTTATTTTCAGAGGTTGGAGTTATTAGGAGAAATTGTTTGGCACCTTAACCATTTCCATTTTACATATAGCTCACAGCAGTTAGGACTCTTCACATTCATCTGTGATGTTGGACTTATCCTGGGACAGTGAGATGGGTGTTGTGGGTTCTCCTACATTGTTTGATCCTCAGAGCAGCTAGGAGTTACTAGTGAGGCTGTGTGGTATTCACTTTAACTTTCTACTTTTCCAGCCTTGAAGCTTGGATTCTTTTCCAATTGTTAATAAATTGCAACAGGGGTTCAATTTACTTTATGGTGTACACAAGATTATCTTGGATTGAAATGGCATTCCCTAACTAGATGCGATCTTGAAAACATCTGGAAGTGATTCCATATTTACTGATCTTAGTAGACATACTTCTATGTTATGGAGGTAGAAATGATATTTTGATAACATAAGTTGCAACAGGTCAGAAAGGCTTCAACTAATTCTGAAAAATGAAATTAGTCAATTGTAGGGAGTTATGACGAGATCCTTCTTGTGAGGTGAGATTGAAAGAATTTTCTTCTCTGCAGTAGAGTTAAACAGCAAGGTTATGCCATTGTGATTCTTTTGTCATTTTTATCCCACACAGTAATAACTTCATACTCACTTTCTCATTGTGTACTTAAATCTGTTTATTTCCTCTGACATTTAACTTATTCTTATGTGTCCCAGTCAGGTATCCTCAGGGCCGATGAGTAGACATTTAAATTTAGGACCTTAAGAGCTTTGCAGAGCAAAAATCCATCCAGTCCAGCATCCTGTTTCCAACAGTGGTCAGCCAAATGCCTCCAGGAAGACCAAACCTTTAGTCAAATCCTCCTTTTAATGTTGTTTATTTCAACTAAGATTGGGGGGGGGTTCCCCTATTTTCTACAGAATTCCACATGCACAAACACACACACATCCTGCCGCAAGCATTTCCTAGATGCCTGAACTTGGTAAATATTTTGTGATGCAAATCCAATTTAATTTGCACAGTTTTGCTTGATTGGGGATGTTTTGTAATGAATTCAGGCTCCATGAAAAATTCCATACAGGTGATATACATACAGGCTAAGGCTCTTAATATGGCACAGGTTAAAGCTCTCCAAAACTTGGAGAAGGCAGGTGTTTGGCTGCTTTTCTCTCCTTAGAATATTGACTTTAATTAGTAATGATTAAAGTCTGGTTTCTGTATGATCTATTTTCATCTCAGAAACCCTTGGGTTGTTTTGCCCTTGGGTTGTTGACATAGTTTGAAAAAGATCTACTGTTACTCTTTTAGCAAATATATCTTTCCTACACTTCTCTAGGTTCATTAAAGGCTAGTTTATTCTTGTTTTTAATCATGTGAGCTAGGCAAAAACCTTCTATATCTTGTGCAATACTGTGTTTAGAATTATTCAGTCTGATGTTGATACATAGGATTTATTCACAAGAGCCCTTACAGGAAATGTGAAAAGCTAAATGGATGGGTCAGACTTTGCTAGACATAAGAGTAATTTGTTTGTGATATTGCTCATCTAGCTTGATAGGGTTGATCCTACTGGTTAGATCTGTATCACTTTTCTCCTTAACTTCCTGAGTTCTCCTCCTAAAGCTATATACTTGCTGGAAGAAAATGATTGTCACAGTTGGGAATGTACCATGCTTCATTCAAGAGTTCTCAGCTATGTGTAATCACACTTAAAAATAAAACCAAGTCTCCTTCAAGCTGACTTCGATTTCTGAATATCAGATGGACATATATCCATATTGTTTTCTTAATCTCTTCCTGGATGTTTTTTGATGGCCCAGTCTTGGCTGTTGATCCAAGATTTCCTAATGGTCTTCCATCAGACTAATAACTTTTCTGCTTCCTATTAGCTTTTTGAAAACAGACAAGTGTACTTTTAAAAGCAGCTGTTCAGAGGGTATCAGGTGTGGAAGTAAATTATGTAGAAACATGAATCCCTGAACAAGGGCCAAAACAAAACCATGTCCTTAAAGGGAACCCACAATCCAGTTGCACATGGCCTACATGCATGCAACAGTTTGTTAGAACCCCTCAGATCCATTTTTGTAAATCAGTCTTTCCATGTGGAGTATATAGGTAAAGGTAAAGGTTCCCCCGCACATGCATGCTAGTTGTTTCCGACTATAGGGGGTGGTGCTCATCTCCGTTTCAAAGCCGAAGATCCAGCGCTTGTCCGAGGACGTCTCCGTGGTCATGTGGCCGGCCTGACTAGATGCCAAAGGCACACAGAACGCTGTTACCTTCCCACCATAGTGGTCCCTATTTTTCTACTTGCATTTTTACGTGCTTTCGAACTGCTAGGTTGGCAGAAGCTGGGACGAGTAACAGGCGCTCACTCTGTTACGCGGCACTCGGAATTTGACCTGCCAAACTGCCGACCTTCTGATCGACAAGCTCCGCTTCCTAACCCATTGAGCCACCACGTCCCTTGTAGAGTATATATGAGGGTATAATTAATTATCATTATATTTGCCCTTCCTTAAAGATTCTTTCAACATATTCTTAGCCAGTTTACATGTTTCAAGGGAGCAAAAAGGGAACAACTACCAGAACTTCCATTTCAAACAACATAATAAGGAACATCTGATTTCTCAAGAATTATGACTTAAATCAGAGAAATGCTGATTATTTAAGCCAGGAGTGTCAAATTCGCAACATCACGTGACATGTCACGACATATCACGACTTTTTTTCCATTGCCGGCAATGGGGTGGGCACAGTTTTGCTATGATGCATCCAGCCTGCAGGCCAGCAGTTTGACACCCCTGATTTAAGCTATAACATAATTTTGTAAAAAGTCATCCTAACAATCAGGGTCATCTAGCTAGAAAGTTAATGTAGTTTATGAGGTGCGGCAAGTATTACATTTGTTTATTTTGTCCGATTTGATCTATATTTTAAACATTTTATATACTGTTTTGGTTTTAAATTTTGTTACCTGCCTTGAGTGTACATCAACGGAGACAAATCCTTATTCTGTTGAATAGTGGCTGTATCCCACCCATCCATCCTCAACTGAATCCAACAGTACTGCAATCATGTTTCCAAGATGCCATTTCCTGGAAATAAATTACATGTCGGTATTTATGATACTTCTTATATATGGCTACTGCTTCAGGCCTACAGCTTTTCAGGTTGCAATAGTAAAGTGGAGTATTTTATTACGCTCTTCCTAGTTAAGCTACTGAATTTGCTACAACTCAGTCAAGTGAACCTAGAATGGTTTAAAAGGAACTTAGGCAAATTCATGAGGCTAACGCCATAAGAATTTGCTTGTTTGTTTAGTAAGGTTACATTATCCAGGAGACTACAATGCTAACCCAGAGTAGTAGTTTAGCTGCCTAAGATTGTTAAGCCATTTGGTTCACATTTGTGCGCTTTCTAAGGTGCACCACAGGGGGTGAGCTAGTTCTGCACCAGAAAGCCATAAGAATTACTAATCAGGATGGATCTCATTATTAAGGTTGTGCAGATATTTGATGGGCTGATTCAATTTATAAAGGCTCAAGGGATTGGTGCTTGAAGCTGCTTCATAAAGGAATATAATTCTTCCATTGCTAGTAAAAGCCAGGGAAAGGGCAACTTTGCTTCATTTTATTTTATCAGCATACTTTCCCTGTTGCTTCCATCTTCTCTTGGTTATGATAAGGAGAATTGCATCACTTTGGTACCCAAAGCACTACAGAGATAAATCAAAACCATGTAACTTAGGCTTATTTTTCACTCATCTAAGGCAATATATTGCTCAATATCAGTTTTTTGGAAGCATGGATGGAAGAGTGCTATCTGTTCTGTACCAGCCTGCTACCGGCCCTGCAGAAAAGGCAGGGACAACCCCTTTTACAAGAAGGCAAGAGGCTGGAATTAAGCCTGCCAAATTTATTGATACACAAACAAACAAGACACGAACCAAGAAACAGGAGCTTTTCAAGCGGTTGCCTTCAGCAAACCAGCGCTCCCACGCATTCCCCTTTTATACAGTTTAGGGCATGGCTTCTCTCTGCCTCCTTCCGAGGTGCCCCATTGCCTTCCTCTGTTTACTCCTGATTGACTGCCTCCTGCGTCGGGCATCCTTGAACAGGGCCAGCTGTGGGTCATCTTCATCCACACTGTCAGGCTCACACAGCTGGGTCTCCGTCGTGACCAGGTGGGAGGGCCCTGGCTGAGGGCTCTCATCAGCAAGCTCTTCAACACCCCCCTCCTCCTCCTCTGAGTCGTCCGACCCAACTGCCGAACCCACAGGCTGACCCTGAATCACAACACTATCAGACAGGTTCTCTTACAGTATATTATTTTCAGAATTGAGTTTTCCACTGTAAAAATGGGGTGTTTTCCTAGGTAGCATTGGGGTTTGCTCCAGAATGGCATAACTACCAACTGCTCTTGCTTAATTGCAAGATTAAATATTGTTTAAGGTGATTCAAAACTAGATATAATAAACATTCAACAGATTTAACATTAAAACAACATCTAAATAAATTGTTCCAACATAATCTAACAATTACAGATTTGAGGATCAAAAATACCCAATTCATTCAAAGGTTTTTAAAATCAAAAAGAATTGGGGCCACCATTTCATCTGAATTATAAAGTAATCATAGTCGTATTTGCCCTTTGACCTTCTGAAGAAATCACATGCTTTGCTTCCTTTCTCTGATTGCTAAAGTAATCCAGATGCTCCCTGCCTGGTGGATATGTGATGTGACCATTTCATACTTAATCAGTCTTTAGAGGTTATATTTCCCTCCATATTTTAAAAGAAGGAGCTATGTTTGTCATTATTGACTTTATAAGTTGATGGTTTGTTCCCTTTGCTGAGTACTAAATAAAATATTGTACAGTAATCAGATCCATCAGATATTTATGGTTATAGGGATGTTAATATTTTATTAAGTCTTCAGAATATCCAAATGGTCTCTAGAAACATATTGCTTTATTTTTCAAGAGAAAACGTTTGCCCAGAAACATGACTGCATCAGAAATGATGAATTCATGTTGTAGTTGTACCTTGTGCGTGTTTGGACATATTTCCAACAAATATGTATACAAAACAAAATGATCTCCTCTGCTTGTCTTTATATCCTGCAGAAGCAAACAAGAGCACTCTTAAACACTCTTTTTATCATTGCTACACGAAAAGAAAGAAGTTTCCTTTTAAAGGCAAAAATGGTGATGTCAGAGTAGTACATGTAAGCTTGGTGGATAGAATTCAAATTGGCCTCCTCCTCAAATGTCTTATTGAAGACAGCCCCCTGTTTTATGAGCTCAGTGCCATCTTCTCAAGGAATATTGAGAATCTACAACTATTGAGTGTAGATATGTGTAGATCTCTTTGTGCATGTCATTGCATTTGCAGGGTTTCAGTAAATTTTATTTTATTTTATTTTAATTCCATTTATATCCCGCCCTTCTCCGAAGACTCAGGGCGGCTTACAAGCTTAGCAGTAGCCTTCATTCTATGTATATGCCTGCTTATTAGGGCTTTCACACACCCCACAAGCAGCATTATTACAAAGTCAGCTTAATTGCCCCCAACAATCTGGGTCCTGACTTGGTAGAAGTGAGAAGTATGTGTCTCATTGAACTAATTGAGCCTTGGTGGAGCAGTGGGCTAATGCCTCCTTAAGTAACACCAGCTGCCTGCAATTAGTGCAGGTTCGCATCCCACCAGGCTCAAGGTTGACTCAGCCTTCCATCCTTCCGAGGTAGGTAAAATGAGGACCCAGATTGTTGGGGGCAATTAAGCTGACTTTGTAATAATGCCGCTTGGGGTGTGTGTGTGAAAGCCCTAATAAGCAGGCATATACATAGAATGAAGGCTACTGCTAAGCTTGTAAGCCGCCCTGAGTCTTCGGAGAAGGGCGGGATATAAATGTAATAAAAATAAAATAAAATAAAAATAAATAAATAATTTTAATAACACCTGGAAGTAATCATTTCAAACTTCTGGTACTGAAAGGAAAAGGAGACAAAAGAAAACAGAGTGATCTTCATCATGTTCTTTGTTCACTCACTCCTGACTATGGACTCACGTTTGCCTTACCCTATCACCCACAACATCCTTTTGTCTTTTAGGCCTTCACAGAGAACCTGTCAACCAATTGGCTGGCTCAGGAGTTAAGGGAGTTGAAGTCCACAGGTTGTAAAGTTGCCATAGTTGCCCACTTCTTCCCTAGATGGAATTACAGTTGACAAGTAAAGGCAATTCAGAAAGAAAAGATGTAAAACTAATGGAAAAGAATGCATGGACATTTTCATGTGAAGTTAAAAGGATACATTTTTTTAAAAATCCCATTTATATCCCACCCTTCTCCGAAGACTCAGGGCGGCTTACAATCTAAAGCACAAATCAATGTGCTTAGCAATATTATTGAAACTATTCATCAAAAATGGTGGAAAAAAAATCTTTCAGGCTTTGATATTTCTCTGTGCATAGATAGGCAGAGAAGATGCTTTCAAGAAAAAAGCTTTCCATCTCAAGATGTTGCCTGTACAGTCAAGTCAGATCCACAAAGCAAAATGGTGCCTTTCTGCACATTCATAGTTGAATTCTAAGGAGAACTGTTCTGCTGTAAAACAATTTAAATATTTTTTTTCTTCTGGCTTGTGAGCCTCATGGATTCAAATTGGTATATCAGATAGTTTGCCATTTTGAGGAAATAACTAGAATTCTGAAAAATACAATGCACCCAGCCTTAGTTATGTTTATTCAGATGGAAATCTTCTTATGCTTGGACATCAATAAATGTCCCTAATTTCATTATACAGTTATTCCATAGGTTGATTTCATCTTGTGTTATGTTATGTTATGTTATGTTATGTTATGTTATGTTATGTTATGTTATGTTATGTTATGTTATGTTATGTTATGTTATGTTATGTTATGTTATGTTATGTTATGTTGTTGTTATTATTATTATTATTCATTTTACTTTACTTTTTACTTTACTTATGTTAAATTTATATGCCCCCCACTACCACATCTAATGAAAAAGTGGCTCTGGGCAGCATACAAAAGACAGTTAAAATACAAAAAACTTTTTTTTTTATTTAGGAAAAAAATTAAAAACCAAAATTAAAAGCAGCAGATGTCAACAATAATAGAGCAATCTCAGTAATTTACAAGTCTCTTGGAGTCCCCAGGCCTGATGACAAAACCAGATTTTGAGGAACTGTTGTGTATTCACACATTAACGTTATGTTACCAAGTTCCTAGTTACGAGGTAAACCTTCGGCAGCTTTTGACAGCTGTCAAAAGCTGCCGGAATGCTACTGCGCAAGCGCAACCGCTTGACAGCTCTCGGCTGTCAAGAACCACCGGTTACTGCGCAGTTGCGAGCTAGCTTGACAGCTCTGGGCTGTCAAAGCTCTCCTTTGCCGATTGGCCCGCTTGAACAAGCGGGAAACCGGCACAGCCCTGATTGGTCGCCGACTGGCCAGCTGGAGTATAAATAGAAGCACTGTAAGTCTGTTCTTTGCCCGGTTCTGAAATAAAAGGTTTTTGTTAGCCAGCTGTCTCACCTGCTTTTTCAAGCTGACAGAGCAGGAACTTCTAGAAAATCAACAGGAATGGAACTAACCTCACTTTGGAGTAGGGTGTGGGTGGGTGGAAGAAGATGTTCCATAAGGCAGGGACCACAACAGAGAAGGCTAGCCTCCTGGATCCCACCAAGCATAGCTCCTTAGTAAATTGGACCCCTAGCATGCTTCTTCTGCTGGACACATAAGTATTTGCACCATTGCTTTTTGTATTATATGAAGCTTCTAGATACTCTTCAAGTCTTATATACAGTGCATTGCTGTGGTCCAATTGGGAGGTGACTAGACCATGAGTGACCATGAGCAGAATCCCTGATTTAGGAAAAGGCACAACTGTGGCACAATATACAGGTGTACGGGCAACACACAACTTGTTTGCAACCCAGAGAGGCACAGAAGTGAACGTCATTCCTTATGGAGTTCAAAATGGCATCATCCATAGTCAACAAAGCAGTAATATGCACATAAATATAGGACAGGAGAAAACCCTAAGGTTTAAAAAAATATTCACAGTATAAGTACTGGGCATGCATACTAGCCACTAAATACCAACTAAGTACTAAAGGTAAGAGAACAGAATGAAATTTCCCATAGAAAATTGTGCTTGATTGAGGAAGGAAGGAAGGAAGGAAGGAAGGAAGGAAGGAAGGAAGGAAGGAAGGAAGGAAGGAAGGAAGGAAGGAAGGATGGATCTCATCAGGGCCTCCATCATGTTACCATAAATCCTCTTGTCTGATATATTATTTTTTGAAATCTGGATTTTAACAGTATTAACATGTGGGCAAAATATTTTACTCCCCATAATTGGCGATCTGCCCACAACAAAAATGACAGCTTAAGAAGCAACTCCTTTATTTGTGCCAAAATATTGTGTATGAGAGGGAGGATTGGACAAACTAAATCTATTTCTGATTTGAGAAATACTGTTTGAAATGGGATGCTATCCTGCTCCTTTTAAAATAATGGAAATTAGTTCTAAAGAGAAACATGGGCTAATCCTCAGCCAAGAAATGTGTTCGTATAAGTATTTCACATGACAAGGCCAGAAAAAAGAGATTGAAAAATATATTTATGAGTGGGATCAGAAATTCTGGTGTCCAATAGTTTATCTAATCTGTTAAAGTTAAAAATCATGGAAAACATTCTGAAATATGGGAATCCAAAAATTTATATTGTCTCTTTTACATATTTAGTGAGAAAGATTATTGAGTTCTGCAACGTGAAATGCTCAACTCCTAAAATTGCTTATCGGATTTCCCCATATTCTATCATCTGAAACATAGTCTGGATCTAATGAGGTTTTTCCTTTGATCTTATGAAGCATTCATGAAGAAGCACAGAGGGACAATTTTTCGCTTGAATGTGTCAGCATAAAGCATCAATAAGCAAATCTACATCATGTGATAGATTGAGATCTGCATACATGCCCATGTAGTTGGGCATTAACTCTAGCTGAGAATGCGCCTCTTCTTTAGTGATCTTATTATTGATGTTGCCTTCCTTCCTTCCTTCCTTCCTTCCTTCCTTCCTTCCTTCCTTCCTTCCTTCCTTCCTTCCTTCCTTCCTTCCTTCCTTCCTTCCTTCCTTCCTTCCTTTGGCTAATCATGAGTATTAGCAATAGAGGTGATACAGGAGGCCTCTTTGAATTGCATACAAGTTGTATGTTGCTAATACATGAAGTGAACTGCATTGAACTAGACAATTAATATCCCATAAGGAACTTCTTGGGATAAAAGGTTTTCACTGTGCAATTATCATTCTGTTTGTATATAAAATGTTTGATGGTATGATTTCATCAAATACCTCCGCTGATTCTTGATAGAAGAATGTTCAATGTTTTAAAAATTAGTTCAAGCGGATTTTGATCTCCCTATAAACATAATCACAATCCAGAAAATTGTTGTGTAAAATAGCACAATTACTTAAGAAGGGGCCTAGAGAGCATTTGGAGATCCAGTCGGTCCGAGTCTGACCGAACACAGTTAAGATCCTTTTTTAGATCTTATCTTGTGGCAATGGAGGTGGCGAAGCGTGCTCACTTTGCCACCCTCATTGCATCCGCAGATAACTGCCCGGTTGCCCTGTTTAGGGTGACCCGCTTTCTTTTAAATCAGGGGATCGGAGACGACCCTTTGCAGGGACGGGCCGAGGAGTTTAGTGAGTATCTGGTGGATAAAATCGCTCAGATTCGGGCTGGCTTGGACTCCGACTGGGCAGTATCTGACGAGGGGGAAGCGATGGGTTTGGCCGATAATATTTGGGAAGAGTTTGATCCTGTGACTCTGGATGAAGTGGACAGGATCATGGGGAAATTAAGTGCCGCCACGTGTTTGTTGGACCCGTGTCCCTCCTGGCTCCTGGCAGTTATTAATGCTTCCTTGAGTGAGGGGTGCTTCCCTGCCACCTTGAAAGAGGCGGTGGTAAGGCCCCTCCCCAAGAAACCTGCATTGGATCCAGCTATTTTAAATTTTATTTTATTTTTTTATTTTAATTCCATTTTTATCCCGCCCTTCTCCGAAGACTCAGGGCGGCTTACAAGCTTAGCAGTAGCCTTCATTCTATGTATATGCCTGCTTATTAGGGCTTTCACACACACCCCAAGTGGCATTATTACAAAGTCAGCTTAATTGCCCCCAACAATCTGGGTCCTCCTGTCTCCTGTCTCCAACCTTCGCTTCCTTGTGAAGGTTGTTGAGAGCGTGGTGGCACGGCAGCTCCCTTTGGTCCTGGAGGAAACTGAGTATCTGGATCCATACCAATTGGGTTTCAGGCCCGGGTACAGCACAGAGACGGCATTGGTCGCGCTGGTGGATGATCTCTGGTGGGCCCGAGACAGGGGTTATTCCTCTGTCCTGGTCCTATTAGACCTCTCAGCAGCTTTTGATACCATTGACCATGGTATCTTGCTGCGACGTCTTGAAGGGTTGGGAGTGGGAGGCATCGTTTTATGGTGGTTCTCCTCCTACCTCTCGGGCCATTCGCAGACGGTGTTGGCAGGAGGGCAGAGGTCAACCCCTAGGCCCCTTAGTTGTGGGGTGCCTCAGGGGTCGGTACTCTCGCCCCTCCTGTTCAACATCTATATGAAGCCACTGGGTGAGATCATCCATGGTTTCGGGGTGAGGTATCATCAATATGCTGATGATACCCAGCTTTTCATCTCCACCCCGAACCAACCCAGCGATGCCCTCAATGTGATGTCCCATTGCCTGGAAGTGGTACGGATTTGGATGGGGAAGAACAGGCTCCAGCTCAACCCGGCCAAGACTGAGTGGCTTTACGTACCGGCATCTCGACTTGTCCAAGAGGTTCCATCTTTGGTTATGGGAGGAGAGGTGTTACCTCCCATTGATAGGGCACGCAATTTAGGCATCCTCCTGGACTCACGACTCAGTTTTGAAGATCATATTGGAGTTGTGGCCAGGGGGGCATTTGCCCAGGTTTGCCTGGTGTGCCAGTTGCACCCCTATCTGGACCGAGATGCCCTACATACGGTCACTCATGCACATGTTACCTCCCGGATAGATTACTGCAATGCTCTCTACATGGAGCTGCCCTTGAAGACCACCCGGAGGCTCCAGCTGGTGCAGAATGCGGCCACGCGGGTAGTGATGGGAGCATCCCGATACTCCCATATTACACCCCTCCTGCGTGAGCTGCATTGGTTACCGGTTGTCTTCCGGGTGAGATTTAAGGTGCTGGTACTTACCTTTAAAGCCCTACATGGCCTAGGCTCGGGATATTTGCAGGACCGTCTGCTGCCGGGAACGACTTCCCATCGTCCAGTGCGCTCACACAGAGAGGGCCTCCTCAGGGTGCCGTCGACTAGACAATGTTGGCTGGCAACCCCCAGGGGGAGGGCCTTCTCTATGAGAGTGCCACCCCTGTGGAACCAACTCCCCCTTGAGCTCCGGATGGCCCCGGATCTCCGGTCCTTTAGCCGCGGCCTTAAAACATTCCTTTTTCATCAGGCTGACCTGGACTGACGACAGGGTTTTTTAAAATGTTTTTTAATTTTTAATTGTTTAGTTTAACTTATTTATTGGGGCTGTTTATTTAATTTCTTTTAACTTTTGTATTGTTGTTTTTATTGTTGTTAGACACCCTGAGTCCTTCGGGAAATAGGGAGGCATATAAGTCCCAATAAATAAATAAATAAATAAATAAATAAATAAATAAATAAATAAATAAATAAATAAATAAATAAAACATAAGTTCAGTTTTTTTAGATTTTTGTCCCACCTTTTTTCATATACAACTCAAGACAATTGTGCCAAACACCTCTTCCTCCTCCTATTTTCCCACAAATACAACCCTGAGAGGTGAAGTGGGCTGAAAGTGAGTGACTGGTCCAAAGTCATCCAGCAAATTTTTTATGCTTAAGGAAGGACTAGAACTCACAATTTCCTGGTTCCTAGCCTGGTGCCTTAACTATACCAAATTGGCTCCCTTAACGTGGCACCAAAATCAGTCAATTTAATCAGATAGTCTCAAATATTAACAAGAAATTAGAGTTTGTAACACAGAAATAAATCAAGCAAAATTGCATTAATCCCAAGGCAAATACTGTACCTAACTAGGCAAATTATTCTCATAAAACATTGGAGCTTTACTGTCCTTATTTTAACACACCCATATAAAAATAACTACATCATCATCATCTGAAATGTTTTTTCCAGTCAAGATTTTTGCAAACACTTGGCTCAGTTATTCTTGTTAGCAAGGGAAATATCCAAATGTTGTGCTATTTGAAGTCATTCTTACTTTGAGTAACAACTCTCTGTTGGTCATCAAGCAGAGAATCACCTTTAAAAAAATCATAGAATCCATTGACCTAATATGATTGATGGCAGTAGATGAAATCAGTTCTTAATCTGACATATGGCTATAAATGATTTGTTTACACTTTATGTAAGAATATGTCAAACATGTAGGCAGTAGGGTGTTTTTTTTCCCTTTAACAGGCTAATATAAGAAAACAGGAACTTCTCACACTATTCCAAGGAGTTTATTTTATGTTATGTGAAGTGCTTACTTGTCTCCCCTTTTCTTCTCACAAAGTCTCCTTTTTTGGTTCCCATTTTGTATTCCTTGGGATTCCCCTTTCTTTTTTCCCTAAACATTATCCTTTTAGTAAGACAGACAGAAAGTTAATAGTAATTTGACAACAGAATGTAATGCTAGTCCAGGGGTAGGCAACCTTGGCTCTTTTATGACTCGTGGACTTCAACTCCCAGGAATTCTGGAAGTTGAAGTCCAAGAGTCATAAAAGAGCCAAGGTTGCCTACCCTTGTGCAGCTAGTCTGAAACATTTTTCTGTCTCAGGTGAAGAGTAAAATGGCTGCCCTTTCCATTCCCCATGCAGAATTGATAACAATAATTCCTCCTTCTACATGCCTTATTATTCATTACCCCGACACACGCTGAAATTCTTGATCTCGGTGTACTCATCCACACAAGAATTTGATGTGTCAGTGTTCTAAAATTCAAATATTTTCACAAAAGTAGGGAATCCATACAAAGCTTGAAATAATGTCTCACAAGGCAAAGTGTGCTCAGAGTTTACATGGAAATATGGTTTCTAAAGGGGAGGGTGCAGAAGTCTGTAGAAAATGGTCTTGGAAAGCAACTACCAATGACTGGGGACAGAGGGTGAAAAGAGAGGCATTGCCTTCAATGAAATGAAGTACAGTACACCGACCACCTCTTCTGGCAACAGAAGTTGGAAAACACCACCATGGATGAGGAGCAAGAAAAGGCAGTTGGAGGCTGTGCATATGGTGAACCTGAAGTAGGTGAAGGGTGATATCATCTATTCTATTCTATTCTATTCTATTCTATTCTATTCTATTCTATTCTATTCTATTCTATTCTATTCTATTCTATTCTATTCTATTCTATTCTATTCTATTCTATTCTATTCTATTCTATTCTATTCTATTCTATTCTATTCTATTCTATTCCCATCCTCCACAAATGGTTAGTGGGGTATCTTTTTGCCAGATGGATCCCATGGATTAAATCTAGTCCAGGGCCAAATTGAGCAGGACCCCCCAAACATGTTTGGAGAAGCTTGCCCTTTAAGATGAACAAGTAAAACAGAAGCTCATTTTCACTGAGATTACAGCTGGGGAAGTCAGGGTTAATATATTTTCTACTCAACACAGTCCTAATTATGTTCTTTCATCTCCACAGCAAGATAGAAACATCTGCAGAACAGCAAGTGCTGAGTTTTATGTGTCCAGTAGCACATTTGATTTTTGGTATCAGTTAGAAGCCTTCACGAACCTTCACTCCAAATAAGCATGCAGGTCTTTGACCATGAAACATGTAATAGTAGTAGAAATAATAATAACAACAATAAATCAGCCTTAATTAGCAAATGTGCAAAAGAAGGAATTGACTTTCATCCCTGAGACCATTCTTCTCTTCTGATTTCTTTAATAGTTCTTCAGTTTTAATTCTAGCATTCTAGAAGTTACACTTGAAAACCATCAGTAAGTAATCATAATGGTCTGGTTGTGATTTAGTGGTACACAAGTCTTTGTACAAGGTTAGCTATGAATCTGACTAATTCCCAGGTGGTACACCAGCCCCACTGTGCTCTGAGATACCCTGGCATTGCTTCTCATTCTTCACCTTTGTTCATGTGTTTCTTGTAATTCATTACACATGTTAAATTGTTTCTCTTGCATTTATGTGGGTAATGGAGGCTGCCATTGGTTTGCAAAAAAAAAACTACACTCAGGATGTACAAGTTGTTTTATTAGGCTGTTTTATTGTCCTTCAGTCCTGAGGACCACTGATCTTCCAGATCACTATAACTTCCCACCTGTGGCTGTTTTGTGAACCTTCCCTGCAAAAATGCTTACTGACATCTCTGAATTCTCAGAGGCTTAGTTAAAGCAAGACATAATATATGGAAAGAAGAAAATAAATAAATGTCTGGTTATGGGTAATTGTGAGCTGCTTTTAATACTTGGAAGATTCAATCTTAAACTATAAGCTCCTTCTCTAGTCCAGTTAGCACACCTCTGGAGCAATTTTCATTTTGGCATTGACTAGTTTAGAGTGATTTGCAATACATCTGCCAAACCAGCTTATGTTTGAGATGCAGAATCCAAACAAGGATGTATAATTTCTTATGGACTGAGGGTTATTCCAGGTTTTGTGGGACTTGTGTAGGGCCACTCTCCAAACACAGAATCCCAAATGTTATATTCTGAATGTCTGGGGCTATTTTAAGGCATGAAGTGAATATGATTATGACTTCTTCAAAGCTTAATTAACCCATTACTCTGCTTTTAAAAAAAACCCAAATTACAAAGTGAGTCAAATTTAGCTGCTTTTTCCTCGTAAGGATGTTCTCTGGGTATTGTGAACTACAAAAGCACTTCAACCCTAATCTAACCTGTGTGACATCTAACCTGAACATCTAAATGAATGCCCCCATTTTGGGGGAAAAATGAAGAAATATATTCCACCATATTGTTTCTGATGGCTAAGGGTGTTGGTTTACACTTTCTCAATACTAGGACAGTACAGTAATGGTTTCAAGTTGCATTAGGACAATGTATATCAGAATTTCTCAACTTCAGCAAACTTAAGATGTGTGGACTTCAACTCCCAGGATTCCCCAGCAGGCAGAATTCTGTTGAAATTCACACAACTAAAGTTGCTGAGGTTGAGAAAAACTGATTTATATCCACAAGATTTTCAGGCTTGATTACTTCAAGCTTACTTCTGAAAAAATGTATAGAGCTGAATCAGGCCAAGTCAGAATTCTAAATGAAGAGCCACTAAATGCATTTTTTATCCGATGTTGCCCATAATAGGAACATTATGTAATCATAAAATGATACTTTCCCTCCTCCCTATTTTTAAAAAACTCAGATTGTTACTTTTATTTCTGGATCCTGAATTCTGCTCCCTTTCCTCAGAGCAGAGTACACAGTACTTGGCTAGAATTATAGTCAGTGCCAAAACTTTCCAATAGAAAAATCCATTGGGGCCACAGTCCAGCACTTTGAACAAAGCCTGAAACATCTGGAAATGGTGGCAGAACAACATCTGCAAAACCTTCAGAAACATAGGAGGAAAACAGAACTACCAATGCAGTGTGGGTAACTGAATTTCAAAAAGCATAAAATTTGATACATATGCCTTATCTCACCGAAATTATACTCTGCTACATATTGTGCATTGCTTTTGGCTCATTGCTGATTTGAGCCAAAGCAAATGGGGTGCAAAGATTTTGCATTCAAGCATTTTAATGGATTTCCACAGTGTGTAGCCAAGTAGGATCCTCTTCAGATGGATGACACATTAAATGTTGTGTAGAAATTCAAAGTAGCCCTTTTTGGAATAATAATAATAATAATAATAATAATAATAATAATAATAATAATAATAATAATAATAATAATAATAATAATAATAATAATAATAATAATAATAATAATAATAATAATAATAATTCTGATGATTTCTCAATTTTCTTTGGTTGTCCAGGTTTTGCGCTTTTGTTCCAATTGCTTTACAGTTGTACGCTCTGGTTCCCCAGCAGTAACAACTGAGCCCTGTGGCCCATTTTTTGACAGATGTCCAGGAGCCATAGCATCTGACATGGTCCTTGTTGACCTGGGCGACGTCCGATCTGGTATGGAATTTTTTTTATTTCTTCTCATCATTGGTGATGGGAGGTGCCTGGGTTGGTTCATGGTGGCTAAGCCACTACTAATCCAAAGACCAGTAATCCCATAGCCATAGGGACCATACCCGATAGCCATCCACGCCCAGCCACGGGTCTGGGCATGGACTCTCCTGTGCAACAACTCAAAAGTGTAGAGCTATTGTAAGTAATCTAGTGAAAATGCTGAAAGAAAAGATTGAAAACCAATCAAAGAAAACACAGAAAGAAAAAGACTGCCTGCCATCAGTGAAGTGCATAGCAAACAAGTGAAAGATTTACTAAATGCTGTGAACATTTTAACTTCCATCCCTAGACCGGAAAACGTGTAAACCTTTGAATATGCACCATGCTCTACATCCACGAAGTGACATCAACAGGTTGTACCTGCCAAGAAGAATAGGGGGCAGAGGGCTACTGCAAATCTACCAAACTGTAGAAGAAGAAAAACGAAGTTTGAATGGCTATGTAAATCAAAGTACAGAAAAATTGCTGCAGGCTGTGAAAACAGAGAGCATTATAAAAATAGCAGAAACAAAGGCAGAATATAAGGAAAAAATGGCTGGATGACAGATTAAATAGATGGAAAACCAAAGCTTTGCATGGACAGCATTTGAAAAACATTGAAGGAAAATGTGATAACAACTTGACATGGGCATGGCTTAAGATGGGAACCATCAAGAAATAAACAGAAGACTTAATACTGGCTGCTCAAGAACAAGCACTACAAACTAATGCCATGAAAGCGAAGATACAAAAATCTACTGACAATCCAAATTGCCGACTTTGCAACGACAGAGTTGAAACTGTTTCACATTTAATATGTGAGTGCAGCAAAATCACGCAAACTGATTACAAAGCTAGACATGACCAAGTTGCTAAACTAATCCACTGGGCATTGTGTAAAAAATATGACTTGCCTGTGTCCGAAAAGTCATGGGAACATAGGGCAGAAAAAGTTGTCGAGAATGAGAGGGTGAAGATCTTGTGGGACTTCCGAATACAGACAGATCGCCATTTGGAACACAACACACCAGGTATCACAGTCATAGAGAACCGAAGTGTACAGTTGATTGATATCACTGTACCAGGAGATGCCAGAGTCGAAGAAAAAGAACTGGAAAAAATTATGAAATACCATGACCTGGCCATCGAAACTGAGCAATTATGGATGAAATATGTAACAGTGATACACATTGTCATCAGGGCACTGGGAACTATGTCCAAAAACTGTGTAAAATACATCAAGAAATTGCAGCTTCCTGCAATAACTCCAGCAAAGCTACAAAAAACTGCACTACTCAGAACATCTTACATTTTAAGGTACCTAGGATGCTGGCAGCAACCCATGTCAACCATTAGTGCCAGTCAATTTGAGTGTTCAGTTGACTGAGTTTCATGTTTTATGAATAAAAGTTTTATATAATAATAATGATGATGATGATGATTATGTTGTTGTTGTTGTTGTTGTTGGAAGGGATCTTGCAGGTCATCTAGTCCACCCCCTGCTCAGACAGGAAACCTTATACCATTTCAGACAAATGGCTGTCCAGTCTTTTCTTAAAAACCTCCAGTGTTGGAGCATTCACAGGTTCTGGAGGCAGGTTATTCCACTGATCAATTGTTCTAACTGTCAGGAAATTTCTCCTTAGTTCTAGGTTGCTTCTCTCTTTGGTTAGTTTCTATCCATTGTTTCTTGTCCTGCCTTCAGGCGCTTTGGAGAATAGCTTGACTCCCTCTTCTTTGTCGCATGCCCTGAGATATTGGAACACTGATCTCATGTCCCCCTTCATCCTTCTCTTCATTAGACTAGGCATACCCAATTCCAGCAACCATTCTTTATATGTTTTAGCCTCCAGTCCCCTAATCATCTTTGTTGCTCTTCTCTCTACTCTTTCTAGAGCAGAGGTGTCAAACTTCCGGCCCATGGGCTGGAAGCATCATAGCGAAACTGTGCCCACCCCATTGCTGGCAATGGCATAAAAGATCACGACACATCATGACACGTCACGTTGCGAGTTTGACACCCCTCTTCTAGAGTCTCAATATCTTTTTTACATTGTGGTGACCAAATCTGGATACAGTATTCCACGTATGGCCTTACCAAGGCATTATAAAGGGGTATTAACACTTCACGTGATCTTGATTCTGTTCTTCTGTTAATGCAGCCTTGCACTGTGTTGGCTTTTTTGGCAGCTGGAGCACACTACAGGACATCAAAAAAACCCAACAAACCAACAAACCAACTCTGACTCAGAAGAGAAAATGCAGATTTTGTAACCTTTTAAAATATTTCCATTTTATTTTATTTATTTTTATTTTAATTCCATTTATATCCCGCCCTTCTCTGAAGACTCAGGGCGGCTTACAAGCTTAGCACATTTCTATGGAACACAATGCATCCAATTTCCAAGGAAACATGGATCTATGCTTGAATTTTATGCTAATAGGTTCATGATTCATGAACATCCATAGGATGGGCAAGAAGGAGCAAAGATGACATCTGTGTGATGTTGCCATGATGCAAATCTCACCACAAACCATTGACACATGTCAGGGTGCAAGTATAAATGGCAGCATTTGGGTTGAAGAGAAACATTTCAGTGCATCACTATTATTTACCCCCACAACACCAAGTGATCTATAAATCAGGTTAAAAAAAAGAATATCTGACAAGAGTTGCTTCACAATTCACACACATGTACACAGGATTTTTTAAGAGCAAGATGAAAATGGTTTAAATGGAAGGGTACTTTAATCCTCAATTTCAAAAGGGCACAAATTTAAGTTTTAAGGCCAAATGTCACCTGGAACCATCTTCCCAAGACAATATATCAAGAAAATGTCAGTTGCAGGACTTTTTATCATTTATGGTGGACATGTGATAAGGCAAAGAAATATTGGAGTAGGATTCATATATTAATGCAGAAAATTCTTAAAGTGAACTTGGAAACCACTTCTGGAATTTGTGCTTGAGGAGGGAAAAAATGATACTGTGATTTTGGGTTTTACTGATTAGACTAATTTGCTGATACCAAAACGGCTAGGGCAGGGGTAGGCAAACTCGGCTCTTTTATGACTCATGGACTTCAACTCCCAGAATTCCTGAGTCAGCTGACTCAGGAATTCTGGGAGTTGAAGTCCATGAGTCATAAAAGAGCTGATGTTGCCTACCCCTGGACTAGGGCATACTACTATAGAAATGTAAAAAGTTGATATTTGATTTTAATGTCTGATTTTACTGCAACAGAGAGAGTCGGAAGTCAATGCCTTTTGTTTCTTCTCTTCCCTTTTTTCACGCTTTTTTGTTTTCCCTTTCTCTACTGTTGTCCCTTACTATTTGCTTTTGTATTTTCACATTTTATGTTATAAATGAATAAAAATAATAAAAATAATAATAATTTAATTTAATTTTAATTTAATAATATTTGTATACCGCCCTTCTCCCTGAGGACTCAGGGCGGTTCACAGGGCAGAATAAAATACTAAATACAAACGTTAAAAAGAGATTAAATAGTTGCCCATATTAAAACAGTTAAAATAGAATTCTAAAACACCAAGTTAAAAACTAAACCACCAAAAATAAAAAACCCCACCAATCCCCATCAGGCTATAACAATAATAATAAAAGGAAATGTCAGTTGCTGCACAGTCTTTTGCAACTAGATGGCTACTGAAAAAGATCTTTGAAAATATATACAGTAATTTCATGGATTATATACCTAAGTGCCAAGTATGTCCATGAAAAGTATAATTCTTATATATATAAAAATATGAACAAACTGTAATTAGACCAGAATTGGTAATAACAATAGAGAATCCCTTAGCTCCCCATTATTGGGTTTCTCAAATGTAAAATTTATTGAAAATTCAAGTTAGTTGGCACCTACTATATTGCAGAGTCTGAATTACACCAGGCATTAAGTCAACAGGGTCAACAGGGATTGCTGCAGGATCCTTGTTTTCAATTGTCCCAACAGCAGTTCCTTTCGGGACCTTCTGCCAACAGCAAGAACTTTTTACTGATTTACATCCTGTTCTTTATTCAAGAGCTTAAGTAGCATATGCAGCATTCCCTCCTCTCATTTCTCTCCATAATGAGCTAGTGAAATAAGTTGGCCTCAGAGAGTGAATGACCAGCCTAAAGTCACCAGGTTGACATCGATGGTTGAGGACGGATGAGAACTTGAGTCTCCGGAAGTGCCAGCTCAGTGCCATAATCACTATTTTTTAATTTATTTATATCCCACCTTTATTCTTTTTTACAAATAACACACAATATTCCTTCCTCCTCCTCCTGTTGTCCCCACAACAACAACCCTGTGAGGTGAATTGGACTAAGAGAGAGTAACTGGCCCAGAGTCACCTAGCTGGCTTCGATGGCTAAGGTGGGACTTGAACTCAGTTTCCCACTTTCTAGCCTGGTCCCTTAACCACTTGACCAAAGTGGGTCTCCAACAATTCTGTGCTGGCTCTCGGGAGATGGTTCTTGGTATGGCAGGGCTTACAATAGTCATGCTGAGAGACTTCTGACAATTCTCTTTTCTGTCACCAGAGGAACATCTGTGTCTCATTCAAGCCATTTCCCCCCTCAACACACATGGCTGTCTATGCAAGGGAGGTTTACATTGTTCTGTAAATCTGGATCTATGCCAGTGAATTTTAAAACTGTTTTAATCTGAAAATTCTATCCATAAACACTGTTTAGATAAAAATATGAGGATAATAATTACAGTGGTTGCTTGTGGGTGTTTTTCATTCTTTCCCAGATTGTAGTTAATAACAGGCAACAGCAGTTTCAGTCCTGTCTAAATAAGAAATGTTTGAACTTCCTTCACATTCCAAAGCCATAAAGGACCTACCACCTTTAAAGGCCCAGTCCAGAAGACGGCAAGGGTATTAAAAGATCCCTGAAAACTTGACTTTGCACCAGGCTAGACCATGTGATGTGTCCCAAGTATTCTATTTTTTTTTTTTAGAATGGGTGGGTTTTCCTCTTCTAAATATCTAGCTTTTCTTTTACTAGGTCTTCCTTCCTTCCTTCCTTCCTTCCTTCCTTCCTTCCTTCCTTCCTTCCTTCCTTCCTTCCTTCCTTCCTTCCTTCCTCCCTCCCTCCCTCCCTCCCTCCCTTCCTATTGTTGTACATGAATCAGAGTCTTTAGAGAGTTGGTCAGATTTATACATTTAATAAATAAATGAATTCCCACTCAGCTTTTTCTCTGGCCAAATAGGGTTAAAATCTGCAACTTCTATTTCCTTGAAATAAATTTTCAAGTAATTTTAAATTTTTATTTTAAATAAATTTTAACTTTAAATTTTAATTTTTAATTTCCTTGAAAATGGTACGCTGGACTTTTATGACTAGCTTTTCAAAAGCCTATTCAGGGTATTTTGAGATCTTTTTTTGATATCGATCAATACCCTCCTCTCTCCGAGTTCTTCTTGCTGCTCAAGATAAAAGAGCAAATTCCCACCCCAAATCATAGCGGGTCCCTGAAAAGAAAGTCACACAGGTTTTTCTCCTTTGTCATACCAGTAAAACTATGACAATAGATCTAGTCATTAAGACTTTGCTCTCTGTTTTAACGTGAAATTGTTTGCTTGAGTCTAAAGTGAATTAGACATAATTTCCATGTTAAAACATATGCTGCAGTTGATTGAGAAATCACATAATTAAATATTTGAATCTGTAAAAGGATTTAAAACAAAAGGTCTGGAATATGCTCTATAAGAGGCCCTCTAGAAATCCAAGTTCTAGAAGTTGCCACATCAGGAATGTACTCACAACTGACCTGGAATCTAATTCCTACTACCCCTAATCAAATCATTATTTCTCCTTTAGGCTAGGAAAGAATTTGCTGAAGACTTTGATTCTTTGAGTTTGGGGGAACAGCAGCTGTCTATGGGTAGGATAGAATCACACCCTGCTTGTGGGGCAAAATTCTTCTGGGTTTCAAGAATTATGACCTAACCCAGACGTCTAGGTACTGTGAGCATTTCAACAGAGTAAAGGTAGAGGTTAAGTTGCATTTTGCTTGTGCTCAAGGTGCAAATGGACAGTACTTTTTATAGAGTACTTTTCAATACTATTTATAGAGTATTTGTTCATTTTGGACAAATTGATTCTTTCTTTTCTTTTTTCTTTTCTTTTCTTTCTTATTCTTAAAACCCATCCATGTTTAACTTTGCTGCTGTGTGACTTTGTTTTTTTTTAAAAATGTTTAGTATTACAACAAAAAAGAACAGTGCATATGAGTACGAGCAAAAGGGGGGGGACCCTAACCAAGATACAATATTTATACATATGCGTATACACACACACATACCATTTCAGTTTTCAAACAAAACATTCTGGCCACATGGAATCATATTGCCCAAGTCTTTTCACTGCATCAGTGAATAGCCAATTTAAAGACCAAGAATGAACACATTTAATCAAGCCCACCTATGATATTAGGTACAAAAGCATCCTTCCAAGAACACATAACTTTTTTTGTTTGGCAAATGTTCAGGCCACAATCTGCAATCTAAGTACTATTTTACACAGAGATTTTGGATGCTATCGTGTGTCTTGAGAGCTTGTAATCTGGTAATGTGCCTCATAAGGCCTAAGGTGGTTTTTTTTTCCCCAGACTGATTATCAGGGACTGATTTAAGATGCTTTTGTATTTCTCAAGTAGCAGAAAATAAAAAGCATTTTCCTTCTTTTAACTTTCCTGCAATAATACTGGTTGTGCAAAAAATAAAAAGGGGTGGTGATAGTGCATAAGCAGCTGAAGGTTATAACTGTTGCTGTCCTGCTTGAATGAGCAGGCCCTGAGAACAGAGGGAACCTTAAGTATACATAAATTGAAGACCATGATTGTTAGTACCATTCCTAATGAGACAAATTGTAGCAAAAGAAATCTGTCTGGATGAGTTTTCCTCAATCAGGAACTCACCAGAAATATAAGGACTACAATACCCAGAATTCCTGGCATTATGTTTTCTGGGAAGGCACCTGGAAACTATTGGGCAAGATGACTAGACCAATTATTCCTTTGTTTTGCTAATTTCATCAATATTTTCTCTAAATAACTAATTCCTAGTTGAATGGTTCAACTAAAAGTACTTGCACTTGATAGAAATCCAGTACATAATTTCCCAACTGCCAACAGCTATCTGAACACAGAACTTCCCTTTTGGCACTTTTTAACTTTTCAAGATACATAATGAACATCTTCCTACATATCTAAAACAGAGGTTCAAAATTGCTCTTAAAATTAGAATAAGCAGTTCACTCTTTGTGGCATTTCATATTTTCTGCTAGAGAGCCCCCTCTTTACAAGCAAATGGCAAATCTAAGTTCAAAGTTATGAAAAATCCTATTTATGACTTGGAATATAGCTGATATTCCTCTAGCTTCTATTTCATTGATAATTCTGGGGCCATAGTTGAAACTTTGCAACTTAATGAGATGTTATTACTCATACCGTGTGACCATCTGGAATCAGTTTGGCCTATGAGCCCAAAGCAGCAAAAGCCACCTGTAATGTATTAAGCTGCAGCCCAATACCAACTACACAGATTTGAAAAGCTGGGTCTGCATAAATAGCAACCTGTGAGAATGTAACTGGAGAAGTGATATTTAAGAACCGATGGTTTGCCAGGAACCCTTATACTCAGGGGAATGGACACACAAGCTTGAAGCCAAGAGGTTTTCAGTTTCAAAATTGTGAATCAAGAAAATCATTACATATGGATATTGTTTAGCTTTCCATACAGCTAGCTCTGGCCAAGCAGCTCAAGTTTTTCTGCAGTGTATTTCAGACCAATTATTCTTCTGTAAAAATTGGATATTATCTTTATGATGGTTAAACATGGCAAGTCACTATGTTCTCAATAATCTTTGAAGTTAATCAGAGCAGCAGTTAAGAATTGGCCCCTAACAGACTAATAAGCATCGAAAAGCTCCCGTGGACAATATAAGAATCATTTGCCGAAATAACATAGCTCCATATTTCCTTGATTCAAATGCGTTATATGTACAATGTGAGAGAAGAAGCTGAGAAAATACATGTAAAAGTGTCTCATGGTTTTTAAATACCTCCTTCATGGGATGTAAAAATATCTTGCAAAACATTTTATAGACAGAAAACGGAAAGAGGTGATCACCTCACCATTTAGTTAATTAGTTTGAAAAGCCTCTAGATGCGCTCTCAAAATTCAATTATAGGACATATGTGATAATACGAATCAAACTGTCTTATGAAAAGTACATTTGGAAGACGACACCCTTTGTGCTAATGTTGAAAAAAAATGCATTGTTGCAAGTAAGGATTAAAGCTAAAGTATATTCAATCAGCAATAAAGAAATGTAGGAGCCAAATTTAAATGCACTGAATATCTCCTGCTTCACTCAGATATATGATGCTTTGAAATATATATGTTTTATGACATTCCATTCATTACATCCAGAACATGGCAACTTATATACATAAGGGAAATGTGCTATTATTCCATCAAAATGATCTCACAAGGTGAATGATCAACCTCAAATTTTATTTTATACAGTTTAGATTTATTACTGGGAATAAAATTTGGCTGCCTGAAATGGTTACCTATCACTGTCTTTACATCTACATCTTTTTGAATTATCAGGAGAACTATCAGTGGACATACAATATTAATTCCTTGGAACTCATTTCTCAGTGCTCAGTCCTAGGAGCTCTTGGATTTTTGGGCTGAATTTCAAAACTGAGTTGGGGCTGAAAGGAAAGAGAAGAAAGAAAAATAAGGAAATCCTTGTATTAATTCTCGATTAAGAGGCTAAATGCACTGCATTGCTTTTTCGGGATCTGAATTGAATTGTTAGTCTCGGGAGATATAACCAGAATTCATCTGAGTTTTATACTTCTATATTCCTATTTAACATCAGTATTTTTCAAATGCTACAGGATGGCATATTGTCTAAGAGAAACATTCAGATATATACAGGAAAGGACAGTGAAGTTTGAGAGTCCTTGACTTGAAATTACAAGAATTTGGTTTCAGAATTTTCACAAAACCCCCAATTTTAAAGTATACATTTCTTCTTTGTAAGAACAACATTTACTATTATGTTTCCTTTGAACCTCTGTGCCTGTCTCTATCATCCGTGCACCAAGTGAAACTTTTCTATCACACACACACACTGTTTAAAGTAGATACATAAGAGGAAGAGTTTTTTTATAATTATCTCTGTCCATTTCAAAATCTAATCTCTTTCATATATATGTGTTCTTTGGTAACATAATCAGAGTATCTTACAGTGTACCAGTTTAAGCTGCCACCTTCCTTTTTTTCCTCTTCCATTTTCTAATCTCTGATTAATATTAGTTTCTTGTTTCCTATATGTGAGCATACAGTATGTCAAGAGGATAGCATTTATTGGTCCCACTCTATAATAGGCTAGTGTGAATTAGCTGCTTGATTCAAATTAGAGATCTGAGAAGAGACCAATCCCTAACTGATTCAAATCTGCAAGCAGAAGGTAAATGAATTTGAGATTCAATTTAAGAAAAAGTACGTCTTGAGAGCATGCATGAAATGAAAAAGGCATTTTGTTCCATGTATGGAACAAACACTTTTGTAGCTCAGAGGTTCAACCAGATTGTTCTGAAAACTTTGGCTGAACTGAAACACAGACATCTTGCTTTGTCCAGGTTTTGAATGAGACAAACCCAGGGGCCTCTTACTAGGTAACTAAGGGAAGGCTACTACACTTTGTCTCTCTCTGTCTCTCCACCCCCACCCCCACCCCCACTTTGCAGTACAGTCCGTGGGCCTGCTTCTCCTAAGATCTTCTTACCACTTCCTTTCCTTTACCTGCCCTTTGCTTTGCATCACTGTCACCCATTTGTATTCAGATGTAGCATATTCAACTGGCCATTCATTCATTCCTCCTTTTCAGATCATCTCTGTTACCTTTGTTTGTCTACCATTATGCACTGCACCACCATGCAGCCATCACCTCCATTAACCACTCTCCCTCTATCAGAACACCTTTGTCTGGAATGTAATGTACATGTCCCAGATCTGTACCTAAATCAAATATGTGCTTGGGGTTCAGATTGATAGAGCATTTTGATTAGCTTGTCCTTTTCTGGAAAAGAGTCCAATAGCAGTGGTAAAACACAGTTGTGTCAAGAGTGTGAATTTTACTGGAAGTGCTAGTTAGAA
Source organism: Vipera berus (assembly GCF_964194415.1). NCBI lineage: Eukaryota > Metazoa > Chordata > Lepidosauria > Squamata > Viperidae > Vipera > Vipera berus. The sequence continues at coordinate 65,649,438 of NC_138204.1, read as the reverse complement.
GAGACAAAAGGAGTCAACTGGCCAATGAGATACAATACCATGTAGAAAGTCTTGTAGAAAAAAAAACTGACATTTGTAATTGCCAACATTTAAAACAGTAAATATTTACAGCCAGGTCTTAAGTGTTGGTCATTCACACTTTGTTCATTATATTTTACAGAATCTAGAAATAAATTTTGACCTCATTTATATTCATTGCTACTTGAAGATAAAATGGAGCGTGTTGAAGACTAACTCATGTGGAGCCACTAGATCGGGAATCCAATATTCCGAATAATTATTAGATGACAGAAAACCCCCAGAAAACTATAGTTCTCCGCTGCAAAAGTTCTGAATGTTCCAAACAGTAATGACTTTGCCTCCGTGCATGCCCTTTCCTCCATGAAAACAGGAATGTAAATCCTGAGGAAACCAATAAAGGTCAAAATGTTCCTCTTTCTGAAAATACTTTTTAGTCTGCTTCTCCTCCAGAACCAAGGTTTGAGAAATCTTGTGAAATCACTCTCTCTAAGTGAAGTATACTGTAGTGATGGCAGTTAGTTAACAATGGCCAAGGATTATAAGCTGGGAGTGTATGGGTGGGTCTTCAAGTAGCCCAAAATGTCTCCAGGAAGAAGCATAAATGCTTCTGCATCACCTTGTCTTTTGACAAGAGTGTTGGAAGAGGAAGGAAATTCTTGTAAATGTTTTGTGGTTCCATACATATCTGTTTGTGTCATATTAATCACAGAAATGTTCTCTTTGGAGGAAATTGTTTGCTGAATGTGATTAATTGCTGATCTAGATAACTAAAAGATCCTTGAAAGTACTAGTATCTGTTCATTCATGGGTTACCATTCTTGAATGTTGCTAGGATGTCCTCTGTCTCTGCTTTCCCAGCTCTATTTCAATTCTCGGCTTTCCAAAGGAACAATTGTATTCCAAGCACATCTAAATGTGGCAGCTATTTTTAGCAGCAAGAGACCCATTGCTTCCTACTTCCTGAAAAACAAAGCCTTGTTTTAAGGATACTGGAACAGCTGAAAATGTTGAAGCTGAGGCAAGGACTTATCACTTAATGGGGCAGGAAACAAAGGTTACAATGGTCACGGAAAAAAAAAGTCTGATCTCTCTCCACCATAATTTTGGAAACAGGCTATGAAACACCACTTTCTTTTTTAATCAAAATCCAGCATGCTTTATCATGGAGATATTAACTCCAAATTATTTCTTCTTCCTGGTGCTTTAACTATCCCATCACATACCATCTTCCGCCTTGGTGGAGCAGTGGGCTGATGCCTCCTTAAGTAACACCAGCTGCCTGCAATTAGTGCAGGTTCGCATCCCACCAGGCTCAAGGTTGACTCAGCCTTCCATCCTTCCGAGGTAGGTAAAATGAGGACCCAGATTGTTGGGGGCAATTAAGCTGACTTTGTAATAATGCCACTTGGGGTGTGTGTGAAAGCCCTAACAAGCAGGCATATACATAGAATGAAGGCTACTGCTAAGCTTGTAAGCCGCCCTGAGTCTTCGGAGAAGGGCGGGATATAAATGTAATAAAAAAAATAAAAAAATAAAAATAAACTGTCTAATTTACAGCCTATTTGGTGTCAGCTGAGAATAGCACCATGAGCAAGAAGTTGTTATTCAAGTAGCTGAAACCCAGCAGCACCAATTGTGCTCCAAGCTATTGGTGTGACTCGTACCATATGTAAAATCACAATACAAGGTTGGCAACATGCAAAAATGATTGGCAGTTGTCCAAAATTGATTGCTGCAAAATAGAAAAAAGATGTTGTTGTTTTACATAGTTTTTTTCATTCCTTTGCAATTTACCTATTTTTAAAAGGGAAAAAAATCTTTATGGAAGAATTGTTGTATAGCCTGGGTAGATAGAACATTTTCAAGTCACTAATTATACACTAAAAGAAGTTATACACTTTGGCTATCACAATACTAAAGTAAAATACTAGAATTACCAATCACTACCCTAAGAAATGCTCTGAAGTGTTCTTTTTTAAAAAAAAAAACTTTATTTTTCATCACTTTGAATGGTGATAGATAAAAAAAATGCAAAAGCAATTTTCAGCACAAAGGAATTCTCCATAAGTGTGCATAGGTAACTAAGCTGAACAGTTACTGCAGTATTACCAGCAAATATCCAAAGTACTCTGTACAAAATAAATCTGGAGAAAATGGATTGAAAACAATATGTATGCTCAGAAACAGCTGGAGCGGATTTAACTGTAAGATAGGATTTGTTGCATAAACAAAATGAAGGGCCAGAGCCCATAATAAAATACATATGGTATCTATTCTGGCAACAGTTATGTAACTTTAAAACATATCTCCTATTGATCAAGACTGAGCATAAAGCAGAGAAAGATCTCTCTTTTAAGGGAAGAAATCAGAGAACAGACGTGGCCACAGAATCACCTGAATGGGAGTCTCATTGACACTGAGCTCTGAGTAAATATAAATAAGATTAAATTACTCTTATGTTAAAGGTTTGTGCAGTGCTCCAGAACTGAGTGCAAAAAGATGCAGAGCACCAGATGGCATCACATGGCATCTGTGTGTAATTTTTAAGACTGCTATAAAGTATATATTCTTAAGATGGCATGGCAGGAGGAGACATGGTTCAGGAAAACTGCAAGTGAGAGCAAGTTCCCGATGGTCCCAAATCAGTTGATTTCCAAAGAAAGCAGCTTTCACCCCAATAGTTCAGTCTGAAAAAAGGATGTGTGATTTCCAGAATGCCTACAACTTTTCTTTTGCCACTAAGATCTCCATCCTTACAAATCAATTGAACCTAATCTTTAAAGGGAGCTTGGAATTGCAGGAATTGCAGTGGGGTTAAAGGAGAAGTTTGGAAGGAAGCAAAGAGTGAGGAAACGGAAAGCTGAAGCCTTAACACATGGAGTAATAGCAGCAAAAGATATTTAAAAAGGGAGCCCAGAGCCCATAACAGATGTTAAACAAAAAAAATAAGTTAATCAAAAAGCTTAGCTAGACTGTAGAATGTATGTGTATGTCACACATGTACCCAGGGCTTTTTTTCTCATAGAACGCTCAGAACGGAGTTCCGGCACCTTTTTTGGATGGAACCTTGTAGGGTAGGTAGGGCGGGTTGTATGACATGTGTGAGTTCCGGCACCTTTTTCTTTGACAATAAAAGCACTGCATGTACCTGTGCATGCCTTTATTTCAGTTTTGATTCCAGGCTGGACAAATACATGCATTTTTCTTAACATTTTCAGAAGTGGATTTCTGCTGCTGCTTTTCTGGGGCTCATTAAAATGGACTGGACATTGAAATGGACACTTGTGCTTGAGGCAGGACTAGAATTCACTGTCTCCTAGCTTCTGACTCTCAGACTGTAAAAAAAAGCATGTAGGTTATACAATAAGACAGTGTAACTGATAAAATGTTTTGGTGGAAAATAATAAAATAAAATATAATAAAATAAATAAAATAAAATAAAATAAAATAAAATAAAATAAAATAAAATAAAATAAAATAAAATAAAATAAAATAAAATAATAAAATAAAATAAAATAATAAAATAAATAAAATAAAATAATAAAATAAAATAAAATAAAATAATAAAATAAAATAAAATAAAATAAAATAAAATAAAATAAAATAATAAAATAAAATAAAATAATAAAATAAAATAAAATAAAATAAAATAATAAAATAATAAAATAAAATAAAATAAAATAAAATAAAATAAAATAATAAAATAAAATAATAAAATAAAATAAAATAAAATAAAATAATAAAATAAAATAAAAGAGCCTTGGTGGAGCAGTGGGCTAATGCCTCCTTAAGTAACACCAGCTGCCTGCAATTAATGCAGGTTCGAGTCCCACCAGGCTCAAGGTTGACTCAGCCTTCCATCCTTCCGAGGTAGGTAAAATGAGGACCCAGATTGTTGGGGGCAATTAAGCTGACTTTGTAATAATGCCGCTTGGGGTGTGTGTGAAAGCCCTAATAAGCAGGCATATACATAGAATGAAGGCTACTGCTAAGCTTGTAAGCCGCCCTGAGTCTTCGGAGAAGGGCGGGATATAAATGGAATTAAAATAAAAATAATAAAATAAAATAAAATAAAATAATAAAATAATAAAATAAAATAAAATAATAAAATAAAATAAAATAAAATAAAAATAAGAGGAGATAAGATGAAAACTGCTAAGAACAAATGAATCTGGACTCTCCAATTTGAGTTTTAAAACTTTATGTTATGATCATTTTTTAATAAAAAGAATCCTGGTTATAGCGATTATGCCATCTCGCTCCCTGAGTCTGCCACCTTCCAAAAATGAATTACATGCAGATGGAGGGAAAAAAGCACAAAACGTTGTTTCTTAGTTTTAGCATAAATAAGACTCACATTTGATTCACAGGTGTTGGAAGGCTTTCCTCATGACTTCATCTACCTTGCAACAAAAGCTACTTATCTGAGTTTTTGTGTCCTTAGAAATTGTGGCAGAGTCTTATTTATGCTGAGAGAAATGTGAAAGTGCAAATTCTTTCAAGAGTTTTGCAGATAAAGTGATCTGGTTGTTACAGTGACCCAGCCAGAGAACTCTGTTGTGGACCTGATGGAGATAATAACACAATATGGGAAGGTTTCTGGATTTAAAGTAAATATACAGAAAACTAAAATTTTGGCTAGAAATATGACAGTTTCACAGAAGGCTCTCTTAGAAGGATTAACTGGATTTGAGATTGTTAAAAGGGTTAAATATCTGGGGGTGATTTTGTCGCCCTCTAATACAAAGCTATATAAAAATAATTATGAAAAACTATGGGGGAAAATTCAAAAGGAATTGGAGAGTTGGCAAAAATTGCAATTGTCTTTGCTGGGACGGATTGCAGCAGTGAAAATGAATGTCCTGCCCAAATTTTTATTTTTGTTTCAAATGATACCGATTCTTAAGAAAGATTCTAATCTGGAGGAATGGCAGCGAGGTATCAATAAATTTGTGTGGGCAGGGAAAAAGCCACGAGTTAAACTTAAGATTATGCAGGATACTCGTGAGAGAGGTGGCCTTAAACTGCCTAATCTTAAATTATATTATGAAGCTGCTGCATTAGTAGGAATAAGTGATTGGATTAATTTGACGCAATTGAGGTTATTAAATCTTGAGGGCCATGATTTGTTGTTTGGCTGGCATGCATATTTGTTGTATGATAGGAAGGTAGATACTGTGTTTAGGATGCATATTTTAAGACAGGCATTGCTGAGAGTTTGGAAGAAGTATAGACATAAGCTAAGCAGCAAGATACCATTGTGGGCAATTCCAAAACACACAATAGAAAATATACATGCTGGTTTCAAACATGATGTGACTACGTACAAGGAAATTTTAAGCCTGGAAAGGAATGTTTGGTGTTTGAAATCATATAGCCTCTTGCGAGAAAAGAAGGTTGTTCAATCTTGGTTTCAATATATTCAGTTACAGGCCAGGTGGAAAGAAGACCAGAAAAATGGATTTACAATGACTGATGGAAATTTGATAAAGCAGATTAGAAATCAGGGGTCAGCACATATTAAACGGATATACCTTGCATTGATAGAGATTGACTCGGAAACAGAGCTTGTTAAGGACTGTATGATAAAGTGGGCCCAAAATATCCAGGAAGTTATTACAATGGACATGTGGGAAAAGATTTGGGTGAGGAACGTAAAATTTACACAAGCTCAAAATTTAAGAGAGAACTTTTACAAAATGTTTTATAGATGGCATCTAGATCCTAAAAAGCTTGCAAGTATGTATCCGAATTATCAGCCTAAGTGTTGGAGGTGTGGTGATGAAGATGCAACGTATTTCCACATATGGTGGACTTGTAAAAAGGTTAAGGCTTTTTGGATAAAAGTCTGGTGGAATATGCAGAAGATTTTTAAACAGAGGATAAAGTTTTGTCCGCAACTTTTTTTGTTGGGAATAATTGCAGACGCTACAGTTGTGGACACTAAGCTGATGTTGAACTTAATTACGGCGGCAAGACTTTTGATAGGCCAATATTGGAAGAAAGAGGAACTGCCGACCATAGAAGAGTGGACTTTAAAGGTTTCCGACCTGGCAGAGATGGCAAAGATTTCGGCTTATTTGAAAGATCATTCGCAAGAACGCTATATTATGGAATGGAGAAAATGGATTGAGTTTATCCAGAACAAGTATAGGGTTAAGAAGTTTTACGTAGCATTTGAATAAGTCTTCTTTCGTTTTTTTTTCTTTTTTTTTATTCTAGTTTTTTATATATATTTAATATTGTTAAGGTGTGTTTTATCCTATATAAGCTAGAGAGTGATGGATTTTAGAACTTATAGTTGTTAGTATATGATTGTTTATGATTGCTTTTTATATATATACCTTGTATTTAGCTCTGGGAAGTCGGGGGGGGAGGGGGAGGGTGGAGGGAGGGGGGGAGGGAGGGAGGTTGGGGGGAGGTAGGGGGGGAGCAGGGAGGGGGAAGGGGGGTTTCTTAAGGGAAAACTGTATTTTAAAACTTTTCAATAAAAAAAAAAAGAGTTTTGCAGATAAAGTACATTGCAAGTAAGTCCTTCCTTACATTGCCTTTTTTTTCAAATACAAAGCATTGCCCGGTCCTAATGTATTTTCAACATCAATCATTTTTTTTTATTATTTGGAATCTTTTGATAGGGATGATAGTAGTTCTTGGGTCCACAAAATACCAAAATACATCAAGAAGAAAAGTATCATGTGTAAATTGTGGATTGTTTGTCTCTCAGTATAAGCTAGAATTTCTTCATTTCAGATGTATAATATTGTGACAAATTATTTCTCATTGGAGGCTTGAAACAGGCAAGATTCTGTATTCTCTACCTTTAAAAAGAAGATGATCAACTAATATTGCAAACATATCGTTCATTTTAAATCTGTGCAATTAAATTTTTAAGAAGTAAATGCATCCACATGTCTTAATGGACATAATGTAATTAGAGTCTGAAGGAACTGCAGTAAAAATATTTCCAGATTGCTTGATAGAAGAGAGATGTTTATTTAAATGTGCTGCAGCTACATTTGCTACCTTGGCAGTAGTCAGAGTAAAACGTGAATAACCTGTAGAATTTATTAGTCCCAATTTTTTAAAAAAAATATTAAGATTCAGTTGTGAAATACCTTTCATGCCCTCAGAATATCCGCTAAGTTGAGGGTACCTATGTTTCAAGGACATTTACTTGTATGATCTGTGATATGATTAGCAGTTGATTTTATACTGGACGCGGTGGCTCAGTGGGTTAGGACGCTGAGCTTGTCGATCAGAAGGTCAGCAGTTTGGCGGGTTGAATCCCGAGTGCCGCGTAACAGAGTGAGCGCCTGTTACTTGTCCCAGCTTCTGCCAACCTAGCAGTTCGAAAGCACGTAAAAATGCAAGTAGAAAAATAGGGACCACTACGGTGGGAAGGTAACAGCGTTCTGTGCGCCTTGAAAAATAGGGACCACTATGGTGGGAAGGTAACAGCGCTCCGTGCGCCTTTGGCGTCTAGTCATGCTGGCCACATGACCATGGAGACGTCCTCGGACAAGCGCTGGCTCTTCGGCTTTGAAACGGAGATGAGCACTGGCCCCTGGAGTCAGAAACAACTAGCACATATGTGCGGGGGAACCTTTACCTTTACTTATACTGGTATCTAAAGCCAAGAAGCTTGGAAATTATATCTGTGACTGAACTGTCCCTGCCAATTTTAAAAATGTGTTTCTTGAAAGAGACAAGTTATTTAGAGCATCTTTCTAGCAACACATAAGTCTTAAGTCTGCTATATTGGTAGCTGTTAATCTCATTTAGGTTTTCTTTCTGAACTAAAGAAATAGCTTTAATGTGGGCTACTAGAAGCTACATTGCTCTGCGTGGTCCCTTCTTGAAATCAAAATAATTTTTGGAATATAACAGTATAATACCATTATCCAACTTCGTTTAATATTGATGGTTAGTTTCTTACATTTATAAGCTTTCAAATAGGTTACGTTGCTAGGGCAGCATACACATCTGATAAAAACAATCCAACATCATGGCAATAAAATGATAAGAGCCAGTTTGGTGAGGTGGTTAAAGCACCAGGCTAGAAACCCAGAGACTGTGAGTTCTAGTTCCAACATAGGAACAAAGCCAGCTAAGTGAGTTCGGGCCAGTCACTTTCTCTCAGCCCTAGGGAGGAGGCAATGGCAAACCACTTCTGGAAAACCTTGCCAAGAAAACTGCAGAGAACAGGGGGAAAAAATACTGAAAGCTGCAGTATTGTATGGAGAAAAATTTGCTCTAAAAAACCAGTTTCTTTCCATTCTCTCAAAATGTGAAGCAGCAGCAATTGCTTTGATGGTTCCCATTATAGCTATTCAGCAAATATTTTATTGAATTTTGAATCAAATCTTATGGCCTTCAAGTCCTCAACTATGGATTCAAGCCAAATCGTAACACCTTCAGAGTTTCAGATCATGGCTAATTCATACATCTATAAAGTATATTCTTCATATTCTTTAATTCAATAAACAGTTATCCATAGATAATGACATGCCTAATTTTATATGTATATTTATATATGCTTATAGCAAATTTAGGACATGTGTTATTAGAAACGCAGCCAAGGAACGATGTCTGGTTCAAATCAGTATCGCTCTGCTCTATTCAAGTCTCTAGCTTTTGCTTTTCTTAGAAAATATGCACTACTTCTTTTAATAGTTTATGGCAAAGAGTATGATCCAAGGCAAGAGTCAGTCAACATACCAGGAACGGCCAATTTTTAAGGCTGTGAGTCCTATTAATCACTGATGAACTAAACATATCTTCAAGAAAGTTAAAACACTAACAATGTATTTAGAAATATCGTGGATCTACTTTCAATGATATAAATATGACTCAAACTAGGAATTTGATATAAACCCACACATCACATTGACTATACCACTACTAAAGATATAGGTATCTCACTAAGGATCTGGGTAACTTGGGTAGAATCATTGATCACTTATTTGAAAGTTTAAACATCCATGCAATTAACATTATGTCAAGAATATAATAGTATGCTAAAAGAAATGGAACAATTTGTGTAGTGTGGATGGATGAATGGATGGATAGATAGATGGATGGATGGATGACAGGCAGGCAGGCAGGCATATTGGATCAGTATTAAAGAGATCCAGGTTCAAGTCAACTTTCAGCCATAGATGTCTTTGGCCAGCCATCCACTCAGTGCATCACATACTGTAGGACTGTGGTGGGTGTGATATAATTGGAATAGGAAATTCTTTTATACTATTTTAAACTCCTAAAGGAAAGATGGGATTTGAGTTTGATCAATCAATAAATATCAAAACCTTTTCCACAGCGATTTTTAATTTAGCTTTCTCTGGAATTATTTTAGCAGGATGCCTTGCTCAGTTTTATGCCAGAACATAATTCAAGAAATGTTGGGCAGAATCTGTCTGTCGAAAACAAATTAGCTGATATTTCACATATACAGTATGCTATCTAGGGAAATAAAACAGGAAATTTCTAAGAATGAGAATATAATGTTCTTTCATCCAACAATTGTCCATATCTGTATGCAGGGCAGTTAGATGGCCCAAGGTAGTCTCATTCAACAGAGATAAGCAAGGATGAGGAAGCTGAAGTCCAAAAGTCTGACAGGCCATCACAACCGAACAAGGAAGTGGTGGGGGTAGTATAGTCTATTCTCATCCCTGAAGAAACCTATTTTTATTTCTTATATTTTAAACCTGAAGTATTGCAGGAAGCTGGATGCTATTTTCACTTCTAATTAAAATTGGCTCTTCCACACAAAGGTCTTTGGTTCCAACTTTCCACTGAGACCAAGGTTTTCAAAGCTGTGAAATATGCGATTTTGAAAGCAGAGAAGCCAAAAGATCTTCGTAAGCACTGATCTGCGAATTTTGGGAAATGCTATCAGACACGTCATCTCAAACTTCTGTTCAGTAAACAAACATTAGTGGCCTTTAACAGGCATAGTGTAACCCTAATTCCCACCTATTCAAGGTTCTCCATTATAATTTCACTTTCCTTCAGTTGTTATCTAAGGCTTTATATTAAAAAGAAAAAAAGTTGGAACTTGAGGAAACCTGCTGATACAATAAATGAAGCTAAAAAAACATTAACTTTTGCTCTGGAAAATCCTTAAGAATGTCTTTGGACAATTCTTTTTTAAAAAAATAAGGGACCATTTTACTTATTCCTTCATTATTGATAATTTGAATGATAAGATGTTAGCTTTATTATTATTATTATTTATTGGATTTATATAAATAAATATAAATATAGCTTTAAACTAGCCTTTTGCAAACAAGCCATCATCTTATTTTGATTTGATTTTTTTCTTCATGTCTGCAAGAAAAGTCACAAATGCTATTTTATAGGCAGATCTTTCCTCTTCCTGAAGTACTAAGAAAAGCCATCAAAAGGAAGGAGTAAAACTGCTCATTAATTTAGGAAACAGAGATAAAAAGCATATTAGAAGAGAATAAAATTTATTGCAAGGCAACCACAGGTTGTGACTGGAAAATAACCTTACAAGGGGCACTATGAGAAGTGTTTTCATCTCAACTGGCCACTGAGCAAAGGTCTTGCTGCTGAGGTTTGCTTAGTTGTGTTACTCAGGTTGTAGGAAACACAGATGTTCCTCAACCTATGACCAGAATTAAGGCTAAATTGAGCTTCCATTGCTAAGCGAAACAGTTGCTAAATGAGTTTTGCTCCACAATTAAAAAGATGATTGTTTAGCTACCCTGTACAGGTAATCCTCACCTTATGACCACAATTGATCCCAACATTTATGTTGTTAAGTGAGAAATCTGCTAAGTGAGTTTTGTCCATTTTATTACTTTTCTTGCCACAGTTCTTAAGTGAATCACTGCAGTTATTCAGTTAGTAATGCAGATGTTAAGTGAATCTGGCTCCCCCATTGACTTTTCTTGTCGGAAGATTGCAAAAGGGGATCACATGACCCTGGGACACTGCAACCGTCATAAATATGAGTCAGTTGCTAAGCGTCTGAATTTTGATCACGTGACCCTGGGGCTGCTGCTGGTGATCAATGTGAAAAATTGTCATAAGTCACTTTTTTCAATGACTTTGTATCTTCAAACAGTCACTAAACGAATGGTTGTAAGTCAAGGACTAGATGTACCATCCTTATACTAAATTTAAAAGACAGGCCAAGCTAATCTTCTTATGGACTACAATCAACAAAGAAAATCCTTTTTGTATTTTCACCAATCTAGTCTCTGAATAACTTCTAAACAGAAATATATATTTTTTCTTTTTTTTCAGATCTTCATCTATGTTTTGCTGTTTTAGGAGGAAATTCATGTAGGTGTATAAAAGAACAGCCATTTCTAGGAAAAATATATTCTTTCTTTTTAAACCGATTCAACAACAGGAATCCAAAAGTTCAGCATATGGGAAATATTATGTTGTGCATATGTTGAACAAATCCCATCAGTTAGTACAGGGTTTATTCTTTAACAGCTGTATGCATCTGCATTGTGTGCTTTAACCAAAGGGGCGGGGAATACTAAATTAAAAACCTGTCAATCAATTCCTGCATTATCTTAAAGGGGAAAAAAACGTTTCATTATTGTCACCGTAAGAATTATCAGATGAGACTACACTGTCCACTCAGTCCATTTTCTGCCCTTCATTGGTTGCAGAGAGCTCCAATGTGATCACATTTCAAATTAGATTTATAGAAGCATTGTTTTGAAACTGACATTCAATGAACAATGCCCCCTTCACAGTGCTGCTTATACACTTCTCTTTTGTAGGCTCATTGGGGAATTTTACCAGCAAAAGTAGGAAAATCCCATTGAAGCTTCTGTGAAATCCAAAGTTATGTTAATCACTTGTTATCAAAGCAGGAGCATGGGAGGCATTGGGAGGAACACTGTGGTAGTCCTATGTCTTCCATCAATATTGAAAGGCTTTGAAAATTCCCAGGGCCATAGATACCTGGATCTGCCTCTTCAACAGAGCCATGGTACAGGGGGTAAGGCAACCTTGGCTCTTTTATGACTCGTGGACTTCAACTTCCAGAATTCCTTTCACGTATTCATCTTACTTTTTGTCCCCAAATAAATATTTAGAAAATTTATTTTCCAAAAAAAATTATATCTCAACAATTGTTTGACTATTGTTTATTTGACCTAGAGCCTAGAAAGACCCCATACAGCCTAGGAAGAAATGGATATCAGGTTGAGACCAGGTTGAGTAATCGCATAAAAGGTACTTTGTAAAACCATGGGGCTGGAAGGGACCTCAGAGGTCTTCTAGTCCAATCCCCTGCTCAGGACAGGAGATTTATATCAGCCCAGTCAACTGGTTTTCCAGTTTACTTTTGAAAATCTCCAGTGATGGAGCACCCACAACCCCAGAAGGCAAGCTATCCCTTTGATTAATTGCTCTCACACAATTTCTCCTTGCTTCTAGCTTGTATCTGTCTTTGACAAGCTTCAACTCTTTTTCTTTTTCTTTTCTTGTTCTGTCCTCTGGTGCCCTGGACAATATGACAGGCCCTCAAGTATTGGAAGACAGTTATCATGTACTCCCATCCCACCCTCAAAAAAAAATGTATCGGCTCAAACCTGAATCATAAAATGAATGAGTATGAGCAAATTGTGCAATAAAATTCATCACAAAATTATATCATATTTCACTAGGGTGTGCAAAGTGGCCCCCATGTGCCTTGAGAAGGAAATTTGGATAAGGAAGATGATGGGAGTTATCATGGTATTTCACATCAACGCTAGGTGTGAAATCATGTTGCCATATTCATCATTAGCTAGAAGATGCTTTATTGCACACATATTGAAGGTGACGCAGAAGAGCACTTCATTTGCATGATATCTTTCTTTTGGGGTGATGTCTCATTCTCTTTTTCCCTGTTGCCTACCCTTAATGAGAAAACCCTTGAACTGATTGCTTGCAAGAAGCATTTTGAAATTTGATAGAAAAGTACATGAAGTTAAAACAATATTTTCCATACCGCTTTGCTCCAATTTCATGTCTGTATTTCTGCAGCCCAAATTCAGTAGCCCTATGATTAAATGCATATTGCTTAAAATTTGATAATAGATGTTCTCGTCTCTCTATTTCTAGTCAAGTGGCTACTTCCTTTGGCTTTTCCCTGAAGTTTCCCCCACCCTCACAAAAATATGTATGATTAATTTATCAAGTCATGTTGCTGCAAGACTTATAGCACAAGCTTACTTACTCATAAACAATTCCACTGTAACTGATACGGCTTAAGTATGCTTATAGTTGTAGCAAAGTCTCTATTACATCTGGAAGTTCAGCTACAATCTTTACTAACTTTATTTTCTTATCTTTATTTCATTTTTTCCTGATGACATCTGCTATTTTCAAGACATCTAGTTTTAAATGATCTCACATTTACATAATCTCAGCTATTCCTTGGAAGCCAGTCATATGTGTGGAGGCAGTGGACTACCATCATAACATGCCTGGTGGGAGAGGGACATTGGAGGATGTGAAGGAGAAGGGAGAGAACCAAATGTCTAGCCTACTGTTTTAATAGTACACACATCCCACAAAGCTAAGAGAACATCATCAGATTTTTGCACTAAAATTTGAAGTTTGTTTTCTCTCTTTATTCCAGGAACTGGAATCATCATCACCTTCCAAAATAAACTCATTTGTTCTTCAGAGTCCTTTCTGCACAAGATTATTTTAATCTTCCCAAAGGAGAATTATAAAATTGTGGCAGTGAATTTACTTGTGTATATTTCTTTAAGAAAAACAACACATTGACATTCACCAATAGGGAAATCTCCTTCTGAAAGTATTCATGAATAATTAGGGGAAAAAGGCAGAGAATCCAAAAGAAGAGACTTGATTAAAAAAAATATTTCCTTTTTAAAAAGTAGAGTAACTCAATCTCTTGTCAAAAACATCCTTCATACCGTTCTCAGCAGGAAAACAGCAAATTGCAAAAGTTTTCCTTTTTTGCTTCTAATCATGTAGGGGACATACTACAAATATCCAGACACAACATTTATTTGCAACAGTGTGTCTTGCGAAGCAGTAGAACAGTGTGTCTTGCAAAGCAGTAGATAGACTGCTAGACATGTCAAATTATACAGAGCTGCTGCTTTTGCACAAAAAAATCCACATTATTTTGGGTATAAAATGGAGCACAGACTCTTGAGAGAGTTTTCATGCCATTCAGTGTAAAGAAAATAGCTTGAACCAACTATTTCCTCAGAAAGTAACTAGAAAGGAACCATTCACTGTCAATAATGAATAGGAAGCTAATAGCTATTATGCCTGTGGAAGTCCTATTTTTCTACCAAGATCACATTTTGAAGGCCTTAACCATGCATGAATTCCAAGTGGGACAGTGACCTTTGCACATCCAATAATTTGGACCACGTATTTTAATGTATTTAATGTACTCTCCTGTGTCGACTCTCAAATATAAAAATATAACCATTAGTTGCTTTGTTTACCAAAGAATTCCCATCCCATACATTATTAACCTCCTTCCCCATTCTAAGGGTGCCTTCAACGACCCTTCCAAATAGACCCCCCAGGAGAGTTTCAGCAAGAAAAGTGAGCCAACAAGGAAAACAACTAAAACAACTCCATGACACGGCTGGACTTTGCTTTGTAAGTGGAGAGGCCAGTTTTGGTGACATAATGTCCCTGAGGAAAAGACAGATTGACTTTTCAAAGAAAAGCAAAAGAATTTGACTTGCTAATCAATGAGTTGTTTCTTTACCCTTTCATCCCAAAGAATGTCTGGACAGCTGCAAGTTTCTTTAACTTATGCTTCTATTTAACTCATGTGTAATTTCTGGGCCATCCATTAAGTGGAAGTGTAATGTTTCCTTTAGTAATACAGGATCGGGAACAGAAAACGATTGCAATATGACTTAATCAGAGACCTGCCTTGTACTGTGTTAACTGATGGCCAGACCTGTGAATGTGTGACATTGAAAGGTCAAAGACTCCAAATCAGACTGGCTGGTTTCTGAAATGGACAGAGAGTCTCTAAGTCCATAAAATGTCAGACCTAGCAACACAACATAAAGCCTTCGGGAGCTTATAACAGTATTGCTGAAAATTTGGGGGATTATGAATTTTACTAAATGATGTAGGTTAAGGATCATCCCAAAGGTGCTTTTCCAAAAGGCAACTGGACCTTCTTGGTTTTTTTCTTTGGAAATGTTTCACATTTCATCCAAGATACTTTTTCAGTTCTGAAGAACTGAACTGAAGAGGGTTCTTGGAAGAGAAGCAAAATATTTTCAAAGGGAAAAAAAACCACGGAAGTCCAGTTGCTTTTTGGAAAAGCACCTTTGGCATAACCATGATATGGTTGATTGAGAATCACCATTAGACATTAAGAGACTAATTGCTCTTGGATCTTCTCTGACATTGCCCATGGATGAATCAGTTCCATCGAACTTTGGCGCTATTAGGAAAAATGAAATTCAAAGAAGTAGATCTTGCGCAATGTAACACTGAGGCGCTTTTAAAATGACAACATTCCACAAACGCTCATAGACATAAAAAAATAAAAGGGAGGAGGGCAGCTATGATAGGTCTAAAAGCATTGTCCTTGTGAGGGAAAATATAAACAAAACCTGTCTGCGTATTTCTGAATGAGGCCTTTGAATTATGGTGCCAGTATATCAACCTCCCACTTCAGACTATCCCCTCCCATGTTACCCACAAACATTTTCAGCAACCCCTGAAGGAATGAATACAGGTTCTCTTTATTAAGTTTTCACTGAATACTTCTCAAGAGCTCATTCCAAAAAATTTCCATCCTCGATTTTGTTTGCTTATTGTGACACTAAGCCACGAGCAGCTATGCTTGGTTAGTTAATGTGCGTTATTTATGAACGTTTGGAGATAAAGAGATAACAAATAATACTGTCAGATCATCCTGTTCTTGTCCTACAGCAGAAGAGGCAATATGTACCCCCTTCAGAAAGTGTGGAATGAAAATTGCAATCAGTCCTAGCCAACATGACAAATAGTGAAAGCTAATGGGAATTGCAGTCCACTTGTGTCCAAGGAATATATGTTGCCAACTAGACTCTGCATGATTCCAGATCCACTGAGATCATCCTGAGATTGTTTATGAAGACACTAACAGGCCCACGGAAGGGGAAATATGAAAAATCATGCTAAAGAAGCAGCAGAAATTGCAGGCAAAGTCAGTGAGCAGGATTTGTTTTTAATAAAGGAATACCTTCATGACAGAAGAGATTTTTCCAGGGAAAAGTGAGGTCCTTTCCCCTAAAATCCTGGTTTCAGTCTCAACGAGAAAGCAAGAGAGCAGCTTAGCTTGTTTAAATATTCAAAATAAACAAGACTCAGTACTGACCATATGAAAATGGAACATGAAAATCAGAACTAGTTGTCAAGTTTCCGATTTATGGGCTTTTCAAGTGACTCTGAGGCATTGTTTACCTTAAAAGTCCTTTATTACCTAAAACACCGGCAAATGCTTGCTCGAAGGAAGGTGGAATCTGAAATCTCCGCCCCCTTGCACAATATATTAAAACACATTTCTCCACCTTTCTAATTTTGTCATTAATCATATTCTCCAATTAATTTAAAGAATAAGTTTCCCTTCCGTTAGAAAACCCACCAAGCTCTTATCTTCCTTAATTTCAGATGGCCTTGAGGAACAATCCTCGTCTTCCCCCCTCCCAACCTTAATCCAATCTCTTAAAGCAATACACAAGTTTAACATATGAAATGGCTACTTCTTCATCTCTTGTCAAGCAATAACATTCGACATTAGCAGCGTTGACACTAGTCCTCTATGGCAAAATTGCGAGATCTCGTACATACCCGGACAAGTGGCTTGCAGTCTGCACACCACAGAGTCCCTGACATCCATTCTGTGGTTTACCAAACAGCCCAGAACAAGAGCAAAAAACAGCAGACTTGTTGAAAATGTGAGGTACTAACGTACTAATAGAAAACTGAGTACCTCTTCCTTTACATTTAAATGCTACCTTTCATCAAATCATTCAAAAGCAGAAAAGAGCCTGATATTTTTCAGCTCGCTCTCTCCCTAAGGGATATTATCCATCCTCAGAAGGCCCTGAAGACTTTTTTTTTAATAGTCTCCTGGTCTAAAAGGTCAACATAGTTCACTATGGAAGATAGTTCCATAGTTCACTCAGGAAGAGAAAATAATACTCTGATCTTATTCTGATTCCTTCTGATATGTTTAATTTGGCTATTAATCTTTTAAATGCATACACAACCATGCTGTAATTTCCATTGGCATTTCCAAGTGACATCAAAAGAGAAATTAAGGATGCTTCATGCAAATCAACTAACCCATGCAGAAGCAAGACAAGTCCTGGTATACATGTTTAAAAGCCCATCCATGGATTTTCTTTCCCACACCAGGATGTTTGCCTACAATGTTTGAAATTACAGTGTTTGAAATGTCATGAGTCTCAATTTTCTAAAAGCTGAGCTTCATCCTTTATTACTTAGACATTTAAGAATATCCTTCATTTGTTATCAGAAGTGAAGATGGCTTGCAAAAGGAGATAAAAAGCACAGTTGACATTCTTATATGAGAAAGTACAAGAAAAAGAAAGAGGAAGCAATTAAAAATAAAAATCTGCAGAACAGAATCCTTTTGTTGAACTGTTTTTCCCCTTTAATTCTATCAGCATGCATCTAAAAATTTTTAACATTAGCATTTCTATGTATCTACTATATATAAATAAACATTATGTGGCTTTCTACAAATTCTGCTTTATTCTTTAACAAGGATAAAGTAAAATAGAAAAAGTGGAAGTTATAATTTAAAAACAATTAGGAATTTTGGAAAGCAACCTATTGCAGACTTTACATTCACTGGGATAACTTTTGTGTATACAGTGTGTATTTGCTGACCTGTCCTATATATGCTTGGTGTTTACATTTGAGGTCCAGTTTCTTAAGTACTAAGGTCTGTTTCTGCTGGTTTTCCCAGATCAAAATGCAAATGAAATATTAGTTCCATGGATAATTCTTCTGGCTGGAAAATATGGAACAGATACAGCATAGTTTCCAAAAAGAGAGAAACTGCATAGATTTGTGGGTTCTATAACCATTTACAGTATTTCAGCTTGCTTCTTGATATAGCAGGTATGTGGTAACTGCAAACTCTTGAAAGTGTCTACCTACCAACTTAGCACCAAGCTTGCAAGTAACTCTGTGTGTGGGTGTCTGTCTGTCTGTGTGAGGGGAGGGGGAGATTGTGGGTAAATATTCTTCCCAGAAAACATGAATGTACATCCTGTAAAAAAGATGTTGAGACTCTAGAAAGAGTACAGAGAAGAGCAACAAAGATGATTAGGGGACTGGAGGCTAAAACATATAAGGAACGGTTGCTGGAACTGGGTATGTCTAGTTTAATGAAGAGAAGGACGAGGGGGGGACATGATAGCAGTGTTCCAATATCTCAGGGGTTGCCACAAAGAAGAGGGAGCCAAGCTATTCTCCAAAGTACCTGAAGGCAAGACAAGAAGCAACAGATGGAAACTAATCAAGGAGAGAAGCAGCCTAGAACTAAGGAGAAACTTCCTAACAGTTAGAAAAAATTAACAAGTGGAACAACCTGCCTCCAGAAGCGGTGAATACTACAACACTGGAAGTTTTTAAGAAGAGACTGGAGAGCCATTTGGTATAGACTTTCCTGCCTGAGCAGGGGGTTGGACTAGATGACCTCCAAGGTCCCTTCCAACTTTATTATTATTACCCTAATTAAGAATACAGAATAGCAGAGTTGGAGGGACCTTGGAGGACTTATAATCCAATCCCATGCTCAAGCAGGTGAAACCCTATACTATTTTAGACAAATTGTTGTACAATCTGTTCTTTAAAAAACCTCCAGTGTTGGAGTACCCACAATGATTAGAGGCAACTCTTTCCACTGAAAATTGTTCTGTCAGGAAAGTTCTTAGTTCTAGGTTGGTTCTCTCCTTGATTAGTTTCCATCTGTTGCTTCTTGTCCTGCCTTCAGGTACTTTGGAGAATAGATTGACTCCCTCTTCTTTGTGGCAGCCCCTGAGATATTGGAACACTGCTATCATGTCCCCCCTCATCCTTCTCTTCATTAAACTAGACTGGTGTGTTGTGCACTGGTCTGATTATCCTGAAATGTCCTGGACATATTGCTATATTCCAGGAAAAACACGTTGGACATATGTCCTTTGATACATTTCAGTCTATACAACTTGCTCATGGTAAAAAATATCTACTTAATTTGCATATATATATGCCCAGGTTTGAATCTCAGAAGGGTATGGCTGACTGATGAGAACAAATAAGTTTGAAATGCATATCAGTCTCCCTTTAATTCTTTGTTAGCAATCTAAAAAAAAATACACAAATATGAGCTGCCACTGTTGTGACTACTGTCTGTCGATGGCCTTTGGTTAGGCTGAAACAGGAAATAAAGATTTGTCCCATGTTTGGGGCCTAGCAAGGTAATCTAAATAGTTAACAAGCATTTAACACATATCTCCCTTGCTTCTCAGCTAACAAAGTGAGATAGAGCTTGTGGCCTAGAGGTAAAAACAACTGCCTAATGTGCAATCGGCCCAGGTTCGAATCTCAGAAGGGTATGGCTGACTGATGAAAACAAATAAGTTTGAAATGCATATCAGTCTCCCTTTAATTCTTTGTTAGCAATCTAAAAAAATTACACAAATATGAGCTGCCACTGTTGTGACTACTGCCTGTAAATTCATAGAAAATATGCAGGGTTTCTCAGGTATGTCTTAATTTTTTTTAGCAGTTCTATAAATATAAATATAAAAAGCCAAAAACTAAATGATAGGTTGTTAACACTTTTCTGCCAAAAATGCTTATATGCTTTACTGAAAACCAGGCTTTATTAAAAACTCAAGGTGTTGTTCTGTGGATAACGAAAAACAGCTTAAACTGTTCTTCAGTGAGAATATTTCTTTATAGCAATTCATGCAGAACTATAAGGAATCCTTATATTTCCACAGTAGGACCCAAGAATGAACATAGTCTTTGAAGCTTGATTTTAATATATTACTCAGATCGAGACTTCCGGTGGCTGCGCGGCGCCGGAGACAGCCTTCCCGGGCTGCCCACGGCTCAGCTGAGTGTTTTTTCGCCCGAAACAGCGCCGATCAGCTGTTCGGGCGAATTTGAAGCCCCCTCCTTGGGAGAAGAGGAGGGGGTGAGGCCCCAGGTAGGGGTCGAGTTCTCCGGGGCCGCCTGAGCTTGGAGCTTGGGTGGCTGAAGGATTGAACTCCCCCGAAGCCTGGGTTGCTCCCAGCTGGCCAGCGTCTCTGCTCCGGACTTCTTGGAGCAGAGCCAGGCATCTGCGACCACCCCTGCCTGAAGAAAGGACTATGGATTAAAAGGAGCAGGCAGAGCGGTACAAGAGGAAAAGGTGAAGAGGATTATTTTATTTTACTCTCGAGCTTGATGGACTTTTTAAACTTTAAGTGAAAGTGCGTCACAATTGAAAGTAAAAGATGGCGGCTAAACCTCCCCCTAAAACTCTTCGGAGTGGTGGATCTTCTCCGGTGCAACAATCATCATTACAGGCGTTGCACCCTCCTGATGTATTGACACCGAAGGATTTACGAGATGCTCTGGATAAACATGCCCAGGTACTTTTGGAATCAATTAATCAATCAATTGGTGATAAATTTGCACAGATGGAGGAGAAATTGGAGAAACTGGAGGAGAGAATAGAAGAGAGGATGGAACAGAAGTTTAGCGTGATGAAGGTAGACATTTTGTCCTCAGTGCATAAAGTGGTGGAATGTGTGGATGATTTGGATGAAAAAGTGGATGATTTGACTCAACAGAATGCCATATTAGAAGCAAAAGTACGGGAGAATGAAGATTTAAGAGACAAAATGGAAAGGGAATTAAGTCTTGCTCAATATTACCAGATGCAGTTTGCTGTTAGAATCAGAGGCTTAAAAGAGAATATTAAGGAAGATTTAAAGCAGCTGGTTTCTGAGGCTCTCGAAGTGGTATTGAAACAGCCAGCATCTGAAATAAGAGAAGCTATGGATAAAGTGTTCCGTGTGAATTCATGGATTGCTAGACAGAAAAAGCTACCTAGAGATGTGGTGGTCTACTTTGCAAAAAGAGAAATTAGAGATGAAGTTATACAAGCTGCCTATGATGCTAAAGTTGTGATTGCTGATCAAGAATGGATTTTATAGCTTTAAAGTGAAAGTGCGCAATAAGTGAAAGTGGGGGAAGATGGTGGCTAAAACTTCTAAAGCTCTTCGGAGTGCGGGGTCTTCCCTGGTGCAACAGACCTCATTGCAAGCTTTGCTTCCTCCTGTACCTCCTCCGACATTGACGCTTAAGGATTTACAAGATGCTCTTGGAAAGCATTCACAATTGATGTCTGACATGATGGATGAAAAGTTGAAAAGCTGGAGGAGAAAATGGAGGAGAAAATGGAGAAATTGGAGAAGAAGATGGAAGAGAAGTTTAGAGCAATGAGGGTGGACATGTTGTCTATAATTGAATCTGTAGCTGAATGTGTGCAACAGCTGGATGTAAAAGTGAAGGATCTCAGTCAAAAGAACTCTATATTAGAAGCAAAGGTATTAGAAAATGAAAATATAAGGGACAAAATGGACGGAGAATTGAGCCTTGTTCAGTATCATCAGATGCAGTATGCTATTAGAATCAGGGGTTTAAAGGAGAATTGTAAAGAAGATTTAAAGCAGCTGATTTCTGAGGCTCTGGAAGGGGTATTGGGCCAGCCGGCATCTGAAATTGAGGGAAATATGGACAAAATTTTTCGTGTAAATTCATGGATTGCAAGACAGAGGAAGTTACCCAGAGATGTGGTGGTCTATTTTACAAAGAGAGTAATTAGAGATGAAGTCATTCAAGCTGCTTATGATACTAAATTGGTAGTGGCTGAGCAAGAAGTCTTGGTTTTAAAAGAAATTCCTCCAAAGATTTTAAGGAAAAGGAAAGACTTCACATTTCTTGTGCAAGAGCTTAAGCAACGAGATATAAGGTTCAGATGGGAGATTCCAGATGGGCTGATGGTGATGCATGAAGGTAAAAGGTACCGGCTGATTACTGTCAAGCAAGCGCGTGATTTCTATAATAACGTTTTAAAAGCAACCCCATTAACACTTCTGGAAGCTGCAAAGGGATCTGGAGAAGGAGAACATCAAGAGGTTGAAGTAGAGGAAAATGGTGCTGGAGGAGATCAAGCTATAACTTCTTTGGATGATCCTAGAGAGCAAAGGGTAACGCGTGCTGCTTTAAAACGAGCAAAGAAAATAAAAGAACAAGACCAGCAAAAGTTTTCGGAATCTTCACAACGTACTCATAGCCAAGCAGTGGGAGGAGCACGGCCTAAAGATGATAGTCCTATCAAAACAGTGCTCCAAGAGCTTTGGGAGGATATGCATGGCAACTAAATTTTTAACTTGGAACGTTAATGGACTAAATTCACCACAGAAGAGGAAGAAAGTTTTTCAATATTTAAAACAATTTAAGACAGATGTTATATGCTTGCAAGAAACGCATATTAGAGTCTTGGATCAAAAGTATTTATTGAACTCAAGGTTGGGTACGCAATTTGTCGCTTCTGCAATGAATAAGAAAAATGGAGTGGTTGTTTATGTTAAAAGTGCCTTAACAGCAGACTTAATTGAAGCAGATAAGCATGGAAGATACGTTATGATAGAGCTGCTGCTAGAAGGTAAAAAGACGCTTTTAGTTGGATTATATGCACCTAATCAACAACAAGCTGATTTTTTTAGTTTACTTCACACAAAGCTTACCCAGTTGGATTATAAATCTTTTATTTTTATGGGGGATTGGAATGGTGTTTTGGATGTACAGATGGACAAGGCTGGTGCTTTTAAGCGCATTCCAAGTCATGCTAGACTGCCTAAATCTTTTTTTGAAATGAAGGATGATTTGGAACTGCGAGATATTTGGCATGAGAGACATCTGCAGGAAAAGGATTATACTTTTTATTCTGATAGACATCAATCTTTTTCGAGGATTGATTTTATTTTGTTGACTAATGATTTTTTTTTGAGGACTAAAAAGGTGAAGATTTGCGCAAGAATTATCTCTGATCATAGCCCAGTTTGGTTAGAGATTGATAAAGAGAAAAGGGACAGGCGCTCCTGGCGTGTAAATGAGAACTTATTTAGAAATCAGAGAAATGTGGAAGAGTGTAAACAGCGGATGAAGGATTTTTTTGAAATTAATATGAACAAGGGTACCTCTATGGATATGGTTTGGGATGCTAGCAAGGCCTACATGAGAGGGGTGTTGATATATATGAATAATAAACATAGACGTGTTGTGGAAGCTAGAAGGAAAGAATTGGAGAATGAAATAAAGGAAAAAGAAAAGGCTTTGATTTTGAACCCAGAGGATGTGAAGATTAAGGAGGCTATTAAATTGTTAAGAGGACAATTTGATAAACTAATGGCTGACCAAGTGGCAACCAATTTGCGGTTTGCCAGGCATAATACTTTTTGCAACGCTAATAAACCAGGTAGATGGTTAGCTTATAGATTGAGGAAAAAACAAAGGGCTTCTAATATTGATAAGATTGAGCATAAAGGAAGGGTTGTGTTTCAACAGGACCTTATCAAGGATGCATTTGTGGATTTTTATTCTAAATTATATGCTAAGGAGAAAATTAATGAGAAAGACATTGATATATATTTGGAGAATGCTAGCATCCCGGTTCTTACGCAAGTACAAAAAGAGGGGATTAACCAATTGATTACAGAAGAAGAAATTTTTACAGCAATTAAGGAACTGAAGGTGGATAAAGCACCAGGTACGGATGGTTTGACTGCGGCCTATTATAAAAATTTGCAATTAGAGATGATAAAACCGTTAAAGGAACTGTTCCAGACAATCCAGAGGGGGGGAAAGGTGCCACCGTCTTGGAGAACAGCTTTTATTTCCCTGATTCCGAAGGAAGACCAAGATGCTACTCAAGTTAAAAATTACAGACCGATATCGCTTTTAAATACAGATTACAAGATATTTGCTAAGGTTTTGGCTAATAGACTGATGAGGGTTCTGCAACAGGTGATTCATGGGGACCAAACGGGGTTTATTAGTGGTAGGCAAATGAAAAATAATGTGAGGCATATAGTTGATGTGTTAGAGTTTTTGGAAAGGAACAACCAGATCTCTGCGGCGCTAATTTTTCTAGATGCTGAAAAAGCTTTTGATCAATTGAATTGGCAATTTTTGTTGAAAGTTTTAGACAAAATGGATTTTGGGGAAAATTTTTTGCAACCGATTAGGGCATTATATCAAAAACAAACTGCCCGAATTATAGTTAATAATAGCCTGACAGAGGCATGTAATATCGAGAAGGGCACAAGGCAAGGGTGTCCGTTATCGCCCTTGTTATTTGTGTTAACATTAGAGATATTATTGGTTAAAATACGGAATTCGGAAAAAATTAAGGGGATACAAATTAGAGATCAGGATTATAGATTGAGAGCATTCGCAGATGATCTGGTTGTCACAGTCACCCAGCCAGAGAACTCTGTTGTGGACCTGATGGAGATAATAACACAATATGGGAAGGTTTCTGGATTCAAAGTTAATACACAGAAAACCAAAATTTTGGCCAGAAATATGACAGTTTCGCAAAAGGCTCTCTTAGAAGGATTAACTGGATTTGAGATTGTTAAAAGGGTTAAATATTTGGGGGTGCTCTCGTCGCCCTCTAATACAAAGTTATATAAAAATAATTATGAAAAACTATGGGGGAAAATTCAAAAAGAATTGGAGAGTTGGGAAAAATTGCAATTGTCTTTGTTGGGACGGATTGCAGCAGTGAAAATGAATGTCCTGCCTAAATTTTTATTTTTATTTCAAATGATACCTATTCTTAAGAAAGACTCTAATTTGGAGGAATGGCAGCGAGGTATCAATAAATTTGTCTGGGCAGGGAAAAAGCCACGAGTTAAACTTAAGATTATGCAGGATACTCGTGAGAGAGGTGGCCTTAAAATGCCTAATTTTAAACTATATTATGAAGCTGCTGCATTAGTAGCAATAAGTGATTGGATTAATTTGACACAAGAGAGATTATTAAATCTTGAGGGCCATGATTTGTTGTTTGGCTGGCATGCATATTTGTTGTATGATAAGAAGGTAGACAATGTGTTTAGAGTGCATATTTTAAGACAGGCATTGCTGAGAGTTTGGAAGAAGTATAGACATAAGTTAGATTGCAAGATACCATTGTGGGCAATTCCAAAGCATGCAATAGAAAATATACATGCTGGTTTCAAACATGATGTGACTACGTACAAGGAGATCCTAAGTTTGGAAAGAAATGTCTGGTGTTTGAAATCATATAGCCTCTTGCGAGAAGAGAAGGTTGTTCAAAATTGGTTTCAATATACTCAGTTACGGGCCAGGTGGAAAGAAGACCAGAAAAATGGTTTTACAATGACTGGTGAAAATTTGATAAAGCAAATTAGAAATCAGGGTCCTGCACATATCAAACGGATATATCTTGCATTGATAGAGATTGACTCAGAAACAGAGCTTGTTAAGGATTGTATGATAAAATGGGCCCAAAACATCCAGGAAGTTATCACAATGGACACGTGGGAAAAGATTTGGGTGAGGAACGTAAAATTTACACAAGCTCAAAATCTAAGAGAGAATTTTTACAAAATGTTTTACAGATGGCATTTAGATCCTAAAAAGCTTGCAAGTATGTATCCGAATTATCAGCCTAAATGTTGGAGGTGCGGTGATGAAGATGCAACATATTTTCACATATGGTGGACATGTAAAAAGGTTAAGGCTTTTTGGATAAAAGTCTGGTGGAACATGCAGAAGATTTTTAAACAGAGGATAAAGTTTTGTCCGCAACTTTTTTTGTTGGGAATAATTACAGATGCTACAGTGGTGGACACCAAGCTGATGTTGCATTTAATTACGGCAGCAAGACTTTTGATAGGTCAGTATTGGAAGAAAGAGGATCTGCCGACCATAGAAGAGTGGACTTTAAAGGTTTCCGACCTGGCAGAGATGGCGAAGATTTCGGCCTATTTGAAAGATCACTCGCAAGAACGCTATATTATGGAATGGAGAAAATGGATTGAGTTTATCCAGAACAAGTATAGGGTTAAGAAGTTTCATGTAGCATTTGAATAAGTCTTCTTTCTTTTTTATCTTTTTTTATTTTAGTTTTTCTATATATATTTAATATTACTAAGGCTTGTTTTATCCTATATAAGCTAGAGAGTGTTGGATTTAAGAGTTTATAGTTGTTAGTATATGATTGTTTATGATTGCTTTTTATATATATACCTTGTATTTAGCTCTGGGAAGTCGGGGGGGAGGGGGGGAGGGGGGAGAGGTGGGGGGGGTGAAGGGAGGGGGAGGGGGGGTTTAAAGGAAAATTGTATGTTAAAACTTTTCAATAAAAAAAAATATATTACTCAGATCTATTATTGCAGAGATTGGATTATTTTTCTAATATTTGGAAGATTTTTTGAGATGGATATATTAATACATACCTGATGAATTCCCTGTCAAAGCACTATTAATTCAGCTAAATTAAAAGAATGTTTAGGTCTGTAATCCTAAACTTTTGAAACTTATATTGATATTATTCCCTCCTATATTGTGCTTCATCAGATCCTGCATGGATAAAACTGGATTGAATTTAGAAGAAATGTCTATAAAAATGAAATTAAAAAGATCATCCCAGTCATGCGAGCTTCTGCACAAGAAAAACAGCAAACTCTCCAGTATTGTTTTAAAACCTTATGTTTGAAGCTTTCTCTCTGATATGTTTGAAGCAAGATGGTCAAAGTAGGAGTGTTTATCACTGAAGTAAATCCATTGGCATGGGAAAGGTAAATATTTTCAAATATTTAGCATATGCTGTTAAATATATGTAAAATAACTGTGCTCCATAGACTTGGATAGCAGATAAATAACAGTGGGTTTTACTTGTGCATTTTCAGCTGAATAATATTAGTACGGTAATATCCCTGTTTTTAAGAACAGCTGTTAACTAAAAAGTTGCTTAGAGAATTTGTGGTATCTCTCCTCTGGGAAATCTAGATGACCATCTACATGAATCCTTTACATCTGGCATGTAGTTTATGTCCAAATAACTGATTTGAGGAGTATGGTTTCTCCTAGTTGTATTATTCCATGATTATATTATTCTGATTCACTGTGTTTGTGAGCCAGTTCTCTCATCCTTCATAGATAGTTGTAGGTCAGGAAGATAGAAATTGTCTCTTCCCCCTCCCCCCCCCCAAAAAAAGCCCCATCGTAGTTGGCTCATTATCTTGAACAGGAAATGTTGTCATTACTTCCAATCAAGACTCTCTCAGGATTGGATACATAGTTGGTATGCAGGAAATCAATGGTCCAAGCACCATTAACAGAGCCAAGCAGCAGGTAAGAAATCTGCTAGAGACACAAGACAGGCAGTGCTGTGATCTAATGTGCGATAAGGCATCATTTAAGTCACTGGCAGACAAAATGACACATAGCAAAACTTGATTTAATGGTTTTGCAATAAGTGGATTTCGGGCATACTGAACAAGTGAAGTCCAAAAGCTTCCTTAAAGTATTCTAGGGATACTGTAAGTATTCCATAAGATGCAGGGACCATAAAAATGTTTCACCTGGTGCAGTGCAATGTTTTGAATAACTGTAAAGATTCACTATGATACCACTCTAATGGCAGAAAGTGAAGAGGAACTAAAGAGCCTCTTGTTGCAAGTGAAGAAGAAGAGTGCAAAACTTGGGTTGAAACTAAACATTAAGAAAACCAAGATCATGGCATCCGGCCCTCTCAATTCCTGGCAAATAGATGGGGAAGAAATAGAGGTAGTGACAGATTTTATTTTCCTGGGCTCCAAGATCACCACAGATGGGGACTGCAGCCAAGAAATTAAAAGACGCTTGCTTCTGGGGAGGAAAGCCATGGCAAATCCAGACAGCACACTAAAAAGCAGAGACATCACCCTGTCAACAAAAGTGCGTATAGTCAAGGTTATGGTCTTCCCAGTTGCAATGTATGGCTGTGAAAGTTGGACCATAAGAAAGGCTGAGCGCCAAAGAATTGAAGCCTTTGAACTTTGGTGCTGGAGAAGACTCCTGCGAGTCCCTTGGACTGCAAGGCGATCAAACTGGTCAGTCCTAGAGATCAACCATGACTGCTCTTTAGAAGGCCATATCCTGAAGTTGAAACTCAAATACTTTGGCCACCTAATGAGAAGGAAGGACTCACTGGAGAAGAGCCTAATGCTGGGAAAGGTTGAGGGCAATAGAAGAAGGGGACGACAGAGAATGAGGTGGCTGGATGGAGTCACTGAAGCAGTAGGCGTGAGCTTAAATGGACTCCAGAAGATGGTAGAGGACAGGAAGGCCTGGAGGAACATTGTCCATAGGGTCGCGATGGGTCGAACACGTCTTCGCAACTAACAACAACAAAGATTCACTGCTGAGATTTGAATTAAATAGCTAAAGCACTCAAGTTGCCTTTCTTTTAAAACTTGGAAAGGAATAGCTAATGGGATATTACCTGTAAAATGTGAAAGGCAATTTGAAATCTTAATGCTAAAATACTGAAATATGAAAATGTGGAATATCAGAATTACACTAAGTCTAACATCAGAAAAGAGGACAAACTGGGGCACTTCTTAATTGGACACAATTTCTTTATAAAAGTAAAAGTTCCTAAACAAAGAGTAATTTTACCATATATGACAACAGCATA
Source organism: Vipera berus (assembly GCF_964194415.1). Taxonomy (NCBI): domain Eukaryota; kingdom Metazoa; phylum Chordata; class Lepidosauria; order Squamata; family Viperidae; genus Vipera; species Vipera berus. Next base: position 65,620,643 of record NC_138204.1, on the reverse strand, counting down.
AGTATATATATTGGCTGCAACTCTACAGCTTTGGATTTCTGAAATCTGTAGTTCTACGATACATTCCAAGAGGCTATTATAGTGGTTTTCCTTTTCTGAAATCCAAGAAAGACTTTTGATCTCTGTAGACAAATCAGACATTGGTTATTCCTTCCTTCAGTTTCAGGAAGACAAACACCTGCAGTTCTTCCTTCATATCCAAGATCCAGTGCTTGAAGGTGGGGGAAGAATGAAGAGAAACCCATAGTTGTAGCACTGAGAGAATTAGGGGTTCAGTGACTTTCAAGCTGTCCACTACCCACACAGACCCAGTGAAAAGGCTAAACATGTTCTTTATTGATTCTAAACTAAATTGCTTCCATGACATGCAATAAAAGGAGAATTGGGAAGAACAACTAGAAGCAGCATTTTGCACATATTTTCCATATGCACCCAATTGTGCATAAAATTAAAGACCAATGACTCTTAGCAGGACTTTATTGCTGAGGATTTAGCTGAGTTATTCACCAAGAATAGGATTATTTGTGCTATCAGGGACAATACAATCTAAAAAATGATTTTATCTTGGAAATGGCTGTTAAATCACGTAAAGCTGCAGAAGTAATAGAAGCCCAGACAAAAAGATTATGAGTTACCTCTAAGGGATGGGAGATAACAAAAGCAATCTCAAAGGATGAAACATCAATTAAGAATCAACAAAATCAGGGATTATGTTGGTTGTTATGCTGAAAACCGATGATAGACTGTAAGCAAATAAATCTTTACAGTATAAGACTGTCAATAGGAAGCTTTTCAATTTGCTGACTAGAAAAGAAATCATGGCACTTTTTTCCCAATCAGTTGAATGGCAGCTTTTGACAATTTTAAGCTTACAGAAAAGTATTTGAAATTCCGCATCTTTAATTCACCTTTGTGCTGCTATAGATTTTGGTGGCTTCTATTTGGCATTGAATTTGTGCTGAAAGTTCCACAGAATGATTCACCTAATACATGAGTGGTATTGATAGTATTTGTACTTCCATGAATAACATTATTATGAGAGGCTCCAACAGGCAGGAACATGATGCAAGGCTATTGAACTCTTAGACTCGACAAAGGTTCAACCTGGAATCATATGGTAACACAGATTAGTTTGAAGGTGACTGTTGTGACTCAGGGCCAGCCTGTGGGTCCGACAGCCGGCTCCGATGTATCGGATGACTCAGATGAGGGGGAGGAGGGAGACGAACCGGCTGATGATGGTTTGGAGGCTTTGCAGAGCCCTCAGCCGGGGACCTCTTCTCAGCTGCGTGAGCCCGATAGTGCGGAGGATGATGACCCACAGCTGGCCCTGTTCAAGGACGCCCGACGCAGGAGGCAGTCGAGCAGGAACAAACAAAGAAAGGCTGTGGGACTCCTCGGGAGGAGGCACAGGGAGACCACGCCCTGAGCTCTCAATAAAAGGAGTGTTTGGGGAGGGGCTGGTTGCTGAAAGCAACTCTTCCGCTTGAGGAGACAAGCTCTAGTGTTTTTGTTAATTGAGTAATAAAACTTGGCAGACGCCTTTTAGCCTTGGACGCTCTCCAGTCTCTTCTATCTGAATAGGGGTTTGCCTTACTACAAGGCCAGAAGAGGGCTGGTTCAGAACAGTGACAAAGCCTGTCTCTTAAACAAAATTCTCTCCAGCAAGAAAAGAAAATTGTGGGTATTCACACGATAGCTAAACCTCAATGTAAGTAAGACATGCAATAATACGGTAGTCAGTTAACTGAGTAAATTTCAATGCAATTAGTCACCTAAAGAGCCCCCCTTTGAGCCTTTTTTGAAACCAAATGAATGATGTTGAGGTCACAGCAGGTATTATAGACTGCTTGGAAGCTGGAGCTAAAGACTATCCTTCTGTTAAAATAAAACCTATAGTGATCTCAGCAGAAGCTGCAACCATGTTGGTCTTTTGTTTGCACGCCTAAGACAATGGCAGAGGCTGAAACTAATTATACACAAATTGTAGAGAAATTGTTGAGAATGATGTTAGCCTATACAAACTTATTACCAATTTCTTTATACACAGTCGTGGATGTGAAGCAGACCATAAACCACTGATCAGACTTTTTGATGAACCTCTGAAGGCTATAAAAATACTGAATCTGCATGTGTTATGAGGACATTCTTATGAGCCAAATTTTATTGTGCACATAGTGAGGCAACCTCAGCACCTTATATGTGAGCCTATATTTTGCTAAAGGGACGTGGTGGCTCAGTGGGTTAGGACGCTGAGCTTGTCGATCAGAAGGTCGGCAGTTTGGCAGGTCAAATCCCAAGTGCTGTGTAACAGAGTGAGCGCCTGTTACCCGTCCCAGCTTCTGCCAACCTAGCAGTTCGAAAGCACATAAAAAATGCAAGTAGAAAAATAGGGACCACTACGGTGGGAAGGTAACAGCGTTCCGTGTGCCTTTGGCATCTAGTCATGCCGGCCACATGACCACGGAGATGTCCTTGGACAAGCGCTGGCTCTTCAGCTTTGAAACGGAGATGAGCACCGGCCCCTAGAGTTGGAAACGACTAGCACGCTTGTGCGGGGGAACCTTTACCTTTTTATATTTTGCTAAGATTATACAGATCTTGCCTACTGCAAATAGGCTATAACAAATCATAAGACAGAACTTAATGAGTCTTTGAAATAACTACAAGAATACATTATCAAGGATGTCTTAAGAGTCATGTAAATTTCCTTTTCCCACTAGATAATACTGGCAGTATAGTGCTGCAGGTGTGAGATAATAATGGTGAGATGGTTGTTTTCAAGGTCACCATAATAACGATGCCATAGAGTCTTTGATACACATTGCTGTGAAAGATACTCAAAGTTATTTAGGGACCCAAAGTGTAAAGATGCCATCACGATATTCTGGCCAACCAAGGTGCTACTAAATACACAGTTTTAATGTTCCTTACACAGTTTGGACAGAACAAGGGCAGCTTTATTAGTGCAACTGCCAGGTTCTTCAACGGATACTTGATTGTCTTCTGAATGTTTCAGAACATCTCTCAGATTTCACTCTCAGATTTCATGGCAGCATTAGAACAAAAGAATCACAGACATCTTCAAAGGAACAGGACAGGAAGTTGCTTCTTAAACCCTGTGAAGATGAAGGCTTCAGAGCTATAGAAAGCTATAAGAAGTTTCATCTGGTATAAGTAAGGACATGTGTGGAAAAAGCTAGCTTTGAAATATGTCATTGAAGATTCTTAGTCATCCAGATAGAATTATTCCTCATACTGAAGAAGCTACTTGGATAAGCAGGGAAAGGAAAGGAAAGGGAAGGGAAGGGAAGGGAAGGGAAGGGAAGAGAAGAAAAGAAAAGAAAAGAAAAGAAAAGAAAAGAAAAGAAAAGAAAAGAAAAGAAAAGAAAAGAAAAGAAAAGAAAAGAAAAGAAAAGAAAAGAAAAGAAAAGAGTCCAGTTGCCTTGACTCAACTTCTAGACTAGCTTTGTAATGTACTAATAAACTCATCTTGACCAATTAAAAATATGTTTTATATCCACTTTTCATATAGCAGATGAAAAAAGTATAATTTAGAATGTTGCATGGATCACATGAACATTAAGAGGTAGGGCTTTAAACAGCCATCATGCCCATAGCTTTGATCCTGTTGCTGATGTTCCTGCTCTATTTTATGAGGAAAATAACAAAAACAAAGATTTTGTCAATAAATATATTATCAGGAAAATATATCATGTTCTTTTCTTTTTCTATTGGATGTTTTTATAAGGAGAAAAATTCAAGCAAAACTTAAAATGCAAAACACTACAAATCATTTGACATTATGACTTGTTGAGATGCTGCAGGGAAAATCTGCTCATTTATGACTAGTTGATCAATTTTATGGAAATAATAATGTCTTTATCAGGCAAAATATTGGATTTCTGCAGTTTAAGCCAAAGGCTTTTCAGATTATTTCAGCAGTTCTGTATCCAGAAATCATAAATCTAACATGAAAACCTTATAAACAAAGATTGTTTTAAGAGACTATTTTTCTTTTTTGTTGGCAATTTGTATTTTGAAAAATTAAAATTGCTATAGTTAGCAAATGAGGAATCAAACAAATATTTTATACTACTGCCACATCATTCAGTTTGCTGATTTTGAGTTATATTGCCAAATCGTATTAAACATCCTCACACATCTGATTCAACTCTTACTTTACCAGGCCAAACATTCCTACAAATATCTGGGGGGAAATGGATAGAAAAATGAGACAAAAAAATTCTACTGAAGGTTTTCACTCAGGGAAATACGATTTCCTTAGCTAGTGATTTGTTCTGAACTACGGTAATTAAAACCAAACTGATAGTTTCTATTAAAGTGATCTGCTTAGATTTCAAGATTTCATTGCTAAATATTTATATGTGATCTTTTTAACTCTGATTTTTAATAACAGTAAGCTTGTGATATATTTTTTAATGTTTTGAACTGCTAACACTTTCCTGATCGTTGCCATGGTTTGCCAAGGGGGCTATATTAATTAAGGGAACTTATGAAAGTCATACCATGTTGTGTAGAAGGGAAGCTGCCTGCGGTCCCAAATCATGTGTAAGTCATCAAAAAGGAATAAGGAAGCTCCATTTTTTTTCTGAATTTGAATTGTAAATATATAAAGGAAGTAAATATTGGAGACTAGCCATATTTATTCAGTGCACTTCCTCGTTGCTTTCTTATTAACTTCACAACCTTGTGAAGCACTTTGATACTCTCTGTGATTGTATAATTTTACAACTTGAAATTCTGTGAAGGAGAAGATATGAAGATGGAAGAGGAAGAATAATCATTGATTCACCTTGAACTGCTGCAGATCCTCTTGTGAGAATTGGGATGCAGACATTTTTGTTGCTAAAGGAAAAGAAAACAATTCCTTTTTTTTTTTTTGCACACTGGTTTTCCCGAGTGCTGAAGAGAAAGACAAATATGCTTCTTGCTTCCATCTCTGCTCCTTTCTTCCCTAGACCACTAAAGGAAAGTAGCAAATTAACAAAACAAAATTTCCCTTCTGCACCTGAAGACCAGACGTTAGAATGAGGAATCAGCAAGAATATCTTCTAAAGGGGAAATGGTCCCAGCATCCTTTTCTTTTTAAGCAAAAATCAGTTTTGCAATAATTTCAACTACACAAAAAGGAAACAAATTTCCTATCTCTAACACAAATGTTATGGTGAAAAGACAAAGGATTCTTGGCTGAAATAGCCTGAATTTATTGAGTGTCCATTAAAGCAAACTTTGTTCTTATTTTGGCCACACCCACTTTTTAGACCATTCCGGCCTGCAATATTCCACAGGTGACCTCCACTTAAAAAAGATTTTGCTACTTGTGGTGGCTTTCCAGCAGTATTAAGATGCAGCACCTAGATAAGGCAGTACAGCATCATCATGAATCTCATTCACACCAACAAAGAAACCAGAAATTACAACAAACAAATTTAGAGCACATAAATTACATCATCCAACACTGCCTCCCAAAACTATTTTGACTTATTTTATACAAAATTATGTTGAAGATAATGATAGATAGATAGATAGATAGATAGATAGATAGATAGATAGATAGATAGATAGATAGATAGATAGATAGATGATAGATCCACTACATAATAAAACAATTTATGTCAATGACTGATGGTGGCCTGATTTCCTTCTATAACAAATTTTATACCAGTCATACCCCGCTTAGAATACCATGTCCCCATCTGTGCCCCACATTTCAAAATAGAAATGACAAATTGCAGTAAATTCAGAGGATAGTGAAGAATCTAAGAGGAATTTGTTGACTATAGAAACCAACAGTGGAATAGGGAGTTGAGGGAAATGTTGAGTTCTTAATTTTTGGAGCTCTTCCATTGGACGCTGGATAGTTATCTGTTAGGGATGCTTTATTGAGTCCTAGAGTCATGAGGGCTACACTATCACTATCACTACACTAAGCCATTCTTTAAAAATGCTAGAATATGAGTCATTTGCTTGCTCCTTCAAAGTCCATTCTATGATAAACTGGGATCATACCTTGCTTGTTTTAGTTGAAAAGCCAGGGAAAGTAATACTGATGAAGTCTGTCTCATTGAATAAATGCTTGTGTGGGAAAGGAGTAGTCGGTGGATTCATTTTCTGAGGCAATCATAAAATATAAAGGTGTGTTGTTTCAATTTAACCAACTGGATTGTGACCAGAGCTGTGGTCACAAGCCCATTTTTTTCACTGAGAAACAGATCTAAACAAAAAGAGAGAGAGAAAGAGAAAAGTCCATGTTAACCCCACAAATGATTCACTGGGGCATAACCATGAAAGCTGAAACACCACCATTATTTCAGCTAATATCTGGAATCATTCAACAGAATAAATAGAAGCAGGGCTTTTTTTCTCATAGAACGCTCAGAACGGAGTTCCGGAACCTTTTTTGGATGGAACCTTGTAGGGTAGGCAAGGCAGGTTGTATGACATGTGTGAGTTCCGGCACCTTTTTCTTTTACAAAAAAAGCACTGAATAGAAGTATCCCTAACACAGTAGGGTAAATTTATCTAATTTTGATTTCAATAAAACAATATCATTTACCATCTGTAGTAGAAATGCACAGATGTTCTCCTCATCATGACTCTGTAGTAGTAGTAATGTAAATGGAAACTCTACATTTAATTATAGTCAGACTAACAATGAAATTCAGCTTCCTCTGGTAACATGCAAATCCTATCATACTGTCATACTGTTCGGTAGCTTTTTTAGCACTATAAAAAGAACAGGTTTGCTTTTTTTTTGCTAAGAGTTTGCTACATTTGAGGATAGTGTGATATTTATTCCGCCAATCAAAATCTAAACTACATTGTTACCCAATCAGGAAGTCTACACCAGGACAGAAATGTGTTTATCACCTAGCCTCAAAATAGACTCCTAAATCAATAACAAGAAACTCATGACAAATTTCTCACAAAGCAGCTTGGTCTTCTAAATATGAATGAGAAGATTGTAGGATGCTTGGAAGGGATTGGGCAGAGACTCAAGATCAAAAAGTTGATGACAATCCAACTTTCTATAAATGTCGCTACGCACAACAGCTCTCTCTGTGTACACATTCTGTTCTTCCTTTGTCTGTCTCATCTGAATTTTCCTACCAACTTCCTGAAAGCACTTCCTGATTTCTCACAATAAACATCCTCTGTTTGACTAACTGTTTCAACGATGTGATGCCTTCCTCTACCCCTGCGAGAACTGCTGTGCATATGCTTCCCTATCTTTGATTTCTTCTTGCTGGTATCAGCAAGCTGGAAATGGATCCTTTTTTTAGTAAGTGCTCCTGAGCCTATGAGACTTCCATCCATTAGGAAGGGGCAAGGATTTGCTGGTCCATTAAAGCACAAATAACTTTTTCCCACTGATGCTGAGCTATTTCAGCCTCCATGATAAATGCTTCTTGTGTTTTTACAATAGCGGCGAAGCCCTTATATGAAAGATGAGAAACAGCTCTGAACTTCTGCCAAAGAACTTACCTTAGAAAGGGGGAGAGGGTCAGAGGTTTCTCTTTCCCCCTTGAGCAAGACCCCGCCTTTGCACATGGAGACTTCTTTGTGTGAATCTTGGGGCTTTCTAAAGCATCCATCATTCCATGCTCGTTTGGGAATGGGTCATATGTCTTGGTGGCAATGTTTTTTCCCACGAGGTTGCCTGCAAGAGATCTCCCTGCTCAATAGCATCTTGAAGAACTGTTGACACAGCTGCTGGGGGAGGGGGAGGGGTGGGGCAGGGTCTTTTTTTTTAGGGATGGCAAAGGGGCAATTGTCCAGGTTTTCCTGAAGTGCAGCATTAGACAAAAGACCATGCGGGGAGAAAATAAAAAAGACAAGATCTACCTCAGTCCTTGCTTTAGCGATTCAATGAAATCATTGCTGCAGTGGATAGTGAAAGCACCGTTACAATTCAAAGTGGCTTGCCCTGCTCTTATCGCTTTGATTTTATTAAAGCTTGCAGAAATCACCTGATCAGCCTTACAACAATAAGTTTTATCTTCTGCTAATGTTTGCATGTTGAGCTGCAAAGCATGCAGCCTCTAGGCCAGGGGTAGGCAACCTTGGCTCTTTTATGACTCGTGGACTTCAACTCCCATGCTGGCTCAGGAATTCCGGGAGTTGAAGTCCACGAGTCATAAATAATAAATAATAAAACCTTTCTTGTCAAAGTACAACATGTGTACATTGAGATTAGCTGAGCCTCCCCCCCCCCGTGCTCTCTCCCCCCAACACACAGTGACAACAAACCCTCCATCCTACCACACCATGTGAACCATAAAAGAGCCAAGTTTGCCTACCCCTGCTCTAGGCCAAAGACAGCTGGTATCTATAGAAATCTCTGCAGGAAGATGGTCATTTTGCACCTCCTATTATCCTTTGATGGAGTTTAATCCTTTTGCTTAGAGCTGAAGACAGGTTCATGAAGGCTTCAACCAAGAGCCTTGGTGGAGCAGTGGGCTAATGCCTCCTTAAGTAACACCAGCTGCCTGCAATTAGTGCAGGTTCGCATCCCACCAGGCTCAAGGTTGACTCAGCCTTCCATCCTTCCGAGGTAGTAAAATGAGGACCCAGATTGTTGGGGGCAATAAGCTGACTTTGTAATAATGCCGCTTGGGGGTGTGTGTGTGAAAGCCCTAACAAGCAGGCATATACATAGAATGAAGGCTACTGCTAAGCTTGTAAGCCGCCCTGAGTCTTCGGAGAAGGGCGGGATATAAATGGAATTAAAATAAAAAATAAAAATAAAAAATAAAAAAAATAATTTATTCCGACATCCATAACCCCAAATTATCCATTGAGGTCTGTGGTCAGGTAGAGACTTAAACTGCAGTTTCCCCTATCATCTTGTCTAAGATAATGTCCTTCAGTATAATGCAAACACTAATGAAGAGCACTGGGTTGAGGAAGGGAAGGCTGAAGCTTTAATTATATTTGGGAACAACTGCTTCCCAGACATTTCAGAGATACAGCTCCCTATTGCTAGAGAGGAAAAATGTTTAAGCATTGGACTTTCAGGGAAGGCATAATACCCATATATTATAAAAGGTGTGTTACACCAGTTGTTCCTTTCCTTTGACTTGCTGGTATCCCAGCTACTGGAATGGGAAAAGAAAGGGCCATTTCAATTCAAAGTCTCAGAGTATGGGTCCTGCTATAGGTGAGTAGGGTCAGAAAAGTACTCCGGCTCCTAGAAATGTTTGGTTGTTCATTCAAAATGTTCTCTTGGTGTATAAATGCCCATTATCTGTATTTGAATAGCTGAGGGCATTCTTTCAGCACGTTTCTTTTCAGGGGAGTTTTGATCTCTCTTTCATTCCACACCAGTCCTCAGTTATACATACACTCTTGCACACTGATATATGGGTGGGGTGATTTTTGACATAAGAGTGCTTAATCGTTCATTGTTTTCCATGCAAATGAAATCACTGGGAGGGAAATTCCACGTCCAGGGTGGTGTAAGATTTCAGTGTCAACAAGGACGTGACTGGAGAAGTTTAGGATACAACATGAAGCTCTTTCAAGGGCTAACCTCAAATAATCATTTCAACTCCTCTGTTGACAGTTCATCACTAATGGAAGAGTTGCATTGCCTAAGTGCTCTAGAACAGGGCTTTTCAACCAGTGGTACGGGTACCACCTGTGGTACATTGGCACCAGGAAAGGGGTACGTGACCATCCTAGAAAAGTGGTAGCGGGGGAGGGGAATGAGATGAACCGGTGGCAGCACCACACAAGCCTGAGTGAGAGACGGCTGGAGCTGCAGGGCTGTCAGGGCTCAGCGGAAGCACCAGGATCAGCGCCAGGCTCCAGCTGGAGCTCGGCACTGATCCTGGGGCTTCTGCTAAGCCCAGAAGAAGCGCCGATCAGCTGGAATGTTGCAGCATCTCCAGGGTCTTGTGATTTACATTCAGATGCTTGGCAACTGATTCATATTTTTGATGGTCACAGTGTCCCAGGGTCATGTGAAGTGACCAAAACCTGCTGCAACTACCCAGCAGACGGGAGGAATAAAAACCAAACACACCCCCACCCCAACCCCGCTGCCAATCCTCAACAGAAATGCTCACAACAATGAGAACCTCGGACAGGAGGAAGAGCGCTGCTGGGTGGGCAGGCAGGTGACTTGCTCAGCTGTGGCTTGGGGGGCACTTTTTCAGTGCCATTGTAACTTCAAACAGTTACTAAGTGAACTGTTGTAAGTCGAGGACTACCTGTACTTCATCACTTTTTTCCTTTTTTTTTGTTCATCAAGTTTTTGACACCTTGCTAGGCGGCTGGTGGTACTCGGATGTTGCCATATCCTAAAAGTGGTACAATGGGTGAAAAGCCCTGCTCTAGAACTATATCTGGGATTCAGCTGGTATATCTATCATGCCAGGTGCATATTTCCTCTCCCCAGAAAATAATATTTTAATTCTTGGGGACTGCTTTGCAAGCTGAAGAACTACCGTATATACTTGAGTATAAGCCGAACTTTTCAGCCCACTTTTTGGGCTGAAAAATTCCACTTCGGCTTATACTCCAGTGAACAAAAAAACTTACCGAGGACTTGTGCGCGGCCGAGGCTTTGGTGCTTCCGGGATCGCGCGCACCTCTCCCAAGCCACCGCCGTCCGGAGACCTGCCGAAGTTTGGGGAGGTTTGGGGAGGTGCGCGCGCACCTCCCCAAACCTCCCCAAACGTCGGCAGGTCTCCGGACCTCCGCGCCCTGCCTGCCTGCTTCTTTCCGCTGCCTGGCTGCCCTACGATGTAACCCGCTTCATGATCGAGTGCGACGCCTGCAAGGACTGGTTTCACGGCAGGTAACACAAAGCGATCGGGCCTTTCCTCCCCCCCCTTTCCCTCCCCCCTCCCGCTCTAGGGCAGAGATCCCCTTCCTGCCGTGAAACCAGTCCTTGCAGGCGTCGCACTCGATCATGAAGCGGGTTACATCGTAGGGCAGCCAGGCAGCGGAAAGAAGCAGGCAGGCAGGGCACGGAGGTCCGGAGACCTGCCAACGTTTGGGGAGGTTTGGGGAGGTGCGCGCGCACCTCCCCAAACCTCCCCAAACTTCGGCAGGTCTCCGGATGGCGGCAGCTTGGGAGAGGTGCGCGCAATCCTGGAAGCACCGAAGCCTCGGCCGCGCGCAAGTCCTCGGTAAGCTCCGGGCGGTCACTTGCTTCGCGTCTCCTGAGGGAAGGGGGGGCGACTGGAGCGGGCGTGTTTCCTCGCCTGCTGGGCGCCGCGATTTGCCCGGGGAACGCGCGGGCCCCGAATGGCAGCGTGGAGCGAGGAAGCGGACAGCCAGGGCTTCCCCGAGAGCCGCGGCCACACAGGGTATTCCTGTGTATTCAGGCTTGCAAAATGGCGGATCGAGCCTCTGCTGGCGGCAGAGGCTTGCAGAGCGCGGATCCAGCCTCCGCCGGCGGCGGAGGCTTGCAGAACGGCGGATCCCAGCCTCGGCTTATACTTGAGTCAATAACTTTTTCCAGTTTTTTGGGGTAAAATTAGGGGTCTCGGCTTATACTCGAGTCGGCTTATACTCAAGTATATACGGTACATTCTCTTTGATGGTATAGAAAGCTGCCTATCCCTTTATTACACACACACACACACACACACACACACACACACACACACACCAGGTATATTCAATGGTTGCACAACTTCAGTACTCTGGACATGAGGTCAAAAATGCTGTTTGCACCAAGATACTTCCCTTATAGTGAAAATTGACACCTTAATGTGCTAGCAGGAGGCTGGGAAATGTAAAACCTCATTTGCTCAGCAAAGTTCTGAAAACAATAAGACGTTTTTAAAAAATATTATATTAATCCCAGCAGTAGCAGTCTTGCAAAGATCCAGTAACCTTCCTGTAGAATTGAGCTACAAAAAACCCACGAAGGAGTCTGGAACATTCATCAACCTCTATTAGATCTATCAGATACCAGTTGGCCAATGCAACACAAACTGATGTCTCTTGAATTTGGTCTATCTCTGCTTTTTAAAATCTCCCTTATATACTTTTTTGGTGAAACATGCTTGTTGACCAGTACCTACTTTTCTTTTACATGCAGGTGATTATAGGAGAAGGTAGGTGAGCTGGTAACCATGCTGCAGATATTATTGTAGTATCCTAAGTCCTATATTAAATTTTTATGCAGCCCATATCCTCTACAAGGAGCCTGATGTTAGCATGATACAAGCAGGAAGAGTGGTTTGCCTGTTTCCAAGATGTTTTTAATTTTTAATAGCCTTTTCTTTCCTACAGTTGTAAACTGTCTTGATAGTCCTTCATCCAGGCACTCACTTATCTGCTTGCCTTTCTAGATCAGTCAAGGTTAGATGTTGCCACCAGTTAGCTGGCAATCCAAGTTTATCCAACTCTCTTATTTTGTCATTTAATCATTAATAGTTTCAACCAAAAATATGCCGATAAAATGTATGTTCGTGTAAAAGTCTGGAGGTTAAGGTAATCTAGATTATTTAAAGGTCTTAATTGAGAATGTTGGGGATTGCCTCTAGATTTTATCCAGTTATAACTGAAAGCTGGTCAAAATGAAACAGTGTGAACTCAGAAAATGTGGGGGGAGAGGTAGACAAGACTGAAGGTTTGCATTCTTTTTCCTCTATAAAATGTTCGTTAATGAAGCATAGTTCATTATTGAGGACCCAGATTGTTGGGGGCAATTAAGCTGACTTTGTAATAATGCCGCTTGGGGTGTGTGTGAAAGCCCTAATAAGCAGGCATATACATAGAATGAAGGCTACTGCTAAGCTTGTAAGCCGCCCTGAGTCTTCGGAGAAGGGCGGGATATAAATGGGATTAAAATAAATAAATAAAAATTATTGAAGGGTAGTGAAATAATCTTTCCTTTCCCTAATTAAATTACTCCACTGTTGATGTGAACTGTTTTGTTTAGACTATGATAATGTAAAAGTTTAGAAAAGGCCAATGTTATCATTTCCCCCCCCCCCCCGGACAAAAAAAAGCTTTAGTGACTGGCACATTTTCTTCACTCACATAATATGACATTTTCATCATGCGTTGTTGTGATTCAGGGTCAGCCTGTGGGTTCGGCAGTTGGGTCGGACGATTCAGAGGAGGAGGAGGGGGGTGTTGAAGAGCTTGCTGAGGGGGTTCGAGAGCTTGCTGATGAGAGCCCTCAGCCAGGCCCCTCCCACCTGGTCACAACGCAGACCCAGCTGTGTGAGCCTGACAGCGTGGATGAAGATGACCCACAGCTGGCTCTGTTCAAGGACGCCCGACACAGGAGGCAGTCAATCAGGAGTAAACAGAGGAAGGCAATGGGGCACCTCGGAAGGAGGCAGAGAGAAGCCACGCCCTGAACTGTATAAAAGGGGAATGCGTGGGAGGGCTGGTTTGCTGAAGGCAACCACTTGAATAGCTCCTGTTTCATGGTTCGTGTCTTGTTTTTGCTCTGTTTGCTTTTGTGTCCATAAATTTGGCAGGCTTAGTTCCAGCCTCTTGCCGTTTGTAAAGGGGTTGTCCCTGCCTTTTCTGCAGGGCCGGTAGCAGGCTGGTACAGAACATTTAGTCAATAGCATGTCTCTGTTAAACTAATTGCATTAACAGCCATGAAAAATCCATGCCCTCCATTTCAAAGGTGTTCATAGCTAGCCATGATGATGTCAAAACATGTTTTGTGACATTATGATTACAACCTCTGTCTTTTCAGATTCACATTATATTGCTGCATGCAATTGTTTTAGGGGAAAATGCATTACAACATTATGACACAAATAGTAGACCATCAGAACTTATTCAAAAATTAAACCGGAAGGTCTAAATTAAAAGAGAACAATTAAATCATTAAATAGTAGCTTAAATTAATTGTTTTCAATTAAATAAAGTTAAATCTAACCTTTATTCATTTAAAGGAATTAAAAGGAAAAATCAGTATCTTTCCAGAACAGAGAATGTTTCTGTTCCAGAACATTCCAGAAATGCATACAATAGCAATGTCAAATCACAGAATTTCAATCAGCAAGAACTCTCAAAAAATAATTTGCTACATATCAGGTTTGTCCATATTAAGGGTGATCCATTTTATTTCTGAGGGACATGGTGGCTCAGTGGGTTAGGACGCTGAGCTTGTCGATCAAAAGGTCGGCAGTTTGGCCAGTCAAATCTCGAGTGCCGCGTAGCAGAGTGAGCGCCTGTTACTCGTCCCAGCTTCTGCCAACCTAGCAGTTTGAAAGCATGTAAAAATGCAAGTAGAAAAATAGAGACCACTACGGTGGGAAGGTAACAGCGTTCCGTGCGCCTTTGGCGTCTAGTCATGCCGGCCACATGACCACGGAGACATCCTCGGACAAGCGCTGGGTCTTCGGCTTTGAAACGGAGATGAGCACCGCCCCCTAGAGTTGGAAACGACTAGCACGCATGTGTGGGGGAAACTTTACCTTTTTTATTTTATTTCTCCTGCTTTTATTTTTGGTCAGCTAAGGCAATATACATAACTAATGCTCCTTGCTTCTATTTTCCCTGTAACCACAATTCTGTGAGGTGGGTTTTTTAGAGAGAAAATGACTGACTCCAAATCATCCACCTGGCTTTTATACCTATGGGAGGACTTGACCTCACAGTCATCTGGTTTCTTGCCCAGCAGTTTCCACTATACCAAACTGACTGTTTGGTTTAGCTTGACACATGTTCATAAATTATTTGGATTTCACTTCTATGTAATCTACAATATGTGATTTTTAAAAAAAAAATGCAGTTGTTTTAAATTTTACATTTGCAAACATTGCAAATAGTATTTGAAATTTGAGCACATTTTTTATTGTATTTTTTTGTAAGCCATGTGATATGTATGCATGCATGCATGCATGTATGTATGTATGTAATTTGAGGCAAAACAAACAACACAGTTATGGAGCCTGGAAGATCTGACAATAGTCATATCATATCAATTATATCAGAATTCACAAACGAATTCTTTAAGCTAATTTATGCGAACCTAGCCTAACTCAGCATCCCAAAGATTAGGTATCCATGGATCAGTTTAAATCTACAGTCATATATTATGTTGTTCTATTAAAATCATAAACAAAATAAAATTTTAAACTGCCTAATAAGTCATATAATCCAATTTGGATCAAAGGGCAAAATGAGATGAATTGGGGTAAGCAAAGTCATTATTTACTCACCTGAAATAGAAGAATTAAGAACATCAAAAAGACCTTTGGTCCCAGATCAAAGGCTGGGAGATGAAAGATGTTTAGATGTTTGCTTGTTTAAAAAATAAAGAGAAGAAGGGGAGTGTATTGAATTCAGGACATGGCAGATCCATTCTCAGATCAGAAAGGCTTCTGTGACAGATTATAATTGGTTCATCCAATTATGGTTCTTGGGGAAGATACTGATTGGACTACTCAAGAGATGGACGAGAAAGGCAGGAGTCAGTCATATTCTACTCATAAGTGTTGACAATTTTGCAAAAGTGGTCTGAGTTATAAACAAAAGTCCAGAATAGAATATCAAAGCCCAAAGATGTACTATAAGATGTCTATACTATATGTTTTATGAAACTCTAGGAAACCTATACTAATTGTCATGCATTAGAGCAGAAGGCTGGCATCAAAGGGACTCAAAATGTTTCTAGGTATGCGAGTAGCTATTCTGAGGCCCCCTGACTCTTCAGCTCATCACCACCTTCATGAAGCTTCCCATTGTTCATCAAACCCTATAGTACTTCAAGCAATAGTACTATGAATAACAATAACAACAACATTGACCTTAGATAGTCCCATCAACATTTGGGGTCAATATCAACCACTTTGGGGAACTCTGCCTTAAAGCAAAGGCTTATTTTTCTGAGATTGGCTGACATTGCTGTCTTAAATTATTCCCAACAAGTGCTATGTGCACATCTGTATGCACTCTAAAACATATTTTTCCCTCCAAATCCGAATTTTTGGTCTGCCCCATTATGTAACATTCCCAAATATATTTAACCTCTATTAATTTTTGTATTCAAAAGCAATTGATCGCAGCAGTCCATTTGTTAGTGTTATCTATATGACAGTTGAGTCCAATTTGGTAGTTCATGGCACTTCATTATGTAAAATAAATCCACAATGGATTTATCTGCCCTTTGAAGACTTTGAAAAAGTGACTTTGAACATACATCAGAGGTAATCTATAAACCCCACAAGTAACATTTTAATGAACAGACTGTCCAGAGAGCTGCTGATATAGTTCTACAAACGAATTATTGAGTCTGTCATTTGCACCTCTATAATTGTCTGGTTTGGCACTGCAACCAAACAAGACAGACACAGAGTTCAACGGATAGTTAGAACTGCAGAAAAAACAATTGCTATCCAGCCTGCCTTCCACTGAGGACCTGCACACTGCATGAGCCAAAAAGAGGGCTGTGAAAATATCTATAGGCCCCTCACATCCTGGACATAAACTGTTTCAACTTCTTTCCTTGTGATGACGCTATATGGCATTGCACACCAAAACAACTATACACAAGAACAGTTTTTTCCCCATGCCATAACTCTGCTAAACAACTAATTTCCCCAAAATACTGTCAAGCTACCTAGTAGTGCTGTATTACTATTATTATTATTCTCATCTTTCCTATTACCTATTTCCTTATCTTCTTATGACTATAACTTTGTTGCTTGTATCTTATGACTTATATTAATTGTTTTATTTAGTATCCTAGTATGATTTATGTTGATTGCTTATTTAGTATCCTATGACTATCACTAAGTGTTGTATCTTATGACTTATAATGAATATCTTTTAAGATGATTATGATCATGATTTATCACTTGTTGCTTATATGTAAATAGAGAGCTTATACACTGGAAGCAAATTCCTTGTGTATCCAATCACTCTAGGCCAGTAAAGAATTCTATTCTATTCTATTCTATTCTATTCTATTCTATTCTATTCTATTCTGTTCTGTTCTGTTCTGTTCTGTTCTGTTCTGTTCTGTTCTGTTCTAATGTAACAGTTCTCACCGAACTATTTTTAAGGCCTATCCTACTCACCTGTGTGGACTTGCTGATATCTGCAATAATTTGAAGGGAATATATTACTGTTTGCTATGTTTTACTGTTTTCCTAACCACCTGGGGACTTAAGAACAGAAAAACTCAAAATCTAAAAGAATGGATGGATGAATAAATAAATAATATTGGGGCATCTAGTGAGTGGTGGCCTCTTAACAACCCCTGTTGTGAAGGTCCGCTTCATAAAGGCACCATCTAGAATCAAAATACATCTGCAATTAAAATCATATGCTGACAAAGTTTGAATTGTGTCTAAATATTTTCATAAGATAGGATCAGCAACCAGAGCAGCAATATTTCAAAGAACTAAGCTTGGCCAAGAAACAAATTATGTCAAATGCTTAAGAAAACAAGTGGGAAATTTCCTAGCCATCCATATAGAAAGGTGCTTATTTAGGGCAAAAAATAATACATGAAGTGTATTGGTGTCACCAGTTATTCTTCACAGAGAATGCTGAAGAGGCAGTCTTTGTGAATTGTAATTTAATGCTGTCTTCTCTAGAGAAATCAAACATGGCTAATTAGACAGTTTTCAAAACCACGGCACTCATCCTGACAATTCAAATTCAGTATGATGTCTAGCTACTAAATAGACAATAAATCTCAACAAGTTGGTAAACAAAATGGGCTTTTCTAACATAGGTTGGCCCCACATGTCTTCCAATAATTATGTGGGGAGAGAGAGAAAGACAATAAGAGGGGGCTGCTCCCTTTTACTATCACCTGACCAGTTCAGCAGGAACAAAGAATGTTTCAAACATTTATTTATGCTGTTGTAAAAGCTGAAGAAGATGAAATGAAATACATCTATTAGTTCACCTTTCTGTTCCTCAGAAGAAATTGGGAAACACACAGATAAGACACTGGTAAAGGTTTCCTAGAAATTGCTGCAAAAAATCAGGATAAGCTAAATGGGGACATGATGACAAAGACAGCTATATCATATCATGGCAGTCTTCCCTAACCAAGCATGCTCCAAATAACATTGTGTTATAATTCCCAACTTCTGTGCAAGTTTTTGTTGTGCTAGTATGCTGGGAATTATAGTCCCTGTGTGCCCAAATTAAGGGTCTGTAAAGGTCTGGAGTGTTAAAGCATGCAAGATGGCAATTGCCTCACAATCAAAACTCTAATCAAAGATCTTAACACACATACAGAAGGCATAGAACATAGATCATGTTGCTATGATCATCATCTTACTTGTATTGACCCTTCTGTGGACACTATTGATTGTGTATTCAAACTAAGATCCGGGACCAAGAACCAACAACAGCCCTCTCCGAAATATGGAGATGGCATTCACAGCAACATGATGAGTAATTCATCACAAGACAAGAATGTCCTCTGTCTCCTTTGCTGTTTATTTTGGTATTAGAATTTTTGAATAGAGATATCAGGCAAGATGAAAAAATAACCGGTATAAATATTAAGAAGGAACTTTATAAGTTGAGGGCATTTGCTGATGATTTGGTTATATTTCTGCAAGACCCAAAAAAGCAATATAGAACAGGGATGTCAAACTTGCAATGTCACGTGACGTGTCGCGCGACGTATCGTGACTTTTTTGCCATTGCCGGCAATGGGGTGGGCTCGGTTTCGCTATGAAGCATCCAGCCTGCAGGGCGGCAGTTTGACAGCCCTGATACAGAATATTTGATGAGGAAATTAAATGAGTTTGGATCTTTAGTGGGTTTTAAAATAAACCAACAAAGAGAAAAGAACAATGCTGGTTAAGAATATGACCTCACAGGATGATGATATATTGACTAAAAAGTCTAGTTTTAGGATTGAGAAAAAGGTGAAATATGTGGCAGTTATGTTGATGAACACAAACACAAAACTGTTCCAAAACAATTATGTCCCTCTCTGGAATGATATAAAGATTTATTAAGATGGGATAAATTGCATTTATAACTACTGGGTAAAATGTTTGTGATCAAGAGCTCTTACCAAAGATGCTCTTTTCTGTTTCAAACATTACCAGTACTTGCAATTGATATTCCATTTAAACAATGGCAGATGGCTATTTCTAAGTTCATATGGCAAGGGGAAAAACCCCAAGAATTAGATACAGATTACTGCAAGATGCTAAGGAAAGAGGGGGCTTGGGTTTACCAGATTTGAAATTATATTTTGATGCTTGTTGTTTGGTCTGGCTAAAAGAATGGGTGAACCTTCAGAATAAGAGGCTAGTTCAGGGGTAGGCAACCTCAGCTCTTTTATGACTCATGGACTTCAACTCCCAGAATTCCTGAGTCAGCATAGCTGACTCAGGAATTCTGGGAGTTGAAGTCCATGAGTCATAAAAATGCTGAGGTGGCCTACCCTTGGGCTAGTTAAATTAAGTTTTGGATGGCATGGTTACCTATGGCATGACAAGGTTAAAGTAAATGTTGATTTCAACAACCATTTTGTTAGATGTGCCATTCTAAGAGTTTGGAATAAATATAAAACAAGGTTTTCAATGAAGGTGCCTCTGTGGGTTTCTCCACAGGAAGCTGGTGACGAAGCCAAACTGGTGGACCTATGGCAAAATAATATCTTTTAATTTTGGTGACCCTACCCTCAAGTCTAAGGGGGAGTTAGAATCAGAAGGTTATGTCTGCCATTGCTTTACACATTTACAATTGAAAGAAGATTTATATTAAGACAAAAAGAGTTATGGGTTTGACTTTATTAAAATGAATTGAAAATCCAAATATGTGGTAGTGATGAACATATAGCTAAGGTCTATAAAATGTTATTGAATTTAAATCTGTAAAGCACTGTATGATTCAGTGGGCAAGGAACTTTGGATATAATGTAATGCTAAGAACAACGGGAGAATATGTGGAAGAAAGGTTTAAAATTTACATTAAATTATAACTTAAAATAAAATTTCTATATGATGATGTATCGTTATTATGTATCATATTTAGCTCCAGACAAGTTGTCAAGAATGTATAAAGGTATTTCAAATGAATGTTGGAAATGCAAATGTAAAAAGGGGCCTTTTAACATTTATGGTGGACATGTGATAAAGCAAAAAAAAATTGGAGTAGGATTCATATTCTAATACAGAAAATTCTTAAAGTAAACATAAAGAAAAAACCAGAGACTTTTCTTTTGGGCTTAATGGAAAAAAACTTGGAAAAAAATTTGGGAACCTGGATGTTATATATGTTGATGGCAGCAAGACTACTCTATGGACAGAAATGGAAGGATATTTTGATCCCAACAATGGACAAGTGGCTGCAAAATTGATGGGCAAATGGACAAATGGCTGCAAAATTGATGGACAAATGGCTGCAAAGTTGATGGAGTTAGCAGAGATGCTAAATTGACTTCTTAGATCAAAGAAAAAAAACACAATTACTTTTGTTTCTACTTGGAAACTGCTTCTGGACTTTGTGCGGTCAGGGGGAAAAAATAAAACTTTGATTTTTGGTTTTACTGATTAGATAGATTCATTGTTACAGAAATCACTAGTTTAAACTATTATGTAAAAGTAAAAAGTTTGATGTTAGTGCGATGTTCTACTACACCAAAGGGTATCAGGAGTCAATGCCTTTTTTTTCTTTTTCCCCTTCTTTTCCTCACTTTTCCCTTCCCTTTTCCCCTCCCTATTTTTTCTACTATTTGCTTTTGTATTTTTTTGTATGTTATAAAATAAACTAATAGAAAAGTTAAACAATGATGAGTAATTCATCTAGTGATAAAAAATAGGAAGAGAAAGTGTTATGTATGTTGCCTTGCAGGGTATAAATCTTACAAATATTTTTTTTTAAAATGTATCTGTTGGAAATGCAATTCCTAGAAGTAACAGCAGTGTTGGGAGATGCTGCCTCAGCACATCTGTTTCAGAGTATATATATCAGAGGGAAGTTGTTCTAGCTTACTTAGTTGCTGTTGTTGTTTGCTAATCCTTTAGCTCTTTTAACTTTGGCTAGGACTACCATTGTCAGCTCTTTTTCATAAACAGGAATTCTGAACATTAGGTTCAAAATTATGTCATCTAGCTTTGTCCAAGTTAATACCTTCCAGATATGTTGTGTTTCAACTGTTAAAATTCTTAACTTAAACAATACATCAGGAAAGCACTAGATTGGGGAAAGCTGACTTAAGTCATAGAGCCATACTATCTAGGGGTAAGAACTTCAATTGACTGTAAAAATATAAATATCAGCTAGCTAGGAGGTAAAACCAGACAATTATCCTTTGTTTACAAACCATCTTCCTTCACTTCCAGTTGTTTTGCACATCTTTTTCCTGTTAGTTGGTTTTGCACATCTCTGAAAGTGGGAATAGCATTAGGATATAGATGAGGTTCCTGATGCCAAAAGTATTACTGGATTTACTAGTGTTTTGTGATCTTCTCATAGCTCTAAAAATTATTAGGAAACAAATGGCCAATGGTTTTAAACAACAATAACAGCAACAAAAAGATCCATTTTCTTTGCCAGAATGACCATATAATAAATACTTTATGCGCTGAGCAAACATGAGTCATAGTCCATATGGCAATTTTGGAAACAACTAATACATTGCTCTTAAAGCCTCTGGGATGAGCTTTCCAAGTTTTTCACATATAATCGATGGTGATTAGAAGAGGATATGAATCATTATACCACATAAGACTGCTTAATCTCATTTGTGTGTGTGTGTGTGCGCGCACGTGTGCACTCGTGTGTGTGCAAGAATCTCCAATTTATGAGCAGAGATTAGAATGGAAAAATGATTACAACAGCTTTACTTTTTTTAAAATATTAAAACAAATATTAGGACTTATTAATATCATTTGATGGCATATGACACAGGCTGTTGACCACCTAAAGATACTTTCATTCCAAAGCAAAGGACAAGACGTTTCCTACCACACAATCCTAGCTGGTGATACTCGGCCTCTTGCAGCATATTGGAGCATGGTATAGTGTACCATCTTTCAACATCTTACTAGCATTTCTGTTCCTCCAGGTTATGTCCTGCTGCTGACATACTTCTGACAAAGAGCCAAGGAGAGTCTATATGATCCAGTAGTAAGAACAATGGACCTAGAATTTGGTCCAATTTCCCAAGCTCAGCATTGCATTTCAGCCCTCTCAGGGGTGCTTCTCATGTTACTTTTGAAAGATACAGATGTGTGCACTTTTTCTCAAAGAAGTGAGCAAACCTAATGTGGAAATCATAAACTACCTCCTTTATTTTCCTCCCAGCAAGTTCCTTGCATTCGTTTTGAAGGTTTTCCAGATGTGCTGTATCCAGGGGATGCTTACATATGTATATAGGGCATACCCCAACTGCAACATCCATTGGATTAGATCAGGAGTAAAAGAATATGAAAGAAAATTGTAATAATAAAAGTACAGTTGTCTTCCAAAACCAAAAAATAATAATAATCACTAATTTTATTCTCCCATATTTCTGAACTGGTATGCTATGATGGTGCTTAAGGGGTACAGAACTCTGTAACAGAACAAACTATTTGAGATACAGTTCCAAGTTCAGTTCTTATCATCCTTTTGATTTTGGTTTAATTTTGTACTTAGTAAGAAAATTTTGATACTGTAAGAAAAAGCAACCTTGAGTGTTGGAACAAATCAAAAGGTGGAACATTAATTAAAAACCAGTCGATCAATATCTCATTAAGAAGAAGGCAAAAGCTGGAACTGAAATTGTGAAGAATCAAACCACTCACAGTAGGGAATAATAGGTGAACTTGGGGATCCAAGACTGTTGTCAATGCTGCTAATAACATCGGAGGTTCTTGCTTTGACAACATAGGGAGATGCAGTCTTTTTCTTTCTATGTTTTACTCTTAGAATTAGATGTTACTCAAAAAGGAGGAGGAATGTGATGGGAGTTAATTAGGCATAACAATTCTGGGGCTTTTGAAATAAGAGATGATAAGAAATTGGGTGGGAAACAGGAGGGAAAGCTTGCATTTCAAACTACTTGGAGAATGTGATTTATGAATGCAAATTAGACGTGGGAATTGTGCTTTGATACTATGTCTTTAGGGGAGGGGAATTCAGATTTCGGCTTCGACCATGTATGTGCCGAAGGTATGCTATTCTATTAAAGATTCTTTAAGGTAAACAATGCCTTGAAGTTCTTTGAAGAGTTTCATTTGTCGGAACCATAACAACTGTTTTGTAGCAATTTTGCAAATTAATAGCTTGGCATGGGCTTTCAAAGAAAGCAGCTGCTATAAAGAAACTTATCCCCAGATATTCAATGATGGCCATATTGTGTATGGATCCCGCCATAAAAGATCAATTGCCCAGGGAACAACCGTGCTGTCTGGCACACAGCTTCTACATCCTCAAACTAATTTAAACTTTTTTTCTTTAGGTGGTGAGGAGGACAAGAGAAGCTTATTTATGAACATAGAATGCTAATGCAATTTAGCTCTCAGGCATTTTTGTGAATAAAAATTGCACTGGGGGCTGATCCTTTGCTTTGCTGGAAAGGGTGATATTTAAGCTTTTTTTTAAAAAAAAAGAGGGGGAACTGGGAGACATTTACAAGGGCATTGATTCCTCCAGATTCCATTTTTCGAATCTCAGGGCAAGATGAATAACAGCTTAGATTATCTATGTCTCACATATCCACCTTCCTTGAATGATAGCCATGAAATAAGGCTGCACTGTTGTCAGGCACAAGAGACCAAAACCACACATGTAGAGTTGAAGCTTTATTGTGTTCTGCCTATAATACAGGAATCTCCCCAGTCTGCTTGCCTTCCCTTGAGAACAGATAGACAAGGTTTCATGGAGCTTAAGAGTTCAATCCTGGAACACTTGTGGCTGCATAGTGAATCAAGGCTAATTCCCGGCTTGAGTCCTCCTCTCTGCCTGGCTGGGCTTTTTCCAATAACTGTTGATCTAAATGGACAGGATAATATGTAGGAAAGGAAGAAATATTTCTTCCAGATTGTCCCAATGCTTTAGGGATCTTGGTATTGCAATTTCTAAGGAGCAGACTGGAAACCTTGAAAGTTAGAATTTTCAACTAATTTGTAGAGTATCAATTGGGAAAAGCTTTTTTTTGGGGGGGGGAGGGAATTCGTCTCTGATACAAAAGAGAAATTATGGGAATAGGTTCTTTAAACATCAGAAGAACTAATCAATAAAGCATTAATGATGCTAAAAATAACCCTAAAAATTAGCCCAGAAAGTTTTTTTAAAAATTAATATGTCACAAAACAAGAGCAAAATATTAACTGAATTGGAGAAAGAATACCCATTTACATTTGGATTTCATGTATATTAAATGGGCCAATATTGGCTTCCTAATGCTTATCATTTAGGTACCACATACCACACAGAATAATTCAATTAAAAATAATATACAAGTTCTTCCCCCCCACTCAACCCTGAAGGACAAGAGTTTGAAAGCTACTTTTGTATTTTTTGCATATGCACTAGGGATCTACATCCTGTATCACAGGAAATAGGGTTTCCTGTACAATCATATTCATTCTGAGAGTTTAAAGGCATTATAGTAAGTGGAGTGACAGATTACATGACATCAAGTCAGGGTTGATTCTTAATGACCATAAAGGTAGACTTTCTCCAGGATAATCTGTCTCCACCTGGCCCTTCAGATCTTCTGACTCATTGTTTCTATATTCAAGTCCATCCACCTTTTGCTGCTGCTCATGTTCTGCTTCACTTTCCTTCCACTTTTTCTAGCATCATGGATACCTCAAGGGCAAAGGAAAGCACAGTTGCAATCACATGATTTCCCATTTAGCAACTGCTTCACTTAGTGATTGAATTTATGGTCCCAGCTGTGGCCACTAAAAGAGGACTACCTGTAATAAATTGCATTTTTCAAACACTATATTGTGATACAAAACACATGAAAATGATAGAACAAACACTCCTCTAGAGCTAAATTCAATATATAGCTAAAATCCAAAGGAAGTCACTGTTATGTATGGGGGTTTAAGAGATACAGTAAGCCGCGGCATAGCCGATACCACCAGGTGGCGCTGTACCAAAACTGCTGTGGCCAGTTAGTTTTCGGCGGGAAACTAAGGTTTAAACTGATTGGCTGAGGGTGTACCTGGCCAGGTATATAAAGGTACAGGTAACCCCTATTTCCCCCAGTACAGTTTCTACCACCAATAAAGAACCCCTATGCTGTACTCATCGGCCTGGTGTCTTTCCTGCATTCCAGAACCCACTACACAATAGTCACCAAACCGTGGAGGGAAAAACCCCAGGAAATGTTAGCTCTGTCTCGTATAATGCCATTATCTATTATGGCCCTTAGTCACCCAATATTAATGAGAAAACCTGATAACCCAAAACATTCCTAGAATAAAACCATACACAAAACAGAAATATATATCTTATCCTCAAGAAACAAGAATCTCATAGTTCCCCTTCCCCACTTTCCAAAATCCTGCCAATCTCTTGACTTATTCCTGTATTAATGAATAAGCCCTTTTAAACATGATGGTCTATTTCCATTTAAATAAGTGTAGGGATTTCACTGCAAAAGGAATGCATTTAAAGGCTTTCCTTTGTTTTGTTGTTGCAGCAAATGATAGTTACAGTGCAAGCTTTAAAAAGTCCCCTATTACCTTTGAGAATGTATTGGGGAAGAAAAATGTTGTGATTCAGGGTCAGCCTGTGGGTTCGGCAGTTGGGTCGGATGACTCAGACGAGGGGGAGGAGGGGGGTGTTGAAGAAGAACTTGCTGATGATGGCTTGGAGGCTCCGCAGAGCCCCCAGCCAGGCCCCTCTTACTTGGTGGAGACCCAGCTGTGTGAGCCCGACAGTGTGGATGAAGATGACCCACAGCTGGCCCTGTTCAAGGACGCCCGACGCAGGAGGCAGTCAAGTAGGAGCAAGCAGAGAAAGGCTGTGGGACTTCTCGGAAGGAGGCAAAGAGAGGCCACGCCCTGAACTCTTATAAAGGGAGTGTTTGGGGGAGGGCTGGTTTGCTGAAAGCAACCGCTCCGATAGAGGATCAAAGCTCCGGTATCTTGTTTCATGTTTTGTTTGTTTGTGTAATAAATTTGGCAGACATATTCCAGCCTCTGCCGTTTGTACAGGGGTTGCCTTTCTGCAAGGCCGGTAGCAGGCTGGTACAGAACAAAAAATTACTTTGGATGTGCATCTAATTGTTTATTACAATGGAAAGTCTGTGTAAAACCAGTGGATTACCTTTATCAAAATATTGATCCCTGCAGCAGGAAAGAACAAACCTTGTGGTTACAGCTAATATATCTAGGCTGCAAATGTCTAGAGTTGTGTTTCTCAACCTCAGCAACTTTAAGAAATGTGGACGTCAAGTCCCAGAATGTCCCAGCCAGCATGGCTGGCTGGGGCATTCTGGGACTTGAAGTTCACATACCTTAAAAGTTGCTGAAGTTGAGAAACACTGGCCTTGCCAGCCACTAAACGGCAGCTAATAATTTGACTGTTCTGCATCTCTTTGCTATAGTCTCATGATAGCTGGAAAGGATAATAATGCTGAACAGATTTCATTGGGGGGTGGGGAAAGGAGGGAACATTAAAGGTTTTATAACTACAGATTTATGCTGTGCTTATGGAACAATTGTATCCAAAAGGTCCTTCCAAAGAGTTTGCTGAAGCAAAAGCCTCACGATTCTTCTTTAAGGCACACCAATAAGCATCTGTTTGTTAACTCAGCCCCTTTTGTTGATGTAACTGGAAATCAGCTTAGGCAGGAAAGTGGAGCAAAGCAGGCCCTTTCCTTACAGGGCCTGTCAGGCACCCCATGCTCCAAAGGAAGAATCATCAGCTGCACCGGAGAGCTGCAAACAGAACAGCCAAACAGGCTGCAGGCTTGGGAGAGACCCCCATGCCAAGAACAGCAATAAATAACCTGTTCCAAGCTGATCTCCAAGTAGCAAGATGATTTCCAAGCTCGGCAGGGGCCTTTTCCTTCTTTGTCTGAAATAGTCAAATGGCCCTGGGATACCTTACGAAAGAGGGGGGGCGGGGAAATCACATTACACTGAGCCCAGCTGCATGAAAGGGATATTTAAAGCTGGCTGGCTAATGACCTCAGTGTGAAAAAAAACCAACAACCCTTTTTTAAAAAAAATCAAAACACCTCTGCAGTTGATATCAGATTTTTTCCCCGACAATATCAAATCTTCGGTCACGTTGATTATCCTTGTTCAGACCTGAATCATTTCACAATCCTCTATGTTACGAGTCAGAAGTATGTGTGTCTGCCTTTATTGTGAGATTTGTGTAATCCTACAGGACCTTTTAGGGACGCGGTGGCTCAGTGGGTTAGGACGCTGAGCTTGTCGATCAGGAGGTTGGCAGTTTGGCGGGTCGAATCCTGAGTGCTGCATAACAGAGTGAGCTCCTGTTACTCGTCCCAGCTTCTGCCAACCTAGCAGTTCGAAAGCACATAAAAATACAAGTAGAAAAATAGGGACCACTACGGTGGGAAGGTAACAGCGTTCCGTGCGCCTTTGGCATCTAGTCATGCCGGCCACATGAGCACAGAGCCGTCCTCGGACAAGCGCTGGCTCTTTGGCTTTGAAACAGAGATGAGCACCGGCCCCTAGAGTCGGAAACTACTAGCACGCATGTGCAGGGGAACGTTTATCTTTACAGGACCTTTTAAAACTTCCTTCTTGAAAAAGAAGAACTAGGGGTGACATGATAGCAGTGTTCCAATATCTAAGGGGCTGCCACAAAAAAGAGGAGTCTTCCTATTTATTCTCTAAAGCACCTGAAAGCAGGACAAGAAGCAACGGATGGAAACTAATCAAGGAGAGAAGCAACCTAGAACTAAGGAGAAACTTCCTGACAGTTAGAACAATTGGAACAACCTGCCTCGAGAAATGGTGAATGGTCTAACACTGGATGTTTTTAAGAAGAGGCTGGACAGCCATTTGTCTGAAGTGGTATATGGTTTCCTGCCTGAGCAGGGGGTTGGACTAGAAGATCTCCAGGATCCCTTCCAACACTGTTATTATTTATTTTATTTATTTATTTATTTGTTTTTATAAACCGCCCTTCTCCCGAGGGACTCGGGGCGGTGTTATTCCAACTCATAGCCACTTCTTAGCTGTGATCCTAAACTCTGAGGACCAAATTATTTTCACATAAGGCAAACTCACGTTTAGCATATTCCTTCCATTTGCTATCACTGCACGCTCCTCACTGATTGAACGCTCATGCTCAGATCCGATGATACAGGGAGATGGTCACATAAAGCCAGATCACATAAACATGGGCTCTCTTTTGTAATCTTTTAGGATATGCACACACAATCTAAGCACAGTGCAAGATGCTAGTTAGTTCAACATTTGTGATAAGTCCGACAAGTGTAAAAAGGCTATCATGCATATATTTGTCCCTTTAAGGCCATCTTTACAGGAAAATAGAGAATGGAAATGCTTTCAACCATCTATTAGTCATTCTTATATATGATGGCCAAACCAGCTGAAAATAATGGGGCTCACAAGCCAGACATTGATAGAATGCC
The DNA here is from genome assembly GCF_964194415.1 of Vipera berus. Classification (NCBI taxonomy): domain Eukaryota; kingdom Metazoa; phylum Chordata; class Lepidosauria; order Squamata; family Viperidae; genus Vipera; species Vipera berus. The sequence goes on along the minus strand of NC_138204.1, from coordinate 65,592,115 downwards.
CCATTGAAGGATATTGTTCTAGTCAGTGTATCAAAAGACCTCTTTCAAGATAGTGTAAGGCTGGTATTCATTGGTTGAAATAAAATGCTTCACATTTTCAATTATTTAGGGGGGAAATGTACAAAAGCTAGTGGACTTATCCATTATGTTCACATCACCATCTTGTGCACAGAGTCAGACTAAAACCAAGTTGAAACAAATGAGTTATTGGTTGAAGTGAAATCAAGCCAAGATTAAATCCATTCCAGGTGATCAGAGCCCTGATGAACAGTTCAGCCAGCAGTTAGCATTTAATACTTGGGAAGAAGTTTCCACACATGTATACCTGTTTTCAAAATCTATACTATCTAGCTGAATTCTAAAATGAAATATGGGACTTACGCTGACATTGCCTAAAAAAAAATAACACTTCTGTGACGCTTCTAATTTAAGCAAGGCTTTCGAGAAGCATTAGGGAAGGAAAATGAGGTCTCAGGTTCATTCATTTAGTCATGATAGCTTTTTAACATAAGAATTTGTTTTGTAACAGATGCCATCAGGACGCTGAACTGCTTTTCATCTCATAGAATGGGATGGACTACCGAACAAGTTTGTTAAAAGAAATTGAATGCAATCTAGTTTATGCCATGCCAAGATTATTTAGTTATGATGACAGGTAGTCCTCATTTAGTAACCACAATTGGGGCTGACAACTGGATCGTTAAGCAAAGCAGCCGCTATGTGAAACCACAGCTATGCTTATTATCTTACTTCAGCTTTTCTTTGCTTCACAGATGTGGGAAGGTCATCACTGCTTAACAGTGAATAGCCTAATTAGTTTTATAACAGAGACTTAATTTTAAAAAAATTATACATATATATATATCATTCTATGGCTAATGTTTTGTCAATTTTGGTTTAAGTGTAGCCTCGTATTTTAGTTTGCCTATTTTTTCCTTTTAATTTATTTGGAAATGTTTAATGTTTAATCTGGACTCTATATTTCCTCCTATAACGCTGTACTCAATTTTGGTGACCATTATAATAAAGGTGAGTTTCGACTTCCGGTGGCGACGCGACGCCGAAGACAGCCGTTTTCGGGCTGCCCGCTCCGCAGCTGTGTTTTTCCATCGTAAACAGCGCCGATCAGCTGTTTAGATGGATTTGAAGCCCCCTCCTCGGGAGAAGAGGAGGGGGTGAGGCCCCAGGTAGGGGTTGAGCTCTCCGGGGCCGCCTGAGCTGAGAGTTTGGGCGGCTGAAGGATTGAGCCCCCCCGAAGCCTGGGTTGCTCCGAGCTGCGCAGCGCCCCTGCTCCGGGATTTATGGAGCAGAGCCAGGCGTTAGCAACCACCCCTGCCAAAAGGAAATACTTTTGATTGTTAAGATGCAGGCAGAGCGGTACAGGAGGTCAAGGTGATGTGGACTCTTATCTTTACTCTCTAGCTCAATGGATTTTATAGCTTTAAAGTGAAAGTGCGCAATAAGTGAAAGTGGGGAAAGATGGTGGCTAAAACTTCTAAAGCTCTTCGGAGTGCGGGGTCTTCCCTGGTGCAACAGACCTCATTGCAAGCTTTGCTTCCTCCTGTACCTCCTCCGACATTGACGCTTAAGGATTTACAAGATGCTCTTGGAAAGCATTCACAATTGATGTCTGACATGATGGATGAAAAGTTGAAAAGCTGGAGGAGAAAATGGAGGAGAAAATGGAGAAATTGGAGAAGAAGATGGAAGAGAAGTTTAGAGCAATGAGGGTGGACATGTTGTCTATAATTGAATCTGTAGCTGAATGTGTGCAACAGCTGGATGTAAAAGTGAAGGATCTCAGTCAAAAGAACTCTATATTAGAAGCAAAGGTATTAGAAAATGAAAATATAAGGGACAAAATGGACGGAGAATTGAGCCTTGTTCAGTATCATCAGATGCAGTATGCTATTAGAATCAGGGGTTTAAAGGAGAATTGTAAAGAAGATTTAAAGCAGCTGATTTCTGAGGCTCTGGAAGGGGTATTGGGCCAGCCGGCATCTGAAATTGAGGGAAATATGGACAAAATTTTTCGTGTAAATTCATGGATTGCAAGACAGAGGAAGTTACCCAGAGATGTGGTGGTCTATTTTACAAAGAGAGTAATTAGAGATGAAGTCATTCAAGCTGCTTATGATACTAAATTGGTAGTGGCTGAGCAAGAAGTCTTGGTTTTAAAAGAGATTCCTCCGAAGATTTTAAGGAGAAGGAAAGATTTTGCATTTCTTGTACAGGAACTTAAGAAATGTGATATTAAGTTTAGATGGGAGATTCCAGTTGGACTGGTGGTGACGCATGAAGGTAAAAGACATCGTCTGGTTACTGTGGCCCAGGCACGTGATTTTTATAGCAATGTGTTAAAAGCAACCCCCCTATCATTTTTGGAAGCTGTAAAGGGATACGGCGAGGGAAAGCTTCAAGATGTTGCAGATAGACAGATAGAGGACAATGGTGTTGGAGGGGATCAAGATACAGTTTCATCGGATGTTGCAGGAGGCCAGAGGATGATGCGTGCCGCCCTAAGAAGAGCGAGACGAAAGCAAGAGCAAGACCAGCAGAAAGTTATGGAATCTCCAAAGTATACTTACAGTGAAGATGTGGGAGGGGCGCGGTCCAAAGAAGTTTTGGGGGTCATGACAGACGTGCTCCAAAAGCTTTGGGGCGTTAAGATTGGTGATTAAATTTTTAAATTAGAATGTCAATGGATTAAATTTATCATAGAGGAGAAAGAAAGTTTTTTTTTAATATTTAACACAATTTAAGATTGATGTTATTTGCTTGTTAGAAAAGTATATTAGGGTTATGGACTAAAAGTATGTGCTGAACTAAGAATGGGTATGCAAGCTCCTAATTAACAACAAGTTGTCTTACAGACTGCTTAAACCTTTTTTTTCTACTCTTTTTATTAACTGCGAGACATTTGGCGTGATACATGCAAGAATTATTTTTGATCATGGTTTAGTTTGGTTGGAGATTATTAAGGTTAATAGAGATAGGCGCTTTTGGCGCGTAACTGAGAATTTGTTTAAATTAGAGAAAGGTTGGAGAATGTAAATAGTAGGTGAAAGGTTTTTTTTTCTTTTTTTTCTTTTTTCTTTTTTGAAATTAATATGAATAAGGACTGGGATTAAGAAAATCTATTCTGAGTAAAGCTCTTTTTCTGTTTTCCTCTTTTTCTTTTTTACTTTATTTGTAATATTAATATTGTTTGTATTCATTTTACATGAGCTAGAGGGAGATAGAATTAATAGTTTATTGCTGATAACATAGGGGTGCTTATGTTTGTTTTTTGATTTTATACCCTGTATTTAGCTCTGGGAAGTCGGGGGGGGAGGAGGGAATGGGGGAGAGGGATAGGGAGGGTTGGGTGGGGGTGGGGGAGGGGGGGATTAAAGCCAAAATGTATTGTAAAACTTTTTAAATAAAAAAAAATAAAGGTGAGTTTCATTCCTGTAATATATATGTTGCAGTTTTAAAGTATGCTGCCAGCTTTATAGAAATATAACAACTTACTCTGTTCTTGCATCATTTCCAAGCATATTTTCCTCCATGCTCTGCTAAGCAGTCACCGAGGTAGACAATCTGCCATTCAGGTATTTGGGTCTACAACTCCCATAAACCTGACCTACCATAGCCAATAATGAGCCATAGGAATTCTATCCATGTCCAGATTTATTCACAAATAGTTAATGACTTGCCTCATGGTTGGCTAACAATGTTTGTTCACATATGTAATAAAATAGTGAAAGTAGAACATAATGAAATCTTCCTTTCTAATAATGAGAATACATTTCTGTGAAAGAGGGCAGAAAACATTTTTATTCTCCAAGGATAAGTTGGTGCAAGTCAGGGTCTTTAGAAAGCCAGTAGTTGGCATGAGAGGGATCATATTCCAATAGCACCTGCAGAACCATAATAATTCTCCTCTGCAACTGAAAGGACGTGTTCTTACATTCAGATTCCTGCAGATGTTCCTATAATAGCTGCTTTAAAACCCATTGTGCGGTAACTGCCACAACACAGGAAGCTGATCTTCTGTAACATTCAGCTGATATTTTCAAACAGCATGCTCTTCATTTGATATAGAACAGTGATTCTGCATTAAATAGCCTTTTGAATTTGCTAGAATGTGAAGTCTTCAGCTGGCTGTGAATGGGGAAGCACTGTTCCCCCTCCCTTATTCATTCAGGAATATGAAGGGCTGGTAGATTTATATTTGTCTAAAATGGAATATATTGTCTTTGCAACCTGGATGTTGTTTCATCAAATATTCACATTCATGTCAGTATGTCACTGTCCCTCTGCACGTGTGTGTCATTTCTCTGCTCAATACTAAGTAATAATACTATTCACTCTATAGCACTCAATACTAAGTAGCTTAATACTACTTAAAGGTAAAGGTAAAGGTTCCCCCGCACATGCGTGCTAGTCGTTTCCGACTCTAGGGGCCGGTGCTCATCTCCGTTTCATAGCCGAAGAGCCAGCGTTTGTCCGAGGACGTCTCCGTGGTCATGTGGCCGGCATGACTAGACGCCAAAGGCGCACGGAACGCTGTTACCTTCCCACCGTAGTGGTCCCTATTTTTCTACTTGCATTTTTACGTGCTTTCGAACTGCTAGGTGGGCAGAAGCTGGGACGAGTAACAGGCGCTCACTCTGTTACGCGGCACTCGGGATTCGACCCGCCAAACTGCCGACCTTCTGATCGACAAGCTCAGCGTCCTAACCCACTGAGCCACTGCGTCCCTTTAATACTACTTACAGTCAGGGCTTTTTTTCTCATAGAACGCTCAGAACGGAGTTCCGGCACCTTTTTTGGATGGAACCTTGTAGGGTAGGCAAGGTGGGTTGTATGACATGTGTGAGTTCCGGCACCTTTTTCTTTTACAAAAAAAAAAAAGCACTGCTTACAGTAGCACTAATTCTAAACATTTGAAGATGGCAAACATGGCAAGACAATAAAGATAATCCACTTTCCTTGATTCTTCAGCACCATATTTCCATGTGTACATGTCAGTCCTATCAGTAGACTAGATCAGGAATCAACTCCACAGAAAAGCTAAAACTACTTTTATTGAGATTGGTTGTAATAACAAAATCTTGAAAGTCTAATTGTGCTACACATCCTCCCTTTCTTATAACCAGTGCTTTTTTCTAAAAAAAAATAAGGTGCTGGAACTCACACATGTCATACAACCCGCCTTGCCTACCCTACAAGGTTCCATCCGAAAAAGGTGCCGGGACTCCGTTTTGGGAGTTCTATGACAAAAAAAGCCCTGCTTATAACCACGTCAATTAGGACCTGTCGGGCATATGCTATTTCCCCTTACATTTCCAGGGCCATCTCATCCCTGTGATCAAGGTAGCTTTCCTTTTTGGCATTTGCTTTTATTCTGTCTGAGAATGTTTTCCACTCTCTGCTTATTTCAGTTAAAACCATCTTCCCACAGTAATTTTCCTTTCTGGTAAAGTTTGATTGATTGATTATGTGCCACCAAGTTGTTGATGAAGATTGTTAGCACCTAGGAGAAATATATTTTCTCCATGATTCTCGTGAGGAGTGCTCCAAAAATAAGGAATACAAAGCCATTTATGCTCACAGATTGTCAAGTTTTTATGTTATTTTCTTTTTGGGGAAATTTCAGTGGTGACCCTATCCTCAAGGCTAGTCAAATAATATATTTTTATAATAGTTTTATTTTTATAATGATTGTTCTTATATATTTGTTTTTATTGATTATTGTACGCTAGATGGATATGCTTTTGTGAGTTTGGTAGCCATATAGCAATAGCAATAGCACTTAGACTTATATGCTTTAGCACTCTCTGAGTAGTTTACAATGTCAGCATATTGCCCTCAACAATCTGAGTGCTCATTTTATAAACCTCGGAAGGATGGAAGGCTGAATCAACCTTGAGCCATTCAGGATTGAACTCCAGACTGTGGGCAGAGTTAGCCTGCAATACTGCATTCTAATCACTGTGCCATTAGGCCTTTTTTAAATGAGTGAAATAAATAAATAGAACATCTTTTGAAGGAAGCATTTCCATTTTTATTACAATATCACAGAAAATATTTAAAGTACCTTTTCTAAGACAAACAACATTAAATGTGATCTCAAGTCACATTTTAGATGTACAGTACATTGTAAACAATTAGATACAAAACTCAGAGGGAGGAAGAAAATGTATAATAGAGTGCACAATTTGTACAGGGACAAAGAGATGACAAACCTAAAAGGAATTTTAAAGACATGTGTGTTGTTACATCTGCTCTAATGGTGGTACTTCATCAATCATGTCTATTATCCCTAAATTTAAAAATGCCATCAAATTTAATTCCTGGTGACCCAATAGGTGGTATTGGGTCAATTCATGCCATTTTATTAGCAACAACACAGAAGTGATTGTTATTGCCTTCTTCTAAGGAACTGCTTCTCAATCTAAGCAACACTGTAGACTTCAATTCCCAGAATTCCCCAGCCCGCCTTGAAATATATTGTTCTAGAACAGGGGTGTCAAACTGCCAGCCTGCAGGCTGGATGCATCACATGGAAGCTGCACCCACCCCAGCTTCAGCAAGGGGAAAAAAGTCACAATACGTCATGACACGTCACGTGATGCAGTGAGTTTGACACCCCTCTTCTAGAATGACTTTTAACTTCCTGATCTAACATAAAGCTAGAGTTTTCTAGTGACCTCTCATCTAAATACTAACCAGGATGACTCTGGTTAGCTTTTAAGTCTAAACAAAACCAGTCAGGTGCTACAAATAAATTGAAAATTTGCAAATCATCTTTCAGTGTCATGCACAAACAGAAATGCAACGGTAAGGAGAAAGATTATATTTAATGGAAAATATTGGTGGAGTTTGGGCAGAAAACGTGTGTTCTCAAAGTTCTGTGTCAGCTAATGATATTTTTACTGATCATTAGTTGTTAAGAATGTGAATAGCAAGTGTAAACATGAATTCTTGAAAATCAGTCCCACTGAGATCAGTGAGGCTCATTTTAAAATCTGACTTTAAATCTTTCACAAGCCCTTTGGGTGGATTTGAACACAGTATGAACATCAAGTATGTCATGCATTCTTCACACAATTAGTTATATTTCCAGGAGTAAATAGAGAAATACACCAAGGGAATTATATGGTTCTAGCAGTATGTTTTCTGTCAATTTCCACTGTGTGTTATTGGATACACATTTTAACAAAGAGGACAAAAACACTTGGATAATCTCCCAGACTGAGTCCAGAGTTTAAATGTTTGCACTGCTTTCTGTGTGGCTTTACAATCCCTACAGTCCCAGATCTTAAAGGATGGCCTTGGTTAGATTTATGCTGCAACAAAAAGGAAAGGGAAGACAAATGGTTCCTGTTTGCAATCTTTCCCTTTAGCAGGCTTTCACATTGTAATAAAGTAATAAATTTATAAATCCATGGATTATTCCTGTACACATATTTTTTTTAAAAAAACAAACAAACCTCAAATCTAACTAATAAAAACACAGCAACATCACAATGGTAAACTCATGAGCCCAAAATATATGGATGGCAAGTTAATGTTACTGAAATTCAAAGATGATTGACCGAATAGGTAAGAGCCTGAAATGTCAGGGTCAGTTTTGCATCAACTGGTTTACACATCCCATAGCCAAGATACTATGAGTAAGAAGGTCCTTTTCCACTTCTAATACCTAATGGTGAGAAGAGAGAAGAGCATACTTGGACAACCTTAATATTGACCAATTCTGTACAGAGCTCCATCGGATTTTGCCATACCACTGCATGTAGAAAAAGAGTAGATAATATGATACCTGTGAACTTCAACATGCCCTCAGATGCCTCTACTAGATTGTCTGGTTCATCTTAAAAATAATTATTGTTTTAATTACCTTAGCTTGGAAAAAGTTGAAACCATCAGGCTACAAAGCAAAACTCTAATTTCAATAGCGATAATAATTTTCAAGAAAGTCATTAAGCCCCACATTAACTTTCACTTGGAGGTAAAGAACATCTTGATAGGCCTACTTCACCTTCTGGTAATTATGGATTTTGGAACAAGTCATGCCCTCTATACTGTACAGTGGTGGGATTCAAATACCTGAACATCCAGTTCTCTCTGTGGATGCAGGCCTGGGCCTCTAAGGCCTAGAATGGACTTCCGGAAGTGACATCCATGCACTTCTGTTGGGCTGTTCTAGGCCTGGGAGGCCTCCTCCAGGCTTCTGAGGCCTAGAACGGACTTCCAGAAGCAGCATGGATTCAGCCGGTTCTCCAAACTCAAGAAAATTTACCTACCGGTTCTACCGAAGTGGTGCGAACCAGCTGAATCCCCCCACTGCCTCTATAGCAATCATTTTGTACACAGGCAAATCTTTCTTGGCAACTCTTTTTTGAGTACACCCACCACATGCCCAACAAATTAGACCACAGTGAATAAAGATCATCTAGTACTTGGAGTAAAGCTGTAGGTATCACGATAGCAAAATGGACAGCAAATAAATTGAATAAATAAATAAATGATTCACACATTGAATTTGGAGCCCAAATATCCGGGTACTAGTACAATCCCTTAAAACTCATGTTTGGTTTTTACCATCTACAAGCTAGTTCCTGTATTCTTCACTAGTTATGACTTCCATGTCATTCTCAAAGCAGCCCCATATCTAAATAAACTAAATAAGATAGTGTCAATAAACCAACTACTATGACTAAGTTATCTCTAGGTATAGTTGTAAACAACAGGCCAACTAAAGCTAACCTAAAGCACTCTGGTTCAGAATGTAGAAAAGAACCGAACAGAACAGAACAGATCTATTACAATCTATGACCAATTACAGGGAGAGAATAAGAGAAATAAAGAGTACAATGAAATGTAATAAAACATCCATATGTATATAAGTAAGTAAATACATTGGTAAATTTAACATAACGTAAAAATTATAGACATAGAACCTTAATATGGTTATTGAATATAACAAGGAAAATGACTGAGCTCAGACATGCTTCATATCAAAAATGTTCTTGTCTGTCTAATCCTGTCTGACTGTCAGGATGTCCATCATTGGTCAGGATGTCCATCGTTGGTCTCGTACCTGGCTGGGTTCCTGCCATCAAAGGGAGGGGAGGAAGCATTTGGGACAATCCACACCTGTGTATCTAATGTTGGGGAGGGGGAAGTAACAACAGAAGAAGATCAGATCACCAAGCCAGCTTATACCAAGATCTTCAAGGCCGTTTGCTCTGAGAGTGGAATTTATCAGTTTCACACCTCAGAGTTTCTCACAACATCATACCAGCATCACATTGGCTGGCTGGGGGGTGGGGGGGACTGGTCATGGGGGAGAGATTAGGAGCTGGAAAGAATAGCTTTGTATTTTGCACAGGAACACCAGATTCCGCCTGACTTTGCTTCAACCAGTTTCTTTCAGTAAAAGTTCCTTTGCTTCAACTAAATGGAGTCACGAGTCTTACTTTCCTGAGTGAGCAAACTGGGGCAGGTCTAACATTGACTCTCAAAATATTATTTGTTGTAACAGCACTGTTAAGGACATACAGCAGCAACAAACCAAAGTTAGATTAGGAACATATTCCAGTTAAATGATACAAATGACCACTTCAAACACTTTTGTAAAAAAAAATCTGAATAACAATGCAATGTGTCATTTGGCATTTAGTTGCTCAAATGAACTAGAACTTCAATAAATACCTTGGGATTATGCCAAGTTACCCTTCTGTTCCCCACCTAGTGACCTGCATAGCATCATGCAATCCGATGTACATAATACTGCTGCTGCTCATCCAACTTTTAGACTATTGGGACAATTATTCACATCCAAGCACGTTTGGACAAGCATCTTCTTGACATTGCTCCAAGTTGATGGTCTAAATTAAATCTTTCACTCAATAACAGATGACTCCCTCCTATTGCTATGTCCAAACCTCTTTCTCTGCATGGGTGTTTCTTAAAAATATGAAGTAGTGACTCTTCTATGTAATAGGAGAACTTAATGGAAAAGTCATTTCCCCAGTTAATACTGACAGCTATTCTTAGGCATTTCAGAGTGGGATAACTGTGCTCTACTCCAAAATCAAATGCTTTTGATTAGGGTATAATGAGAATTACAGCCAAAAACAAGAGTTGGAGCTTAATACAGAGAAAATCAGAAATGTATGTATACTTACCAGCATTTACCCGGAAAAAAAAATTCAGAGGACTTCTTGATTTATATTATTTTAAAAATAATATAAACTATAATTCTTCAAAATTATTCCTGCAACCTAAAATCTGTGTGTGATGCTTCAAAGACATTATGGGAAATATATTGCCCTCCAGATATTACTGTACTCTAATTCCCAACATCCCTCTGTTGAATAGGGTTGCTGGAAGTTTTACTTTAGCAACATCTACTGGGTTACACTTTCCTCAGGACTTTAAAAGAACTTCATTGGTATGTTTGGCAGCTACAGGCTCAGACATGTTCAGATGTTAGAAAATAGAATGCAGTGTACAAAGAAAAGACAAACTCCTACTGTATCTAATCAGAGTGCTGAAATGAAGCTGTGAGATATACAGCTAAACCCATCAGGAGACCCAATGGGATCAGGAACCCCGTGCGCAGTCATGCTCAAGTAAAAAGCACAGAGGGTTGTAATTAACTTCAATGCTTTTGGAATCTCTCTATAGTTCTTCATCATGTCCCTTCCACATGTTCACTTTCCAAGCAAGTTAATAGGAGTTCCATGCTTTTAAAATCAGATGCCTTTTCTCTGTTTCTCTCTACTTGATCCCATATTCAGAAAGTTTTGAGCTAAACAAAAAAGCTCACTCTGTATTAGGGAACATTTTGGGGTAACCTAGTCAAAATATTGTTCTTTTATAGACTTCCCCTCCCCCCCATGAGTCAATAGAGCAATCACTTCTCTGTGTGTGTGTGTGTGTGTAAAAAGAAAGGATGCTAAGTTGAGCTGCAAACTTTAGGCCCTTGCAGTGAAAAAAGAGATTTATGATACTTGAAGATAGGGTTTATAATCTGAAGTCCATTTCCTCAAAATAAAATTCCTGATTTTGGCTGCTGTTAATTTTCAAAATCAAATTATAGCATCAAAAATTAATCTTCATCTTCAGCAATTAATATCCAGGTTTTCACATACTAGGGAAATTTCGTTTGTCATTGAAGAAGAGAAATAGATCAGCGCTAGCATATTTTGTAGCTCTCAAAATTCCTTCTACTTTAGTAACTCTTCAGTCATAAATTCAATTTGTTTATAATCCATAAACTCTATTCCTCTAAAAATTGCCTGATTTGTTTTCTGACTTATATTGGCCTAATTCACATTCCGTAGTTTCATGTCACTGCAATATTTGTGCTCCACAATATCTTTTAGTAACTTTCTAGCAGATGCATACAGACAGAACACACTACTGTTGATCAGTATTCCCATGTGCTATATGTCAGTTTATAGATTAGTAATGGTATATATTCGGAAAGCAATAGGCAGATGTCACAGTGGCATTCTTCTATTACTGCTCTGGTTAACAGTTCTACTGCTAAGCTTGTAAGCCGCCCTGAGTCTTCGGAGAAGGGCGGGATATAAATGGAATTAAAATTAAAAAAATAAAAAAATACTCTCATTGTTTAAACACTTCTGCAAAAATTAAATATAGCTGAAGTAGATTAAGGACCCTAAGAAAAACTGCAAAATTGCAGTTTATATACTGGGGGATAGAATTTTTTCTTCCCCAAGATGTATTAATCATTACTTCATCAACAGCACTTATAAATCCAAAGTAGCATACAAAGCTCATCAAAGTCCTCACATTTATGTTAATGTACTATTCACTGGAGGTAAGATAAGAAGCTAAAGGTTTTCTTCTTCCTCAATAAAAAACAAACAGTCCAGTTGCCTTTTAAAGAAAGCACCTTTTAGTCCCCTATATTCTCTGGTAGGGTATCAAGATCCCTCTTCCCCCACATCCACAACCTATATTTTTATACTAAAATAAATGCAATCAAGTAAAGGAATGATCAGCCAGCAAAGCAGGCAGATGAAGCTGAAGGCAACTGGGACACATCATTTAGCATAAGGCACAACGAGGAGGATTGCCCCTATGTGAATAGAGAATGTAGAATAGAATAAAGCTGGAAGGGACCTTGGAGGTCTTCTAGTCCAGCCCCCTGCTCAAGCAGGAGAACCTATTCCATCTCAGACAGGTGATTGTCTAGTCTCTTCTTAAAAATCTCCAGTGATAGAACACCCACAATTTCTGGAGGCAAGCCGTTCCACTGTCAGGAAGTTTCTCCTTAATTCCAAGTTGCTTCTCTCTTTGATCAGTTTCAAACCATTGTTTTTCATCCTTCCCCTTGTTGTTCTGGTAAACAATGTGACCCCCCTCTTCCTTATAGCAGCCCCTCAGATACTGGAATACTGCTAGCATGTCTCCCCTATTTCTTCTTTTCTTTAGACTAGCCAAACCCAAGTCCCGCAGCCACTCTTCGTATGTTTTAGTCTCCAGGCCTTTGATCATCTTAATTGCTCCTCTCTGATTTTTTTTCCCAAACTCTCAACATCGTTTTTGTGATATGGTGACCAAAACTGGCTGCAGTATTCCAGGTGTGATCTTACTAGGGTTTTATAAAGTGGTACTAAGAGGATGCAGGCATGGAGGGCTCTATGCGAAAGTTAAGAAAAGGCAATAGTAGCTGTTAGGGGATGAATTGGTGAGTCAGAATTGTTCTTGAAGTGAAGCCAGCCAATCTGAAATAAATGCTGTTCCTAAGGAAGATCCTCAATGCCATATACATATACTCCTCTGTGATTTTTTTCCCCTAGATGAGCACTCTGGAGGCCATAAGCTTGAAGCAGAGGATTGTCCCATAAAGCCTCTGTTGCTTGCAGGCTCTGGAAGGAAGTTGCAGGAAGAGTTTGCAGATGCCAAATGTAGCTTCCTGCCTTGAGAAATGTAATATAGGCTGCAATATATAGACCTTCCATGTGTTTGAACGGGGTCTCAAACCCCTAGGGCCACAGAGCAGTTCTGGTCCGCGGCCTGTTAGGAACCTGGCCGTACAGCTGGAGGTGAGCAGCAGGCAAGTGAAACTGTGCATGCCTGGGTTCTAGGTTGCATGCTCCTCACCTTCCCCCCTCCCCAGGTCTGAGGAAAAATGGTCTTCCATGAAAACAGTCCCTGGTGCCAAAAAATGCTGTGTTTGAGTATGAAGGGGGAGTAATGTCTAGCTTGAGATTGTAAATTGGGATGGAGCAAGAATTTGTTGCATGCTGCTTCTATTGGCAGAGCTAATTAAATCAGCAGAATCTTTACAGGGATTGTGAAATTATCCAGGAACCAAGTAGAAAGATTAAGATCAAGTTTACTAATAAGCATGGAGAATCAAGCTGGGCAGTACTTTTACAGGGATTGTGTAAATAAAGTGTGGACAATCTGGTAATCTCCAATTGCTAGACATATGGGAGACTCAGAATACAAAGTGGGAGGTTATTTTTTCCTTGAAGAGCGTTTAGCAAATCAGTCTCCATTTTAAAATTCTGTTAAGCTAACAGTTGCTGTAAAGTTTTCATGTTTCCTGCCAAAGAATGATGAAATTCTGTTCCACCAATCTTCAGCAATACTGTCCAGAAGAGGTTTCAGAGACAGAAAGAAGAGATTCAAAAGCTACAAGCAACCAGGGTGCCTTCCGTTATCATCACCAGCGTAATATGACAGAAACTGATCTATCTATCATCTGTCTGTCTGTCTATTTATTTTTACATTCAGTTCTGCAAAACTTAGATATCAAACTTCAAAAATGGGATTTTTACAATTTGTGTCGAGTGGTTGCTAGTCTGAGTAGCAATGTTCTGTCTCAACTCTTCAGGCAGTCAGAAGATTTTCTGAAACACTTAAAAAAACTGAATAAAGAGAAGAATGCTTAGGTTCTGTTTTTTTTTACAACAGACCTGGTTAAAAACAGACTTGCATGTTTACTGGGTTTTAAATAATGTCCTATTTGGAGGGCAATTAGAACACCTGACTCACATGTCCTAAGATATATCATGTTTAAGTTGCCATATTGACTAAAACTGGTTTGCAATTGTGGCTTTTGGCATATTGACGCAAATGGGCCACACTGATCAGTAATGTCGTTACCATGAGTAGGAAATGCTGATTGTGGTATGGATACAACTACAGTGATTGGTAATCTATCTGTACTTTCTATATCTTACATTTATAGTCTAGTGACTAAAGTCAGGTGGGATGGCAGGAGCTATACCTGTCAGCCAACTGCTCAAACTATGGCATACAGACTACTGAGAATGTAAGATGGAATGTAAGAGGAAGAAATATTAAACAGATGGAGGAATGGAATGGAATGGAATGGAATGGAATGGAATGGAATGGAATGAGGGAGGGAGGGAGGGAGGAAGGAAGGAAGGAAGGAAGGAAGGAAGGAAGGAAGGAAGGAAGGAAGGAAGGAAGGAAGGAAGGAAGGAAGGAAGGACCTAAGAGAAAATCATTAGTTCCTAGATGTGAATAAAGGTGGTCTTATCTTATGGAGTAGAGTTAATGAATGCAGGCAGAGAAGTAAAGATGTAAACTTAATTATGAAGTAGAATAAGAAACAAGAAATATACGACTGTTTTCTTTTTTAAAAGCAATTTTTCGTCCCTTCTTCCTGTTACCTCCCATTGATTGCAATGGAAGGGGGTTAATCTACAGTTGATTCAGACCTGCTGTAGATTTAACTGACAGTTTCAGTCCTTGATGGATGAAGCAATGTTAGAAATGCCCCCTTCTGAGCATCAGTCACACCTGGAGCTGAGAAGAAATTTTTCATCCATCTCTGCTCTCTGCCCTCAGGTAGAAACTCTGAGCTTTGATTTAGTATATTGGTTTGCATTTAAAATTTGAAACAGTCTTTGATTTCCTTATTTTTCAGACCATTCTGATAAAAAATTACTTTGTTAGGAAGGGAGAAGCAGGATTCTGCCAAGAAAGACTTTTTAGTGAAATCATTAGAGGATTCATATGGTTTGGCTATGGGAGGAGAAAAACCAGCATAAAATAGTTGCTCATGCTTTTTACTAAGTGGCTTTGGATTCTTCCCTCACTCTCATTAACACATTCCAAGAAGTCTTAAATGATGTTCAAAGTTCTCAGCATGAGGTTTAGGTCTTTGGAAATCAGAAATTATAGCTATAACTGTTGACTTTACAGCCAGGTAGGGTCACTGCTGTTCTATGAGCTGATTTCTTCTATAAAACAAGCCACAGCCTTGGACTGAACAAACATTGGCTTGAATACAATCTAAATTAAAGTGAAGGGCAAATGTACACAAGATGGTTATGATTAATATGGCTTCACAATAAATTATATTTTAGGACCCTATAAAAAGCGAGACCAGTTTTCACGGGAACAATAATAGTAAGAGCAATACTACAACAATCATTCCTATGACAGCATGTTCAGTTGCTTCTTTCAACAATGTTTTCATTGCCTTCAGTCCTAAAAGCCTTACATAAGACAGAACCTATCTGTATAATTTAAAATCTTCTCATCGCAAATTGGCCAAGAAGGATTTCTATTACAGTTCTGTGAGTCCTTCACACCCATCTCTCCCAACAAAGAAGCAAGAAGAATGAAGAATTGGGGAGAGAAAAGGAGAGATTTGGAAAAGTTAGAATAACTTAAAATGTGGGCTAAGTCTTATTTTCCTGTTTTTGGGAAAGGGGTAATATATGGGAATCAGGGACGACTCACAGCTCAGAAATCAGGCTTGGCGTCAAGGATGTTTTGTTATGGAATGCCTTCCTTGCCTCATTCCGTACAAGCAATCACTCTTTACTCACTTGTTTGTGCTGGCTGCAGAACCCATCCCAGCAAATCTGTTAGTTCATGCCTAAGTGTGCATCACTTCCAAAAAATAAAATGTTGTGGGCATATTTCTTTCCCTTCACTCACTCTGGACAACTGATCTCTCTTGGTGATTTCCAGTGTTAAAACTGCCTAGAGAAAGACTTTGCAACCAGAATTCTCTTGTTTATTTCTTACAATAGTTTTGCTGTAATTGTTTCCCCCAAATCAATAGCTGTTTGTTAGAGTACCAAGCATACCACAAAAGAACAGGAACATACTTCATTTATATGTTATGATTCATTCCTTTATTAAGGGAAAAAGAGGTTTCCTTCAGTAGATCATTTTTCATGCCCCTAAGCTACTTTATTTCCTACTGGACCTTTTAAAAAAATAATAAGGGCAAAATTTTATTGTTTTCCAGTCACTTGAGGCTGAATTTTACCTTTAGGTAAAATTGGGGGTAAAACTCTTCTATCTCAATGTTTTATTGATTTTTAATGGAAACCCTTCCATCTCGGATTTTGACAGGAAAAACAATGCAGTGGGTCATTGGTAGACATTAAAGAAAAAACAGCCCAGTGAAATAAGTAAGAACTTAGGAAAAGAAAAATAGTAAATAAAAAAACACTCCATTACTACTGGGTTCAGACAGAGCTTATTCTGCATATCAAGCAAGTGTTCCAGCCACTGCACCCCTGAGAAAGGCTTGTCAAAAAAGCTGTAGCAAATCTTGAGGGGGAAAAAAGAAATATTTATTTTAAGACTAGTTAACTAGTTGTAAGAGAGCCCAAAGAAAGGAAAATTATCAACAATTGTCCTGAAAAGGAAAGTTTGAGATGGCACAGGAGCAGAGGTATCTTGGGAGCTTGGACTGTCATGTTGGGCTAAAAGCATCTCTGTCCAGGATACGTTTTTTCTTAAACCAACTTAGATTTAAGCTGGCATTAGAACAGAATTGGAACAGTTAAAGGATACAATGTGGTTACGTTTTAAGATTCTGAGATTGTATTGATACTGAATTATTTTCATCTTAAAAAAACTCTAGAAATTTTATTTACTTGTCAAATGAGCCTGTAGGCAGCACACAATAATAGATAAAAAATATAAAAACAATGGATATAAATAAAAAGTCCTTAGTAATAAATATCCTTAAAAAAAGTCAGAATGAGAGAGAAGAAGAAATGCCCCCCCTTCAACAATTATTATTGTTTGTCACACAGAAAACCTGATGGTTAGATGGATTGGCATTTTTGTCCACCTATCAAGTCTCTGCCAAGGATCTGAGATAGGCAACTATTGTTGTTCGATGGTGCTAAAGCTATTGTCAAAGAATATAAAGTGTTCCATGTAAACTTGGCTTTTGTAATTGATTGATGGTGATTTTGTCAATGCCAGTGGTGTTCAAATGGTGCTTTTTTCTGTAAAATTGGACTGTTCAGGTCCAATAAACTTCAAAAGTTCTAAATACTGGGGGAGTCCTTTAGGTATTGCTCCTAGGGTAGCAATCATGACTGTTATAACAATAGCTTTCTTTCTCTATAAGCATTCAACTTCAATCTGCATAAATCCTGTTCTTCCTTAGGCGTGAAAACCTAGCTGAGTGATTTGGGGCTGGTCACTCTATCTGAGCCCAACCCACCTCACAAGATTGTTGTTGGGAAGGCAGGAAGTAGTTGTATTATATATGTTCACTGTCTTGAGCTATTTATATAAAAAAAATAAAGGTGGGATCAAAAAAAACTTTTTAAAAAGGCTGAGAGGCAGGACCTCTGAGCTTAGTTGTTTTTTTGAAGACATTTCACTACCAGGGTAAGTAACATTATCAATGATAGAAAACAGTGGGGTTTGCTCTCATTTTATACACTAGTGGCTTGGCCTGTATATAAAAAGAGAACAAACCCGTGATGTTACCTAGTTTGGGTAATGAAGCATTTGGAAGAAAACAACCAAGCTTGGAGAGCACCCAGGACTCCTCATTTCAACCTTGAGCTACAAATATTCTCTACTAAGGTTGATGGGTCAGGCCAATCTAGGGACTAGGGTGGGAGGGTAGGGATAATGTTCCACAGGGCAGGCACCTTGGCAGAAAAAGTTTTCTTCTACACTTTTTTGTAGACTGGTCTCATAATATGAGTCTCTTGCTGGTCCTCATGGGACCGAACAATGTAATTGGAGAGAAGCCATCCCTCAAATAACCCAGTCCTATGTCATATGGGCAAAGGCAACCTTTATATTTCAAATATCACCCTCCCTCTGTGTGTGTGTGTCGGTGAGTGGGTGGATGTGTGTGAGTGTAAAAAGAGAGAGATGCATCCTTTGATATTTTCGATAGTCAGATAGAATTACTACCTATTCAGTCCAGCATGTATTTATTCTGCTTTATTTATCTCTGTTATTTCCTTGGCGGTAAATTGCACAAAGCCCTCCCCCTGGTTATTGGCAGAAGCAAAAAGGAAGATTGGAAAGCTGTAGAGCTTTTATCTCAAACAGCTGAAAGCTCAGCATTTGAACTCTTTTAGACGGTGGCTTCGAGGGGCCTTTTCTAAGCTCCGCCTCTCCTAATTTATGCCTTTCAAAAGCTAGCCAAGTTTCCCTGCGCCTTCACAAAGTGAAAAAAGCGAGAAGAGATCATTCTTATCCAACCTACGATCTAAAAAGAAGCTTCTCCTCTCTTTTTTTTCATTTGAAAAGGATTCTGTGTGCTTAAATGTTTTGGGAGCTGGGAGAAAGAGTTCAGTTTTGTTTATTCACCTGGAGCTTTGGTGCTTCATTCACCTGAGATTTTCCACTGAACTCAGTGAGTTCACTTCTCAGGAATATGTTTAGCATTGCATGAAACTGAAGATATAAATATGCCTTGAGAAAGATTTGGTATCCATAACACAGTCAAGATATAAATATAACATTACGTACAAAATGTACTGAAATATGCCATGGCACGGACAAACAGTTATAAAAAGAAAGTTGCATTTTGTGACTGAAGCTGTGATCTTATACTAATGCCCTTGGGTATAAGATGTATTTGATCTCATTTTTCCTTCTTGGAAAGCATGTGTAGGAGAGTGATCTAAGTCATTTCAGTTCTATGTTTCAGCCTGGCATCAAACTGGATTTTGTAATGAACAAATAAATGAAAAAATAAAGCAAGGAAAATAAATGATCGCAAAATCAAAGGATGGATGCTATTTATTTTATGTGGAATGAATCTGACTACTTTGATTCATTAAGTATACATTACACGGATAACCTACTCAGAGAGTATTAAATTCAATGGGGATCAGGAAATCAGGGAATTCAAGGAAATCAGTACAATTTTACAATCAAAAGAGGAAGAGGCCCAGATGAATTTGGTGCATCTGATGAGTCTTGAGAAGAGGACTGGAATCCCACAAGGCCAGCTTGGAGATAGAAAGCATACCAGAGGCTTGCAGACTTAGCAGCACCAGAGAAAGGATGTTGAAAGACTAGAAATGAAAGGATGGAGAGGAAGTTGCCATTCTCAGTAAGAGAGAATGTCAAGTGGATTATAAAGGGGATCTTCATTAGGCCTTAGTGTGAGGGAGATCCAGGAAGGGAATTAAAGTGGGTGGTTAGAAGGTGAATGGAGCAAGTGTATATAATATCCAAGGCAACAGAAATGCATATCCTATTGTGAGAAGTCAGCCCCCCAGAGAAGAAAATATTAAAAGGGCAGGAAAATATATTTCCTAAAAGGATCTTAAAGAGGCAGAAAAGCATGCCCAGTTTTTCTTAATAGCCCCAGGTCTCCCTCCCCCAAGCAGAAACCAGCTCTGTATAAATGCAGATGTAAATCCAGGAAGGCTGCAGGCCCCCAGCTGGAAGTTTAAGAAGACAAAGACCTAAAATCTACATACCCCACCCAAACTCTAAGAGTCATCAGCCCCAGTCCCAGGGAAGCAGGCTATAACCTTTGGGACATAATAGGATTAACCCATCACCATCAGAATACCAGAAAAGCACACTCAGACTCAGGTCAAAGTTCATGCCACAGGAACAACTCCAAACAAAAGGCTCCAGAGGGTATAAAAACCCACTCCCTACATGTGTTCACTCTCTTTTCTGCCAGAGCCATCTTCCTGTCTGGCTCTCCTCTTCAATAAACTACAACCTTCTTCCTAAAGCAGTTGCCATGTTTATTCCCAGCTTGGACTGAACCATGATGAAGACTTTTTTTCCAACAATTTGCAGTTAATTGTGGGCTGTAGCACAAGAAGCTTTAAGAAGGACAGTATATTGACTCACTTGCAGATACACACCACAGGTTCAAGGAGTCTTTATTAGGGATTCTTAGCCTGAATTGGTATTTCCCAGCAATTCCCTGTGCCTGCACCAGCTCAACCCCAATGAGTTCCATAGGCTACTTAAATGAAGCCAATACTAGTCCTCAAGGCAAAGGCAAGTCCAGTCCACCAGGCAAAAGCAAGTTCCCAAGGCAAAGGCAAGTTTCAAGTCAAAGGCAAGGCAAGCAAAGGCAACAGCTGAAGAGACATAATATGAAGTTCAAGGCAAGAACACATAGCAAGAAAATAAACACATTCCCAGCATCATCTCCAGTGATGGGATAATAATAATAATAATAATAATAATAATAATAATAATAATAATAATAATAATAATAATAATAATAATAATAATAATAATAATAATAATAATAATAATAATAAATAATGATGATGATGTTGGAAAGTACCTTGGAGGTCATCTAGTTCAACCCCTGCTCAGGCAGGAAACCCTATACCATTTCAGACAAATGCCTGTCCAGTCTCTTCTTAAAAACTTCACAGCTTCTGGAGGCAGCTTGTTCCACTGATTAATTGTTCTGTCAGGAAATTTCTCCTTAGTTCTAGGTTGCTTCTTTCTTTGGTTAGTTTCCATCTGTAGCTTCTTGTCCTGCCTTCAGGTGCTTTGGAGAATAGCTTAGAATATGTGAACAACCAATTCTCTGTGTGGATGCTGCTTGTGGAAGTCCATTCTGGTCCTGGGCAACAAAAAATTAGCTACCACTTCTGCCAAAGTGGTGCAAACCAGCTGAATCCCACCACTGATCATCTCCCTTTGTCTGCTGTGTTAAATAGCCATCTTCTGGTGCAGCCCTTCAAGAAGGGCGAGGCTGCCTAGTGAGGCTGCCTCCTCACTAGTAATCTGGCTGGCTGCTCCTGCCTTTTCTCTGCCCTACTTATTCCTGGATCAGGTGCAGAAGGCAGTTCCTCTTCCTCATTGCCAACGGGCTAAGCTGCATGCTTTCCCCACCTGAAGTCCCAGGACTGTCCTGCTGCAGCTGTGTTTTAGCCAAATCACTCTCAGACAGCTGCTTGGAGCCATTGACCAAGTCCCCTCCTGATGTGCCCAGAACTGGTTCATCTTCCTCTAAGCTGACTTCTTCGAGGTATCTGAGGAAATGTCCAGAGGAGTCATCACAGATAGGGACAAAAACAGGAATGCATTAGTGACAACCAATATGTACCCAGACAAAAAGCACTTGGTGGACTCTTCCAGAAAGAGGGGCCTATAATTAGTTCTTACTTCTGTCCTTTCTTCATTTCCCTGGGGTCCAAGGGCTGAATAGCTGGCCTACTTGGTGTCCACCTGTTGCTGGTGGATGGCAGGTCAATGAGCAATTCATCCACAATGTGATTGTGTTGATGAGTATCTGGATTTGACATAAGGTAATAGGAATCTCAGATTTAAATCCATTCGTAGCCACAGAAGTTCACTTGGAGCCAGTCACACATTTTCAGCCTAACTTGCATAACTGTATCATGTATCATATGCAGTATGTGGATCAAGAAATCTTAATTACTGTGATTCATACCCTTATCACCATGTGATTAGTTTACTACAGCTCATTCAACATAGAGCTTCCTTTGATGATGACTCAAAGATTACTGTTGATTCAAAAGACAGAAGGCAGGATGCTATCAGTGGATTAAATTAAACTGTATAATTCTTTGATCGCTACATAGGCTACCAGAATTGATTCTGGATTCAATTCAAAGTGTTGGTTATAAACACTGAGGTCTTACATGGTTTAGCTCCTGGGAACCTATATGACCATCTGTCCCAGGCAGATTCAACTGATTTGTGCATTCTTCCTGGGAAGGTGTGCTGTGAGTTCCCACTCCATCTGAAGTGAAGACAACATCTGAACTCAACTCCATCTGAACTCAACCAAACTAAACAAACTGTTTCAAATAATTACTGTATTCTACTTAATTTTGTCTTTAAATGAGATAATTGATAAAAAGTAAACACTAAATTATAATATTTTTGAAATGTAAACTTCTGGGAAGATTTGTGGACTTTACAAGAGATTGACTGCCTATCTCTGGTCTAATTTCCTTCAATTCTTCTAGTCTTTAACTGGTCCTTTCAGATGCTTCCCTAGTCTTGTTTTTGGTCCCTAGAGTGAAGCCAACAATTGACTTGATGCCTACCATGACTTGAGCTTAGTAAAACTTTGGTGCCCCAATTGAACATTGTTGTGGAGGTAGTAGTGATCATCGTTTATCTGTCCTACAATCCTCATGAATTCTAAGTGGCTTACATAAGTAAATATGTCCAGTCCATTCAATCTTTGTTTTCCAGAATTCCGTTGGATAATAATGTTTGTGCCTCCCTTTTTTCCATCTTTCAGTTCCTCCTTAATAATCAGTTCCTCCTTAATAATCATCCCAGGAAAGGTGGAGAATTTATTCAGGGCAACATTGTCAGAAATAGCTGTCAAACTCCTTTGGAAGAAATGGTCCAAAATACCGTCATTTTAAAAGCTCGATACAGTGGAAAGTGCCCATCCCACTACAGTTTCCTTCTAGCTATTAAGCCGCTAAAAATAAGGGAAGGGCAACATTGCTTCTTTCCCAGCCCTAAAATGAGGATTTGCAGCTGGACCACTCAAAAATCCATGACGTACTATACTTTCTTTCCCCTTAAAGAGAGAAAGATACTGTTTGTGTGTCTAATGTCCAATTACATGATTCTCTCCACATTTTTGCTTTGCACACTAATCTGCTCAGTGAGAGAATGTGTTGGCAGCTGCCTGATGATTTGAACCTGCCTTTGATTCTATTAGCTCTGTGTCAAGGACATTCCAAGCAATGTTAAGGGTAAAAGTTATTTTTCGCTCATGAAAGCTGAAATCTGGTCCAATATATGCGAAGTTCACAGTTCAAAGAAGTTGCTGTATGAAATAAAATAATACAAGAAAGATCAAGCTTCAGGGGATTATTTTATGAGCATGAAACTGAACACATTCACCTCAGAGAAATAATCAAATTTGGGTTTTAGTCAAATTTGGCCAAAAGAAACTCTGTTGTTTTAACACAGTTTAGTCATTCATTGGGAGCTAAATTTTTCCTAAGTTCAGCTTGGCAGTTTTGCTATGTCCACTTTTGTGGATTTTTCTGACCTTACTCTTTACTTTCACTTCCAATTTAATACTAGAGGAAGGAAAAATGAAACAGAACTCACTGAATCTCAACAGACTGTGTTTTCCCCATATACATTAAAATGATTGTTTCATTGGAGTGAAACTTGAACACAGCTACAATTTCCTAATAACCTTTTACTTTTTCTCTGCACCTGGTATTCTGGATTCTTTCTCTCTCTCTCTCTCTCTCTCTCTCTCTCTCTCTCTCTCTCTCTCTCTCTCTCTCTCTCTCTCTCTCTCTCTCTCTCTCTCTCTCTCTCTCTCTCTCTCTCTCTCTCTCTCTCTTATTTTTGCTTTTCAGTTGTTACTTTGAATGGAGGCTTGAAGCTTTGATGAAGTTCCAAGTACAGATGCCAGAAGGACCTCAGTTTCCTAGGAAGCATTGCCAACTTCAGCAGTCATTAATTTTATGTGCCAATTTTTCATTTGGAGGATTTTCTGTCCTCAAATCTAATGGGCAACTTTAGCCAAATGGTGAATGCTTTTTAAAAAAGGAGAAACCAAACTGAAAAGCTCTAGCTTGCTATTACACAGATTTTTTAAAAAAAATAATAATAATATTTTGGATACATTCTAATCAATCTTTCAGAAAGTTCACATCCCCTTCAATAGACCATTTAGAGAATGGGATTAAAAACAAATTATTTTTTTCTTTTGACATAATTCAACTTCTTTTTTTTCCAAGGAGTGGGAAGAAAGAACTGTAAAGAAACTTTTTTGGGATTCCGTAGATCTCATCCAGGAGAGGTTTACCTATTTTGTCATTCTAGAGGTGGCCCCAACTTGGGAACATAACCAATCAAATAAGCTTTTGCTTCTTATCTATTACTAGAGAAGGAACAATAAATAATTTGTATGTAAAGAAAGAAAGGTTTTTACCACTCTTAAAATATATATTTTAAGTATACACTATAAAATATATAAATAGAACATATTTGCTATTTATATTAATAAAAGTAATATTTACACTGATATTTAAATATAAATATTTAATGTTTAATATATTGTAATTTATTAAAAAGTAAAAAAATAGGAGGATTAAGTATATTCACCACCTTGAATTATTTATAAAAAAATAGCAAAGACAGGATTAAAATACATAAATAAAAATAATCTGATGGAAGCACATAGTATTTATAATATTATTATATTCATTAAAAGTTATAGACCCATCATTGCAAAGTATGAGGAAGAAGCAGATTTTAATAATACCAATTCTTTCAAGATAGAGACTATGCAAATAAAGTAGACCCCAGAGTGTAAAGCAGCAATGGGAACCTATAGCTGCCAGATATAGCTGGAGTTATAATTAAGCAACATCTGTGGCTTTCTCTGTTGGCCTAAAGCTTGAGTTTTCTCATGGTACAATCTGGGACTCTGGGATGTGGAATCAAAGAATCCCTGTATCCCGCCAGTTCTCATCATGGCTTCAATCAAGGCTTTCACTCCATGAATCTTAGTAAAAGGAGAAAGTAGACCATGTTGTTCTCCCTAGTAACATCCTTTCTAATATAGTATTCCCTGATGATAGATAGCAGGGACAATACTGGTTAATTTTGACATATTGGGGCCAATTTGCCAGAAATGCAATTGAAGTCCAGTTTCATCACAAACTTGTATTCAACATATGTCCATCAACTAGCAGATACAAAGCGTATACCAGTACAGTTAAAGATACAAATTCTGCTAATGCTTCGTTATTTTTGTAAAACTTTATATTTCGCTTTTAGTTTTCCCATTCTGCCAAATCTGTCTGTAATGCTATGGTTCTAGAATTATTTTAGAGCAGATTTTGAAAATAGAAGCGAAGGGAATTATTCTCTCCCTCCCTCCCATTCTGCCAATGAGTTAACTTAACTTAAATTCTACACAGATTTGCCCAATCTCAGTAACTCTGTTTTATGCGATGCAACATGTATTTACTAACGCTATAAATCAAACTGTACATTGGGGGGGGAAACAAAGTTCAGAATTTTATCCAGTTGCTTTGCCATTCCAAATCACTTTTCCAGATAGGTTGGCTAATATTGCTTAATTCAAAGCATAATTTAAATCTAATTTAATGAAAAGTATACAATATCAGAGATCTTCCCATCAACACTCAGCACCTGGCAGTAAATTATGCAGAGACATAATCATTTGGTCACATGTTTCTACCTTTTAGTGACATTCATTAGATATGTTTAAATTATAGCCATGATTTCTAAATTTGCAACTAACCCCATCATCCCTCTGTTTTTTCTCTGTCTGTCTTTGCATAAGTGCTTGTTTGTACATGCACAGCATTTTGATATAGATCAGATTCATTGGGGGGGGCGGGATTCTGATGCAATTTCTTTTGCCTGATGTGTACATTGTATTTCCAAGTTCTGCTTTTTAATAATAAAGACACTGTGCTTTAGGGACAAATTTTTCCAGATGGTAGATGTGTATGAATTTATAACTTTCTGCTGATAGACAATATATATAAGAAATATAATCTAACGTTACCTTTAATTTACTTGCAGGGGTTGCAGTAACTTGCTGAGTTGATTATGCCTTTCCTTAGAATTAGCATAGGAAATAGTTTCTCCAGAATCAAATACAATTCTTTCCATTGTATCTTTCTGATATCAATAGGTGAAACACAAAGCTTATTTTGAAAGATTTAATTCTGAATCAGTAAGGATGTCCTTCAGTAAAAGCCATAACTCCATAAACAACATAATTCATCTGCCATATTATATTTCTTTCATTGTGTGTAAAAATACAGAGCCATGTGCTTTTCATTTCACTCCATAGACCCCCTACTAAATTATAAACGTGAAGGGATTGTAGCAAAAAAATCCAGGGACAACTTAATTCGTTGAGGGGGGGAGGGAGGAGAGGATAAATGACATTGGAGAAAAACTACACTTTGTCTTGTGGGACAGGCAAAGTAAAACAAATACAGTACATTTGCTTTGGACTTACATAAATACAAAGGTAAAACAAAATGATCTAAGCTATTGCAGCATCTTTTCTGTTCAGCAAAAGCCATGGGCCATATCAGGGGGAGAAAAATTGTCTGCTCTCTGTAAACAATTTTTTTTTAATTATTGTCCTTCCCTGCCAAAATTTGGAAACCAAAGGAAATGAGGAAAATCAGGCAACTGTGCAATGAATCTTTATCATGTTCATTATATTTGCTTCCCTATTCTCTCTTCCTCACCCCCATGAAAAAAGTTCCCTTTTTATTATACATTTCTAAAGTTGCTTTGTTCAAGTTCACACTTTATATTGTTGTTGTGTTTTTAAACTGAATTAAAGTTGTGTTTTTGAACTGAATTAAAGTTTCTTTTAACTTTTTTGTTGTTCCAATCTATTTGGTTGAGCACATCTCTAATGCTTTGGTTTTCAATTTCTAAAAGGATTATGGATATTTATGGAGATACTGATTTTTAGAAATTGATGGCCTACACACATTCTAATGTTTGACCATCAGGTTCAGCTCTTTGTTCTGGGCAGGAATCCAAATTAAATCTTCCATAACAGATGGCTGTCCATCTACTGGAATGCTGTGCATATAATTTACTTGCACTTCAGTAAGGGATTTGATAAAGAAGACCACAACCTACTACTTGATAAATTAAAAAATGTGGGTTAGACAGTATCACCACCAGATGGATTCCTAACTGGCTGACCAACTGCATTCAACTTGTAGTCCTCAACGGAATTGCATCTACATGGAGGGAAATATGCAGTGGGATACCCCAAAGCTCTGTTTTAGGCCCAGTACTCTTCAACATCTTTATCAATGATTTGGATGAAAGGATAGATGACACCAAGTTGTCAGGAATAGCCAACACTCCAGAAAAAGATAGGCTTAAGATACAGAAGGATCTTGACAGACTTGAAAATTGGACGCTATCTAACAAAATGAAATTCAATGGTGAAAAAAGTAAGGTTCTACATTTAGGCAAAAAAATCAAATACACAGGTATAGTGTAGGAGGTACCTTGCTCAATAGTAGTAACTGTGAGAAGATTCTCGGAGTCCTAGTAGACAATCACTTAAATATGAACCAATGTGCTGCTAAAAAAGCCAACACAGTACTAGGCTGCATTAACAGAGGGATAGAATCAAGATCACATGAAGTGTTATTACTACTTTACAATGCCTTGGTAAGGCCACACTTGGAATACTGCATCCAGTTTTGGTCACCACGATATAAAAAAGATGTTGAGACTCTAGAAAGAGTACAGAGAAGAACAACAAAGATAATTAGGGGACTGGAGGCTAAAACATATAAGGAATGGTTGCTGGAATTGGGTATGTCTAGTTTAATGAAGAGAAGGAGTAGGGGTGACATGACAGCAGTGTTCCAATATCTCAGGGGTTGCCACAAAGAAGAGGGAGCCAAGCTATTCTCCAAAGTACCTGAAGGCAAGACAAGAAGCAATAGATGAAAACTAATCAAGGAGAGAAACAACCTAGAACTAAGGAGAAATTTCCTGACAGTTTAAAACAATTTATCAATGGAAAAACTTGCTTCCAGAAGTTGTGAATGCTCCAACACTGGAAATTTTTAAGAAGTGATTGGGCAACCACTTGTCTGAAATGGTATAAGGTTTCCTGCCTGAGCAAGGGATTGGACTAGATGAACTCAAGGGTCCCTTCCAACTCTGTTATTCTGTTATTCCAACTCAAGGTCCCTTCTAACTCTGTTATTGTGTTATTATGTTACTGCTTGTAGCTTGGAGACTTTGCAAAGGATGGAGCCCTCTTGCACCCTATTCCCTCTATTATGGACCTAATAGACACAAACACAGATGGTAAGGAGATTCAGTCAAATACAAAATATAATTCATCTGATACTATTAAAGAAAAGATGTCACTTAAAACTGCAAATTTCATTAATCTAGATCCCAAAATCAAATGAAAACATAAACCGTCCAGTGTTTCCAAATGAAATAGAATTCTCTCCATATTAGATTTTGAAAATCTTCATCCCATAAAGTGCAACAAGTATTTTAAAAAGACAAATGCAGGCCGTCCTTGACTTATGACCACAACCGAGCCCCAAATTTCTGTGGCTAACAGAGACATTTGTGAAGTGAATTTTGCCCCATTTTACGACTTTTCTTGCCACAGTTGTTAAATGAATCATTGCAACTGTTAAGTTAGTAATACGGTTGTTTAAGTGAATCTGGCTTCCCCATTGACTTTGCTTGTCAGAAGGTCGCAAAAGGGGATCACATGACCCCTGGATATTGCAACCGTCATATGCCAGTTATCGTGCATCCAAATTTTGGTCATGTGGCCATGGGGGAGTCTGCGACGGTGAAATGTGAAAAACGGTTATAAGTCCTTTTTTTTCAGTGCTATCATAACTTTGAGTGGTCACTAAATGAACTATTGGATGTCAAGTACTACTTGAATCAATAAATTCAGTATAGCTGTTCATATTATGAAATCCCAGAGAGTTTCTGTTGATCATTTTGTGTTTAAGCATATTGAACAGCATTTCTCTAAACGTTTAGCTGTTATAAAATCCGAAAAACAAAGAGACATAATGGAGAACAGAGATTCATTTATGGACCATTTCTGTGTTCTAATAAAAGCCAACTCAGAACTTCACTGGTGTATTTGTTATGCTTTTATCCTCTTTATGTTGACTTAACCTACCGGTTTTGCTGCAGGAATTTCTTTCACACTGTTCTATTTGTCATTCTTTGGGTTTCCATTCGAAGTGATTGGGCAATAGACTTAGCCAAAAAAGCACTGTGGTTTTCAATAGACCCCTAGCACTGAGGTCAGGCCATGGAAGCAAACCTGAAAAGGGCATGGGAAAATATGAAATATCAAACCATATTAGATCTTGAAGTAAGCTATGACAATGAGCTTACAGGATAAAATATACGTGATTTCCTCAAATGGTATTCCTGCTGGGGTTTGTTTTTTTTTAACAATTGCTTGTTGTTTGAACAGCCTTTTAAGTACTTTGAAAGAATTTTGCGTGGCCAAAGACCTTTTCGCTACTGCCAATTTGCTTAGTAGTGAGGGGGGAAAGAAATAGGCTGGATCAGTAGCATGTCTGAAGAGGAGTTCCTTCACAGAAGATCTGTGCTGGAAGAAAGGGGAATGCTGGGCTTAGCTAATTTCCAGCCTTCTAGGCCCAACTAAGGAAAAGTATCTACTCACCCCTAGAATCAAGTCTTCCACAATGCTGTGGAAGTTGATACTGCAGAGAGTCAAGATGGTAGCCATAACCATGCAAAGGAAATCCTGTCCCTTTTTCACATGCATCTCCCTGATTTTTGTTGAGAAACTTCCAGTTTTCTTGGCTCCTTCTCTTTTTCTATTCCACGTTATGAAATTACCTCAATTATAACTGTAATTAAATATATAATTTCAATTTAATTATAGTTATAATTCAAAATATAAATGAACGTACATAGAAATCATCCATTCTTGTGAATGGACAATTTATGTGTGTATGTATATGTATGTGTATGTGTAAAGGTAAAGGCAAAGGTTCCCCCGCACATGCGTGCTAGTCATTTCCAACTCTAGGGGCCGGTGCTCATCTCCATTTCAAAGCCGAAGAGCCAGCGCTTGTCCGAGGACGTCTCCGTGATCATGTGGCCGGCATGACTAGACGCCAAAGGCACACAAAACGCTGTTACCTTCCCACCGTGGTGGTCCCTATTTTTCTACTTGCCTTTTTACGTGCTTTCGAACTGCTAGGTTGGCAGAAGCTGGGACGAGTAACAGGCGCTCACTCTGTTACACAGCACTCGGGATTCAACCCGCCAAACTGCCGACCTTCTGATCAACAAGCTCAGCGTCCTAACCCACTGAGCCACCACGTCCCTTTTATGTGTATGTGTATGTATATGCAAAAGAGAAATGAATTTTGCATGTTTGTGTACACATACATAGACACACACAGGCAAAAAGGAAATGCATGATGTCATTTTATTAGTGTTTTTTTTTAAAAAAGCAGCTTTTTAAAAAATGGATAACGTACATATTTCTTAAATCTTTAACGTCCAAAATTCCAGCCTCTTGGCTATTCTCAAGCTCTCAAGCTCTCCTCAAAAACTGTCAAATTCTGTACTTTTAGAATGTAATTTAAAATAACATTGCCACTGTTAATGCGAAAACATCAATCCAGGCATGACCAAATCACAGTTTCATATAAAATATGAATATCCTCAGTAAGGCATGGCGGGAAGTGGTAAATGGCCTTTGAATACCTATGCCAAGATCTAGATGAACTGGCAAGAAAGTTTACCCCTGTTAGATAATAGCTAATCTTTTTCTGATGAAAGTGCTTACTCAGCACAAAAGGAATAGTTTTCCTTTCTTTTTTCCGAAGGGCAGTTTGGAAAGAAGTAAAGTAAGAGCTATGTGGAGAAACCTCACAGTGGGCTGCTTTTGTAACTTGACTAATGACTGGCTCTATACGTTGAAAGGCACAGAACAAGGAAAACCTGAATCTATGGCACATTCCAGTACTGTTCTATGGAGAATACATTTGATACACCTGATTCCTGAAAGTGTTGTATGTCAACACCGGAAAGAACATATAGCCCAATGGTATATGCTTTACCATTTGGCCCACCTCCAGGTAAGGCTGGAAAAACTGTGATCTCAAGCTCTGAATTTATTAGATTTTCCATACAAAACTGCTTTGCCAGGGGAATCAGAGCTTTCCTGTGTTGATCAAATCCTGATCCGTTGCTCCTTACCTTCTTTAACGTCACAAAAGCTTTCGGTACCCTTGAGTAGTGCTTAATCTTGATATAGGCTGGATGAAGGAAAAGGATGAAATTCAATCTGGGCAAGACGGAGGCACTATTGGATAAAAATAACTCAGAACTCCCCCAGAAAGATAGTTTGATAAGTAGTCCTTCATCCCCAGCTGTTACTAGTTTTGTGTTTATTTATATATATTTATTTTGTGTTTATTTATTTATATTGAAACATGGACCAGATGTGACCCTTCCTCAGCCAATCAGCCTCACAACAGTTATCCATGCCTTGTGTACAGCTTGCAATGAGGTTTACATGGGACCAACTTTGAAATATGTCTAGAATTTGTAGTGGTTGCAAAATACTGCTGCTAGGCTGCTGGCCAGATCAAGATACAGAAATCATAGACAGTTCTACTAAATATCTACATGGGTTACCAGCTGTCTGCCCAGACTAATTTAAAAAAAACCTAGTGATAACTTTTAAAGCCCTAAACAATTTAGGACCTGATGATTTGATGGAACCTTGTCCCACTATTCACAGTTACTCAGAGGAGGAGATGAGCTCTACTTTGACAGAAGTTCTACTATTATGCTACCATTGGTGTGACTTCTTAAGAAATTGCATTGAGCTCCCGGTCTTTAGGAAAACATGACACTCTCTCTTTCTTTCATGAAGCTTCCCATTATTAATTATTTTAGTGTCTCATTTATTCTGGTTTTTATTTTGATTGTATGAAGTTTGTTAGGTTTTATACTTTTTTAAAAAAATTAGTTGTTGTGTGATGCTTTAAACAGAAAATTAGATAGGAAGGGAAAAAAGATTAGGTTGATCAATGTTTGGCTCACTATAAAGCAACTTCCTTGTTTCTCCCATCTAGTTCTTTATAAACCCCGGGAGACAAGAAAAGTCAAGCCACTGGTCTTCATAGATCAGCAGGCATTTGACACAGACTCAACTCATGCCCCAAATAAAGGCAGGTTGATGAAAGAAGCCCAACTTCACCAAATACAGAAGGTTAATGGACATCCATGGTTCTTTGTAGTTATCCCTGGAACTCGTTAAGACCACCCCTGGATATTTTTGTTTGCATGTCTGAAAGAAATATGATCTCAACATGGAACAGGTTTCTCCATTTTCCTAAGACCATAAAAAGAAAAATAAATTGTCAAGAAACTTAAGATGCAAAGTGTAATAAGCTAACTAAGCGTAAGGTTACCTTGCAGGTTATGTTACTCTGTAACGGGAAGACAAAAAATCAGAAGGCTTACGTTAAACTAAATAAATAAAGGAATCTAGGGAAAGGAGGGAATTAAATGTTATCCCACCCACCATTCAAACTATCCTCCCCCCCCTGCCCGCCGGCTTGGCAGTAAGCTGAAAAAACAGTAAATAGAAAGTGAGAGAATTAGATGTGGGCTATGAACACCTTCATTTAATTTCAAATATGGCTTTCTGGAGATTGGCCTCTGATAAGGAGAGGAGCCAGCATGGAGCTCTGTGTATTTTCTTTTGGGGAAAAGAGTTATATAAGAGAAAGAAATTGAGATGACAAGTCATGTGGGATAGCTTGATATAATACAAGAGTAATCACGGATATTTGTGTACAACAGGAATCATGGGAAATTGTGGTGGAAAACAAATAAACACAAAGAAATGGAAGTTTTATTATAAGAACTGGAATGGATTGCACCATGTTACAACTGAAAGCATATTATTGACAACAAGAATCTGAGTTTGTTCCAAGTCAAGAATGTGGTTTCAGTATAATTCAACTATCATTTTACATCTTGTCCACATCTGAATGTTTTCTATTAGATATATCAAGAATATACGCTTTTATCCCCTTATTTGTAGATTGCCTCTAGACTTGATGCATTCGCCCATTTTTTTTTAACATCTATATGAAATATTGGGTGAGACTATCTGTCAGTTTGGGATGACTAATGGTGACTAATAAGCAACTAATTAGTTACTTCAGATGGCGACTAAGATTCCAGTCACCTTACATTTGGAATATTTCATAGCTCTCTCTATATGGGGCACTTACAGTTTCTTCACTTCCCTTGCAACCAGTTATAGATATCAACTTAGAGCTGTATTGTTGTCAGTGTCTTATGCTTGTGTGTAGAAGACTTGTGGGACTGAATAGGGCAAAACAAGCCCAAGGACTCCTGGTACTGCGTACTTTCCATGTTTAGTCATAAAGGGACTGAACCTCGCCATTCAAGACAGTTATGCAACCTGGAGGCTGTCTTGGACTCAAAGTTCCTATTCAAGGTGCAAGTGGCATCTGTGGCCAAGAGGGGCTTTGCACATCTCCATCTAGTGTAACAGTTTCACCCGTTCCTACATTGTGATGCCCTTCATATAGTGATTAATATTCTAGTCACCTTACATTTGGTCTATTGCATTACTTTCTATGTGGGGCACATATAAATAGTTCACTTCTCTTGCAAGCAGGTTTCATCTCATTAACATCAAACTCATTTGGCAGCAGAAAGATGAGAAAGCAATAGTAAACTTGTAAGTAATGCACATTCCTGGCTGGCATGAAAAAAGCTAATAGGGAGTGATCTCTCACTCTTTTAACAATTATTACTTACTCTTTTTCTTCTTTCTTTTAAATGGAAGGGTGGGTAAACAAAAAGGGAGCAGAGAACATAAAAGGAAGGTATTTCTTCAAACATTTATCAGTGAAATAGGTACCGCTCTCTTAGTCTCTTCTACTTTTAAAACACCCTAGCAATAGCAATAGCTCAGTGCCTAGATTACCCAAATTACTCAAGATGGTCATGCGATCAATCAATATTCCATTTTAATTATTAAATTATCTTCATATCTGTTTTAGTCTGTTCAATACTCATCAGCAAAAACAGTCAGCTATACAGCAAATCAATAAATAAAACAAGCACTCCATAGGCCCCAAACTCCAATGTATTCTGAAAAGAAAACTGTGCAAATCCAGACTTCACACATAGCTTTCCTTTTCTGCAAAATTATTTCCTGAACTATTTCCTGATCTCTCTCTTTTTTTTTTTTTTGAATGATTTCTTTGAATTGACCTGCAAACTTTCTTCCCTGAAGGAACGTTCAAAGAAATCATTCAGGAAATCGTTCGACATTTGGCACAGCACTACTATGCTTATTTAAGTTTAACAGGTAAAATAAACATTCAGAAATAATAATCAGAAGAATGATTTATTACATGCATTTCCAAAGCCACAATATATAGATGATAGATGATAGATAGATAGATAGATAGATAGATAGATAGATAGATAGATAGATAGATAGATAGATAGATAAAGAGAGAAAGAGCTAGAGAGAGAGAGAGATTGAGATAGATAGAGAGATGATAGAGAGAGAGAGAGATGATAGATAGATAGATAGATAGATAGAGAGATAGATAGATAGATAGAGAGATAGATAGAGATAGATAGATAGATAAAGAGAGAAAGAGCTAGAGAGAGAGAGAGATTGAGATAGATAGAAAGATGATAGAGAGATGATAGATAGATAGATAGAGAGATAGAGAGAGAGAGAGATAGATAGATAGATAGATAAAGAGAGAAAGAGAAAGAGCTAGAGAGATTGAGATAGAGAGAGAGATTGAGATAGAGAGAGAGATTGAGATAGATAGATAGATAGATAGATAGATAGATAGAGAGAGAGAGAGAGAGATAGAGAGATAGAGAGATAGAGAGATAGAGAGATAGATAGATAGATAGATAGATAGATAGATAGATAGATAGATAGATAGATAGATAGATAGATAGATAAAGAGAAAGAGAAAGAGCTAGAGAGAGAGATTGAGATAGAGATAGAGATAGATAGATAGATAGATAGATAGATAGATAGATAGATAGATAGATAGATAGATAATAGATAGATAGATAGATAGATAGATAGATAGATAGATAGATAGATAGATAGATAGATAGATAGATAGATGTGGAGTTTTTTTACTAGATCTTGGACTATAAATAAATAAATTGATTTGGTATCACTGTGTATGTACAGTATAAAGAAACGTCTTTTATTTGATGTCACCAACTTTTTTTCTTTCAGTTTTATGCCTTGTTGTATTTTTTTATCTTTTTTATTGCACACACATATACACATATTTTGAGTAATATAATCATTGATGTACAAGAAATATATACAGTATCCAAAATATATACCCATCCATCTTAAACAGGTATCTTTGGGCGACAAAGACCTCATAGAAACCCAATGGTTTTTTTAAAAAAACAAAAAGAATTAAAATAATCCAATGCAAGAAAAGACATTACAAGTACATAGTCGTCGACTTACAACCATGTGTTTATCTACCTTCGAAATTACAGTGGCACTGAAAATAAGTGGCTTATGGCTGATTCTAGCACTTACTACTGTAGCAGCATCTTCACAGTCATGTGATCAAAGTTCAGTCAATTGGCAACGGGTTTGCATTTATAATGGATGCAGCATCCCAGGCCATGTGACTGCTATTTGCAACCTTCTCAGTTGGCTTCCAGCCAGCAAAGTCAATAGGAAAGCTGGATTCACTTACCGGTAAATGGATAGTTCACTTAACTGCAGTGATTTGTTAAATGACCTTGGCAAAAAAGGTCGTACAACTGAGCATGACTCGCTTAACAACCACTTTGCTTAGCAGCAGAAAGCCTGGTCCCTTACGTCCTATTGTGGACTTACGTCCAGAACTACTTGTGCTGTCTATTTTGCCAAATAACTCTTTTGAGTTATTTGTGCTTTACTCAAGAAGCAGGCGAGACAGCAAGTTAACAGTTTAACTTTTATTCGGAACCAGGCAAAGAACAAGGGAACAAGACATCTATTTATACTGACAGCTGCCGGCGGCTTGACCAATCAGGGGTGAGTCTGATCCCGCGCCGTAGTCTCCGCCAATCGGAGCCGTCCGGTTTTGACAGCTCGGAGCTGTCATCTGTAGCGCGTGTTGAACTGTCAATTGTTGGCGCTTGCGCGGTTTCGCCCGGCAGCTTTTGACAGCTGTCAAAAGCTGCCGCGGTTTTACCTCAGCCCTTGTAACTTCTGTTTAACTCACTATAATAACAATTAGTAAATACACAACACCCCTTCCCCCTCCCTCTGATTGAGTTGAATTTACCCCAACTGTTTCTTTTTTGGGTTTCCCCATTCGTAGTCTTTCAGGTATGTGGGAGGTTTCTTTAATCTCTCGGAGCGCCGGGGGGTAGTCTCGGTAGTATGTTCTGGTTCTCTTGGTGCTTCTTGGGTTGGCTCCGGGGGTGGGGGGTTTGGCTCTGCTGGATCTGCGTTGATTGGAGTGGGGTGTTGAAATGGTATGTTCCGGTCAGGGGAGTTTTGGCGTGCCAGTCTTTGCGCCGGTGCTTCTGTCGGTATTTCGTCGTCACCCCTTCCCCCTATAGTTTGAGGACTGCGTTGGCGTAGTTGGTCTATGTGTCTGCGGATGTGTATATTTTGTCCGATGTCAATGATGTAAGACAAAGGGCCTGTTTGTTCGATGACCACCCCTTGTGTCCATTTGTTTCCTCCCCCGTAGTTTCTCGCCCAGACAGCTTGCCCAGTGGTGAGAGTTCTATGATGGAGGGGTAGGTCTGGGTCTGGAGGGGATCTGTCTGGGTGGAGACGGTCCAGTCTGGTGGTCAATCTTTTGCCCCAGCGAAGCTCTGCTGGGGACTTTCCGGTAGTTGTGCAAGGCGTGGTGTGTTGGGAGAGAAGAAATTGTGCCAGTCGTTGGTGCCAGTTGCCGGAGATGATCTTGCGCAGGGCCTCCTTGGTTGATTTTACCATCACCTCTGCCAAGCCGTTCGATGATGGGTGAAAGGGAGCCGAGGTGGTGTGCCTAATAGAGTTCGCCGTTGTGAAACTCTGGAATTCGTAGGAGGTAAATTGGGGCCCGTTATCGGAAACTATAACATCAGGGAGGCCGTGAGTGGCGAATAATCCCCTTAAAACTTGTATAGTGGCCGAGGAGGTTGTATTGGCTACCGGCGCCACTTCGAGCCATTTTGAAAAGCTGTCTACGACAATTAGGAATGATTGTCCCTGGAACGGACCTGCATAATCTATATGAATGCGGGACCAAGGTGACTTTGTCGTTTCCCATCTATGTACGGGCGCCTGTGGCTGAGCTGCTCTAACCAGCTGGCAGGAATAGCAGCCAGCTACGTGTGCCTCAATGTGTTTGTCTATACCCGGCCACCACACATAGCTCCTGGCCAGAGCCTTCATTTTGACGGTGCCCGGGTGCCCTTCGTGGAGGCTATCTAGCACCTTAAGCCTGTGTTTGTCAGGGATGATTACTCTGCAGCCCCATAAGAGACATCCCTGATGGGTGGATAATTCCTTTTGTTTTAAGAAGTAAGGTTGGAATTGTGGTTCCTGGGGTGCATATTGCCAGCCCGTGGTGACATAGCCTAGGACTCTGCCTAGGATTTTGTCTCCCGCGGTAGCTGCGGAGATATCTTTGACAGTTAAGGGGCATTCTGGCAGTTCTGAGATAGCCAGTATCCTTCCAGCTGGTGCTGGGTCTGGGTCAACAATTGGCTGCGGCAGTCTGCTCAGGCCGTCTGCATGGTCCATGGTTTTCCCTGGCCTGTATTCTAGTTTGTATGAATAGGCTGATAGAAATGTAGACCATCTCAGGATGCGGGGAGATAATATTTGTGGTGTTAGCCTGTTTACTGTAAAGAGTCCTAATAGGGGCTTATGGTCAGTGTAAATAGTAAATGGTCGACCATACAGGTAATCATGAAATTTTTTTACGCTGGCCACTATAGCTAGAGCCTCTTTATCGATTTGAGCGTAATTCCGCTCAGGTTTTGACAGCGTTCTCGAATAGAACGCTACAGGGGTCTGTATTCCTTCTTTAGTTAAATGGCTTAGGACCGCTCCGATGCCGTACGGGGAGGCATCGCAGGCGAGACATAAGGGCAGCTGATCGTTAAACAGGGCTACCGTTGTGCTGCTGGAGAGTAAGTTTTTTAGGAGGTTAAAACTTTTATCATGCTCAGGGGTCCACGTCCAAGGTTTGCCCTTGTCTAATAATCTATGTAAGGGTTCTGCAATGGAGGCTTTATGCGGTAGGAAGGTGTGGTAAAAGTTGACTAACCCTAAGAAAGCCTGAAGTTCTTGTTTGTTTTTGGGGGTCGGTGCTGTTTTGATAGCTTTAATTTTTGTGTCCGTGGGGTGAATTCCCTTAGCGTCTATTTTAAAACCTAAGAACTCTGTTGAGGGCACCCCGATGGAGCATTTGTCTCTTTTTAATTTGAGACCGGCCTTCCTGAACCTTAGGAGTACCTTAGTTAGTTTGTCCGCTAGGTCATTTTCTGATTCCCCTGCAATTAGGACGTCGTCAAAATATGGGCAGACCCCGGGAATTCCCTTAAGTGTTTTCTCCATGATTTCCTGGAAGATTCCCGGGGCTGCAGAGATGCCGAATTGAAGGCGGTTAATTTTGAATGCTCCCTTGTGGGTGACTATTGTTTGAGCCAAAGCGGTGTCAGGGGTGACAGGCAACTGTAAATACGCCTGCGCCAAGTCTAACTTGGCAAATATGGCGCCTGACTTGATGGCCGCGAGGATGTCTTTGACAGCCGGTACCGGGTAGGCATGTGCGTTTAAAGCGAGGTTGAGGGTCGCTTTATAATCGGCACATAATCTAATTTGGCCGTTTGGTTTAACTGGGGTCACTATGGGTGTCTCCCACTCGGCCCCTTCTACCGGTTCGAGGACCCCTAAGTTTGTTAATCTGTCAAGCTCTGCTTCTATTTTTTCCCTCAAGGCGAAGGGAACCCTTCTGGCCTTGATTCTGACAGGCATCACATTTGGGTTCAGTTTAAGTGATACGGGCGGTCCCGTGTATTTCCCTAGTGAGCTGTCAAAAACGTCCGCGAATTGACAGCAGACGGATTCCAATTTTGACAGCTGAATGGCGTTGACACCTGTCAACGCTATTCCTAGTGCCTCAAACCAGTCTAATCCAAGCAGGCTTATTCTGTTTTCTTGGGTCACCAAAATAGGAAGGGATCCTTTAAATTTTTTGAACTCTACGGGGACGGAAGCTTTTCCCCGGAGTTTAATGGGCGTTTTCTGGAAGTCGGCTAGGCGGAGTTTGGTGGGTCTGAGGGCGGGCCTTTTCCTACTTCGGATACAAATGTCCCTGTACGTTTGCCATGAGATTAGTGAGACGGAGGACCCAGAGTCCACCTCCATCTCACAGGGAATTCCATGAATCCGGACGTCCACCTTGATTTTGGGCTTAAGAATGCTGTGGACTGTATGTTTCTCCGCCCTCCCCCTTACATTAGACACTGGGGTTCTGGGGCTGTGCCTAGCTCTGAGTGTATATGGGGCCATACCTTCGGCTGTCACCTCCAGGTCGTGCAGGTTTTCCCGGCTCCGGCTGCGGCACACGGCTTTGAGGTGGCCTGTCTTCCCGCACCCGTGGCATTTGGCACTGCGGAACCGGCACGTTGCCCTAGGGTGGCTTCCGCCGCAACTGGCACACTTCGCCCTGTTTGTCGGGAAGTTGGGCCCCCTCTGATTGTTGGCAGGGCCCCCCTTGTAGTTGCGTTGCATCCTCAGTTTCTCGAACCGCCGTTGCACCGCGTCAATATCTGAGGGGCCATCGTCGTCCTCAGACCCGCTGAACCTGCCGTCTTCCTGGTGCACGGACCCCCGTGGTCTGCTGTCCGGTACCCGTCGGTCGTCTCCGTGGCAGTCTTCGTATGCGATGACTTCCCTAGCCACATCGGTCATTGTCATTTCAGGCTTGGCGATCAGCTTCTTCCTCAGCCGTTCGTCCTTGAGCCCTATGACAATCTGGTCCCGGATTCGGTCTTCCAAATCCGGGAACCGGCACCGACGTGCGGCATGTCTGACCCTGGTTATGAAGTCATTTGCTGACTCGTCAGGAAGCTGGAGTTTCCGAGCGAAGTTCACTCTCCAGTAGAGTTCTGACTTGAGGGGCATGAAGTATTTACTCAGCCCCTCAGTGAGGTCTGCATAGGAGATGGTGGCGACCGGCTCCGGGGTGAAGATTCCCACAGCGGCATCATAAACGGCGGGGCCGCTGAGCCAGAGGAGGGCGGCCGCCTTGGCCCGGTCATCCGTGATCTTCTTGACTACCAGGTACCCTTCTACCTGGCCCAGATGCGATTCCCAGCCTTCTGGGTGGCGGGTATCGAATTCTCGAATGTGGCCGTGGTTTGTCATGCTGTCTGTATTTGAGGTGCCGCTGCTTGCGTTGAATGGAAGTTTGACTTCCAGTGACTTCAGCAAGTGACCAGCTCGGCTAAGGGAAAAAATCTCTTCTCCCCTTAGGTAGTGACTTCAGCTAAGCAAGCAGCATCCCATCCTCGTCGCCAGTGCTTTGCTCAAGAAGCAGGCGAGACAGCAAGTTAACAGTTTAACTTTTATTCGGAACCAGGCAAAGAACAAGGGAACAAGACATCTATTTATACTGACAGCTGCCGGCGGCTTGACCAATCAGGGGTGAGTCTGATCCCGCGCCGTAGTCTCCGCCAATCGGAGCCGTCCGGTTTTGACAGCTCGGAGCTGTCATCTGTAGCGCGTGTTGAACTGTCAATTGTTGGCGCTTGCGCGGTTTCGCCCGGCAGCTTTTGACAGCTGTCAAAAGCTGCCGCGGTTTTACCTCAGCCCTTGTAACTTCTGTTTAACTCACTATAATAACAATTAGTAAATACACAACAATTTGTAAAAAATAATAAAGGCGGGATAAATCCAAACCAAATAATAATAAATATGTCTCCCAGTCTAGCAGCTTATATCACCATTCCTTCTGGCACAAGGATAAAGCATTAAGTGAGTATGTGCATTATGCCAAACTATTCTGTGATGGTACCCAGAACTGACTTCCTGCCAACAGAAAGGGGCAAACATAGGGAAACTTTCAAAGAAACACAGTGGGGGCAAATAGGTTTTTTTCATAGATTGGTAGCCTCATTTACAGTAGCATCAGGGAAAGTCCATCTCCATTTGCAGACCTCCAGTCTGGTAAATCCCATTTGGAGATTCAGTGGTTTGTGGTGGGCGCTGCGAATGTGTTAAAGCTACTGTTTGTGGACTACTCGTGAAATAGTTTCCTACTTGAAATGCCAGAGGTGCTCTTAATTTTAGTGTTGAATAAGGCTGTGCATTGATTCCAAAGGAAGTGTTTTGGAATTGGTGTGAGTGCATCTCCATCCTGCTACTTATTTATACTGAAAGAGAGACGTGGCTGCTTTAATAAAGAGCAGATATGCTGCTGTAGGTATTAAATTCAGGAGCTGCAAATACTGCTGCCCCATGCCTGTCAGCCACTACAGTATCAAATTATAAGCAACCTAATTAATCTATAATCAATATATAATTTTTTAAAAATCAGTTTATAGTTGATGTCTTAATAAATTAGTATCATTAATATGTTATTAACCTTGGTCCAATCATGATCAAAATCTGGCTGCTATCTGATATAGAGAGCTGGCTGTTGGTTGAAATTATTTGTTCCAAAATCATTTTTCCAGGCCCTAAGCAAAATTGCAACAGATCAGTTACCACCTACATAATCCCCCAATCAACCTTTTCCTTGCAAAAAATATGTGTTTCCTAAAAAGCAAACAGTGTCAGTACCTATTTATCTCCAATACAACAGAAATAACATGTGAAGAACTTGGGACTTCAAGATGACTCTCTGAAAACTGAACAGAAAGGAATCAAATTTGCTATGATGGGGAAGAAAGTTTGAGTTCTGAAGAAAAAGCATTCCACAAAAAAAAAATCCTCCCTTCCACTAATTGGTGACTTCTCCAATCTAAGCCCCTCTCCTCATCCTTCATGGTCATATGATGTGAAACAGGAATGTTCAACTTGGCAACTTTAAGACCTATGGACTTCAACTCCCAGAATTCTGCCACAGCCATGGTGGCTGGGAATTCTGGGAGTCGAAGTCCACACACCTTAAAGTTGCCGCTATTGAACATCGCTGAAGTAGAGCATAAGAAGAAAACAGAAATTCAGCATAAGAAGAAAACAGAAATACATGGAAACGCATATTACTTTTTACACAAAAGAAAAAAGTCACACACACACACACACACACACACACACACACACCAATGGCCACTGCTGCTAAATAAGCTGGGAAGAATTCAAGAAGATGTACATAGACTTCTTCTGTTTTTAAGCTTCAATATCAGATGGGCAGCCGCGTAAACTGGACACACAAATAAAAAATATTTATCTATAACTTAGATAGTGAACCCATCCTCTTAATGGTCCATGTTACCCCCCCAAAAAAACCCAATATGCCTTTAAAATTAATATGAAAAGCACAGTAAAAGGCTGTTTCCATGCCTATCTTCAACATATACAAATCTAATAGAAACATATCAAATTGCTCTTCACAGTGGAAAAACTGAAAAAGAGATATAAAATTTGCACTCCTGCTCTGCAACTCACAGAATCATTGCAGAGCCCACTGTATTCTGATACTCCCACTATACCTTAATCAGCTAATTGTGTTTATGAACCAACATGGAGGAGAGAGAAAGTCTATAATTCTGCTATTTGACCTGTTTAATCATACGGGTCCCTCAATGAATCTGCATGTGAGGAGGAATAACAAGGAGCTGAAGGGAAGGGGGGGTGGGTAGAAAGGAAGCTAAGTAGCAGTAGCAAAAGAGACTACAGTTTATCATCCAACACTCCCTGTCATCTGTAGAGAACAAACAAAAGCCTAATTAGAAGCAGAAGATAAACAATCTGGCTCCTGAACTTGAGAGCAGGCACAAGCAAACATTGAAAGTTTTCAACCCTTCAAAACCATTCAGTGGGAATTTAAGTAATAAGTTGTTAGGTTTGTTCTGCAGAACTGTGAAACAATCTCTGGAGTTTGTCTTCTAGCTCTGAGAACAAAAAAAATGCTGGATACTTAATAAACTATTGTACATTCCTTTCCTGTGCCAGATTTTCACTGTACCAAATGTCTTTCTACATTGTTGAACCTCCTTAATATGAAGTGGAAATAGGCTTCTTCTTTCCCTTGTTCAGTGATGCCAGTAAATCAAGCTTTCTTTAAGACTTCGTCCTTTACTGAAAGTCTGAGAAACTTCACAGTAAATAACAGAGTCTTCCCAGCTGCCTGAAAAGGCAAGGCTGGCTTACAAAAAGCCCTATCAATAATAGGATGAAGATACTGATGTTTCCATGATTCCTTCTTCTCTTCTGGCATTCCCATCACAGGTCAACTGAGACAGTTGGCTGTTACCTTAATTTTGGGGTGCGTGTTATGGAACTAAAATTTTCTTTCATGCTAGCCAAGTAAACAACAAGCAGATCTTCTCTAAGAACAAAACAGAAGATAATCACTGTTTCTGGTTGCAGCAGTAATGAAATAGGTATCAGAA
Source organism: Vipera berus (assembly GCF_964194415.1). Lineage (NCBI taxonomy): Eukaryota > Metazoa > Chordata > Lepidosauria > Squamata > Viperidae > Vipera > Vipera berus. The sequence goes on along the minus strand of NC_138204.1, from coordinate 65,548,681 downwards.
TAATAAAATTGCACAGAGTGCTGGCTTGCACTGCCCATGTGATTACAGTGCCATTTTGACCAGAGCTTGACCAGAGCTTATTAAACTTAACATAGGAGAGGTCCAAGAAGCTGTAAATCAGGAGTGTCCAACCTTGGCAACTTTTACAGCAGGGATTTTCAACCTTGGCAACTTTAAAATGGTTGGCTGGAGAAGTCCTGCTGTAAACCACCCATCGAGAGATAGAGAAGTTCTACATTCTTTAAAAGGAGCCATAATTATTAAGTTATAGCATGCATTTTGCATAAGTATATTCTCCAACTGGAACATCACTGATTTCTAGAATTGCTCTTCAGTTAGTAGAAAGTATATTTAAAATAAGGTGTTCAATTACATACATTAGCATTTCAAAATATGCTGCAATTGAATATAAATTTCCTTGATGTGTTAAAAAAACCAGACCAAACAGAAAAGTGTTTCAAAAATCCAAGATGGCAATAATTGTTAGTGGCTTTCCACTTATTATAAACAAAATATATTGTGGCTTATATTATCCCTTCTGTGGTTGGGGCCTTGACGAGGTGAAGGGGCTTGTGTGGGTAGATCAAATCATGGGCTTATCGTCCGAGATTTATATATCCAGAAGGGTCTCCCAAGGCAAACAGGCTATGATGGATACCTCAAACTAGCACCGATCACATCTGTCAACCTGCATTGGATCAGCCTGATGGCTTATGGTCTATTCCAGGGATCTTCAAACTTGACCCTTTTATGACTTGTAGATTTCAACTCCCAGAATTTCTCAGCCAGGCATGCTGGCTGAGGAATTCTGGGAGTTGAAGTCCATAAGCCATAAAACAGCCAAGTTTGAAGAGCCCTGGTCTATTCCTTCCACATGCCAAGGTACCCATATTGGTTGGAAACATGCGGAAGAGGCCTTCATCCTGCAGTGGATAGACGATGGCTAAAATAATGATGATATTATCCCTTTGTGTGTATTTTATTTTTTATTTTTTACTGAAGTTAATATTTTTGCAGTATTTCCCTTCTACATTGAGGTTTCCATCTTCACAAGGAATCTAAATCATAAGGTATGGTTTTAAGACTCTTTTTAAACCGATTAAAATCCATAGACTTCAAACAGCAGAACCATATAATGGAAATAGTTGCACACCCTTCCCGCTTAGATTATCTCTGAGTCAAAGAAATTGCTCTCTTGGGTAAGGAGATGATGATGTACCCTCCGCATTAGTCATGATCATTTGTGTCTATCTTGTAATGTAGTCTATAATACACTGGGGACACAGCAAATGTGTACAGAAAGAAATCACAGTTCACATAGAAGTGAATACTCCATCATTAACCATGATGAAGATGGGTGGATCATAGACTTAAGTTTCATTCTGTATTTTATAAACCTAGAGGCTTCACAGTAACATCTTGCATTATCAGTTCATTACAAAATAGGTTTGCATCATAATGGCAGTTGTTCTCAAAAGAGTAAGTCCAAGCCAATGAGCATTTTTCTCCAAAAGCTACATTTATCTCTGAAAAAGATTCAAAAACTAAGACTTGATAGAACTTCATAATGTCTTTGCCAGTAGAGCCCGTTGTGAGATACCTAATATTAGCATTTGAGAGAGGGAAGGAGGGAGATCTGTGTCTGCAAAAGTTAGTGTACAAGATTCTCATTACTGTTAAAAATAGCAATTTTTTATAGCTAAAAGCAGTAATCCATTGTTATTGAGTGTGGCAACATTCCTATTGTCAATAAGTGCCCCTTTAAACTGAAGATAAAAGACAATCCGTATCTATTAATTCATTATATACTGCTATGTCATTCCAGATAAGATAACACTATATCATTCCAGACAAGTGGCTGTCCAGATTTCTTGCCAGTAATCTAGCTGCCACTGTCTCCACCAGCTTCCATTTCCAAAGGTAGCGCCATGTACAACATGCTACCTTAGTCCAGTTAAGTGGCAATGAAGACATGAATGAAGACCATCAATGAAGACCATCACTAGGACATAATGAGTTAATTTATATATTTTTTAAAAAAATATCTGAATTTATGTAAAATTAAGCCATGAAAATATATATTTAAAAATAGGAGTGGATGGATTTTATGCATGTCTGTATGAATTGTTTCCCCAAAACCATTTTTGGGGAAGGCTAGCCAAATTCTGTTCTGTTGCCAAGAGTTGTTGGTGGCTTTTACGATATAGTCTGAAATCTGAACTATATCCATATAAATATTGTGTGTCATATGATATTGTATACTTATTGCAATTCATTGTTCAAGGTTCTGCAAGCCCTCTATGCTTCCTCACTATTTTTCTTGTAATTGCATTCACTTTTTTTTAAGTATGTTTAGTCTCCGAAAATCTAATCTAATTAATCTAATCTTTATAAAGTGAATTCATTCACTATTTACAGCATTTTCATGTCACCAACTCCACCAGGACTGACAGTGGTTTACAAAAAAGCTAAATGTAAAATCCATGAATCTGGATGAAATTGCTCACAGTAAATAAACGGAAGCATTTGAAACATACTGCAGCTAGACACATTATTTTGCCAGGGTGTGTTTCCTTGAGAAGAAGCATCATCCTGTTCTCCTGTAGGTACACACACTTGCAACAATCACTCTTTACATTTAAAATACATTACTGATTTTCTTCTTTCTTAAATTACAAGAAAACCACTTCCATTTAGGGACAGGGTCAAAACCTTAACAAGACAGGACAATGTAGCAGTTGTGATATGAAGCGAACCTTTAAACTACATGTAGCTGATGTTAATTAATTCCCTTTGGTGAGTAAAGCACTACAGATGCATGGTGTCTATGGTTATAAATATTCGGTCTGAAAGACAAAGTAACATAATGTAACTACGGTAAAAATACAACAACACCAACAACAAAAGAGTAGTTTTAAGACTTTAGAGGGGAGCGTTGATTATAATATTACCAGGCTTCTCATACCTCACACCAGATTTCAACCATCAGTTGACATCACCTGGGTTGTTCTCAGAAGTAGTTGCTGATGGACCGATAATGAATGATACCCCCAAATTCTGCTTCTCTTTCAGATTAAGATTAATGGCAATTCAGGGAAAAAGCATTGTTTATTTATTTACCAAACTCATATGCTGCCCATCTCGCCGAAGCAACTCTAGGTGGCTTAAAATTATCCAGACAGGTGGGATGAAAGGGGTCTACAACAACTCACCAGAGCCAATTTGCCCTGGGCCAACTTGCCATGTGAGAAGTCACCATGGCCAACTTGCTGTGGGACAACTTGCCATGGGACAAGAATTACAGCAATATAAAAAAAAATTAAAAAATAGCGGAATTGAACCATTAAAGAAAGGATGCCAAAGGAGGGACAAAATGAAATGTAATTTACACAAATTAAAATATTTTAAAAATTATTTTAAATGATCAAATTGAATAGTTGAATTGTCTTGCAGCAAGTTAGCCTGGGGCAGGGGTCTTCAAACTTGGCCCTTTTATGACTTATGGACTTCAACTCCCAGAATTCCTCAGCCAGCATGCCTGGCTGAGGAATTCTGGGAGTTGAAGTCACAAGTCATAAAAAGGCCAAGTTTGAAGACCCCTGGCCTGGGGCAAGTTGGCTGCAGCAAGTTGTCCCATTCCAGGATAAAAGGTTTTTTTAAGGAGGGAGGGGTGAACCATGGCATCAATAAAAGGTCCTGGAAATGTCCCCTCCAGAATTTTTTTACTCCCTGAACCCACCTAGTTGTCACATTCCTAAAGGCTTTCACCAACCAGGAAAGGCAGGAATCTAAATGACAGGTGGTTGCACTGACAGCATCAGAGACCCCGTCCACTTTATCAAGTCCAACAGAATCAAACTGTTCTCAGATAGCCAGGTAAGACCTTTTCCTGCACCACACCTGGATCCTAACTGGGAATGTATTCAAACAACTTTATCCATCAGGTATTCAACAAATTGTTCTGCACAGCCCTGAAGATGATCACCTTCCTTATTTATTCTTCCTTAAGTCAGGTTAAGATTACCCTTATATACTTTTCCTGTGCAATATTTTCCAACAATAATGTCAGAGTTTGCTGCTTTATGTCTCCTCCCTAACCTCCTTCAGGCACCAAAGGAATGCATCTATTTTCATTGTACATGAATGAAGATCAATATAGGCAGGTAGATCTTTCACCCAAGCACTATATCAATTTCTCACAACCCAGTAAAGATGCTTGGATTCACCAATGCATAGTGTCCACGGTGGTAGCTAGGGTGATGAATAACAATGTTGCCTGGGATTTTGTTCTGACTGTAGAGTCTAATGAACAGATAATGATAGGGCAATCTTTTGCATGCCTTCTGGCACCTACAGGATGGATCTATACACCATCTGGTTCTGTAGGGAGGGGGAAATCGATATAAATGTGAATAGCTGCCTTAGAAAAATGGTCAATACCTTATTGATGGAGAGGGTGATGCCTGCAATCTTGCAAGAGGCTGTAGTGTGTCCCTCATTAAAAGGCCTTTTCTTGATTCCACTGATTTCTGGGGAAGGTGGTGGGGAAGGATCTACAGATCACCCTGGAAGAAGTGGGTTACCTAGCTCAGATTCAAAGGATCAAGAATCTGGTGGTACCTTTTCTAATTAAGTTCTATCAAAAGGCATAAGTTGCAGTTCACTTCATCTGTTGCATGGAATGGCGAGGTTGCTGTAGGGTTTAGGGTGGGTGAGAGGCAGAAAAAGAGAGGGCACAAGGGAGGGGCAGATGCAAGTTGTATGTGGGGCAGTCTATTTGCTTGATTGATGGCCAAAATGAGGAAAGTGCTGATTGTAAAAGGAGTTTCACTTATTGTTTTGAGCATATGACCATGCATAAACACAATCTGCCTTAGTTTAATGCTGCTGACTGATTGTTTTAATATATGTTTCTACTACCAGTGTTTTATTTTGAATATAAACTGCTATGAGTCCAATTAGACTTAGCAGCATAAAAACCTAAAGTCATAAACATGGCGTCAGCCATTAAAATGAAAATGTTTATAAGGATTTCAGATAATCATAAAAAAGATTGGTCTCAGATCATTGCTGTTACAATCAGCACAGTAATAGCATAGGTTACAAACTGCAAAGGGTTGGGTTACTTCCCTGCTTTTACTACTTCTCTAGCAAATATTTTGGTGAAAGGAGGAGGAAACCTGAGTAACTCAATGCAGTGAGCATAACACAGATTGTTAATTTTAAGTATAGTGAGATCACAGCAGGCTTTGATTGAGAGGAGCCAAAATAAACGTGAAATCTTGGCCTTTTAAAAAAGGATAGACCACATCCTTCATTGGGTCGCCAAATGGTTCCAAGATTTCATCACAAAATGCCATCAAAGGATGCCTTTCTCGAGGTATACAGTGGCTGAAAGGTGAGGCAACAGGATATGCTGCTGATACATGTTGCCGTTTTGTGTTGATTCTTTGTGTGTTGTACAATCACCCCAAATTTAGCAGACACAAGGAAAACATGGATCAGGATGTCAGAGGTTATCTGTGATTAATCTGGACTTGCCTGTATTGGGAATAGCCTCCCAAATGCTGACAGCCTTTGCCAACATTTATAAATATATAAATAATATTTTGAAATAATATAAAGACAAATTAAGGTTCAAAGTGAGCCCTATCTGAATGTCAGTTTTAATGATAAAAACAAAGACTTGCACTGGGAGATAGAAACCAGACCTTCTAAGAGACTTCACAAATGTCTGAAGCCTTGATGTCTAAAGGGAACATGTATTCTTATTCTCTCATGTTTTTTTTCTTTGATCATCTACTCTATTACTATTTGTAGCAATAATTTTTTTTAAAGTAGGAAAAGTAAACGTTAACTTTTTTTGAAGCTGTTTATAGCACTTAATCCCAATTTGCTGCATTGAAAAGGGACCTTTGCAGTTCTTTAACAATAGGATGACTTTCTGAAGTTGTGGACAAAACTGCATATTGTGTATTGCCCAGCAGGTTTCCACTAGATGTAGAATATAACCCGGGTGAAAAACTAAAGGGAGAAGCAGAGTTGTATAACATCACATCAACAACAGGTTGACTTACTAGGAAACTTACTACTGAACCAATATAATTAACCAATTGAACTTCTCTTATTATTCACGCTTCTAAAGACTTTCTATGTTTACAATCAACTATAATGTATCTATATGCTACGGGGGGGGGGTGTCAAGCCCGCTGCATCACATGATGTGTTGCCATGTATCACAACTTTTTCCCCTTACCGGTGCTGGGTGGGCACAACTTCTGCATGACACATCCGGCCCGCAGGCCAGCAGTTTGACACCCCTGATATATTATCAAAACTGCAAGAGTGGCGAATATCTGTAGCTCGGGTGTGGGATGAGGGTGAAGGTTCATTCTCTGAGCTTGTGGGTTGGTTTATGAACGTTTCATTACTAGGCTAGGTAACATCTTCAGCAGAGTTTAGGCGATGTCAGTGTCAGTGTTCTTCTGTTTATAAGGGCTTCAGGTCTGGATGTGTCAAGTGAGGATGTTGTGATGGGTCTTGTGATGGATCAGGTATGAGACATCAGTGAGAGGCTTGTGATGGGTCTTGTGATGGAGGTTATATCAGGTCGGGGGGGGGAACTCTTGTGTGTGTTGGTAACCTTAAATTGCATGAAATGATACATCCCAGGACAACAGTTCTTGAATCAACACCCCTCAAATGGGCTAACAGAATGCATCCAAAATTTGGGACTCGTGTCTCTTATGGACAAGGTTTGGCCCACTTCAGTGCTGCTGTACCACCACACTGCCTCAGTCATCCGTAGTCATTTGATCATGATTTCTGGTGCTCCCTGACACCTTCCTACCAGGAAATTCAATGGGGGAAGCTGGCAGAAAGTCAGAAATCTGCTCCCACTGCTTTTTTGCCCACTTCTGACCATTCTGTTTCTCAGTTTAGGCAAGGAAATATTTCTGAAATGATGAACCAATGGGCATGAGTGGCCTAGTTACATTCTATAATACTATACGGCATTTTTTTTGAAGGACTAAAATAAATATTCTTCCTCTTCACCCATTTTGAGGTGGTCAGACTTGTGCTTTTAAGTCTAAACAGCAGAGAAAAGTATAACGTCTACTACGTGGAACGTATTCTGAGAAATGACTGAAAGACTCGCAACCTTTTCTTTTACAAATTTGTACTATTTTGTACATTTAAAAAACCTCCAGTTTCCTTCTTTGGTTTATTTTGTAGAACAGAAGTGATTGAGTGTTACTGGTGACTCTGTGAATACCTTCCTATAATCACATGCACGCGCTTACTTTTTCTGGGTCACAATATTTATACGACCCCAGTTTGCTATATATTATTTTGATTTTTTTTCTGCTCTGTATGTTCAGAGATGTCCATTGGTGTATTATTGCTTGGATCTTTCTGATCCCCAAGTCTCTCTGATTGATATACTCAGGGCTTTTTTTTCTCATAGAACGCTCAGAACGGAGTTCCGGTACCTTTTTTGGATGGAACCTTGTAGGGTAGGCAAGGCGGGTTGTATGACATGTGTGAGTTCTGGCACCTTTGTCTTTTACAAAAAAAGCACTGTATATACTTGACTTTGACTCAATTTGCCTTTCATGAGCAATGGGTTCCTGCTTATAAAATAAACACCTGCAAGTCCAGTGGTTGTTTTTATGTGCTATGAGGATCCATCAAACTTTCTGTAAAGTGACTTTTCTGCCTTAAAGTGAATTTCTGTTTCATAATACAGTTTTAATCATGGAGAACTGGTGTCTTTAGCAAATCATGGAGGGATAGGGTGGATTCTGTTCAATATTCTAGCAAGTCAGAAAAGCCATTTGGTATTACTGCAACTTTAATTGCCTATTAGTTTTTCCCAAATGGGGAGACTTGTTAGAATCCATAAACAATAACAAGCATAATAACCTTCACGTATGTGAGTGAGTGTGTTTTGTTTTGTTTTGTTTATTTTATTTTACTCAATTTCTATAGCCACTCATCTCAAACAAATGACTTTGGCCAGCAAATAACCATAAAATTAATTAAAAGCAAGTACAAACATTTTATGATTCTGCTTAATTTCACTCCAGTGAAACTGTGCTGATAGGTACATTGAATTAATGGCTGCCAGCAGTCAGCAGCATCCAGAAGTGGAATGGATACAATGGTGCTAGAGCACACAAAATGGAATTGTCTCTCTCCCACATAACAAGAATAGGAAGTGCCATCATCTAAAACACTCTGTTGGTAGAAGGAGCAGGCAAACTTTAATGCATTTATTATATTTCTCAATTTAGACTGTTTATTTTTTTAAAAAAAACACATATGTATTGGCTTTTTGACATTTATTTAACAACAGGTCTAGTCATCCTCCAACTAACCAGTGAATGTATAAGGACCCTGTATAATATCTGTCTGGTATGTGATAAATCTCAAGTCAGACATTACAAGGGCAGATCTCCATGCAGAATAATTAGGTTGCTGGATTTTCCTGCAGTCAAAGTCAAAATGTGCCCAGTGACTGAGTAAAGGGAGCCTGCACATAGCAGCCTCAACCACTCAACAGAAGATTACCATATGTGGGCCAATGACCATATCATCACCAATTTTGTGAATGAAGCATCTTAGATCATTTGTGCACCAAGATTTGTGTCGGGACTAGAAAAATACCACATATTGGAACAGCGAGAGAAAATTTTAGGCTGCCACCCCAATTGACTGGGGATAAAAAAAAGATTGTTTCATAAGAGCCTGTCATTTAGAAACAACTAATGGGCATCACCATGCTTGCAGTTAGCAATTCTGTAGATCAGGAGTCTTCAAACTTGGCCCTTTTATGAGTTGTGGACTTCAACTCCCAGAATTCCTCAGCTAGGCACGCTGGCTGAGGAATTCTAGGAGTTGAATTCCACAAGTCATAAAAGGGCCAAGTTTGAAGACCCCTGCTGTAGATACACCTTCTGTTTAGACAAGGCAAGTACCAGTAGTTGGTGATTAATGGAAACAATCTCTGCTGGATTAAGAGAATGTCCAAAACTCTGCAGTCAATTCAAATGCTTCATACATTTACATCATACTGGAGTTCACACCTTAATTAAAATACTTGGCATGTTTTACACTAAATGAACTTGGTTTTTGTGATTCTGTTTTACTAGCAAATGTTACATTTTGAAGCTTAACTCTCAACAAATTCCCTTGATGGCTGGAGAACTCTGGGAGTTGAAGTCCACGCATCTTAAAGCTGACACGGTTGGGAAAGACTTTGTCTACATTCATCTCGCAACACAAACTATTTTCTAGTTACCGATTTCACAACTCCAGCTGGGCTGTTTTGGGGCAGATATTGGATTTTTGTGAGAGGAGAAAGCTATATATCAACTGTCACCAGAGGACACCATATACTATGTGGCATATTCATGACATCACCCACATGCAGTGCTTTAAGGAGAACTATTTGCCTATAAAACTGCCAACAAAATATGAACTCTGGAGCAGCAGACATCACTTGGAGCGATATTTCTCTCCTGGCAGTCTCACAACTCTGTAAACTTTTGAAAACTCAAGATTACTTTTCATAAAAAAACCCTTCCATATTCAAACATGTATTCAAATGATCCAACCAACTCCTAGAGACAATCTGCCATCATTCAAATTAATAAATATAAAATCATATCAACCTCTTACATCAATTTCTGTATATTTTATACATACATACATACATACATACATACATACATACATACATATATATATATATATATATATATATATATATATATATATATATATATATATATATATAGGTAAAGGTTCCCCCGCACATGCATGCTAGTCGTTTCCAACTCTCTGTTTCAAAGTCGAAGAGCCAGCGCTTGTCCGAGGATGTCTCCGTGGTCATGTGGCCGGCATGACTAGACACCAAAGGCACACGGAACGCTGCTACCTTCCCACCGTAGTGGTCCCTATTTTTCTACTTGCATTTTTACGTGCTTTCAAACTGCTAGGTTGGCAGAAGCTGGGACAAGTAACAGGCGCTCACTCTGTTACACGGCACTCGGGATTCGACCCGCCAAACTGCCAACCTTCTGATCAACAGGCTCAGCGTCCTAACCCACTGAGCCACTATATATATACCCCACCCATTCAGAACACACCCCACCCAATCAGAAGACAGCCACGCCTCCAACCAATCGGAAGACAACCACACATCCACCCAATCAGAAGACAGCCACGCCTCCACTCAATCAGAAGACAACCACGCCTCCACCCAGTCGGAGGACACCCCCACCCAATCAGAAAGCAGCCACGCCTCCACCCAGTCGGAACACAGCCCCACCGGCAGTTGGAAGGAAAGGAACAGACAGACCACGCATTGCTCCTGAAAGCAGCAGGAGGAATACTCCGGCCTGATGATGACGGATGGGATTTCGTCGAAACGTCGCCACAACTTTCTGAAGATGAAAGGAACGCGGGAAGAAACCCGAGACTCTAGACCTACATATATATATATATATATATATATATATATATATATATATATAGAGAGAGAGAGAGAGAGAGAGAGAGAGAGAGAGAGAGAGAGCATAAATTAGATTTCGTTTTGGGTGCTTATGAACCACAGCTAAGTTTAATTAATACTAAATTCATTAGTGCTGAACTATTCTCATTGGGACAACAGTGAATAAGAAGGGAAGTTTAAACATTCCCTTCTCCAGTGTTTTCCTGATAACTCAATAGCAGGTTTGTAATTAACTTTATAAAAAAAAATTCATTTGCATCAATGAGTGGGTTTCATTTTCTCCAGAGTTTAAAGTTTTTTTTTTATTGAAAAGTTTTAAAGTACAATTTTCCTTTAAAAATCCCCCCTTCCCCCTCCCTCCTCCCCCCCCTACCTCCCCCCCTCCCCTCCCCCCCTCCCCCCCCCCGACTTCCCAGAGCTAAATACAAGGTATATATATAAAAAGCAATCATAAACAATCATATGCTAACAACTATAAACTCTAAAATCCAACACTCTCTAGCTTATATAGGATAAGACAAGCCTTAATAATATCAAATATGTGTAAAAAGAAGCTAAAATAAGAAAAGAAAAGAAAGAAAAAAAAAAGAAAAAAATACGAAAGAAGACTCATTCAAATGCTACATAAAACTTCTTAACCCTATACTTGATCTGGATAAACTCAATCCATTTTCTCCATTCCATAATATAGCGTTCTTGCGAGTGATCTTTCAAATAGGCCGAAATCTTCGCCATCTCTGCCAGGTCGGAAACCTTTAAAGTCCACTCTTCTATGGTTGGCAGTTCCTCTTTCTTCCAATATTGGCCTATCAAAAGTCTTGCTGCCGTAATTAAGTTCAACATCAACTTAGTGTCCACAACTGTAGCGTCTGCAATTATTCCCAACAAAAAAAAGTTGCGGACAAAACTTTATCCTCTGTTTAAAAATCTTCTGCATATTCCACCAGACTTTTATCCAAAAAGCCTTAACCTTCTTACATGTCCACCATATGTGAAAATATGTTGCATCTTCATCTCCGCACCTCCAACATTTAGGCTGATAATTCGGATACATACTTGCAAGCTTTTTAGGATCTAAATGCCATCTATAAAACATTTTGTAAAAGTTCTCCCTTAGATTTTGAGCTTGAGTAAATTTTACGTTCCTCACCCAAATCTTTTCCCAAGTGTCCATTGTGATAACTTCCTGGATGTTTTGGGCCCATTTTATCATACAATCCTTAACAAGCTCTGTTTCCGAATCAATCTCTATCAATGCAAGATATATTTTTGATATGTGCTGGTCCCTGATTTCTAATTTGCTTTATCAAATTTTCATCAGTCATTGTAAAACCATTTTTCTGATCTTCTTTCCACCTGGCCCGTAACTGAGTATATTGAAACCAATTTTGAACAACCTTCTCATCTCGCAAGAGGCTATATGATTTCAAACACCAAACATTTCTTTCCAAGCTAAGGATCTCCTTGTACGTAGTCACATCATGTTTGAAGCCAGCATGTATATTTTCTATTGCGTGTTTTGGAATTGCCCACAATGGTATCTTGCAACTTAACTTATGTCTATACTTCTTCCAAACTCTCAGCAATGCCTGTCTTAAAATATGCACCCTAAACACGTTGTCTACCTTCTTATCATACAACAAATATGCATGCCAGCCAAACAACAAATCATGGCCCTCAAGATTTAATAACCTCCCTTGCGTCAAGTTAATCCAATCACTTATTCCTACTAATGCAGCAGCTTCATAATATAATTTAAAATTAGGCAATTTAAGGCCACCTCTCTCACGAGTATCCTGCATAATCTTAAGTTTAACTCGTGGCTTTTTCCCTGCCCACACAAATTTATTGATACCTCGCTGCCATTCCTCCAAATTAGAATCTTTCTTAAGAATCGGTATCATTTGGAATAAAAATAAAAATTTAGGCAGGACATTCATTTTTACTGCTGCAATCCGTCCCAACAAAGACAATTGCAATTTTTCCCAACTCTCCAGTTCTTTTTGAATTTTCCCCCATAGTTTTTCATAATTATTTTTATATAGCTTTGTATTAGAGGGCGACAAAATCACCCCCAAATATTTAACCCTTTTAACAATCTCAAATCCAGTTAATCCTTCTAAGAGAGCCTTTTGCGAAACTGTCATATTTCTGGCCAAAATTTTAGTTTTCTGTGTATTAACTTTAAATCCAGAAACCTTCCCATATTGTGTTATTATCTCCATCAGGTCCACAACAGAGTTCTCTGGCTGGGTCACTGTAACAACCAGATCGTCTGCGAATGCTCTCAATCTGTAGTCCTGATCTCCAATTTGTATCCCCTTAATTTTTCCTGAATTCCGAATTTTAACTAATAATATCTCTAATGTTAACACAAATAACAAGGGCGATAACGGACACCCTTGCCTTGTGCCCTTCTCAATATTACATGCTTCTGTCAAGCTATTATTAACTATAATTCGGGCAGTTTGTTTTTGATATAATGCCCTAATCGGTTGTAAAAAATTTTCCCCAAAATCCATTTTGTCTAAAACTTTCAACAAAAATTTCCAATTCAATTGATCAAAAGCTTTTTCAGCATCTAAAAAAATTAGCACCGCAGCGATCTGGTTGTTCCTTTCCAAAAACTCTAACACATCAACTATATGCCTCACATTATTTTTCATTTGCCTACCACTAATAAACCCCGTCTGATCCCCATGTATCACCTGTTGCAGAACCCTCATCAGTCTGTTAGCCAAAACCTTAGCAAATATCTTGTAATCTGTATTTAAAAGCGATATTGGTCTATAGTTTTTAACTTGAGTAGCATCTTGGTCTTCCTTCGGAATCAAAGAAATAAAAGCTGTTCTCCAAGACGGTGGCACCTTTCCCCCCCTCTGAATTGTCTGGAACAGTTCCTTTAACGGTTTTATCATCTCTAATTGTAAATTTTTATAATAGGCCGCAGTCAAGCCATCCGTACCTGGTGCTTTATCCACCTTCAATTCCTTCATTGCTGTGAAAATTTCTTCTTCTGTAATCAGTTGATTAATCCCCTCTTTTTGTACTTGCGTAAGAACCGGGATGCTAGCATTCTCCAAATATATATCAATATCTTTTTCATTAATTTCCTCTTTAGCATATAGTTTCGAATAGAAATCCACAAAAGCGTCCTTAATAAGGTCCTGTTGAAACACAACCCTTCCTTTGTGCTCAATCTTGTCTATATTAGAAGCCCTTTGTTTTTTCCTCAATCTATAAGCTAACCATCTACCTGGTTTATTAGCGTTGCAAAAAGTATTATGCCTGGCAAACCGCAAGTTGGTTGCCACTTGGTCAGCCATTAATTTATCAAATTGTCCTCTTAACAGTCTAATAGCCTCCTTGGTCTTCACATCCTCTGGGTTCAAAATCAAAGCCTTTTCTTTTTCCTTTATTTCATTCTCCAGTTCTTTCCTTCTAGTTTCCACTGCACGTCTATGTTTGTTATTCATATATATCAACACCCCTCTCATATAGGCCTTGCTAGCATCCCAAACCATATCCATAGAGGTACCCTTATTCATATTAGTCTCAAAAAAATCCTTCATCCGCTGTTTGCATTCTTCCACATTTCTCTGATTTCTAAACAAATTCTCATTTACGCGCCACGAGCGCCTGTTTCTTTTCTCCTTATCAATCTCTAACCAAACTGGACTGTGATCAGAGATAGTTCTTGCACAAATCTTCACCTTTTTGGTCCTCCAAAAAAAATCATTAGTCAGCAAAATAAAATCAATCCTCGAAAAAGATTGATGTCTATCAGAATAAAAAGTATAATCCTTCTCCTGCAAATGTCTCTCACGCCAAATATCTCGCAATTCCAGGTCATCCTTCATTTCAAAAAAAGATTTAGGCAGTCTAGCATGGCCTGGAATGCGCTTGAAAACTCCAGCCTTGTCCAGCTGTACATCCAAAACACCATTCCAGTCCCCCATAAAAATAAAAGATTTATAATCCAACTGGGTAAGCTTTGTATGTAGTAAACTAAAAAAGTCAGCTTGTTGTTGATTAGGTGCATATAATCCAACTAACAGCGTCTTTTTACCTTCTAACAGCAGCTCAATCATAACATATCTTCCATGCTTGTCTGCTTCGACTAAGTCTGCTGTTAAGGCACTTTTAACATAAACAACCACTCCATTTTTCTTGTTCTCTGCAGAAGCAACAAATTGCGTACCCAACCTCGAGTTCGATAAATACTTTTGATCCAAAACTCTAATATGCGTTTCTTGCAAACATATAACATCTATCTTAAATTGCTTTAAATATTGAAAAACTTTCTTCCTCTTCTGTGGTGAATTTAGTCCATTAACATTCCAGGTTAAGAATTTAGTTGCCATGCATATCCTCCCAAAGCTCTTGGAGCACAGCTTTGATAGGACTATCTTCTTTAGGCCGTGCTCCTCCCACTGCTTGGCTATGAGTACGTTGTGAAGATTCTGAAGACTTTTGCTGGTCTTGTTCTTTTATTTTCTTTGCTCGTTTTAAAGCAGCACGCGTTACCCTTTGCTCTCTAGGATCGTCCAAGGAAGTTATAGCTTGATCCCCTCCAGCACCATTATCCTCTGTTTCATCCTCTTGATGTTCTCCTTCTCCAGATCCCTTTGCAGCTTCCAGAAGTGTTAATGGGGCTGCTTTTAAAACATTATTGTAAAAATCACGCGCTTGCTTCACAGTAATCAGCCGATACCTTTTACCTTCATGCATCACCATCAGCCCTTCTGGAATCTCCCATCTGAACCTTATATCTCGTTGCTTGAGCTCTTGCACAAGAAATGTAAAGTCCTTCCTTCTCCTTAAAATCTTTGGAGGGATTTCTTTTAAAACCAAAACTTCTTGATCAGCAATCACAACTTTAGCATCATAGGCAGCTTGTATAACTTCATCTCTGATTTCTCTTTTTGCAAAGTAAACCACCACATCTCTAGGCAACTTTCTCTGTCTGGCAATCCATGAATTCACACGGAACACTTTATCCATAGCTGCTCTTATTTCAGATGCTGGCTGGTTCAATACCACTTCGAGAGCCTCAGAAACCAGCTGCTTTAAATCTTCCTTAATATTCTCCTTTAAACCTCTGATTCTAACAGCAAACTGCATCTGGTAATATTGGGCAAGGCTTAACTCCCTTTCCATTTTGTCTTTTAAATTTTCATTCTCCCGTACTTTTACTTCTAATATTGCATTCTTTTGGGTCAAATCATCCACTTTTTCATCTAAATCCTCCACACATTCCGCCACTTTATGCACTGAAGACAAAATGTCTACCTTCATCACGCTGCACTTCTGTTCCATCCTCTCTTCTATTTTCTCCTCCAGTTTCTCCAATTTCTCCTCCATCTGTGCAAATTTATCACCCATTGATTGGTTAATTGATTCCAGAATTACCTGGGCATGTTTATCTAGCGCATCTCGTAAATCCTTCGGTGTCAATACATCAGGAGGATGCAGCGCCTGTAACGATGATTGTTGCACCGGAGAAGATCCACCGCTCCGAAGAGTTTTAGGGGGAGGTTTAGTCGCCATCTTTAACTTTCAATTGTGACGCACTTCACTTAAAGTTTAAAAAGTCCACCAAGCTCGAGAGTAAAATAAAATAATCCTCTTCACCTTTTCCTCTTGTACCGCTCTGCCTGCTCCCTTTAATCCATAGTCCTTTCTTCAGGCAGGGGTGGTCGCAGACGCCTGGCTCTGCTCCAAGAAATCCGGAGCAGAGACGCCGGCCAGCTGGGAGCAACCCAGGCTTCGGGGGAGTTCAATCCTTCAGCCGCCCAAGCTCCAAGCTCAGGCGGCCCCGGAGAACTCAACCCCTACCTGGGGCCTCACCCCCTCCTCTTCTCCCGAGGAGGGGGCTTCAAAATCGCCCGAACAGCTGATCGGCGCTGTTTCGGGCGAAAAAAAACTCAGCTGAGCCGCGGGCAGCCCGGGAAGGCTGTCTCCGTCGCCGCGTTTTTTATTTACTTCTAAGTTTTACTAATCACCCTGGAGCTAAACATCTTTCTGTGTGACATTTAACAAACCATAACTAAAATTCATATAAATCAAATTAAAAACAGGGGGAAAATGTTTAATTGCTGCACTGGAGACAATTTTTGTTTGCCTGCAGCTGGGAAGGAACACTTTTAACTCTTTTCATATGAGTTGTTTACACGAAATTGTCATTTTTCTTTCTGAAAACCCCAAAACAAAGATTTTTATTGCTAATCAAAATATTATACAACAGCAGGTACTACTGTGAAAAATTTACTTACAGTTTTAAAATAGACTCAAAATAAGGGAGAACAGCATCCATCAGCAATGTTAGTATTGGAATTAGGTCTTTCCCATGTGGACCTCTTAACCTTGATTGTTCATTAATGTTATATGTGTGGGTACTGTTCCCATTTGATCTCAGCATTTCCAACCTAAGAACCTCTAAATGGCTTTTTGCTTAGACCAAATTTTCCCTAATGTCTAACACAGTCAAATCTCACTCAAGCAAAACAGACACTAGATGGAATACAAAATACCATCATTCAAATTGTTGGCTTTGCTGGATAAATTATCAATGTCACTTTTTCCTTTTTCCTTCTGCAGGTAGCTGATATATGACAATGGGTAGGAGGAACTTGATAAATCCACTAAGCTGAAAGCAGGCCTGTTGCAACCATCTCCATAAACCCTTTTCCCTATCCCTTCAGAGCACAGTGTAACTGAATTGGTGCAAAATCTTTCTACCTTACATCATCATCATTCATTATTCTAGCCATTGTCTGTCCACTGTGGGATGAAGGCCTCTTCCATATGTTTCCAATACGGTCCTGAGTTTTGTTTTGTTTTGTTTTGCCAGTTTGCGCCCACAATACTTGCTGATATCATTGATCCATCTTATTTTAGGCCTCTTTCATGTATGCTTTTTATCAAGTGGGATCCATTCTATAACTGCCTTGATCCACCTGCCATCAGTTCTTCTTGCTATGTCACCAGCCCCTTTCTTTTTCAGTTCTTTCACTATATATATATTATTCATATATCTACCTTAGGTAAAAGGTAAAGGTTCCCCCGCACATGCATGCTAGTCGTTTCCGACTCATTTCCGGTGCTCATCTCCGTTTCAAAGCCGAAGAGCCAGCATTTGTCCGAGGACGTCTCCGTAGTCATGTGGCCGGCATGACTAGACGCCAAAGGCGCACAGAACGCTGTTACCTTCCCTCCGTATGGTCCCTATTTTTCTACTTGCATTTTTACGTGCTTTTGAACTGCTAGGTTGGCAGAAGCTGGGACGAGTAACAGGTGCTCACTCTGCTACACAGCACTCAGGATTCAGCCCGCCAAACTTCCAACCTCCTGATCAACAAGCGCAGCATCCTAACCCACTGAGCCACCGCGTCCCTTATATCTACCTTATATACTTGCAAATAAGCCCACCTGCAGGTAAGCCAGCCCTCATTTATCATGACATTTTAGAAATTTGAGGGCCTGCTTATCCATGGATGGGCTTAATCCACAAGTATATACAGGAAATACGAGTATTTTTTAAAAAATATTACAATAATGTATATACTCACAAATAAGCTGAACTCAATTTCTTCAGTATATTTTGGCGCCAAAAATTCTCTGCTTATCTGGTATATACAGTAAACTATCACCTGCTATGGAACTTTGAGTTAATGTAGGATAGTCTGAAAATAAATGGGTTGGTAATTTGTTTCTACTTTCTCATACCCTCATTTCCTTAAATTTATTTATTGAAGAAGGTGAGCCAACCATAAACTCGGATAAAGTTTTTATAACTGCAGTTCCCCTTCCAAATCGACAGACCCATGGAAGCAAATTGCCAAGTACCATAGAACATCATGCTAAATAATTCTCTTTCTCCCTTCCTTCATTTTCCCTGGCCTTTTTAATACCTTCTCTGTGCATTTTCCTAACAATTAGAGAGGAAACCAGAAAAGCAGCTCAAAGAGCCAAAATTGTGGGCCCCAGTTGATCAAGACCACAGAAGACCGATAACATGGAACATAAAAAAAATCAAATCAAAATAGAAGGCATGTCTTTGGGGCTGAAAATTCCATAAGGCAGAGAGATTTTGAATGAATCTCTGAATACCTGCAGACAGATTTCTGATTGTAGAGATCAGTCTTGTGCCAGAAAGCCCCTCGGCTAAGAGGTTTTAAATTATTATTCAAGTAAGGCTGAGAAGTTCACTGAAAGGTTATGTTTCTCCTGCCTCTTTTAAACTGAAATACTATATTTCTTCTCACAACATTAATTAGATAGCTGAAAATTAATTTATTCTTTAAAAAAAGACTGTTTATTTTTTTTACCACCTTTTAATTGATTCCTGTTAGAGTGGTAATAATAAGAAAGGAAAGCATATATAAAGCCCTGTAAACAGAACAATGGGAGGGGTAACATAACAAAGGCAACACAAGCATAAGAAGAGCCATGGAAGCAGTAAAGGTTTGGAAAGATTTTTTTAAAAAATCACCAGAGTTCATCTAAAACAGGGGTGTCAAACTGCCGGCCCACGGGCTGGACATGTCACATGGAAGCTGCGCCCACCCCAGCTCCAGCAAGGGGAAAAAAGTCACGCTATGTCATGACACATCACATGATGCAGCAAGTTTGACACCCCTTATCTAAAACATCCAAGCAGATTCACCATGGCCAGTTCACTAGATATCGCTCTGAGGATTTCCATGCTAACAACAACAACAACAACAACAACAACAACAACAACAACAATAACAATAACAATAACAATAACAATAACAATAACAATAACAATAACAATAACAATAACAATAACAATAACAATAACAATAACAATAATAGAGTTGGATGGGACCTTAGAGGTCTTCTAGTCCAACCCCCTGCTCAGCAGGAAAAGTTATACTGTTTCAGACAAATGGTTATCCAGTTTCTTCTTTAAAACTTCCAGTGTTGGAGCATTCACAAATTTGGAGGCAGGTTGTTCCACTGATTAATTGTTCTAACTGTCAGGAAACTTCTCCTTAGTTCTAGGTTGCATCTCTCTTTGATTAGTTTCTATCCATTGCATCTTGTCCTAGCCATTCTGAAAGACTACCCAACTTGAACACAATGAAGCAACTCTTGTAGATGGGAAGTTGGGAGAGCAGCAGATGGAGTTGGACCTACAGTAATTCATTGCTCAGGCTAGTGTCCAAAGAGAGTGCTTCTTTAGGGCTAAAGGTAGAACCGTCCCTGGTATTGAGTCAGTTGATTTACTGGTGTGGTCTAAGGATATCTACTCTGGAATAGGCTGCTGTTGGGCAAATCTTGGAGGGGCCTTGGGTTTCAGGAAAGTTTAAATCAAGTGCTCCAGAAACTGCTTTGTGAAGCAAAGGGTCTTTCTTCATTTTGATTGGTGAACCAGCCACATCATTTTGCTGTGCCTTTTGTAATACCTCCTCTGGGAGCTCTAGTAGCTGAAAGAAGACTGGGTGGCACAATCTTGGTTTAATTAAGCCAAATCACACAATCTATTTGTCTCAGCAAGATCTGTGATTCTCCATAATACAGAGTGCCACATCAGGGCAAATCTAAGCCATCTTGCACAGGAATAGGAAACCATCTTATGCCTTCTGAATGCTTTGGGTTCCTCTGGTGGTGGTAAGTATATCTCAAAGCCAGCAAGTATGGGAGTACCAGCGAATAAGAAAAGCTACCAGCCAGAGGACAAGACTCAGACCATAGAGAGAAAATATACTTTCAAAGGATGTTTTAGCTATAGTTAGACACAGAGGCTTGCGTATTTTTTGCATTTCCATTGCACAGTTACAAACAAATGTGGAATTTCATGTGGAGGTGACTAACAGGATCTCAGTGTTTTTGCAAATGTTACTTTGGCTGCACACATATAAGTTGGTGAGGCATCGTGGGTGTCCTGTGTGAGTATAATTCTGCACATAAAATCCAAGAAATGCTTGAATAATTCTGAAATGAGCTGGCACAGCCTGTCATGTTTCATTCTCTCATCACTTTGCCCTGCCCTATAAGTTTTATTCTTGGGTAGTAAATTGTTTTTTTTCTGATTTCTATTCTCTATGAGTAACTCTAGCCTTTGAGAACTTTGGGGAAAGTAAATTTGGATCAAGAATAAGAAAACTCTTGTGTTTGTGTATAGTATATGATCCAAGTGTATCAGAGGTTTGTTAGGTAGACTTGCAAGTTTACCAAGGTTTTTATTTATTTATTTTTGGATATCTCAACCAAGTCAGATAAAAATGCTTACCCTGCAATTTTCCACTTCAGATTTGGTTCAGAGCCTAAAACTGCTTCAAGTGAAAGGAAATGTATGAGAGATTTTTGATAAACAGCTGCAATGTCTTAAAATATCAACCATACTAGCCAATAGCCCCCAAGACCACATGATGGTATAGAATTCATTGGGTTCGAAGGAATGTTGCTGGGATGAAGAGCCAAAATTCATGTCTAAATTTATTCCTCTAATCATATGTTTTAAGCAATTGTACAGATTTCTAAACCTTTGTCTGTAATAATTCATTTCCAAGATATCACCTGGTTGTCAGATCTGGAGTGACTAAAGTCACTAATCAGTGCTTCACTTCAGGGTTGGCTACAGAAAAAGGGTTCAGTCTCCAAAGCTATTCTGCATAGCGTCACTGACGTGAACATCATATCTCTAATTGCTGAAAGAGTGAAATGGAACTCTTTCCAGTTGGCAGAGCTACTATGGATCTTGCAAAACTGCCAACTTGGGAGGGGTGTATTTCAAAGAACAGGAAGGAGAAAGTATGCTGCTTGAAGTACAGTCCTTCATCTATCCGCCACCCCACTTCTGAAGCCCTGCAGCTGAACTAACCAGGAAAGAAAACCATCCTGCAGCTCTACTTATGAATAAGAATTCTGCTGCTATTTATTTATTTTATTTTATTTTATTTTATTTTTGCAGATACAAACTTAACCTTCAAGGAATATAAGGTTCTCCTTTCTTTAATGGTTGCTCAGAAGTGGGAAATTCACCTTGTGTCATTTTTCTCCACCCTGTGTATGACAAACTGTACCTGCCATTAAAGAGTCAGCCACCAATCTCTCAAAAGCCTAAGTCACCCTGCGAGCAGACTAATTGATAAATTGGAAGGCCTAGAATTCTTCCCCGAGTGAGGAACACAAAAGAAGCTGGACCGATTCAAATATTGACGAATTCCTAACAATGGGAGACAGGTCTGCATAGTTTCTTTGTATGCCAGTCGATGGATATCAGCCTTAGCTGGACCAAGAAAACTTTTGGGACTTGTAGATGGCTAGGTAGCAATTGTGAGAATTTTAAAATTGCACATCTGGAGGAGGCTCAGTAGGAAATAGACTCCATGAATAATAGATGGGTGTATTAGGTAATTTGGCTGAGAACAGATGGACCTGGCTTAGCACTGGCAGATTTCTATGATTTGAGTCTGAAAAGCCTCAAGAATATATCACTATCTTCACTATCTTCAAAAAAAACCATAAGTTTTTCCAGGTGGGAGAAATTCTACTCGAGCTAGGTCTACACATGCACTTTGCATGCACATACAAGACACATGGTAAGGTATGTAAGATTTAACCTGCAAAAATGTGGCAACCATGAAATGATAAAGTTCAGAAGATATCCTTCGCTGCTACTTAGGGACCATTTTAATTTTTGTAGCAAATGTCTGGTAGCATTCACATGCTTATCAACCAGTGTTTCCTTTTCTTGTTTTGGTTATCTAAGGGAATCAAATAACAGTGTATTATATTTTATTTTTTAAAGAAAGTAAATTTCATATTCTAACATTTTCATTTAACTTTAGCTTGTTATTTAAAGATTTTAATGTCCAAAATTAAATATGTCCTTGTAAGGGAAAAAAGACTCTTGGCAAACATTATTAACCCTTATAGATTATTAACAGTGCTGAAAAGTCAGTTGTCAGTGTTCTAACAAACATAAGAAGCACTGAAATCATTTTCTTTGAGCCTCAGCTGACAGAGTCAAATAATCTATATATGTGCTCAACGGATCGTAACTCAGCTAAATGGATATGGTTTTCATGAGGGCAGGAAGAAAACACTTCTCTGACTTTACCAGTGAAATTCCTGCCAAATTTCAAAGTCTTTCTGTAAGGGAGAAAGGTGCTGAGCCCTTCAAATGAAAGGTCCAAATCTGGCTCAGGAATTTTGGGATTAGAAGTCCACGAGTCATAAAAGAGCCAAGGTTGCCTCCCCCTGACTTAGAAGCAAATCACTCTGAGAATCTGTGTCTGATAAGTGGGTGCAGGTATCCTTGACTTACAACAGTTCATTTAGTGACTGCTCAAAGTTACAACAGCACTGGGAAAAAAGTGACTAATGACCATTTTTCACTCTTACAACCTTTGCCACATCCCCATGGTCATGTAATCAAAATTTGGGCGCTTGGCAACTAACTCATAGTTATGATGGTGGCAGTGTCCCAGGGTCATGTAGTCAACTTTCATGACTTTCTGACAAGCAAAGCCAATGGGGAAGCCAGATTCACTTAATAGCCATGTTATTAGCTTAACAACTGCATTGATTCACTTAACAACTGAGGCAAGAATGGTCTTAAAATGGGGTCCAATTCACTTAACAAATGTCTCGCTTAGCAACATAAATTTTGACTCAGTTGTGGTTGTAAATCAAAGACTACCTGCACTGTTTAGTAGAAGTAACTATTGTGTCATGGGAACCTCCAAACACAGCTATATAGACCCAGCCAATGAGCACCAAAGAGATCTAGCCTTGCTTGGACTCAGCCCAGCCAATGAATGTTCCCTCCCCCACCCTGCCCTGCAAATGACTCATCTGGGGTTAACATACACTTATCCAACCTCTAGAGCAGAGATGAAGTACAAGAAAAATGTGAAAATGGGGCCTGCCTAATGCTCTGTCTCTGTAGCTGTTTTGGTTTTCACTCCCTGAAACTATACAGGGAGGTGAAAAAAAGGGGCAGGAATGGGTGAGGGATTTCCTATGGCCCCTTGATTCTGTCTGCAACCACAGGAACAGGGAGGGAAAGAGAGCCTTTCTTCCAGTCTCCATAGCAACAGCTGGGAGGACTAAGATCAGGATAACTGGCTGGCTGCCCCCATCATCCCAAATCACGCCCCCCCCCCGCACATAAAAGTGAGCAAACTGAGTGAAGAGGGAGATCATTGGGTCAGATGTGTCATGGAAGCAGGAGCCGAGTATAATATAACTTAGTCCATGGTCTTTTTTCTCTCAGTTGTAACTTGCAGAAGGAATAAAATATCTTCATTTTTGGGGGGAAAATAAACAAGGGGGAAATGACAGAATTTAATAACATAAATGCCATGTGCAAGATACTATCTCACCACTGCTGTGAGGAGTTATTATTTTAATGATCTCTGAACGTGCTTTCGATATTCCTCTTCTTGGTGCAGGAGCGAGCAGTCTATCGTCCATGGAGCAAAATGCAGCTTCTGACCAATTTTAAGCTTTGTGGCAATTTTCAAAAAACAAAGGTGCATTTTTTTTTGTCAGAAACAAAAGCCAAAGAGTGCATTGGAAAGTTCTCTTATGTCCTAGTCACCTCCCAGTTGGACTACTGTAATGTGCCCTATGGGGCTGTCCTTGAAGAGTATCCAGAAACTTTCTAGATGGACACATATTACACCCCTGCTCCATGAGCTGCATTGGTTACCAGTCTGTTTCCAGGTTGAATTCAAGATCTGATTTTGACCTTTAATGCTCTACATATCATGTTCGGGATTCGACCCACCAAACTGCCGAGCGCCTGTTACTTGTCCCAGCTTCTGCCAACCTAGCAGTTCAAAAGCACGTAAAAATGCAAGTAGAAAAAATAGGGACCACTACGGTGGGAAGGTAAAAGCGTTCCGTGCGCCTTTGGCATCTAGTCATGTCGGCCACATGACCACGGAGACGTCCTTGGACAAGCGCTGGCTCTTCGGCTTTGAAACGGAGATAAGCACCGGCCCCTAGAGTCGGAAACAACTAGCACGCATGTGCAGGGGAACCTTTACCTTTACCTTTATATCATGTTACTCAAGGGACTTCCTCTCCCTAATTACATCTGCCTATCCCACCATATCCAGCAGAGAGAGCATGGTGCAAGTCCTATGAACTGGAGAACTTTACTTGGTGGGTCCTAGGCAGTGGGTCCTTCCTTCCTTCCTTCCTTCCTTCCTTCCTTCCCAACCTACCTCTTGCAATAGAATTCCTGCTGGCTTCTCCATTTACGTTGCTTGTGGGAAGCTTGCAGTTGGGGAAGCCAGCAAGAGGTTGCAAGTCCAAGGCCAGTAAGAGGCTGCCCTTAAGTGACTGCTGCCAGGTGGGGAGGGAGCAAGGGTGTGTGCAAGGAACAGGTTAGAAAGGGTGCATTGGTGTGCACAAGAGATGCTGTGCAGGTCATGGAGGCATGCAGGTGAGTGGCATGGATCAGGAAGGATGCATGAGTACACCTTCCCCTGAGACATTTTTTTAATAGTTTTAAAAATTCCAGGTTTTTACTGTACACCAGAGAATGACTTCACATTATGTGTTATAATTTCATTATAAGATAGCTAGGAAGCATACCCACACTTTAGAAGCTTAAGTGTGCATCTTCTGAGTGAACCCATGTAATTTCTGCACACAATGAAAGATTTATGTGTGGTTGTCTAAGTCTAATTCAGTAGCAAGAATTACAAACCCAAAGCCTCCATCAGAGAACCAGGTATGATAATGAATAGTTACAGTTGACACGTTAGCCCACAATAGATAGGCCTGGAGGTTATTGGGGGTTAGACCAACACATCTGGAGGCACCAGAATGGGGGGAATCTGTTTTAAAGTATGGTTCAAAGCATGATTCTATAGAAGCATTCCAGAAGGGTTGTTTTTTTTTCTAAAATTTTAAGAGATTCACTATCCATCAAACCCTTCCATAAAGGTTGGCCCTGATATATTTTTTAAAAAAATAAATACCCAATGTAGGGAAAAGAAGAAGCTGGAGAAAGACTGTAGGGTTGAGAAGATTAGTTTAACCTGCTGTAATCTAAATCTGAGCAAGATGCTAATAACTTATTTTCCTTGATGCTAATTAATTTTCTCTCCTTCAAAATATTACATCCTCTTCTCCACAAGATCAGTTTCATGACTCTCTAAGTGACAAAATATTGAGGAAACATCTAAAGTATTTTTACAACAAATAGATGTTTAATCCTGACTAAACTGAAAGATGCATGCAGTGTACATGTGCCCAGTGACCCCTAGATAAATAAATGTGGACTATAAAAGCAAAATAAGAAAACCAACTCTATTTTAGCATAATGAACTTGGTCCAACCAACCAGCTGTTATATTAATTTGATCTTGATTTGTATGTTTGACTGCTCCCTGTGAAAAGCCTTCAATGAACCATTTTATTCTCTTTTACCCTAGAATAAACGTGATCAGTTTGGTTATACACATCCAGATAAATATGTCTTAACTGCATTTGACCATATTTAAATTACCCAGGATTTGCATCCTGGGATGAAGCACTGTTTCAAACCATTAAGAAAGATTATTGCTGCTTTGCAACTTAACTGATTTACTACACTTTGAGGGGCAACCCTCATTTCTTTGGCCTTTTCCAATTCTGCCAAGGCTCTCTTTCTTGCTTTCTCAGGCTTGGCAGCTCTTTCAACATATTGCAGATCTGTTATATTACTTTTGCTACAAAGAACCCTGAAGTGAGATGAGATTTACAGCTAAATGCACACAAGAATACATCAATACAGCAGACATTTATGGGTCAAGAAAGGAATACCGCACACAACTCACCAAGATTCTTCTTTCCACATGTATTCCACCTGATACAAGTGGGGTGAGAAAGCAACCTATTGTAAACTGCTGAATAGGATTTTCTTCATTCATTTCATGCAGAAGAAACCATACTGAAAATATATATATCACTGGAATAAGTGCTTTCCTTTTAAACCCATTTAATAAATATCAATTACAAAAGATATCCAAATCTTGAGACCCAGACAATAAACCATAGCAGGAATGGCAAAGCTGTAGAACTCCAGATGTTTCTGAATTACACTGACCAGTCAGGCAGGTTCTCCATCTATCAACTGCGTGGAAGGGTGTATCAGCCAGTCATATACAATAGCAGTTCATGGTCTAGGGCAGAGTTCCCCAATCTTTTTGGCACCAGGGACTAGTTTCTTGGAAGACATTTTTTTCCAAGGAAAGAGGGAGGAGGAGTGTGCAATCTAGATCCCTCGTGTGCACAGTTTACAGTAGGATTTGAGATCCTATGAGAATCTAATGCTTGATGATCTGAGGTGGAGCTGAGGCAGTGATGCTAGCACTGGGGAGCGACTGCAAATACAGATGAAGCTTCACTCACTCACCCTCCACTCATCTCCAGCTGTGCGGCCCAGTTCCTAACAGGCTGCTGACCAGTCCGTTGCCCAGGGTTGGGAACCTGGTCTAGGATGCCCAATGCTGTCTATAGTTCTTTCAGAAAGCATTTCCAATTGGTCCCCCACAGTTTTGGCTAAACCACCTAGAAATAGTGGGAATTATGGTCCCAATGTATCTGGAGGGAGTATGCTCTATCCTTAGGCTTCCAAAGTAAATATAAGAGGATCAGAGGGAAAGATATATCAATATTTCAAGACTAGAACAAAGCATGGAATCACCAGCTGGGATTCTCATGCAATCAGGACCAACCTTACGATTAAGCATAATGAAAAAATTGTTTTGTATGGCAGATTGGGATATGTAGTGCAATGAAGGCTAGCCTTTATTCATTGACACCTGATTCACTGTCCAGATTTGGTTCTACAGAGACAACCTTGATTGCAGATTCACAGAGTTGGTATTTATTTATGAGATGATTATGACATCTACTTGGATAGACAACTCTCAAAAGCATTTCATTAAAAATGCCAACATAGTGTGGCTGGTCAAAGGTTATCTGGCCACTGAGGTTGAGTTAATACCTAGAAGGGCTTTGTGGCATGTAGGGAGCAGTGAACTGTCCTCTTGACTTAGAGCAGACATGTCAAACTCACAATGTCACATGACTTCGTGCAACATATCGGAGCTTTTTCTCCATTGCCGGCAATGGGGTGGGCGCAGTTTCCTGCTGATGCGTCTGGCCCATGGGCCGGCAGTTTGACACCCCTGACTTAGAGAATAGATCTTTCTACCACTTCAGATGCTATGTTCCCTTGGCCTACTCCAGTATAGAGTTGAAACCAAGAAAGTCTTCCATTTTAATGTTCTTGAAGAGCAAATGGGTTCTGCATAAGGCCAGAAGCTTTTTTGTCTCTTAACTCATAGGTGAGTTCTCTGAAGCAGGGGTCTTCAAACTTGGCTCTTTTATGACTTGTGGATTTCAACTCCAAGAATTCCTCAGTCAGCGTACTTGTCTGAGGAATTCTGGGAGTTGAAGTCCACAAGTCATAAAAGGGCCAAGTTTGAAGACCCCTGCTCTAAAGGCAGAGAGAATGAAGCCAGCTTTCTTTGGTTGACTTTCTCTGGCCAATTTATTTATTTATTTTATTGGATTTATATACCGTCCTTTCCCGAGGTTGATACTCCTTGGTCATTATGTTGATCATGAAGGACAAGAATAGAGTCTCCTTTTTTTTTTTTTGTCCTATGCAGTCTTCCTGATGGATGAGACAGCAATCACATGATAATATAATCATTGTTTAGGTCTGTGAAATACAAGCAGGGTCATGTCTCTTTTCTCTTCTCTGTGGTGTTAGTGACAATGGAAGCTGTTCTTTTCTTTTGACTTTTAGATGGTATCAAAGGGAAGTAATGGGGACCTGAAGAATCTCTCATCCCATTATAGTTTGATTCAAGATCATGTTTCTATTTAAGACTTAAAGCAAGGAGCTGCACACTGTCACTCAGTGACTTGAGATAAGGCAGCAGAAGAGCTGGATTTTATCAGCTAAGCATTCAAAATTTGCTTCAACTTTATAATACGACATTCACTAAAGTAGAAGAGATAAGGCATTCCTTGTAGTTTTTCTAAGAGGGAAAAAGGGAAGCAAGCAAGTCATAATTTTAACTTAATAGCAAGGGACCAAGGAAGCTGTTTCATTTGATACTGATTTTTTTCCCAGTTTTATAAGACACAGCTTTGAGACTATTATCCAAAGATACTGCTGTTTTGATAAGAAAGGAAAAAATGATTAAATTGGCTATTCAGTATTATTATGGTTATAGACCAGTAATCTGCCAAGGAAGCCTCCAATTTCTCCCACAATTTAGCTCAGGATATGGAATCAAACATGGTTTGAAGTCTATGAAATCAACAAAGATGGAGGCTGTGTTGCAGGAGGAATATTTTTAAGTTAGGTCCAGTATAAAGCATTGACTGAGGGTAGATCAGCCTTGTAGATAGGCAGCTTGGTCCTCTGCAAGCAATTCTCATCGTACATAGACTTTGCTGATAGTTTTTTGAGAATCATCCTTTTATTTCTATTTTATATATAGCGACAATGATCACAAACCCCTCAATCCTTGGTGACTTAGTCAACAGTATCAATGTGGGTAATGAATGAGACCAGAAGAGATTGTTTTTAATGGTCTCCAGAGCGATTAGTTTTTTCTCTGAAGGATTAGAACTTAGATATGTTGCAGCCACTGTATAAAGCAGGGGTGGGGAACTATGGCCTTTTTATGGCCTGTGGACTTTAACTCCCAGAATTCATGAGCCAGCTCAGTCATTAAGGGGCCATAGTTTCTCACCTGTGATATAAAGGGATACCTTTACATTTTTTATATCATTTTATATCCCTGAACATTGTAAGGCGAACTTGTAATATGTATTATGCCCTGTATAATATATAAAGGTAAAGGTAAAGGTTCCCCCACACGTGCGTGCTAGTCGTTTCCGACTCTAGGGGCCGGTGCTCATCTCCGTTTCAAAGCCGAAGAGCCAGCACTTGTCCGAGGATGTCTCCGTGGTCATGTGGCCAGCATGACTAGACGCCAAAGGTGCACAGAACGCTGTTACCTTCCCACCGTAGTGGTCCCTATTTTTCTACTTGCATTTTTACGTGCTTTCGAACTGCTAGGTTGGCAGACGCTGGGACGAGTAACAGGCGCTCACTCTGCTATGCGGCACTCGGGATTCGACCCACCAAACTGCCGATCTTCTGATCGACAAGCTCAGCGTCCTAACCCACTGAGCCACCGCGTCCCTCGTATAATATATATAATATATACCTCAATTCAATTTTATTTTCATGTTTTGGTTCACTCACACTACATAGATGTCCTGCACCAATTGTAACATCCTTCAGCACAATTAAATTAAACCATATGTTTTCCATGCAATTGGCAGTTTAACTCATCTCTTGATTTAAAGATGGGTAATAGCCAAGTCTTACAAATTGTTATACCCTTCTGCCATATGTTATCTTTGTTCATTTCCTTTCCTTGATTGCAATTCTTTATATTTAATGGGCCTTTTGGGCTAATTGCTTAAAACTGTGATTAAGATATTACACTCTATCATCCCACTATTCTCTACTGATAAATTATATTTTAATGGGTAAATTTGAATTCATTCTGCAATCTTTAACCACTTAGCTGGACATTAAATCTAAAAGGTCCGTGAGAATTACTTCTGAATAAACACACTGCTATATATATATTCTTTGTTTTTCACATTATTCTCCATCTGGGGCGGGATGGGTGTTTGTGTGTGTGTGTGTGTTTGTGTGTGTGTGTTTGTGTGTATGTGTTTGTATTGAGATTTTGGTAGTAAACTCTTATACTGCCTTGACTTAACTGGATTTTTGATTTTTGATTTTTTTTTTTTATTTTAATTCCATTTATATCCCGCCCTTCTCCGAAGACTCAGGGCGGCTTACAAGCTTAGCAGTAGCCTTCATTCTATGTATATGCCTGCTTATTAGGGCTTTCACACACACCCCAGCGGCATTATTACAAAGTCAGCTTAATTGCCCCCAACAATGTTGTTTTGAGTTAAAACAAGTACCAATTTAGCTATTGACTTCTTACTCCCATTTTCTATAGAATCTTCACATTTGGTTTCTTTTCTTATCCCCATCCCCATCACTATTCATTAGCTATTTTTCAATCATCCATTAAAAGCAGGATTTCTTGCCCAATCTCTGCAATCTCTATATTTCCAGTGGCTTTAAAAGTGTTCTTCATATCCTAGCTTTCTGATAAAACAATACATTTCTCCTTGCTAACAACATGTAGAGTTGAGGTTCCTTTTTATTTATTTAGACAGAGCTGATTCTTATTAAATGATCAGAGAAGACAACTTTCATTTTAGGATAATTGAGTGGAATAGATTCAGAAAAAGTTTCATTAAGTGGGACAATTATTTTTGTTGGCCTGCTTGAAAATTATGCGTGCACTGCAGATATGTATCAGTGTTAAATTGGTCAAAGCAAGAAAGTTTACATCCTAAGTCATGGGGAAGAAATATTGGAGAAGCCAGTCATACATCCTTGAAGAAATAACAGCTGCTTAAAGATGCTCATAGATCATTTCTGCTGTGACCTATTATAGACCTTGCAGACAATCTACTTCCCTTATTCCGCAGTGTAATCGTGTGTATCTTTTAACAATGATAATAATGATTTTTTTAAAAAATGTTTTTAAATTTTGCACATTTCTTCAATTTTTATAAAGCTGACTTTTGTAGCGAAATTGCTGTATCAATTAAACAGTTTTCATGATAATCCTATTTCTGGCCATGTTTATAGTCTCTTCCACCTTCTTACTTATTTTTGTATGTGCTTGGACTTATTTTTAATAACTCCACAGTGCAGAAGAGACAGAGGTTCTATTCTCTTTCAACCTGGAACCTCATTGGGGACTTTGGATAAACTGCTCCGAGCCAACCTCACAGGGTTGTTGTACAGAAAAATAGGAGTAGGAAACCATTCCATACTATAAAGTATGTTACTTTGAGCTCCTAAATGAAAAATGGGACATCAGTCTAACAAACAAATAAATACCCCCCAATAATTAAAATGAATACTAATAACCCCGGCAGCTACATCAAAAGAGAAGTGAATACAATGTCATAACACAATGCGCTGATTACATTTTAAAACAGCTGATCTATGCCTTCTGTATATGGTTCCTCTCATATCTTATTTGTACACTGTCATGGCATCTGTCATCCAGTTCCCATATCCTCTTCTAGCCATAGTAAACCATTTGGGAACAACTGGGGAGGAATTCGTTTTGTTTGCTACTTAATACAATAGTAATATTTGAATTAAAATGCAAATGAAACATAGCCCTCCTTTGAAATTCAGCCTTTTCCAATTTGTTCTGAGTCACTCTTAATCCCAATCTTAGCGAAAATAAGCAGAAATGCTGTTATGTAATTTTTTTTGTGTTCATTTGTTATAATTCAAGAAAGAAGGTAAAGGAACAAAATTGATACAAATAGATACTTCAAAGAGCATAGAGAATAAAGGAAGAGAAATGGTCACAACCTCTGTGAGGGAATGGAGATCTCATCTTGTCAACAATCTTTTAAGTTTGACATTGCCTTGGAAGCAGTGCTTTTTTTGTAAAAGAAAAAGGGTGCCGGAACTCACACATGTCATACAACCTGCCTTGCCTACCCTATGAGGTTCTATCCAAAAAAGATGCCGGAACTCCGTTCTGAGCGTTCTATGAGGAAAAAAAGCAAAAGTAAGGAAGTAAGGAAAATCAAGAAACAGGTATAACAGATGTTCTTTAGTGTTTGGGATAGAATCTTGAAAGCCTATCCAATTATCTTCCTACCCTTCCTTATCCTAAACAAAATCAAGATGGGATTGTTTTGAGTTTCTTTCACATACTTTTCTCTTAGGAGTCTTTGGTGCTTTCTGAGCTTGGTGGTTTTCTTGCAGATGTTTCATTGCCAAACTAGCTAACATCATCAGTTGTAGAAGGGAGTAGGGTTTGCTCTTAGTGGACTAGTTTATAAAAATAAGAGCAAAGCCCACTGCCTTCTAGCACTGATGATGTTAGCTAGTTTGGTAAAGAAACGTCTGCAAGTAAACCACCAAGCTCAGCGAGCACCAAGGACCCCACAGTTCAGCTCTGAAGGACAAATGTTCTCTTCAATCTTTCTCTATCTCAAGAGTAATCTTTTTTCTAAAATTCCTTTTAATGGTTCACCCATTCCCCAGGTAAGATTAAATTCTTTCACAACTTCTCTGGTCTTATCTCCACATTTTAGGTGAGGATCGTAGCACCGCTTGGTTTACTGGGCCTCAGGAACACTTGTGACTGGCACTGTGGAAATAAATTGGTCTGAAATCTTTGACTGGACATCTTCAGATGACCTATGTATATGAAAGCTATGTATATGCATAGCTTTCCTTTTGAAGATATCACTGCCAAATATAATGCCAAATGATGAAACTCAACATTTAAGCCTATCACAGGTATTCCTTTATGTTAGCAGTTCCAAAGCAAGGATTCCAGTTCTTTCTACCTTCAGGTTCACCCTTTTTCATGTGGTAATAAATGTATTCTCCCTGCCCCCTCCTTACACAGATTCAGTCAAGAACTTATAGCCCAGTAAACCAAATTGTTTATATTCACTGACCATATATCACAGATAATAAAACTACAATCCTGACCTAGTACTAGTACTACTCTGGGGAATTTATATACAAATTAAATTAAAACTCTCGTGTCTGTCTGATAGTTTGTAACCTTCAAATGGGCAAAACAGTGCATCACAGAACAATAATTTTTGAATCAACATATCTCAGACTAACTTACAGAATGCATCCAAAGTCAACAGCCCTCCAATTGGGATGAAATTTGGCAAAGTTATAGCTACTTCAATGTCACCATGCCTCCCAACTATACTATACCTGACCCAGAAACTTGTAAGTTGTGTAGCACATATCCTCCCCCTTTTTCCTCCCTCTCCCTGTCCCCTGCATTTGGTCAGTTGGTGATAAGGTCCAATGGGCAAGCTGCCATTGGCTGCTTTGAAACTGAAATTGAAATTTGAAATCTCTTAATGACAGTGGCTATGAGGGAAGAATAAGGGAGCAACATGGTGGCCAATTGCCAAGGTAGGAAAGATGGGGAGTGCTGAATGGGAAAGCTTTCTTCCCCCCTGGAAGGACACACCAAAATAGGATAACAGTTGTTGCAGTACACAGCTCATAGGTTGTACCTATAATACAATTTTGTATGTCATTCTGGGCAGTAATTCTGCTGCCTTTTTAAAAAATGTGTTGCTTCCTTTTATTGAATTTTTTATCCATGCTGCTTTAGTTGCTTTGAACTAGTTTAAACTAGTTTCATTTTGTTGCTTTGTTGTTGTCAGAGTCTGCTTTACAATTATAAAAGTAATCTTTAAAAAAAAGAAAGGTAAAAAACAATGACACTATTTCAAGATGTATTTATATTTCTTTAATTATATTTTTAGCACTGGGTGGAAGCAGTTGGCCTTGAAAATCAGGCTATAAATATCTAAATAAATGTTCCCTCCCTCTAGTGTGAAGCCAGTCATGATATGTGTTGTGTTGTTCTGACCTCTTTCACAGACCACAAAGAGTTAACTGACACAAATGAACATCAGTCTCCCAAAATAGAGGAATAAGACACATCTGCTTTTTATTTTGAGTCAGAATTTCTACACATTGTAGATTAAATGTCTGCATTCTATCTAAACAGAAAGAAGCTCCCATGGGCTGGTTCAAACGATGCTTCCCTCTCCTCCCTACTTTTCCTGAGAAGCAGTCTTAACCTACTACAAGCACATATTTACATGGGGAAATGCAATGTGTGAATTGGTACATGAAGTCAGCCTCAACACTTTTGCTTGTGAGACCAAGTTTGCAGCTCCTGCAGTTACAAAAAAATCAAATCTATTCTAGCAGCAAATTCCATATTTACACATTCTACTTCTCCAGACAAATACTAGCTGAAAAAAGCTTCCTCACTTCTCATGTTAAAAAACACAAACTATTGTTAGTGTTCTCCAATGTGGACCCTGCAAATATACTCCCATCATTTTGATTTAATATGACATGAGATTTCTGTCAGATTAAACCAAATAAATTTGGAGGGATTAGGGAACGCTGAATTAGGCAATCACCACATCAACATGACATTTTTATGAATTCTTCTCAATCCATTCCCTGTTCCCTACTACTTGAGCTGCCTGCCACCTCTGTGCTTCATTTATTGACCCATTCAAAATTACAGGAGCACTGAAAAAGTGAGGGATGACCATTTTTTACACCTACGATCATTACAGCAGTTCCATGGTCACATGATCAAAATTCAGATGCTTGGCATGTATGACGGTTGCAGGATCTCCCGAGTTCATGTGATCAACTTTTGTGACCTTCTAACAAGCCAAGTCAGTGGGGAAGCCAGATTCACTTAACAACCGTGTTACTAACTTAACAACTGCAGTGATTCACTTAACAACTGTGGCAAGAAAGGTCGTAAAACGGAACAAAATACACTTCATCAATGTCTCACTTAGCAACGGAGGTTTGGGGCTCATTCGTGGTCATAAATTGAGGACTACCTCCTATTGTATCAAGCAGGCTGTCTTCTGCTCTGCCTTCTTTTGCAACGGTGCAGTCAGGACTTTTCTTGCGCCCCACCCAGCTTCAAAAGAAGACAGAGCGGAAGAAAGTAGGCCCTGTCTGTGGATTTTTCAAAAACTTCTGAAAACCACTTGATGCAATGTTTATTTTCCATTCTTAGGGTATTTTGTGGGTTTTGTTTTAATACTGTTTATGATTCCTATTTATCATTGTCAGATTTTTTTTTTAACTGGGGCTGTTTTAATGGTATATTTATTGTATGTAAGCTGCTGGGAGTCTTTGGGGTTACAGTGGGATAGAAATATGTTTAAATAGTGTAAATACATAAATAAATACTCTCTCAGTGCCAAGAGGAGAAGCTCAATCTCAGTCAGAGCCAGGGGTGGAAGATCCCCCAAAACAGGATCCCAGAGAGCTAAAACCTATGGTTGTTTGATCTAGCTTGGATTACATAAGAGGCTGTTTTTCCATTTAAACCAGGAGTGTCAAACTGCCGGCCCACGGGCTGGATGTGTCATGGTGAAGCTGCACCCTCCCCATTGCCAGCAATGGGGGGGGGAGTCACAATACATCGTGACACGTCACATGATGTTTCGAGTTTGACACCCCTGATCTAGACCCTCGCAACTTTAAGATACCGAGACAGAATTAAGGGAGCATCAATCAGTTGCCCCCAAAATTAACATATAACTATTACCAGTTGATCATAATACTTGACCCAATGCCAAAGCATGACCCAATGCCAAGTAGCGAAGTAGATGTTAAAAATGGGAGAAAATTGGAAGCAGATAAGAATTTTAGCAAACTAAAAGCTCCTTACCTCTCTGTGCCTGCACATGGATTTTTGCACATGCCTGGACTCCAACTGGGCTGAGTTGGAAGAACAAGGCATGGACAGTCTTGTCGACGTCATCTGGGAGGAATTTGATCCTGTGACTCCTAAGGAAGTGGACAGGATTATGAGGAGGTTGAGCTCCTCCACATGCTTACTGGACCCGTGCCCTTCCTGGCTGGCATATGCAGCTCGAGAGGGGACACGAGGCTGGTTCCTGGCGGTCATCTCCGCTTCTCTGAGTGAGGGTCACTTCCCCACCACCTTGAAGGAGGCGGTGGTGAGACCTCTCCTCAAGAAGCCCACCTTGGACCCATCCTCATTGAATAACTTTCGTCCAGTCTCCAATCTTCGCTTCCTTGCGAAGGTTGTTGAGAGCGTGGTGGCGCACCAACTCCCTCAGATCCTGGATGAAGCAGTTTATCTAGACCCGTACCAATCGGGCTTCAGGCCGGGCTACAGCACGGAGACGGCATTGGTCGCTCTGATAAATGATCTCTGGAGAGCCCGGGACAGGGGCCATTCCTCTGTCCTAGTCTTATTAGACCTCTCGGCGGCTTTTGATACCATCGACCATGGTATCTTACTGCGACGCCTCAGGGGACTGGGAGTGGGAGGCACGGTTCTGCGTTGGTTCTCCTCCTTTCTCCAGGGTCGCTCGCAGTCGGTGTTGGCAGGGGGACAGAGGTCGACCCCGAGGCCTCTCGCTTGCGGAGTCCCTCAGGGGTCGGTCCTCTCGCCTCTCCTGTTCAACATCTACATGAAACCGCTGGGCGAGATCATTCGCAGCTTTGGAGTAGGGTACCATCAGTATGCTGATGACACCCAGCTTTTCATCTCAACTCCAAACAACATCAGTGATGCCCTCGACGTGATGTCCCGCTGCCTGAAAGCGGTCCGGGAATGGATGGGGAGGAACAGGCTTCAACTGAACCCGGACAAGACTGAATGGCTGTACGTACCGGCAAGCCAGGATACTCAGAACATCCCATCCCTTAACATCGGAGACAAGTTACTACCCCCTGTTGATAGGGCCCGCAACCTGGGTGTCCTCCTTGACTCGCAGCTCTCCCTGGAAGATCACATAGGAGCTGTGACCAAGGGGGCCTTCTCCCGGGTTCGACTAGTTCGCCAATTACGGCCTTATCTGGACCTGGATGCCTTACGTACAGTCACCCATGCTCTTGTGACCTCTCGCCTAGACTATTGTAACGCTCTCTACATGGGGCTGCCCTTGAGATCCACTCGGAAGCTTCAACTGGTGCAAAGTGCAGCGGCACGGACACTCTTGGGAGCCTCCCGATACTCCCATATCACACCTCTCCTCCGTGCGCTGCACTGGCTTCCAGTTGCCTTCCGTGTGAAGTTCAAGGTGCTAACAATGACATACAAAGCCCTACATGGCATGGGTCCGGACTACCTACGGGAGCACCTTCTACCAATGTCAGCACCCCACCGTCCTGTGCGCTCCCACAGAGAGGGCCTCCTCAGGGTGCCACCGCTCAAGGAATGTCGGCTGGTGGCCCCCAGAGGGAGGGCATTCTCAGTGGGTGCGCCAGCCCTCTGGAACAGCTTACCAACCGAAATCCGGATGGCCCCCGACCTCCGCACCTTCCGACGCGAATTAAAAACTTACCTGTTCCAGCAGTCCGGCCTGGCCTGATAGCTCTAATTGGGGTCCCAGTTTGTATTTTACTATTGTTTTTTCACTATTGTTCATTCTGTATTGCCTACCTTATTCTGTACACCGCCCCGAGTCCCTCGGGAGAAGGGCGGTTTATAAAAACAAATAAATAAATAAATAAATAAATAAATAAATAAATAAAAGCTCCCTGGCTCTCCGTGCCTGCCTATGGATTATAGCATGGTAAAATTCTTGTATTCCTGCTTCTCCCTGCTGTGTCTCTCACTGCCTGCAGTTTTGCAGGGAGAGAAAAAGCAGGGAGAGAAAGATTTTAGCTCGGTAATTTTAGCTCGGTAACAACACATGAGATCACTTAACACTGTAGTAAGGAAGGCTGGGAAGTGGGTGTCATGGGACACCTCGCTTAACAAACATTTCACTCAGTGACTGAGATTCCGGTCCAAACTGTGGTCATTAAGCAAGGATTATCTGTATTCTCAAATATCTCTAAAACAGGGGTAATACAATTAGTCCTCGGCTTACGACCACAACGGAGCCTCAAAATTCTGTTGCTAAGTGAGACAGTTGTTAAGTGAGTTTTGCCCCATTTTACGACTGTTCTTGCCACAGTGGTTAAGTGAAGCGCTGCAGTTGTTAACTTAGTAACATGGTTGTGAAGTGACTTTTCCATTGAGTTTGTTTGTCAGAAGATCACAAAAGGGAGTCACATGACCCCAGGACACTGCAAATGTCAGTTGCCAAACATCCGAATTTTGATCACGTGAATGTGGGGATGCTGCGATGGTCGTTAAGTGTGAAAAATGGTCATAAATTACTTTTTTCATTTCTGTTGTAACTTAGAACAGTCACTAAATGAACTGTTATAAGTCGAGGCCTACCTGTAATCTCTTTGACCAAGGGTAGGCAACCTTGGCTCTTTTATGACCTGTGGACTTCAACTCCCAGAATTCCTCAGCCAGCAAAGTTTGATGCCCCAATTTTAAAGACAATGGAAGCAAATCTTGGCAAACCCCCACCCCTTCTCAAAAACCCCTCAGCATCTGCTGCTATGCAGAGGTTGAGAGAAATATGAATGTTCTCCTAAACTACTTGGTGCTTAGAGCTAATTCCCCCTCTGATCAGCCGATGCTTGGACTGGACCCAGTCAGAAATGTTGGTGGTTCTATTTAGAAACAGCTCTACCACAATCTCTACAAAAGTCATGAAATTCTGTGCTTTTGGATTGCAGTTAGAAAATTGGGGGTCTGGCAGGAACAGCTTTTCACACTTACATGGGCTAACATGCTTGAGAAAGAATGACTGGGTCTCCTCCACTGTTAACTGTTTTATGACATCTGTGAATGTTTTTACTGCCTTTTAGTTCCATGGCTGTTCAATTATCAGATTGATGGGCTGTGATGTAATAAATAAAAAAATCTTCTAAAAACGGGCACATACATTATTATGTACATAGACACACACACACACGTATAACAGGACAATGTTATATTTCAATTTTTAGTTTTCCTCAGAGGGTAGGCAATTTGTGACCTTCCAGCTATGACTGAACTCTGAACCCCTTCAGCATTCATGAGCTGATGGTGAGAGAGAATAGGAGCTGCAATCTGACAACATCTGGAAGACCACACATTGCCCAACCCTGTCTCAAATCATGGGTTCTGGGAAGGTAGAAGAACTAAATGTAAAGAAGCCAAACAATCTGTTGCTGCTAAATGGCATTGTGTCCTTACAAAGCAAATATTTCACAGTGCTGCTTTCTCGTCAAATCTGTATTTGCAACATATTAATATTGTCCCACATTTTCAAAGGAAACTACGATAGCTTTCCCCAGCCTGACACCTTCCAGATGTGCTATATTTCCAGACCCATACACTCCAATCAGCATGGCCAAATAGTGATTGGTGATTACAGGAGTTAAAATTTAACACATTTAGAAAGTACCATTTTTCCACCTGGACTTTTGATAAAATGAACCAGACTTTCAAAGAGTGCAGGGAAAATATATTTCTCATTCATCTCAGTAGGATTCTGCAAAGGTTTGGAAAAGACTGTGGCCCTAAATAATAAAATACAGGCAATGCAGTGTTTTTTCACACATCAAATAGAACTTGGGAATGGAACTTCAGATTGAATTCAAGACCAGACTTTCCACATATAAAATGTGTATCCTAAACACTGAGCCACAGTCCAGTGGAGGAGATGGGGGGGGGGGGGTTGGAATGTCCCAGAAGGGTTTTCCTAAGAAATAAGAGATCTGTTTTCCCCAGGATATCTTAGGTACTAAAGCCTCTTGTTGTGTGCCCCAAAATCCATGTTATAGAGTTCCCCAGACTTCCACATTGCGGACCAGCAGGGTGGGGAGGGGAGAGGGGATAGTTCCGTGTGAATGGTGGGCAAGTACATGCACGCAGCTCCATTTGCACAAGCGGCAAGCATGCACACATGCCACTTGTGCAAATGGAGCATGCATATGCTCACCTGCTGCTCGCACAAGTGGGGATGCACGTGTGCGCACACAAGCTTGCCCGCCACTTCCATGGCCTGGTTCCAAATGGCTCAAATGGCCCAGTAGTGAGCTTTGGCCCCGGGGGTTGGGGACCCCTAGTATAGTTATACACTTATAGCAGATCCACAGATCACCTGGATGTGCTTCCAATGATAATCTGTCAGTTGAATGCTATTTATAAATAAGACCTCTAACTTTGCTGCTCCATTCAAAAAACAACTTCTGAAAAACATTTGGAGATGTGGGGTGGGGGAAGAG
Organism: Vipera berus; assembly: GCF_964194415.1. Lineage (NCBI taxonomy): Eukaryota > Metazoa > Chordata > Lepidosauria > Squamata > Viperidae > Vipera > Vipera berus. The sequence goes on along the minus strand of NC_138204.1, from coordinate 65,508,345 downwards.
GATGGAGAGTGCTAATGATCTTATGTTCTTATTGTACTAAATGGAAACTTCTGTCCGATTAGATGTCTTCTCTTAATGGGGACACAGCTGGATTCATCTGTCTCAGTTTAATCATTCTGCTGTAATGCCTGAATAATTTTGTATTGGATAATACAGTCCTGCACTGCATTGCTAAAATAAATTTGGCAGACCATTTGCATTGCTCATCGTAGTGTGAATGCTTTAGATTTCTCTTTAAGCTACAAGATATGGGTTACAGTTTATCATAAATATGGCCATGTAAATTAGGATATTCAGGTAATTTCATAGCTGAGTAATGCCCAGAACATCTGGATGGACAGAAGGCCCAAGTCTAAGGTATTAGAAGAGGAATCTTTGATGCTTGCTTTGTCCATGCAGTACAATACTTGGGAAATATCTGTCCTTCTGTTTCTGATACCATGTGAGCAATCTGCTTGCAAGTGAATAGTAGAATAAAACAGTCTCTTGAGTCAAATGTGACTTCTAGTGACTTTATGAACATGTTTATATAATTTTCTTGGCCACAACACCAAAATCATTCACCATTATATTTTTCTGGGATTTTTTTTTAGTAACAATAGAGAATATGTGTAGTTGAGAGTTGAAAATCAAGCTGTGTGAAAACTAGATCTCACTATTTGTATAATCTTTCCAGTACAACTTATGATTGTGAGATTTCCTGATGTCGTCCCGTCCTCATTCAAATCAGGCCTGATTTTGCTTAGTTTCTCCAAATCAATAAATGTTGACTAGGTGCTGCTACCTAGCTGGGTAACTAGAGCAATTAATTAAATTTATTAATTTAATTAATTCATGATATAAACATTAACAAAATTAATAAAATAATAATAAATAATAAAATATTTTTAGAATAATAAAACTATTAATAAAAATGAAACAAGTGTGTGAACTGTTAATTTCTAGCAACTAAATCTAATCCTTCATCTCCACTGCACCCTTTTCATCATGGCTAGAAGTGATTCAGTGGCCTTGTGACCCTGGAGACGGTCTCAGCTCCAGCGGTTCAAGCCCAAGCACTGCATGGGCAGGGTGAGTTCCTGTCACACTCCTCAGTTTCTGTCTGCCTAACAGTTTGAAAGCATGTTCTATGCAAGTAGATAGAAAAGTACCTCTTCAGTGGGGAGACAAGCTTGTGCTCTGTGCAGGCAGTCAGATTCCTGACTAAATGCTATTGCTGTTGTAATGTGTATTCCCTAGCATCAGGTGGGGGAGGATTAGAAAAATACTGTATGTACTCTATGCCCTCAGGGGGGTTTCTCCCTCCTGGGTCCGACCTGCCGCCCTTTCCTGCACTCCCCTTAATGACGGGCCCAATTGTTGGGACCCCGAGAGGTGGTTGGGCTTAGATAGGGGCCTCGAGCGGAGACGTATTAAGAGGCCTCTGATTCACTTTTTAGCCAGTTATTTTAAAAGGTTAGGGAGGGTGAGGGAGGGGAGGGGATTACTAACACCGGCACTCAGTCCAGGCCGGTTTGGGGTCCCGGCGGGACGGGGTTTGGGTTAGAGGCGGCTGGTTCTGGATGTGTTGGGGTGGGGCTTCAAATCCCCATGGCGATAGGGAATGGCAGCAGGTGTGTGCACGGATGGCCGTTTTGACATCCGGGATCGCGCCCCCGCTGCTTGCAAACGGTGACGTGCTCCGACCCTCCAGTTAGCACCCTTTTGCCCGGGGGTGAGGGCGATCAGGCCCCTGAGCTCCGGCTGGTTTACCTTAATGCCAGATCCGTTGTTAATAAGGCTCCCCTCGTTCGTGATTTGATCAAGGAGGAACGCACGGATCTGGCATGCATTACGGAAACCTGGTTGGGCTCGGAGGGAGGGGTCCCTCTGATCAAGTTATGCCCCCCAGGTTTCCGTGTGCTACACCAGCCACGGGCTTAGGGTAGGGGCGGTGGGGTGGCGGTGGTTATCAGGGAGACTTTATGTCTTTTAATGTTTGTATTGTTATTTATATTTACGCCCTGTGAACCGCCCTGAGTCCCTCTGGGAGAAGGGTGGTATAAAAATCTCAATAAATTAAATTAAATTAAATTAAAATTAAATGTCCGCGGGAGACCACCATTGTCCAGATTGGCGGGAGTGAGTCCCTCCTCCTGAGATGTGGTTCTCGGGTTCAGATGAGCTTGTTGCTTACATACCTGGCGCCCAGCTGTGTGGCAACAGCTCTGCCTGAGCTGCTCGACACCCTCTCAGGGTTGGCGGTGGAGTTCCCCAGGCTCATAGTGCTGGGTGACTTCAACCTGCCTTCCCTGGGAGGGTCATCGGAGCTAGCCCGGGAGTTCATGGCTTCCATGACGGCCATGGACCTGACCCAGGTAATTCAAGGCCCGACTCATGTGGGGGGGGTCACACTCTCGACCTGGTGTTCCTGTCTGGACAATGGTTGGATGATTTGGGAGGGGGTTTACCGGTTATTACTCCCCTATCATGGTCCGACCATCATCTCCTGCGGCTGGTCTTCCGTTATGCCACCCCCCGCTGCTGGGCAGCAGAACCAACTAGATGGTTCCGCCCCAGGCACCTAATGGACCCTGAACGGTTCCAGATGGCGCTTGGGTCTATACCCATCACCCTCACTCACAGCCCAGTTGATGCCTTGGTGGATGCCTGGGAAAAGGCGGCCACTGAGACACTCAACTGTGTCATACCCTTGCGACCTCTGACCCGGCGCAGATCCCGTTGAGCTCCATGGTTTTCTGTGGAGCTCCGGGAGATGAAGTGTCGGAGACAGGGTCTAGAGAGCGGTTGGAGGTCCAGCCGTTCCAAATCTGACCGATTGCAGCTAAGAACCTTTATAAGGTCTTATCTTGCTGCGATGAGGACGGCGAGGGCTAATTACTTCGCTGCCCTCATCGCATCTGCCCGGCCACCCTGTTTAGGGTGACTCACTCCCTTCTTAACCAGGAGGTGAGGGAGGATCCCTTACAGGGACGGGGCGAGGAGTTTAGTCATCATCTGACGGACAAAATCGCTCAGATCCTGGCCGGCTTGGACTCTGACTGGGCGGAGTCTGATGTGGAGGAATCGGACGGTCTTGAGCATGTTATCTGGACTGAGTTCGATCCTGTTTCCCCTGATGATGTGGACAGGATCATGGGGAGGCTGAGCTCCACAACCTGTTTGTTGGATCTGTGCCCCTCCTGGCTGGTTTATGCGGCCCGGGAGAGGACACGAGGCTGGTTCCAGGCAGTAATAACTGCTTCTTTGAAGGAGGGTGTCTTCCCCACCGCCTTGAAGGAGGCGGTGGTGAGACCCCTCCTCAAAAAGCCTGCCCTGGACCCAGCTGTTTTAAATAACTATCGTCCAGTCTCCAACCTTCGGTTCCTGGCGAAGGTTGTTGAGAACGTGGTGGCGCATCAGCTTCCTCTGTTCCTGGAGGAAACTGATTATCTGGACCCATACCAATCGGGTTTCAGGCCCGGGCACAGCATGGAGATGGCATTGGTCACGCTGGTGAATGATCTCTGGCGGGCTCAGGACAGGGGTTGTTCCTCTGTCCTAGTCCTATTAGATCTCTCAGCGGCTTTCGATACCATCGACCATGGTATCCTACTGCGGCATCTCAGGGGGTTGGGAGTGGGAGGCACCGTTTTACGGTGGTTCTCCTCCTATCTCCTGGGCCACTCGCAGTCGGTGTTGACGGGAGGGCAGAGATCCACCCCGAGGCCTCTCATTTGTGGAGTCCCTCAGGGGTCGGTTCTCTCGCCCCTCCTGTTCAACATCTACATGAAGCCGCTGGGAGAGATCATTCGTGGTTTCGGGGTGGGGTATCATCAGTACGCTGATGATACCAACTTTTTTTCTCCACCCTGAACCAACCCAGCGATGCCCTCGCCGTGATGTCCCGTTGCCTGGAGGCGGTCCAGGTCTGGATGGGGAGAAACAGGCTTCGTCTCAATCCTGCCAAGACTGAGTGGCTGTGCATATCGGCATCTCGGGTTAACCAGACTATTCCACCTCTAACGATGGGGGGTGAGGTATTACCCCCTGTTGATAGGGCTCGCAACCTGGGTGTCCTCCTGGATTCATGGCTCAATTTTGAAGACCATATAGGAGCCGTGACCAGGGGGGCTTTTGCCCAGGTTCACCTGGTGCACCAGTTGCGACCCTACCTGGACCGAGATGACCTACGCACAGTCACTCATGAGCTCGTGACCTCCCATTTAGACTACTGCAACGCTCTCTACATGGGGCTGCCCTTGAGGACCACTCGGAGGCTTCAGCTGGTGCAGAATGCAGCCGCGCGGGTTGTGATGGGGGTTTCCCGATACTCCCATGTAACACCTCTACTCCGCGAGCTGCATTGGCTTCCGGTTGCCCTCCAGGTAAGATTCAAGGTGCTGGTGATGACCTATAAAGCCCTGAATGGCTTGGGTCCGGGATATTTGAGGGAACACGTGCTGCCAGCATCAAGTTCCCTTCGTCCAGTGCGCTCACACAGGGAGGGTCTTCTCAGGGTGCTGCTGGTAAAAGATTGCTGGCGGATAACACCCAGGGGGAGGGCCTTCTCTGTAGGTGCACCTGCCCTCTGGAACCAGCTGCCTGTGGAGCTTAGGACTGCCCCTGACCTTCGTTCATTCCGCCAGGACCTGAAGACCTGGCTCTTTGACCTCTCCGGCCTAGGCTGAGAATTTTTAACTGGGGTTTTTATTTTTAGGGATAATTTAATCTTTTTTAATTGTTTTTTAACTTTTGTATTTTGTATTGGTTTGGTTTTTAAATACCCTGTAAACCGCCCTGAGTCCTTCGGGAAAGGGCGGTATATAAATCTAATAAAATATAAATATATAGGTGTGTGTGAGGAGGCCATGTTGTGCCTCATATGGGTTTTTCATGTCATGGAGATAACACATTTCACCTCACCAAGGGACGAAGATGAGCTTATTGTCTTCCCCAAGTTTCTTCACATTGTCTCAAAAACTCATCTGGCAATCTCAATACTTGGAATAATATGCTTTTGGCAACAGGTGTTTTCAGATGAGACAAGGTAGCCATTAATTTTGAGAAGTGAAGGACCTACACTAAATAACACTTAGCAATTGAATCGGGGATTGACCAGTTGCCCAAAAGTGGCTCTGAACTTCTCTTGGTGATCCCTCAAAGCTTTCTCTAACTGAATCATCAAATTCTTAATTTTTCCCCCATTTTTGAGACAAGAACAAATATATAACGAGCCTTTATAAAGAAGTTAAAAATCAATAATCTGCCAATAAGGATGATGTAAAGTCATCCATTTTGCATCCTTATCCAGCCCAATGTGGGAGGAAACTTGATCCTTAATACAAACATTATATACTAAAGGTTTTCAGGTAACTTCAGCTCCCTTTTCAACAATTAGGAAGATGTTGTATTTATCTAAAATACTTTCCCCCCAAGTTAATTAAAATAAGAACATTATCTTAAAATGCAATAAAAGAGACAGAATAATGTTTTCTATTTAATTATTTTATGGAAGTTCATCTTAAATTCTGTGCCATATTCCTTCAGGTAAATGTAGGTTGATATTATTATCCCCTTCGCATGGCTGAGGCTGGGCTGCATGGAACTGGTTTCATTTACGGCACTCATTCAAAACACATGAATCTTATGGATATTTATTCCAAGCAAGTTCAGTCAATTTTAAGGATGCGCAATCTCTAGCAAATGGCTTGAGGACTGCAGGCTCAAGGGATATATCATGCCAGGACTAACTTCAGTTCAAGTGACAACCTTTCAAAAAGGATGAAGTAGAAGTCAGATGACCTGTCAAGAAGATAGATCATCAGGCTACCGAGCAGAGCACTGAAGGGAAAAGAAAACATATACAGTTTCACAAGCATCTGCAAAACCTTCTTTGGGGCATTTTAAACAACTCAGATTTTGAGAGGGGATATGAAACAATCAGCTTACCAAAAAAAAATCACCTCATCCTTTTATTTGGAAACATAGAAAAGAGTTATCAACAACAGGGTGGCATCATCTGCGGTTCTCCTTACATCTACCAGCTCTTCCTCAAGAGCATCAGTGTTCTTGGCCCATGTCATATATCTGAGGCAAAACCAGGAGTCCTCTTTTACGCATTGTCCTGTTGCCTGGAGCAGCCTGAGCATCAGAAGAGGAACACCCCATGCATTGACTATGATTAATGAATTAATGAAAAATAAAATAGAAGATATCTTTTTCTCCCAAAATGTGGAGAGCATCCAACAATATTTCAAGGTAGCGTACTATAAAAATTTATCCATCCACTTGATTTGACCATATCAAACATTGCCTACACAATACCTTCATGAATAGCTCTAGATTCTGAACATTTGAGATGGAGGGGAGAGGGGAGAGTGACATCCAGGGCAAAAAAGGATTGTTTCTGACAAAATGCTTACTATAAGATAGAGTACCTAAAAATAATCCATCCATTTATATTTGCATTCTCACATACTTAAGTTTCATTACTTACCGGTAATTTTATATATGCATATTTAAACTGGCCTGTATCTTACACTGTCACAGTTAAACAGCTCAGTATATACCTCAATTAATTTGCAGAGGTCTAAATCCTGTCTTCTGAGGTGAGACCAATGTAATTTTATAGTTTTTTTTTTAAAAAAAACCAGCACTTACAAATATATAGATTGAATGAGCTTTCCAGTAACATGGTAAGAAAATGGCAGACAGCCATATAACTACTTTCTTGGTAACAAGAGATGGTTGCTGACTTTACTATAGTACATATATTCATATTGTGAGATCAATCTGAAAAACACTTTGTTAATGTAAATGATATAAATTTTTCACATCACAAAGGGAAATCACAGAGGAGACAAAATTACTATCATTTAGAAAGAATGGCGCTTTTTAAACATGAAATAAGCCCTTCTTGGCTTCTTTCAAATCGGTACGCAATTCACCAAAGGCATGATATCTGAGGAAGCAAGCGCCTTGAAATCCTTTAGTCACTACATGGTTTCTATTTGATTGCCTATTTGATAACCATTTAATGCAAGAACTGGAAACAGAAACTTGAAAATTGTAGCCCCCCCAAAATTAAATTGAACAATAGGAAAACTAGTTCAAAAGAAAACTCAAAAACATTGTGTTAATGTAAATGATATAAATGATACCTCTTACCTCTTCATTCCTGATAGTTTTATTCAAGGCTATGATTTCTAAAGTGCAGGATGGAGTGCCTAAATTGTGGTTGTAGAATTAAAAGCGTGCTTTGAAGTTTCAGGTAATGAAACTCAGGCAAGATATTGAAAATAACTCTCATCAAAGAAATTATACCAGACATAGTTTTTTTAAAAAAAGAATGCTGTCTCAAGTAGTATGAGATACTGATAAAAAATCTAGTAGCCACTTCCAAAATCTTCAACAGAAGCAGAAGAGCCTGGCTAAAAATAAAAAAAAGACTTTCCCCACCACTTGCTTAAAGATAGGTTTTTCATTTGAATTTACTCACTGGAATTATTGTGTTGTTACTCTAAGCTTCCCCTTAATAAATTTTACCATTCAAAGCTCTGGGAGACCTGTTCTTGAAATTAACTGCTTCTAGTCTAGACTCTTATCAAAAGCCTGATAGCAGGCTTAATACAGGTGTTGTTGTTAGTTGCGAAGTTGTGTCCGACCCATCGCAACCCCATGGACAACGTTGCTCCAGGCCTTCCTGTCCTCTACCATCTTCTGGAGTCCATTTAAGCTCATGCCTACTGCTTCAGTGACTCCATCCAGCCGCCTCATTCTCTGTCGTCCCCTTCTTCTCTTGCCCTTAATCTTTCCCAGCATTAGGCTCTTCTCCAGTGAGTCCTTCCTTCTCATTAGGTGGCCAAAGTATTTGAGCTTCAACTTCAGGATCTGGCCTTCTAAAGAGCAGTCAGGGTTGATCTCCTCTAGGACTGACCAGTTTGATCGCCTTGCAGTCCAAGGGACTGCAGGTAGTCCTTGACTTATGACTGGCTACTTAATAATCATTTTAAATTGCAATGGACTTAGAATGTGTGCTTTATGGGCCATAAAGCACTTCTGGCCATCATAATATGTCATGGCATATACACATCCCCACAATCATGTGACCACATTTGGTGGCAGTTTTCCATGGTCACTGTTTGGAAGAATGGATTCGCACTAATGACTGTGCTGCTGCATTTTAGATGCACTAGACTTGCAACTCCTAAAATTCCTGATTGATGAATGAAATAAATCCTGGAAATTACACTTGCAGTTAATTTGAAGGCTGCCAAATGCAGGTAAGCTCATCCAATTGAAGGTAGCATCCTGTGTTCAGTGCTTGGGCATATCTAAAGATGAAGAAACACAACTATTCAAGAAGCTGTTGTCTTTATTGACTGGTATGCCATCAAAATTCAGTTGTCCATCTAAGAGTCCACAATATTTAGGTTTTTCCATTTGTTTGGCAATAAAAATTATACAGGTTTTGTACATTTTAAATGATAGATAGACTCACAATTCTTGAATAGCTAGAAAGGTCACATCAATATTGTTAAATGCCCATCATTGATTGTATCCTTTTTTATGCTTTATTTTGCACAACGCTTTTCTGTGCAAAGAAACAGAAATCAATTTTAATAAATTACATATTTCTGAATATATGGTCTGCTAATTGGGGGGACATTTTTCACTTCAAACATTCATCACTTTTTAATAGGAAAAGGCAAGCCAGTCTATTTAGTAAATTAAAAATAATTTGTGTGACTTTTCTGTATGAGTAAATCTGTTGGTTTTGCTATGTATAGATCATTTAAAAAGCTTTGTTTAAATTTTGTTTTAGTCTTATGGTTCATGTTTGTCCTGTCAAATTTCAGTGTGTTTTTGTTGTATTTTTCCATTGGGTTCAACAGGAGAGCCTTTCTCTTTTTAATTTAACACCTGCAAATTCACACACATGCTTAGAAGAGGAGGGTAAAAGTCTGTCACTTGGATGGATTATTCCAGGCATCTCCAATTTGTGAAGGATAACTTCAACAAACCACACACAATGGTTCCATTTTATTCCATCATGAATCAACACTCTAATTAGACTAGTAATGAAATACTATTATTAACAGAGAGAATTTTACAAGAACAAATGGCATCGCTCCAATATTTTATGTGGTTTAGCACATTAAATGTCAGTTGTGATGTAATGTGGAAGACGTTGACCCTCAGAAATTTTTCATGGTCAAACCACTCTCTGGTTGCCTTCCTAGTGTTGCTTCTCCTGTCCCCATAGGGAGACTTGGCCTATTAGAGCAGTCCATCCCAGGCATCTAATGGACCCCAGCTTGGGGTTTCCCCTGAGGGTATGGTGGGTCTGGTTGGCCATGGACCAAAATGTAAGTCTCCACCTGGAAAAGGTTTGTGATGTGAGGCTTTGAGTAGATTTCCTATTGAGTCTCTCTTTCTCTCTTCATTATTTTCTGGTTTTCTCTGGGGGAGGTGCCTAGAGCTCTGTTGGAGAGAGATCAATCTAATTGAAATATGATAGTAGACATTATATTAAAGCAACAAGAGTGGCAAAATGTGCCTATTTTTCTGCTCTCACCATATCCATGGATAGCTAATGACTCTTTGAATGACCCTGTCCTGCTGGGGAGGGGAGGGAATATAACCATTGTGATGCATATTCTAGGTATCTGATGGGAAAGGTCACTTGTCCTTAACTGTGGCACATCTAAATTGACCAAAGCTTAGTTTTGCCCTATTTTCTGAGAAGAGTTTGATCCTTTAAATCCTGAGGAAGTGGACAGAGTGTTCAGAACAGTTATAGATGATAGATCTCTGTCCATCCTGGTTAGTTAAAGCCACCTGGGAAGTGATATATTGCTGGGTCAAAGCAGTGATAAATTTAAATTGGCAGGAGGAGGTAGTTCTGACAGTCTTGAAGAAGGCAGTGATGTTCCCAAAAGCCATGACTGAACAATATTCACCAGTCTACAATCTCCACATTTTAAGGAAGGCTGTTGAAAAGATGGTTTGAGCTGCAAATTCAAAAGGAAGAAGCAAATTATCTGGATCCTTTTCATTCAGTCTTCTGCTCTAAATACAGTACTGAATAGCACTGATTGCACTTGGCAAAAACTAGGATGGGATGGTTACCATTCAATACCATTGTAAATGGTATCCTTGTATACCAGTGGCAGGGACTGAGAGTGAGAGGCATAGCATTTCTCCATGGCCTAATCCAGTCAGTGTTAAGAGGATGTGAGAAATCAAGTCCAAAGCCACTTGTTAGCAGAGTGCCACAAGAATCAATGCTCTCACCAACTAATTTAACATCTACATGAAGCCACTGGACCAGGTCATCTCCTGGCTGAGTGTCAAGGCCTATCCCAATGCCTGTAATATGTTGGGGTCTGAATTTGAAGGTACAAGCCTAAACTCAACCCTACCAAGACCAGATGGCCATGAGTTCACTTGGCTGTGAGAACATTTCATAGTTAATGGCAGAGACAATGGATATCTGAAGGATATCTCAAACTGATTTTGCCCATCCTGTAAGATCCACCAGGGTAACCATGCTTTGTGTCCCATTTATAAAGCAGTGCAACTTGTGGGACAGCATTCCCCACAAGGTTCAGGCAGCCCTGACCAGGAACACCTAAAAACCCAGATTTTCTTTCCCAACGTTTTGAGCTAGGATGTGGAGGGGATGATTATATTTTACTATGGTTACAGTTTTTCCCATGGCATGATAATTTTTCCTTGTGTTTTAATGTATTGATTCTCTTTTAATCATTGCTGCCCAGAATATAAGTCAAGTAGATGCCCATAGAAATTTAAATTATAAATAAGCAAATAAATTAATGAAGGGGGAAATAACAACATGGAATTATGTGGAAAGAGACTTCACAGTCTACTAGAGACCTGTGGTATATTGATAAATGACTATATTAATATGTTGATTAAATACATGTATTGTGGTAGTAGAAGAAGATAATGGCTTAACTGGAATCATTTTCAGTCAGGATTTCATCTACAGCACACATGTCAAACTCATGACATCACGTGAAGTCGCACACGTGTTTTGCCATTGCCAGCAACGGGGTGGGCACGGCTTCCACGTGAAGTGCCTGACCCGTGGGCCGGCAGTTTGGAACCCCTGATCTAGAGACTTAAAAGAAATTAAATCTCTATTGGATAAACTTCTTTTTCATTTCAGATAATCAGAACAAGACTATTCTCCTTCTTCAACCCATCATAGTTTTAACATCATCAGGAGAGGTTTGCCACCATCCTTCTGTTTTGTTCTTTCCCCAAGATAGTTTTGAAAGATAATGGAAGTAGATGCAATGTTCATCTGAGGAGAAAAATAATATATAAGGATGAGATTTGCATGTTTTAAAAGTGTCTTATCTAAGCATTCTCACCAGCTTTCAATCAATAATGTGCTCAGTGACAACCCTGGATTGTCTCCCATGGTCCCATGAAATATATGGAACAGCGCTCTCTTTCTCTCTCTCTCTCTCTTTCTCTCTCTCTCTCTCTCTTCCTATATTTGAGTTATTTGTGGAGGAAACATACAATTATCCTTCATTTGTGGTATCAGAAAGGGGGAAGTGGTGAATTTTCCAGAAAACAGAAGTGTGGGATTCATCTGCTTTGCAACTGCTATTATAATTGTAAATAATCAGTTTTGTGATGAAATGTGAATGAAAGCCTGGATGGCTGTCTCCAATCTGCTTACCATGGAGGAGTTGCATTGATGTAAGAAGAAGATACATTTAGAGTTTGTTTTAGCCTTTGTTGTTAGAGCTTTATGCTTCCTCTTCTTTGTGTCACTTGGGGCCATGAAATCCGTTTCAGTTGTTAGAACACACAAAGGTAACTTGAATTGTACTCACTTAACTTAAAACATGTTTTTGCAAGAGGCTCCAGTGGAAGCTGTAGTGGAAACAAGATGGATGGTTTGAGCTGAGGAGTGAAATTCAAGTAATTAAATAGTTGGCTCTAGATACTTGAAAACAATAACCATGTATGGGAAACTAATTTATTCTCAACTCTCAGCTAGCTGGGACTGATTCTGTTCACCACAGAATCCTTTCCAAAGGACCAACAACAGATCTAGGCTGAACACTACAACTCTGAGAAATTCTCAGTGTATTCCACTACCCCACCATTATCTAGATGATCATTTTGTCTTTCAGCTACATAGTGCAGCTTGCTTAAAGTTTTGGCAGCACAAAAATAAACTGAACACTGTTGTTCATAAAAATTCTGGTGAGAAAAATATAGAAGAGCAAAGCATTAAATGTAGTGCTGTGGTGTTGATGTGCCACCTATATGCTAAATGTATGTGGTGCATATCTGCTTCCTGCACATGTGAATAATAATCCAGATCAGAATTGTATCTCAGTGTTTTTTGCTAAAACTATACATGTATCTCTTGGGGATCCAAAACTTCTCCTGCTTAATAATATAGCTGACATTGAAACATCTGTTTTAGATTAATTACTCTATACCTGAACTTTCTATATGAAGGCTAGCTTCTATATTCCCTATCCCTATTCTATTCTATTCTATTCTATTCTATTCTATTCTATTCTATTCTATTCTATTCTATTCTATTCTATTCTATTCTATTCTATTCTATTCTAATTTGCTGTGAATCAAGGGTGGATAAATACTAAAAGAAAAGTTGGTGTACTTTTGAAAATATCTGAGATATATTTCTACTATTGTACACCATCCAGAGTCCCTATGTAAATCTGATTAATATTTTTTATTTTATTTTTTTAAATTTACAATACTTTTATTTTCCCAAGGTCAGTCCGATTCCTGGCAGTTTATATACAAATAAATATACAAAAATAACATAAAGGTAAAGGTTCCCCCGCACATGTGTGCTAGTCGTTTCCAACTTTAGGGGCCGGTGCTCATCTCCGTTTCAAAGCCGAAGAGCCAGTGCTTGTCCAAGGACGTCTCCGTGGTCATGTGGCCGGCATGACTAGACGCCAAAGATGCATGGAATGCCTTAGTGGTCCCTATTTTTCTACTTGCATTTTTACGTGCTTTTACATGCTTTAGAACTGCTAGGTTGGCAGAAGCTGGGATGAGTAACAGGCGCTCACTCTGTTACATGGCACTCGGGATTCAACCCGCCAAAGTGCCGACCATCTGATCCACAAGCTCAGCATCCTAACCCACTGAGCCACCGCATCCCTGGGCAAAAATAACATAGTTCATGCAAATGGTTTCTCACTCTATCATCCATCGCCACCATCTCATCCCATGGGTCTGCTCAAACAAAAGAGTTTCACCCAATCTGTGGGAGGCTATTAGAGAAATTCCTAAGCAAAGACTCTGAAGCAAGGAATCCCAAAATACAACGATCACCACAAGGAAGGACCATCTTCAACCTCTCATTCCCCTGAATCCTTGTAGGGATGAAAACAGCAGCATCCTCTCCCAGTATACATGGTGGATTCCCCATGGAAGAGGGAGTCAAATTGCCATATTGCTCTTTCCTTTCTGTATAGTGTAAAGATTATTGTGTTTTTCCACTATGGTGATGTTCTCCCCAACAGATGCTACTTCTTCATAGATCTTCCTGGACCAACTATGTAACATGCAAGTTCAAATTTCTTCACATTTTTGTAAAAAAATATTTTAAAGGCAGAGAAATATAAATCTACCCTCCAAAGCAAGCAGTAAATAGATTGAAATTTACACATGTTCCTATCCACAATTTTAGCTTTTTCAAAAAAATTGTTTGAAGTGAAATAGCTGGATGGTTGTATAAACTAGCAATTAGTATGTTGTAACATGTCTTGAAATTAATGATATTTTGAATTTCACTTAGTGCTTGCCAAATTTTATAGCAGTTCTGCTATAAAATTAGGAAGATTTGATATCAGACTTTCAGGTAACTGCTTCCCCAGATGTGATCAAAATGAAATTCAATTAAACTCCAAAGCAACCAAGCTTTTCACTCAATGGTTAATTAAGCTATTAACAGGCCCTTGTGTTTTGCTGCAAATCCTTTTCTATGGAACAGTGTTGGAGTTCTAATATGTCAAAATAATCAAACATGTTGTCTTCTGGCAAAGGATCAAAAGAAAATATTTCCTCTTTCTGAGAGTGGCTGTGAATTTTTATAGTTTCTGTAAAATGTGCTGTGCTGCAGTTTTGCCATTTGGAAAGTCTAACTAACTATATAAATTATAATAAAATGGAAAATGAGGGGATAGATGGGGAACTCATCCAATTTTCAGATGACACCAACCTGGCAGGAATAGCCAATACTCCAGAAGATCAGCTTAAGATACAGAAGGATCTTGACAGACTTGAATAATGGGCGCTATCTAACAAAATGAAACTCAATGGTGAAAAAAGTATGGTTCTACATTTAGGCAAGACAAACCAAATTGTTCTGTCCCAACCTACATGAGTACTTGCTCAACTGCTTTACTCACAAGAAGAAACCCCTCTTCATGAAACCAGGACCCATAAGAAAAAACAAACCCCTTTTATTTTTACACACCTGACTCAATGTCCAAGACTATAGAGGCAAGCAACATAATCCACAAAAACATAATCCTCAGCACAAATGGTTGCCTTTGGCAACCAGCACCTCCCACACCTTCCCCCTTTATAATCCAGCCGGGGCATGACTTCTTAATGGCTGTTCCTTTGCCTCTCGAGAAGCCCCACTGCCTTCCTCTGTCTTGCTCGTCTCTCTTCTCTGCGCATCCATGCATCCAGGATTGGCCCCAGCTAGTCCTTTTCATTGCCCAACTCATGCTCCCAAAACAGCTGTGTCTCTGCCTGAGCGTGAGTAGAGGGGCTGGCCTCCTTGTCTGACTGTGAGTCTTGGTGCTCCTCAGAGCCTTCCTCTGACTCCACTGTCACTCCAGGCCCCTCCTCCTCATCTGAGGCCTCAGATTCAGCTGCTGAATCCACTGGCTGGCCAGGTACCTTGCTCAATAGTAGTAACTGTGAGAGGGATCTTGGAGTCCTAGTGGACAATCACTTAAATATGAGCCAGTGTGCTGCAGCTGCCAAAAAAAGCCAACACAGTGCTAGGTTGCATTAACAGAGGGATAGAATCAAGATCACATGAAGTGTTAATATCACTTTACATTTGGAATACTACATCCAGTTTTGGTCACCACAATGTAAAAAAGTTGTTGAGACTCTAGAAAGAGTACAGAGAAGAGCAACAAAGATGATTGGGGGACTGGAGGCTAAAACATATAGGGAATGGTTGCTGGAATTGGGTATGTGTAGTTTAATGAAGAGAAGAGCGAGGGGTGACATGATAGCAGTGTTCCAATATCTCAGGGGCTGCCACAAAGAAGAGGGAGTCAAGCTATTTTCCAAAGCACCTGAAGGCAGGACAAGAAGCAATGGATGGAAACTAACCAAAGAGAGAAGCAACCTAGAACTAAGGAGAAATTTTCTGACAGTTAGAACAATTAATGAGTGGAACAATCTGCCTCCAGAAGCTGTGAAAGCTCCATTTGTCTGAAATGGTATAGGGTTTCCTGCCTGAGCAGAGGATTGGACTAGATGATCTCCAAGGTCCCTTCCAACTTTATTATTATTATAAATATGGGTTAAAATTAAAAATGGCATTGCACTGAGTTTATTTAGAATGAAAAGTAAAGAGGATACTGCTAGAAGGGGAATAGCTAGAGAATATCCAGAAATGCTAAAATCACGCAATGCGTTAGTTTTCTGATTTCCACAGAGTAAGCCCTTAAGTATTGAGTGTTGATGAAAATATCAGCTATATGAGGAACTATATTATCCCACGAGTACCGCAGAAAATCCAACTAAGTGCAGAATCAAGCAATTCAGCAGAAAAACAGCACCTTAACAACCAATTTCTCATAGGGTCTCACAGCTTTCACTTGGCACTTCCATGCAAGATCTTTGGGTAGTTCCCAGAGTAACCTACACCCCTGTGATCTCATACATCATGTTTCTTTGCCAGCTGAACTGATATAATGTTCTGAAGCTGGCTGTCAGATGGAAAAGCCACACCACTTTGTGGTGCTTGGGGACAGGCCATTTCTCCATTAAAGGGAATGCTTGCCTCACCCTGCCCCCAAGCTCCTGAGCTTTTGCTATCATGCAATATGCTTACAGTGGCCTGGTGGCTTTGCAGCTTCAGCTTCTCTTCATAAACCCAGGTGAAGGGAGTAGAGGTGAAATAGATCAGACTGGCTCCTTTCCATTTCAGTATTAGAGTGGGACCCACCCCAATTCACATCTTAGGAAATAAGGACTCTTGGAGCCGAGTTGTCCAAAAGGAAAAAAATTACTAAGAATAAGATTGGTTGTGGAGATATGAGACAGGATCTGGTCTTGAGTCACATTTCAAATCTATATAAGCATTCCCGGTTCAACCCACTCCCCTCAAAACTCCATTTGGTTAGGATCCCATCAATTTGGTTGTCAGGTCCTTCCATGGGAAGAAAGGAACTTCGTGCATTCCTTTGTTGATTGCCTTCTTCCTACAGCCCCAACAGACAGATCACTTTCCCCCCCTTTGTTCCCCCAGATCAAAGGTTCTTTGAAAGCAGCTACAGATAAACTGAATAAACAATCCCCCCCCTCCTTCTACCAGTATGGCAGAATCCCGGTAGGCACAATATTTTAACCATACATTTATGAATGTGATATCAATGGATTCTGACAGTGTGTCTATATCTAATGTCTTTGAATCAGGGCTGACTCTTGACAATTGCCTGGATGCATCCCTGCTGTTTGCCTGACCAGATTTTTGAAAGTGGTTTGTCATTGCCTTCTTCCTAGGGAGTTACCGGTCCAAGCCACCCATTGGTAAGGTGAGATTAGAACTCACAATCTCCCACTTGCTCGTCCTGTGTCTTAACTTAATGGCACCAAATGTGCTCCCTTCTTCAGCTGCTGGCACAGGAAAAGGTTAGGATTCTCTCTTTTCTTTCTTTTCCATTTTTGTGGTAGTGAGGATGAGAGAATTGCTGTCATTTATTGGAAAGATGGTTTTCTAAACCATCCACTACCAAACCCTCTGGTGACATGCTCCCTATGGTAACTACAGGCAAGCCCGTAATTTTTATTTCTTGTTCCTATGTTACTCAGATAGCTGTTTCCCCAAATATAAGACCCAACCAGAAAATAAGCCCTAGCATGATTTTTTCAGGATGCTCGTAATATAAGCCCTGCCCCCAAAATAAGGCCCAGTTAAGATCATCAGCCAGATGGACGCATTTAGTACTCTATTTCCCCAAAAATAAGATGGACGCAAAATAAGCCCTAATGCATCTTTTGGAGCAAAACTTAATATAAGACCCAGTCTTATTTGCAGGGAAATATGGGTATAAAAGCAGTTGTGGACTTTTTCTGGCTTTCCATAAGGCCTTGGAAACCTGGTATTTCCTTCAAAGCAGTGGGTTAGAATTAAACTACATTTTTTAATATTTTAAGAGAATGTTTGTGTTTGGCCTCAGATGTATCCTAATCTTGCTGTTGCTTTTATTTTTGGCTTGGTTATAATTTTTTGTTGCTTATCTGTCTTAACCCTGGTTAGCCATGCATAATTTGCAAGTTGGGCAGCTAAATAAATTGATTACAGAACTAAATAAATGCATCTCAACAGCCTTTAAGGAATGGTGGAGTAGAAGTGGTTGCAGTGTGGAAAGTGGTTTCAGCTGTATCAGCAGTTGTTTCCAACCTGTACATAGAATTGTGCAAGGTGACGTTAGGATTAGCAATTAGGGATCAGACACCAGGAAAGGAATTGAAAAAGCTAAGGGTCAGGAAAACATACAGTAGGACAGAAAATAAGAACAGAAAATAAGAGTTTATTCAACAGAATGGCTTCAGTTCCAAGCCCCAACAACAGGCAAGGTTAATTATATATAAAATGAGTTGCTCCTTCTTTGATATCAGCATCCAGTGTCCCAATCCCGTTAGGATAAATATATACAGGGAGCAGGAAGCCTTCACTCTGCTTATTTACTGTACTGAAATGCTATATTTTCCTTCCAAGGCTATGTGTCTTCTAGATAAAAATCCCCCTGCAAATATAATTCTTTATACATATACATATACATATACATATACCTATACATATACATATACATATACATATACATATACATATACATATACATATACATACATACATACACACAAACACACATATATATATATATATACAGTATATATATATACACACATATATATACAGTATCTCATCTCAGTTGGCGTCAATGGAAGTGTTTGCTTAAATTAGTGGCAGAAAAGATTTAGCTTCAACCCTCCTGCACATGTAGCTCCAATTTGCATCAAATCACTCTACATTTAATAGCAACTGAAAGTATATCTGGAACTGGTAAAGCAGTTGCACAATTTTAATCTTACCGAAATGCTTTTGCCTGAGCTGTTGGTTCAGCTAAAGCAGTTAGCAGTAAACGTGGGAGTTTCCCATTCTGTGTTTCTTCTAAGAAAAGGGTATATAAATACGCTGGCTGGGGAATTCTGGGAGTTGAAGTCGACACATCTTAAAATTGTCAAGTTGAGGAACACTGGTATAAGAAGATATTGAGTACTATCGAGGCTTCACATTAGAGATGTCCTGACTTGTCCTCACTGTCAAACTGAATTGTTAAGGAATTATGATTCATTCTCTCCTAGAAACTCTAGATCAGTAATGGCGAACCTTTTAGTGACCTAGTGCCCAAACTGCAACCCAAAACCCCCTTATGTATCGTTGGGTGCCGGGTGGGCGTGTCCCATTGGGTGGGTGTGTCTCATTGGGTGGGTGTGTCCCATTGGGTGGGTGTGTCCCATTAGGTGGGCGTGGCCCATTAGGTGGGTGTGGCTGCGGTGTTAACAGTAGAAATGATCGAGACCGCTGATCTGGAGTCAAGCTCCATGCTGCAAGGGACGCATTGCAAGCGGATTGTTAGTCTAATTTTGGGTTTGAGCAGCCGGTGGCTACTCGTGTGGTTAATGGCCCGCCGGCTCTCAACATAGCCAATTTGCGTTTTGGTCGGGGCCCCAGTACCTTCGAACGATGATTCCTCCGGTTGCAGCTCATGGATCTCCTCTTGGGGGCGGTGGCTACGACAGACCGCGGCTATGTGGCCTGTTTTCTTGCAGGCCCGACATGTGGCTGACTGGAACTTACAGAGGCTGCGCACATGGTTCCCACCACACCCTGCGCAACTCTGAGGGTTGGTGGCGTTTCCGGGAAACCTGGGGTTGTCAAGGACCCTACTTAACCTTGAATAAGTCTTTAGGATTTGGGCTGAAACTATGATTGCTGGTCCAGAGACTTTTGTTCAGAAGGTGGAACAAAACACTGAAGAACACAAAATCAAAAGACCAGGTATCAAGCCATTCATGCACCATTAATATTTTTATCACAGTACAAAATGTGAACTTAGGACAGACAGTTCAAGAAGAGAAGAGGAGAGGAGAGGAGAGGAGAGGAGAGGAGAGGAGAGAAGAGAAGAGAAGAGAAGAGAAGAGAAGAGAAGAGAAGAGAAGAGAAGAGAAGAGAAGAGAAGAGAAGAGAAGAGAAGAGAAGAGAAGAGTTGGAAGGGATCTTGGAGGTCTTCTAGTCCAACCCCCTGCTCAGGCATGAAACCATATACCATTTCAGACAAATGGTTGTCCAATCTCTTCTTAAAAACTTCCAGTGTTGGAGCATACACAACTTCTGGAGGCAAATTGTTCCACTGATTAATTGTTCTAACTGCCAGGATGTGAAGTGAACTACACCATTGAACCTCAAGGTGCACATCAAAATGCTCCAACTTGAACAACTCCATAGACAATATGGAGACTCTCAGTTGTCCAGGTCATGGTTGTCCCAAAGGTGCTTTTTCAAATGGCAAGTGGACTTTGTTCTTCCTTGAAGACGTTTTGCTTCTCACTCAACAAGCTTCTTCAGTTCTGTTCTTGTTGTTGTTCTTCCTCTTTTTCTGGGATAAACATTGCAACTTCTCTATGTAAACACTCAAGATTTGCCAATTCATTTTGCCTTCCAATAATTTAAACAACCAAGCCACATACCCAATTCCATGTCATAAATATGGTCATCTCATGACTCACAAACATATTTCACTGTCCACTTGGGGCTTGTGATCACTCCTCTGGGCAAGATTTTTCAGCCAGAAATCACTACATCTTGCTCAGAAACCAAAGCCTGCCCATAAATTATCCCCTCTAACTTCATCCCAATCACCTCCCACAATGGTGCCTGCTGGTTTGTTGTCGCTGTTGTCCAAGCCGCCAGTTTGTGTGTATGGAATCTCTGATATATCTATAAAATAGTGAAACCTCTTAAATTCTTAGTGTAAAGGTCACCATTAGAAAGAAAAGGTTGTTGCCAAAGATATTTAGCCCTATATAGACCCTCCAGATAGTGTCATACTTCACTTTGTCATTCTCAGCCTCCCACTTAGAAAGTCCAAACTCACTTTATCATCATAAACATGTCAACAATCAGTCCCAGTGGACAGCCTTGCTGTTTGTACTGCAGGCTCACAAAAAAGTGTGCCATCCAATAAGCTGGAATGCTTATTCATTGTGCCCCATTGGAATCAGACCTGGAACATTTCCATATCATTTGATTTTTTTTTCCCTTCATCCCTCTAGGAATGAACTTTATGGGCAGGGTAAATATAGTCAGTAATCTGTCTGGAGAGAAAGATTCGTTTTGTGCTTGCACAAGGAGTGTCTAAAATTGTAGAAACTTTGTGCTCATCCATGTCCTAACTTTTGAAACATTTGTGCTTGAAAATTATAGATATTTATTTTTCCTAATAAAGCTTACTTTGTAAACCTCAGGATGAGGGAATCAGTGTGTGGAGTTCATTTTTTTTAATTTCATATCCTTGTTATTTTGGCTATGATAACTTTTTAAAAGTATTTGTTCTAAGTGCCTAATCTCAAAACAATTTTTTTCTCTGTAGAATTGTTTACAAACTATAGGGAACCAAGCAGTTTTATGAAATTTTTACTTTATCTAAGAATTCTAAAGGCAAATGCTCTCTTCTGGCTTTCAGTTGCTATGTTTCTGAAATTCCATTCCTGACATTTTCTATTTAACAAATATCAACTATTTTCCAAAGCACCAAAAGGCAAGGCAAGAAAAAAATGATGGAAATTAACCAAGGAGAGAAGCAACCTGGGATTAAGGAGAAAATTCCTAACAGTGAGGAAAATTAACCAGTGGAACAGCTTTGCCTTCAGAAGTTGTGGGTGCTCCATCACTGGAGCCTTTCAAAAAGAGACTGGACAACCATTTGTCTGAAATGGTATAACCCCCTACTTGAACATGGGATTGGACTAGAAGACCTCCAAAATCCCTTCCAAATCTATTATTCTATGTTCTATATCACTCTGTGTGAAAGAATGTATCAATTTATTCCTAAGTGCTTACTAATTTTAAGGTGAATGGCGGTTTTCACACTTTAATGTTGTATATCATATTATCATTAGTTGCCATTGTTTTGCTCACTTATATGATGTTATCTATATTTTACTTTGTATAAAATGGTTTAGAAAATAGAATGAAACATAATTTATTTTTGAAATATCTGTTTGATTTAGTAGACATATTTGTTATTTATACTTACTTTGCACTTTAAATTCAGCTTTAAAATGTGGAATTGGGAATGGGCAGGTGGTTCAGGTGATCCCATTTATGTTTTCAATTTAAAGCAGAAATTGAGAAAGTACAGTTTATTTACAAATGGATGTGGAAGTCAAGACAGAACTGACCCCAAAACTACTGTATTTGCAGGGTTAGGTAAAAATCACTGCTAAACTATTAGACCACATCTATTCTGCATCCAGCCAATCTGGATGACTCCCTCCACAAAGGGTCAAAATTCAAAAAGAGATTGTGAGATTAACTATCCTGATTAACTCTTGTGATACATGAAAAATGTGTCGAACATGCCCTCTGATGACAAAATTGTTATATATTCCAAATTGGGATTCCAGAAACTATCCACTGTCTCTGCAGTTCAAGTTTTCATGTGCTTTGGTTTTACTATCCAGATCACTTCTCTTTGGAAGAGGAATATCATTCTCCATAAAAATTCAGTCTGCGTCACCAGAGATTTAGAAAGAAGTCTGTTTTAGCTCTCCTTATATTTCAATATTACTGTATATCCTTTTATGGAGATAAAAGAAAACTACCCTGGATTTTAATGGAGTGAACTAGAGCAAATTACCAAAACAGACCCAATTGCATTAAAGGGCAGCAATAAACTGAGTTATTATTTGCTCAAAAAATTGTACAAAGATAACTTTATTTGGGAAACACACACACACACACATAAAGCACATAATTAGAAAATGGATCTTCAAATAAACATATCTTAGAAGTCAATGCAGTGTTTGACTTTTTACAACGTGTATCTTAAGAAATATTGTATACATTATGGAAAGCTTTGACAAATTTCTACATATTAGGGAATGGAATGCATATAATATTGTATATTAGTACAATTGAAAACGACAGTGAATACAGATGTTGAACATTTCTTCACCCTCCATCCTATTCTTTCCCCCAATGAGAAAACAGAAAAGGATTTGGGGCATATTTAAGCTTTATAGGCACGAATGTCTTTGCCATCTTACTGTAACCATCACCTTCTAGATAGACATAGCATCTATCATGCCCACATTAATTGGCTATTGGATATACCAAGGAGGAAAGTGAGAACTGTAGACATGAGAACACTAAGTTGAGAAAGGCTGTTTTTTTTCATGCAAGGGTAAGCTTGCCTATAAAAATACATGCAAACAATCCCTAGATACTGGTTTGTAATGTGGCCCATTAATTAGGATTCTGTAGGTCAGAGGTCAGTAGGCTTTCTAACTAAAGGGTATATCCTAATGGTTTGCACATGTTTAAAATCTGAACGCAGAAACAATCATTAGCTGGAGGGCTTTTCCCTTCCATGTTGTTCTGTTGATTTTTCCACCATTGCTGATGAACAGCTTTCAACTTTTCAAACAATCCAATAACTTTTTAATTTCCAGGATGCAGCAGCAGCTGTAAATGCCCGGATTGCTTGAAACTTGGTTACAGGAATGTCCTGCAGCGAGTCATGTGGAACTGACAGGGAGGTAAATAAAATGACTTGATGGACTTTTTCCACCTTTACATTCTATGGTTCCATCAGTCCCAATAAACCATAAAACCATTCTAAGACCTAGAGTTGGTACACCTGGCTGCTATGGCAATGAACATTTCTTTTAAAGATTATTTCTGGAGAGCCCTCTTGATTGGATATTTTCAAAACCTCATATTATTTTATTGTGCTTAAACATGACATGCTAAGATACTAGAAGAAAGGAGGAATAAGGAAGGGGGGGTTGGTATCATAAGAAAAAGGATTTTCCAAAAGTAAGGGTGAACAATAAAAGATTACTATGTGAAGAATAATGTCAATGTAATGGAGAACTTTTTTTCTAGAATGTCTCATTTTATAAGTGTGCAAATACTGAAACATCCTTCTTACATGACTTGGAATTTTGCCCCTTCTTAAAATGTTCTTAAAATCTTCTTAAAATGTTTAAGGGATGTGGTGGCTCAGTGGGTTAGGATGCTGAGCTTGTCGATCAGAAGGTTGGCAGTTTGGCGGGTCAAATCCCGAATGCCGCGTAGCAGAGTGAGCACCTGTTACTCATCCCAGCTTCTGCCAACCTAGCAGTTCGAAAGCACATAAAAATGCAAGTAGAAAAATAGGGACCACTACGGTGGGAAGGTAACAGCATTCCGTGAGCCTTTGGCGTCTAGTCATGCTGGCCACATGACCACGGAGACATCCTAGGACAAGCGCTGGCTCTTCGGCTTTGAAACGGAGATGAGCACTGGCCCCTAGAGTCGGAAACAACTAGCACATGTGTGCGGGGGAAACTTTACCTTTTACCTTAAAATGTTTCAATAAGAGATTATGTGAATGTGCGTGAGACATGGAGGGAACAAGGGAAAAAGTTCAATGTATTCTGGAGAATGGTGTATAATGAAGGCCTCTGAATCTCAGAGAAGAAAAGTTTACTCAAGACTAGCCTTGCTTCCGTGCCTTAATCTACAATATCCAGGTCACATCCTATGGTGCTTGACTACCCTCACTGTCTGTGCCTTATTACTTGCCCTTCATAAACTTTCCCATAAAAGTCAAAGTTAATGTTTTGAAATCTCTTTTTGGTTTTGACTTAGAATCTGAAAGCCAAGATAATTAATATACTGGCCAATGGATGATTCATTTTTAAATGAGCTGAATTTCCTAGAATTGTTTCATGTTCCAAAGGTACAGGTTATACAATAAATATTTCTTGAAATAAGCTTTTGACAAACTTTCATCATATGTACTTTTTGTTTACTGATATAATTTGAGTGGAGCCTGTCTTTTTTTATAAAGGTGATTGATAGAAGAAAATATCAAAACCAAGTGAGACTCTCCATGAAAATAGCAAGATCTAAATCCCCACTCTTAGTTTGTTTCAATTCCTCTATTATAGAATGATGGCTGTTACAAAATCACTAAAGTTAGGGTGATTTTCTTCTACTTTTTCATTTTTACCATCATCTACTCTCTCTATAGTCAGTCTGTCAGGTATATTATGTGCTGTGCCATTTTTGTTTCCACACTGGTGCTCTTCGGCTATATTAGAGGTAAACTGTCATGGCAAAAATGCGAGTTGGTCTGCAAAACAACTGGAAGACATTTGATTGGGGAAAAGAGTCTCTGAAGATAAATAATATAAATGTATGAACACTTACAATTATTTTATGCTATGGATCTAAAACAGTTGTACTTTATTACTGTATTTCATATTCCATCAATATTGCTAAATATTCACTTTTGTCTGTACAAAAGTGAACTTGAATCTCCAAGGGGACAGAGAAAGCATTGCAGAAACCGCAGCAGCCAGATGGTGTTTTCCTGATTTGCTAAACCTCTCCAGATAAAGGGGAGATCATGAGATCACCCACTTGCACTCCGGATAGTTGCTCTTTGTGAGTAAACTGTGCAAAGTGAAATTTCTGTAGCTGATTTGATTGAAGTGATTTGAATGGCTGGAAATGGAACAATATCCACCAAGCTCCCAATGTAGCATTGTGAACAGAACACATTTCTTAATCACTTTTGGAATTTCCTTATTAGTTGCTTTTTAGCTATTAGAAAACTAACTGACAAGTTTGATAAGCTGCATTGGGTGAGTTTCCTTTAAAAAAGTTTTAAAAATAAGTTTAAAAACACAAAAATAAATACTTTTTAACAAGTGAGGATAGAGGGATTAGAATATTGATTTTGGAAAGTCATAAGTGAATCAGGGTTCCAGGTGGAATTGAACTAAGATTTTGAAATTGATTGTGGGAATCCTTCCCATGGGAAAATGCTGTTGTGTTGAATTCTTGAAAGAAAGCATGATAGGATGGGATTTTGAACATTGGATATTAGAGGGAACCAGCAGGAATTAAAGATTAGAATTAAAGGATAAGAGCACTTAATTTTGACTTATTAACACAGAATAGAGTGAAATATTTTAATGCTGGACTTAGTCAAGAATATTTATGACCAATGGATCTGGAAGTTAATCTTAAAAGTGACTGCCATTATAGATAAATCCTTTTAAGAGATGCAAAAGAGGACTAGGTTTCACCAGACAGAACTGGGACTAAACTGAAAGTGAATTAAAAAATGATAGGCTGCAAGAGTGATGTGGGAAAAGATATTACATTGGATATACAAATGAATTTGACACTTGTCTTAATATTTAAAAGGATGTGCAAATGCCAAACCAAAATAATGTCTTGGATTTCTTTCTAATGTTGGGTCTACAAAAGAGATTTATTAAAGTTCTGAAGGATTTTGTGAGTAGGGACAAACAAAAACTTAAAAGAAAGGAAGCTCTAGGACAGGGGTAGGCATCCTCGGCTCTTTTATTTATTTATTTATTTTATTTTAATTCCATTTATATCCCGCCCTTCTCCGAAGACTCAGGGCGGCTTACAAGCTTAGCAGTAGCCTTCATTCTATGTATATGCCTGCTTATTAGGGCTTTCACCACCACCACCCCCAAGTGGCATTATTACAAAGTCAGCTTTATGACTCATGGACTTCAACTCCCAGAATTCCTGAGTCAGCTATGACTCAGGAATTCTGGGAGTTGAAATCCATGAGTCATAAAAGAGCCGAGGTTGCCTACCCCTGCTCTAGGACATTATGTGAAGGGATTAAATATCAAGATTGTTAAAACTAAAAGGAAGGAATATAAAGTGGGTTTATTTGATCCAGTTTAAAATAGATACATCATCATTTCAGGCAACTCTTAATGGACTGTTGCTGACCAGAACTGAATGATGATTTTGTAGGGGTGGGATGATGAGAGGTTGTTGTTGTTGTTTTTGTATTTTAAAAGAATTGTATTTTGAAAAGGTGATAAGTTATTAAAATTGTTTATATTTGCTGTGATAAAGAGGAAAGACATTTCTTAATTTTATTTATTTATTGTTTATTTATTTATCAAATTTACTTGCAACACTATCTTGCAGTGCAGATGACTCAGGGCGACTTTATATATTTCATTTCTTTTCCTCTGGTAGACTTTTATTTTTATTTTATTTTTTCTGTTTAGATGCTTATATTTTTCTTCACTCTCTATTTTTTCTTTTTCTTTTAGTTTTTTTTGTAGTTTGTAAGTTTCTATCTATAAAGTTTCATTAAATTATTATTAAAAAGAAGCTAAATATTAATTCTTAGTTATCAAATCTGTCTAATTAATTTGATCTGCCTAGTTTTATGTCAACAGGAATTCTGTGTCTGAATTCTGCATGGAGGAATACATATGAGATATTGTGAGATGGGCAGTCATATGCCTTGAACAAACAAACAAATAAATATTGCTTAATAAATGAAATTATTCCAATAAGAATGTTGCTTAACAGTCTCAACATGAGAGGGCCTCTTTGATATTTCTTCCTTTTAATATTACTGTTGATATCTCTAGCTATTGATATTGTATGTCAACATTTCAGATCTTATACCATACCATGTTGGGTCTGTTTCTTTTTAAACTCCTGAAATGAATGGAAAGACTATTATCAATGGACTCTTTCACAGCACTGCTCAATGTCCATGAACTCTCAGGAGAGCTTGGAATGTAACAATCATTTCCTTTGGGCTGAGTTATCAAAACTGAAGCAATGTCTCATAAATTTAGCTTGATACATCCCTTGTCTCTTATTTTTGAATGAAAGATTCCCCTCCCCTCCATTTGGTTATATGTTTTATTAGAAAAATAAGGTTGGACCTGATGCTGCTGACTCATTAGACAGCTTTCTGCAGCTCATAAGACAGAAACAAAATCAGGGCAGAGAGACTGAGAGAGCCGAGCTTTTAACTCTCACTTAGATTTTATCCATCATGACAGTTTCAGCTTAGCCCAGGCAGCAGGGAAGGTCTTTTCCCTCCTCAGGGCAACAGAGGGCATTTGGAGCACCTCAGCTTGACTGTGACCTTGTGAGAGATCTTGCAAAGAACATATGGAATGCATTTTGGCTTCACAAGAACTAAATGAAAACACCAAGCGCAACAGGATCGAGGTAGTAGAGAACGTCTGACCCTTGATTGGCCTGTCTCTTCTACCAAGTATTGAAGGAAATGTTAGGCGGTTTTTTGGGTTGACAAGAAGATATCACCTCTGTTATTATTATTTTTAAAGAACAGCATCTCAAAAACATTGATGTCTTCTAGACTTTGAGAAATCACCCCGTGACATGCAGATATGGTGATTCAGAATGCTGAAGTAGCTCCCTTTGTATGGTTACCTGTTAGGAAAAAGACATAGATAGTGGGAGGCTCAGGCCAAACCTCATTGCAACAGTTTTCATTCTCTCATGAGATCTCCTCACTT
This sequence comes from Vipera berus, assembly GCF_964194415.1. Lineage (NCBI taxonomy): Eukaryota > Metazoa > Chordata > Lepidosauria > Squamata > Viperidae > Vipera > Vipera berus. The sequence continues at coordinate 65,480,448 of NC_138204.1, read as the reverse complement.
CTAGGGAAGTCTCTGAAGTAACAGAAGAACTGCAGTTTGCAGCTGTCCCTTCCCCAAACTCTGTCAGAAATGGTCATCTTCCAACACAAATGCAATTCCACTAAATGCTGGACTGATCCAATCCAAAAGTATATCCAAACAGAACTTGCCACTTCCAGAAAACATTTGGCACCTTTCACTTGCATTGGCAAACCAATATGGAAATCATATTTGAAGTTTTGAATCATACTCAAAATGTGGAATTTTTGGCTCAAAGGAATTGTCTCTCCAACCAAAAAAATGATAAGAAACATTTCATTTTTTGCATAAATTGAATATTTCATCAACCTTTCTGCAACATCCTTCAGTCTGAAATTCACTGGTAGTTTATTGGGTCTTTTTTGGGGGGAAAAAACAAAAACAGGGCAAGCTCATTTGCAATATGTTAAAACCATTTTAGCTAAGCAATAGAAGAAAAACAAACTGTAATACTTGACTGAGTTCTCCATGAACTGTGAAGTTACAGGGCCTCCATGGCTCCACAGAGTTCATTTCCTTTAGAAAAAGATCACTCAGTACTTAAAGGGTCTTGAGTTCATTAATAAATACAAAGATTGAGCACAGATGGAAACAGATAAAAGATTCCAAGAGCAAACATTGCTGTCATACATTGGTTCTCTATTATAAACAGTATCCCAAATTTTTCCACCACTCACCCTCGTACTTTTACCCTCCTTTTCACAGTCCATTTCTCAAAAATGTTGCACCGTCTTCATTTTATTTGTTGGAGAAATTTTATCTACATCCAAATTCTTATTCTTCCTGGGCTGTTTTACTGAATTTTCCATAACAGCTTATGCCCCTTGCAACTTTTGCACCAACTGCCTATGGAGACTCTCAGTCATCCAGGTCATTGTTGTCTCAAAGGTGTTTCTTTCAAAAAGCAACTGGACTGTTTTTTGAGGAAGAAGAAGACATTTTGCTTCTCACCCAAGAAGCTTCATCAGTTGTGGTTGGATGGTGGGGAGATGGAAGGATAGGTACTGACAGTTGAGATTGAATAGTGTGAGGATGTAAGGACAGGTTCTGACAGGATGGGGGAGGGGAGAATGGAAGGATTGTATTTATTTGCAGTCATCTGGTCATTAGCACTCTCTCTGAGAGCCATTGAGGCCACTTGGGGGGGGGTTATTTGTGCCCACAGGGTCACCTGAATCAGAGTGCAAATGGTTGTGGAATCTTCTTGGAACTGCTGAAAGGATTGCACTGTAGCAGGAGATAGGTAGTGTCATATTCCTCTCCCTCTGTTGAGGGAGAGCTGTTCAGTTCTAACATAGATAGACTCTTTCACCTGATTTTCAAACCAATGATCCTTTCTATCCAAAATGTGGGCTTTGCTGTCTTCAAAAGAATGAACTTTGTCTTCCAAATGCAGATGGACCGCTGAATCTTGTCCTGATGGGTTTGTTCTCCCATTTTGTGCCATGCATTTTTGAAGCGGTTGTTTTGTTTCTCCAATGTATAGATCTCCACGCCTCACTGCATTGTATTGTATATATCTCAATTATATTAGTAATTATATTTTTCCCCCACTAATTATATAGAAAATATCCTGATGTCCCTCTGCTTCATTAATTCATTCCTACTTAAGCTCACAACTAGATCCAAGCTCAGGTATCTTGACACCAACATCAGAAGGCACAGCCACATAGTCTTACCTATGCCCACAGTTAGGAAGTCTTCTATCCCCACCCCATGAATGGGACAAGGGAGAAGAAGGAGAACATCTTTGTGCTTGCATCTTTGCTTTCCTTTCACAAGCAAAGTCAAAATACCAAGGATCAGAAAATGGGTAGGGCTTTACAGGGACAGATGGCTCCCTTCCTTTTGCTCAGATTATGATTCTCTTGAGTAAAATCCTTCTGTTTGCTGCCCAGCAACTAATTTGCAACATCCAGCAGGACTGTCAATATAATGCTTTTGGATATTGATTTGCTCCCTCTGGAGTTGGTATTTGTTTATTTTAATTACAAAACTTTGCTGTTGCCAAGTCAAATACCAGCCTCTAGTCTCTTTTTCTTAAAAAACAAAAATGACTATGGTCTCCACATTGATCCCATCAACATTTTTCTTTTTTTAATGAACCTGACAAGTTGCTCCAGTCCAGAGCTTTATCTGGAATTTGAGATGGCATGTGGTATGGAATACCCTAAAGTACTAGAAGAGGTGATAGACACCAATCTTACCTTGTGGTTAATATGCATAGAGGAATGCAGAGATAAAGCTGACAGAGAACGCAAGACCCATTCACAGAACAGTTAAGAAATAACAATAGAGAAAGCAAACAACAACTTGGTCGGGGGAAAGGAGGGAAACTGTCACGTTTTCAAGATATTATGCCCTACAACAGTAGAGTTCCTTTTGTTCTTCTGGTGTTTGTTTCCTGATATGGCCCATCTTGATGCACCTGGCCACATCTACTATGACAGCTAACTTGTGAATGAGCAATGTTTTCCCCTTGGCAGCCATTTTGTGAATATTTCCAAAACATTCTTTCAGATTTCTAGTCATGCCTGTTGTCTCCCCCAAAACGGCCTTTTCTTAGTGTACAGACAATGTTCTGTAGTAAGTACCAATTTTTGTGGTCAAGTGAGCCTTTCTTATTAATTTTACCGAAGTTTAAGAAAATTTAAATGGCTACCCACCTCACTCTCAGTGACTTCGAGCAGCTTATATAGATGATCTTCCTTTAAGATGAGGAGTTACTCCCTGTTCAAGCAGAAGACTGTTGAGAACAGATGCAGATGCTGAGCAAATAAATTATAAGATCTAATGTCTAGGCTTTTATTGAAATGATGGGTTGGCAGCCTTATATAGTAACACATTCTGAAGGCTTAATGTCATAGAATTGAACCCATCAATCCATGATATGTTCTGTGTAATTCTTGTTGTTGCTAAGGGGTTGAACAGAGAGATGTCAGGGGATGGTTTGGCAGAATTTCTCTTCCTCAGGATCATGGAAAGTATGAAAATATGACATTTATATGACACATAATTCATTAACACCACGTTTCCTTCTTTGCACTGGAAGTGTTTCCTGTTTAAATTAATGAGTCTTTGTGGTCACTTAAATGCTTCAGATCAGATCCTCAAAGCTCCATTCAATAGCAGGTATGAGAGGCATTCTTTGTTTTTGAGCCACATAGTTATATTTGGGGGCCCAAAATGTAAACACAAAGCTGTATTTTTAACTACTCTACAGTGATATTTTTGAACCATTGCACAAAGTTCCATCCAAAGAGTCACTCAGGATCTGACGTCATCATATGGATTGATACATTTCATTCAAGAAAGTTAAACTGTCTAAAAATATGACTAAAGAACAAAAGGAAGCTTTAGGAAAACTAACGGGATTTGAAATAGTTAAGTAGATTAAATACTTGGGGGTTTATCTTTCAGTTTCAAATGCAAAATTATATAAAAATAATTATGAATCATTATGGTTAAAAATACAAAAAGAATTAGATAGTTGGAAAAAAATACAATTGTCCTTATTGGGAAGAATTGCAGCTGTGAAAATAAATGTCTTACCTAAATGTTTATTTTTTTTCAAATGATACCTATACTTAAAAAAGATTCAAATTTGGAGGAATGGCAGAGAGGTATTAATAAATTTGTTTGGGCAGGGAAGAGACCGAGAGTTAAACTTAAGATAATGCAAGATGTACGTGAAAGAGGTGGTCTTAAAATGCCCAATTTTAAATTATACTATGAGGCTGCGGCATTATCATCAATTAGTAATTGGTTTAATTTAACACAAGGGAGATTACTGAATATTGAAGGATATGATTTGTTATATAGTTGGCATGCTTATTTATTGTATGATAAAAAGTGGATAATGTTTTTAAGACACATATATTAAGATATGCCCTGTTGCGAGTTTGGAAAAAATATTCTTATAAGTTGAATTTTAAAATTCCAATTTGGGCAATACCTAAACATGCGATAGAAAATATAAATGTGGGATTTAAGCATGATGTGACTACATATAAAGAAATCCTTAGATTGGAAAGAAATGTGTGGCAATTAAAACCATTTAATATTTTAAAAGAAGAAAAGATAGTACAAACTTGGTTCCAGTATGGGCAGTTACAAGCTAGATGGAAACAGGATCAGAAAATTGGCATTTCTATAGTAGATGAAAATTTGGTTGAACAAATTAGAGATCAAAGTCCTGCACATAACATATAAGAAGGATATATAATGCATTGATAGAATTAGATTCAGAAACGGAACTTGTTAAAGATTGTATGATAAAATGGGCCCAGAATATTCAAGAAACAATAACGATGGATACTTGGGAAACAATCTGGGTCAGAAATGTAAAATTTACACAGGCATAAAATTTAAGAGAGAATTTTTATAAGATGTTTTATAGATGACATTTAGATCCTAAGAAATTGGCATCTATGTATCCAAATTATCAGCCTAAATGCTGGAGGTGTGGTTGTGATGATGCAACGTATTATCATATATGGTGGACTTGTAAAAAAGTAAAAGCTTTTTGGATTAAAATTTGGTGGAATATGCAGAAGATGTTTAAGAAAAAGATAAAGTTTTCTCCACAATTATTTTTGCTGGGTATTACTATAGACTCTACTGCTATAGAAACTAAATTGATGTTGAATTTAATAACGGCAGCAAGACTTTTGGTAGCGCAATATTGGAAGAAGGAGGATTTGCCTACTATAGAAGAATGGACTTTAAAAGTTTCGAACCTGGCAGAAATGGCAAAAATCTCAGCATATTTGAAAGATCATTCGCAACAAAGATATATTTTGGAATGGAGAAGATGGATTGATTATATCCAGAATAAATATGGGACTAAAAAGTTTCATTTAGCATTTGAATAAGTATTAGATTTATAAGATTTGTTATTATTTAGTTATTTTTAAGGAGAGTTAAAGTGCGGTAGGACTTAAAGTGTTATTATAGCTAGTTAGCATATTATAGTTTAAGATTGTTAGGGTTAATACCCTGTATTTGCTCTGGGAAGTCGGGGGGGAGGGAGAGGGAGGGATGGGTTTTTATGTTTAAAATGTATTTGTAAAACTCTTTAATAAAAGAAAGAAAGAAAGTTAAACTGATCTTCTAAAATATAATTCCAAGAATTAGTTCATGACTTAATAGTATTTGACCTGACTATGGACTTTAAAGGACAAAACAAAATATGAGGCAAAAAAATCATATTGACAAGAGGAAGTGACAGAAAAAGAGAAGCTTTCTCCCCTTAAGTCTCTCAGGATCGTAAAAAGCCTTAGTGGCTCTTCTGTTTCTTGAAGACTGACCATCAACCATTCTTCCTACAGCCAAAGTGTGAAAAAGTTGTGCTCCGTCAGTGTAAAATATTTAGAATGTACCACAATATCAGTTTTACTTTTCACTTTACACGTATCAGGAGAAAATCTATCTACCTATTCAAGTGATAGCCTGTAGCTCGCAAATGACTTGTGCTGTGGGCTTTGAAATCATAAAGGAAGGGAAGGGAAGGGAAAAGAAGGGAAGGGCAATGTCGAAAGAATCCTGAAGTTCAGGCTATTGCAAAAATATAACTATGGATAGATATTCTTTGTTCCTATAAATGCATTTCTAAATGGCTGCTGGGATTTTCCTACTGGAACTTTTAAGAAACTGAGCATCAATTTTTTTGATTGAAATTCAAAGGTTTTTTAACATATCAAAATTAATATTATATTAGGAATGATAAAATGTGGCACTTCACATTCATTGCTCTCATGGCCCTATATTTACAGTAATCCTTTATTACCATTATTTTACTGTTTTGGGGGTGGAAAATGAGTTGCACAGGAACAAAACACATCAATTTTGTCAAATAATCAGTTAGATATATTAGAGACGTTAGAGGCCCTGTTTAAAAAAAATCTTCCAAAATTTAGGGGGGAGAGAGAGAGAGAGAGAGAGAGAGAGAGAGAGAGAGAGAGAGAGAGAGAGAGAGAGAGAGAGAGAGAGAGAGAGAGAGAGAGAGAGAGAGAGAGAGATCAAGACTTTCATTTTCTTCTCCTCATTCCTCTTTTCTTGGGGAATATGATTTTACCCCAGAGTGTGCAGCTGATGATCTGACTGACATCTATGGGTTGCCCACGAACCCAACAGCTGCCTGAATAAGTAAAGTGAAAATCATAAGAGTTGTGGATGGAGTCAAATGCCAAAAGACTCCCCTCCTCCTTTCCTTTGAATTCCTCAAGGATCCTCTAGGCCAGGGTTCCTCAACCTCATCAGCTTTAAGAGACATGGACTTCAACTCCCAGAATTCCCTCAGCTGCTAGCATGGGTGGGAGTTGAAGTCCACACCTCTTACAATTGCTGAGATTCAAAAATACTGCTCTGGGCTGGTGAGAGAAAAAGATCGAGTTTCTGTACCTTGAATCTTGAGAGGCAAGAGTGCATTTCATCAAGTCCTTTCCATTACTTTAACAAACAAGTCAGTTAAGCAACATTTTAAAAGGTCACCTCTCATAGCAAAGCACGCTAGGGTAAGCTTATTAAAAAGGTTTTTGAAAACTAGGAGCAGAGCTAATTTTTAAAAAAAATCCAAGAGACCATTGAGTTGGGCATGGCTGAATACTGGGGTCTCTACTTGGCAGATTTGCAAGGAAATGGGAGCATAAACTTTAGCTTTTGACAGACCCCAAGTCCTTTTATTGCTCTAGGTACACGCAGGACTGATTCATACAATTACACCCAGTGGGGCTACATTTGTTAACTGAAAAGATAAGATAGCCTAGGCACTGGCTAGAAAATTGGGCAGCATTTGAACTATGATGAGGTAGAATGGTTTTGAACAATATATTACAGCCATAATCCAGTTTTCCCTTTTCAGACAGCTACTTTATGCTTTCAATAAGGAGAGAAAGAGAGAGAGATTATTATCCAATTATGGATCCTCCAGACATCTTGTCTGATTATGTTCTTAGCTAGTTCAGTCACAATGATGGTGAGAATAAGGCTTAGGAAAGGGGCTAATGTTGTCTTCTGCTGCCATCTACTGTTATATCATTGAATTTAAAAAGCATGAAAATCAACCACCTTGGAGTTCAGCAAATGGATTTTCAACACAGCATCCTTTTGCAGGAAAAAATGAAGCAATAAAGCTTGGTTTCTTACGAAGAAAGAAAAAGAAAAAAAACAGCTTTAAATTTCTGGCCTGAACACCTGACGTAAGTATTTCTCAATATATATTAACTATAGGTGTGAGGTAATTAAAAACAGATTCAGATGGCATCCACAGTCCGTATTGGTCCACTCCTAGGTGGTAAAATCACAACAACATAGACATTCAAACATGTATCTCCCTGGATTCAACCAGGAGATGCAATTATCTTGCTTCATAAAGGAACCTCTGGTCAATGGGCCATATGTGACTTCTCCCCTACAGTTTGTAACACACACACACACACACACACACACACACACACACACACACACACACAACTTCAGTGGCAAAATGGTCAGATTTTCTAGTTGGGTTTAGTCTTCACCTTTGAAATTTGACCAGCGTTTTTCAAAGGAACTGAAATCATTGCTACAGGGGACCCAAATTTCTTCTGTTTTCCCTCTGTTGTCTTCTATCTTGGGGGGGGGGGATGAACAATTATGCTTTTTGACAAAGGAATACGGATTGCAGAACAGAGCTGAAAGGGACCTTGGAGGTTTTCTAGTCCAACTCTCCAATCAAGCAGGAGACCCTATATCATTCCAGACAAATGACTATCCAGTGGGAGCTGTCTATTAGGTCCCTCCCATTAAGTTCACCGTATCAATCTCAAAATCTAGCTGTTTAGACCACACTTATACATTGATAGATGGATTTTTTAAAAATTGGGGGCAAGAAAGAATTTTACTGGCCCTTACATTGCTCAAAGCTGACAAACAAAAACTCTTAATGAGACACCCTCTTTCACGTACCACATCTATATTTTCATGTTTATAAGCTTAATGTTCATGATTGGCTAAACATGGCTTAATTTTCCATTTCAAACATTTTTACGTACTTATGTTTAAACCTTATTATGCAGTTTCCTTCTTTGTAAAACATGTTATGTAAAGCACAGATTTTTTTAAAAAAATGGTAAGCAAAAGGCTTGAGATGATAGGGGGAAAAGAGAATACACTTTAGCATAGCACAATACCTTTCAATATATCTTTCCTTTCTAGCCTTGCAAAACATCCTTGCTTCAACCATGTCCAATTGCTGCTTCAAACATATCCTTTTCTTCTTTGAACTTCTCACCTTTTTCTTTCTGTGAATTCCATTATTCCCATCCAACCCCATCTTTCAAATTCTTTCTTTTCCTCTCAGCCTACTGATTTTTTCCCCCCTGCGTTTTGGGCATTTGGTCTTCATCCCTTCTCACTCAAAGAACAGATCACTGCAATGTATGTCTTTCATACTGGTCGCTTACTTTTATATTCAGCCCACATTCAGCCTTCTAAACATCACCAAATGCATTCCTTATACCTTTGTCCACTAAGCAACCAAGGGGATATTGCAATTTTCTGTGCCAAATTTACCAAAATATTTCGTGCAAAACAATTTGGTGGAGCAGTGCTCCTTGGTGGAGCAGTGGGCTAATGCCTCCTTAAGTAACACCAGCTGCCTGCAATTAGTGCAGGTTCGCATCCCACCAGGCTCAAGGTTGACTCAGCCTTCCATCCTTCCGAGGTAGGTAAAATGAGGACCCAGATTGTTGGGGGCAATTAAGCTGACTTTGTAATAATGCCGCTTGGGGTGTGTGTGAAAGCCCTAATAAGCAGGCATATACTTAGAATGAAGGCTACTGCTAAGCTTGTAAGCCGCCCTGAGTCTTCGGAGAAGGGCGGGATATAAATGGAATTAAAATAAATAAAAATAAAAATAAATATTTTGCTGTAGTTACTGAATAATTGGGATCAATGTACTGATCAGTTAATTCTAGGTATGTATACAGTTCCATATGCAAATATATACATAAACCTATACATATGTATATATGGGGGGGGAGGATCCAGGAATAGCCTTTCTAATTCTTTTCCTGTGTAGGATAAATGAAGAACCTCCTGGGAAAACCTAGAGAGGAAGAGGAGAGGCAAAGTGAATAACAAACAAAATGTTATTTTTAGTGGCCAGGGGAAAGGAGGTCCTGATATGCTTTGATAAACAATACAAGGAAGCTGCTGAGGACAAGAGACAGCAGATATCCCTTGTTGCTGACACACCTATGTGTGAAATCGAAGGTGCTCTGATATTCCCAGACTCCTGATTAGATGAAGAGATATTCTGGGATAGATGCATATATGTGTGTGTGTGATTCAATTTGAATCATATCACACAAATTCAGGCACATTTTGCAAACTGGTGGCAAAGTTGCTCCATAGGAAAGAAAGTCACAGCTGGAAAATCCAGGGTTTCCAGTGCCACTTCGAAGCAGGGAATTATGCAAGCCGGGGATTGAAAAAATATGCTTCTGCTTTAGTCAAATTGCTGCCGGGAAGGGATGCCTGGTTTTATTTAATACCCTGGCCAGATGTTTAAAAAAATGTTATATAACTTGGACTGTTTTCTGCTTTAGTTACACATGGAGTTTTAAATTTGCCCAAGGCCTATGCCCCCCCCCCAACCCTCAGAAATGTTTGTTTTTCCTGTTGACTGTGGAAGATTTGATATAGGCCAGCCAGTAATTAACTGCAGTGAACATAAAACTTTGGGATTATAAATTGACCAAACATTTGACATGTCTCTCACTTGACCACTTCTCCCCAATCTGGTGCCCTTCTGAGATGTTTGAGTTCAGAGGTGTTTTCTCCAGCCAGAGTATCATATTTGTAAATGCAGAGGTGAGGTCTGGAAAGCTATGCAGACTTCACTGAAGACAATTGTGCAAGCTCAACATACCACACACATCAAGACCTGGAGATTTATACATCAACAGTCTTGGACTACATTAGATTCTGCACAGCAAATGTTACCGGGGAAAAGCATGTAAAGATGTATCCGAATAGGAAGCCCTGGATGACAGGGGAAGTTTGGTGATTGCTGAAGGCCAGGAGCTCCGCTTTTAGAACTGGAGATCGGGTATTGTATGGTATAGAAAGGGCGAATTTGAAGAGGGGTATTAGGAAGGCAAAAGCTGTGTATAGAGGAAAAATTGAGAATCATCTGAGAAATCATGATACTAGACAAGTGTGGCAGGGGGTCCAGTACCTGACTGGCCACAAATCTAGTAGTCTATCAGTTGTAGAGAGTAGTGCTTCTCTGGTGGAGGAGCTGAATACCTTCTTTGCCCGATTTGAGGTGACACCAGCAGTGGCTCCAGCAGTGCTGCCAGAGTTATCGTCGTTACTTCCTAAAGGAAACGTTGTTAGAGTGGAACAGGGAGAAGTGAGGCAAATATTAAAGGAGATAAATATGAGAAAGGCCATGGGCCCTGATGGAGTGGCTGGTAGGGTGCTGAGAGTCTACTCGGAATAACTGGCAGAAATCTTTATGAAGATTTTTAATCGGTCTCTGGCCCAAGCCACTGTTCCACCTTGTCTGAAATCCTCTACTATTGTACCTCTGCCAAAAAAAATCTAATATAGATAGTTTGAGTGATTTCCATCCTGTGGCGCTTACACCTGTCATAATGAAATGCTTTGAAAAATTGGTGCAAAATCGTATTATGGCTTGTTTGCCTGTTGTATTTGACTCTTGTCAATTTGCATATAAGGGAAAGAGATCCACGGAGGATGAGGTGGCCATGGCCTTACATGCTGTCCTGACTCATTTGGAGAAACAAGGGAACTATGCGAGATTGCTATTTGTAGATTTTAGTTCAGCATTTAATACTATTCTTCCGCATAGACTGGTGCCCAAATTATTAGATCTGGGGCTCCCGCCATGCTTATGCAGGTGGATATTAGATTTTATATCAGATCGTTCCCAACGGGTCAGGATGGGTTCTCACATCTCTGCGGATCTCAGTATAAATACAGGCATGCCGCAGGGGTGTGTGTTGAGCCCGCTTTTGTACACACTCTACACATATGACTGTGTTCCCTATTACCCCAGCAATAAGATCATTAAGTTTGCAGACGACACAACGGTGGTTGGTCTGATTACTGCTGGGGAAGGGGAGTCAGCTTATAGGAAGGAGGTTGAGTTGCTGACGGAGTGGTGTAGGGAAAATAATTTATTCCTCAATTTAAAAAAAACAAAAGAGATTATTGTGGACTTTAGGAAATGCAAATGGAACATTCATCCACTTATTATTGAAGGGAATTGTGTGGAACAGGTCTCGGTGTTTCGACTTCTGGGAATGGAGTTAAGAGATGATCTGACATGGGGAGCAAACACCAAAGTTGTGATGAAGAGAGCACAGCAGAGGTTATACTTCTTGAGAATTCTCAGGAAGCATAATCTCTCAAAGGACCTGTTGTTGGCATTCTACGACTGTACCATAGAGAGCGTGTTAACCTATAGTCTGTGTGTGTGGTTTGGGAGTTGTACAGTCAGGGGAAAAGCAATGCTGTCCAGGGTCGTAAAGACTGCAGAGAGAATAATTGGGTGTACTCTTCCTACTTTAGATCAAATCTATGCCTCCAGGTATTATAAGAAAGCTGTGGAGATTGTACAGGATTGCACTCACCCCGGAAATGATCTCTTTCAGCTTCTGCCTTCTAGAAGGAGGTATAGGGTCATAAAGACCAGGACCAGCCGCTTGAGAAATAATTTTTATCCCAAAGCGGTTTTGGCTTTGAATACAGCAGAATGCAGTTTCTGAGAGAACTTCTGTATTTAGTTTTTAGAGTGTTAGAGTGTTTCTAGGGGTTAAATGTGTATATGTGGGGTGGGTGGTATGTTGATATGTATTTTGTTGTTTTTTGTTGGGTTTTGTGGGGTTGATGTGGATTTTTCAATTTTGTTGTTCTGTATGGGACAATGACAATAAAGATTATCGTATCGTATCATACAGGTATGAATAAAAGTCTAAAGAAAAACATTCTTCAAGTTCAGGGTTATGCAAACAAACAAAAAAACCTCTGGCACCATGGCCTCTCATAAAAACTCAGAAACTGCTAAACTCTCCTGTGAGTCCCCCTACAATATTGCTACAATTTTGCTCAAAGAAAACAAAACATCACCAGGAATCTTGTGCTTTTGCACAAACGCTAGTGAGATTTCGACATCTCCTCTGACATCTTTAAGGGTTTCAGAACATTTTATTACCTTTGGTAGGCCCAGGACATCTCTTGGTAGTCTACCTGGTACCACTTCCTGATTACTGAGCTAAGGAAGAGGCAGTCCAGTTGCGGCCACCTCAAAGACAACATACTGTAAAACATGGCCTACTGCAGTTGAAATAAACCTGGAGTGCTACAACAGGTCTAAAAACCGAATATATTTAATTCTTCCTGTTCCTTCTCCTTCCTATCATCATGAAGAAGGTCCTAATTTGTTTGCCAATCTCCTAGCTTGAGCCATATAAGCATTCTTGACTTAACTAATAGAATTTTTGACTTAACTGACTTAGTAATAAGCATTCTTGAGTTAAGTGACAGAGGATAATTATTTGATTTAACTGCTTGCTCTTTGTTCCTTTCGAATTTAACAATCCTAGGACCGAGCCAGGAATGAATGAAGTTAGCTTGTATGTTTGTCATTATGTAAATAGCAAAGGCGCCAGAGTAATGGGACTGCAGGAAGGGGCAGGAAGATTTGAAAATCCGTCTCGCAAACTTATTTGTACAGTATTGAGATGGAAAACATTCCCTCTTGCAATAGGTTCTAAAGCACCAAATTATTTATTAAAATAAACACAGTCACTCTGTATCTAATGAGGTGGTTAATTCACACTAACTATATTTACTTGGAAACAAACCTTATCTTTTGTTATGTTTTTAACAGGTGGATATTTATGAAGTTGTTCCTTGGTCATGTGAACTAGATGCTTTTTAGCATTAGCTGCATATTTTACATAGCAGTCTGCTATTGTCAGACAGCAGAAGAGTCCTTGCTGTTTTGCTAAGAGATCATATGTGGATATTTTAATGTAGTTCAGAAACAGTCTTGAATGAAATACCAATTTTAAATCAATTTCCTTACTATAACAAGTCAGGGAATGGCTCATAGAGGTACATGAAATAATTCAGCTGGTAGATCTGAGATCCAGTCTTCCATAATGCCTGGATATGAAAAAAAAATCTAAAAATGATATGTTCATCTCAGAAAAGAGTGGCATGTTGTAGTATAAATCTCAGCATATTTGCTTAACAGCAAATCTCACTGTAACCAATGCAGTTCACTTCTTAATAAGTATGCCTAGAACTGCAACCTTAATGTAAATGCACTGCAAATCTATTTTTCTCCCGATATCTGATTATCCTGACAAAGAGATCTGACACACAGAAGAAAGGGTCAACCAATTCTCCAAAACACCTGAAGGCAGAAAAAGAAGCAATGGATGGAAACTAATGAAGGAGAGAACCAACCTAGAAATAAAGACAAATTTTCCTGACAATGAGAACAATTTATCAGTGGAATGTTTTGCCTTCAAAAATTGTGGGTGCTCCATCACTGGAGGCTTTCAAAAAGAAATTAGACAACCCTTTGTCTGAAATGGTATAGAGCAGGGGTAGGCAACCTCGGCTCTTTTATGACTCATGGACTTCAACTCCCAGAATTCCTGAGCCAGCCATGCTGGCTCAGGAATTCTGGGAGTTGAGCCATGCTGGCTCAGGAATTCTGGGAGTTGAAGTCCATGAGTCATAAAAGAGCCGAGGTTGCACCTGGCCCGTAGCTGAATATATTGAAACCAAGTTTGAACAATCTCTTCATCTCGCAAGAGGCTATATATAGCTCAGGTGGAAAGAAGACCAGAAAATTGGCTTTACAATGACTGATGAAAATCTGATAAAGCAAATTAGAAATCAGGGACCAGCACATATTAAACGGATATATCTTGCATTGATAGAGATTGACTCAGAAACAGAACTTGTTAAGGACTGTATGATAAAATGGGCCCAGAACATCCAAGAAGTTATTACAATGGATACGTGGGAAAAGATTTGGGTGAGGAACGTAAAATTTACACAAGCTCAAAATTTAAGAGAGAACTTTTATAAAATGTTTTATAGATGGCATCTAGATCCCAAAAAGCTTGCAAGTATGTATCCGAATTATCAGCCAAAATGTTGGAGGTGTGGTGATGAAGATGCAACATATTTTCACGTATGGTGGACTTGCAAAAAGGTTAAGGCCTTCTGGATTAAAATTTGGTGGAATATGCAGAAGATTTTCAAGCAAAGGATAAAGTTTTGTCCGCAACTTTTCTTGTTGGGAATAATTACAGATGCTACGGTTGTGGACACTAAGCTGATGTTGAATTTAATTACGGCAGCAAGACTCTTAATAGGTCAGTATTGGAAGAAAGAGGAACTGCCGACCATAGAAGAATGGACTTTAAAGGTTTCTGACCTGGCAGAGATGGCAAAGATTTCGGCTTATTTGAAAGATCACTCGCAAGAACGTTATATTATGGAATGGAGAAAATGGATTGAGTATATCCAGAACAAATATAGGACTAAAAAGTTTCATGTAGCATTTGAATAAGTCTTCCTTTTTTTTCTTTTTTTTTCTTGTTTTCTCTATATATAATTAATATTAATAGTGTTTGTATTATCCTATATGAGCCAGAGAGTGATAGATTTTAGAGTTTATGGTTGTTAGCATATGGATGTTTATGATTGTTTTTTTTTTTTGTTTTTATACCTTGTACTTAGCTCTGGGAAGTCGGGGGGGGAGGGGGAGAGGGGTAGGGAGGGAGAGGGGAGGGGGAGGGGGGACTGTTAAAGAGAAAATGTATGTTAAAACTTTTCAATAAAAAAAAAAGAGCCGAGGTTGCCTACCCCTGGTATAGGGTCTCCTGCTTGAGCAAGGGTTTGGATTAGAAGACCTCCAAAGTCCCTTCCAACTCTATTATTCTGTTATTTCTGTCATAAATTAATGCAACCCAATCTGGTGCCCAGTAGAATTACTGAGATTATGACCTCCAAAATTCTACTAACCAGTGAGTGGGGGTTGACTGTTTTGGGAGATGTATTCTTAACACGTCTGAAGAATACCAGGGAGGTTTTGAAAACTACTATAAGGTTTCACTTGGAGGAAAGATGCATTATTCTCAAAATATATGCAGGGAACCTACTCAGGGTTTGCCTGTAGAAAGCTTTTTGGGGGATGCAAACTTTGAGGTTTCCTCAAACCCACAGAAGATAGGAAGGCTGTCACTTGGAAGGATGGCTGCACTCCAAGACAAGGTGACCAGAAGAGATAAAATCATATTTTTTGTAGATGCTCCTCCTCCTTGGGAACACACTTCTAAAAGCCTCAAAAATATCCTTAACACCTGGATGTCTTAATACATCCATATCTAAAGCATGCCTCATTTTTCTCTCCAGTTTGTACATTATTAGCCTTTAAGCACCCAGTGGGGTCCGTTAATAATTCTTTGGCTTGTTGGCCCAGTGCCATTATTTCTGAGCAACATTCAGTTTTAAGACTCTATATTTAGGGCAGGATGTGTCCAACCTAGATTTATAGCTGCCTTATTTGAACATGATACTTTTACCTTCCGAGTTTACTTTGGCAACACCATGAATCAACAAGGAGGTAAAAATAAGCAGGTGTTGATTATTTATATTTCCTTCTATCAACACACATGTACAATCTCTTCCTACAGTTACGGAAGATGGAAGCTCCCCTCAGAAAAGCAAACGGGATACTCCTGCTGGCACAGAAGCTGGGAACAACCTTGTCGCATCTGAGGGGGGGGGAGAAACCCCACATGGCCGTTTTAATGATTTGTCAAGAGGTGTTTTACTTGGACACCTCCATTGTGGATTATCTCTTTTGAAGGATCTGCACAGCTGTAAGGTATAGGCCTTCAGAACACAAGTTATATCAAGGGTGACCATAAGGAGGTTAAAAAAAGCAAAGATGGGAGCTGCAGCTGTGTGATCAAAGCATTGCCCTTTTTAACACACATTGTAGTGGCTTTGATCAGATGGCCAAAGCTGCCACCTGACATTTTTGAATACCCTTTGCGAACACCCTGGATATTATCGTACTCCATATAATCCCTATTTGAATTGGCAGCACCATCTTTCTCTTAAATTTTCCACCCCAAATAATTGGTATGTTATTGGAAGATTGCTTCCAACATGAATGTTTTCTCTTCTTTTATATGAAAGAATTTGTCTTAAAATTCATATAAAGAAAGTGGGCTCTTCTATTCTTGTGTGGGTTTTTATTTTTATTTTTAAAAAAAGAATCAATGTGTCCCATACAAAACACAAGAAAAGAAAGAGAGCTTGTCATGTGAAAGAAATTCATATTTAATTGCATCCATCTTTTTCTTGTATGCTGTATTTTAAAGAGAGAAAATATTTCACATATGTAAGACAAATATAAATGTATTTATGTCAGTATTTATTTGCTTGCTCACAATGTCTTTCCCTCCACCCCCCAAAAAAATGTAAAGATGATGTGGGAAATCAGTAACCAAATTTTTTGTTGTTTTTTTTAAGATCTCTACTGTAGAGTTTTATCTGAACAATTATTTTGGACTGTGCCTCTTCTACCACATTTTAATTTTTTGTGAGCCAGTACAGAAACAGTATGTAGTAATTACAGTAAGACTAACAATTAATCTGAAAAATTTCTTTTTGGCTTTATTTCATCATCAAACTTGGCTAAAATGATTGTTTTCTATTTAGTATCCTCCATATATGATGTGATATGTTCTCAGAATGGCCAGCTATATGCTTTAATCAACTCTGAAGGATGAGGGTTGGGGTGAAGGAGAAACAATATTGGATAATAAGAAGACCTCTTAGATTTTCATTCATTTATTCATACACCTGTATCTCACTTTCCTTCTAGGAACTCAAGGAAGTTGAATAGTTCCCTACTTCTATTTTTTGCTCACAACAAATTTGTGAGGTATAATACACCAAGAGCAAACCATTTAATTTTATAGCTTAATGTGAGGTTGAGCCTGTATCTCCTTAATCTCCCAGTCCTAATCCAACTCTATAACCATAGCACAATCTAGTTCCTTTGCTTGCTTCCTTGAATGTCAAATCTGGCTATGTAAGTTTTACCACAGTATCTACAGCAACAACAGAACAGTTGTATATTTCTGCATTTATCCATATACAAGTTGTCAGGCAAGTTTCTCCATCTGTTTTTCTGATTTGGAAACCTACTTCTATATTCAAATATTTGAATGTTTAGAAAGGAGACTTAGCATATTGTTTCAGGTCTTCATTGGAAAAAAATATATCATGCTGTTAAAAATTGCTGATTCGCCTCTAAATTTATGCAGAATGATTCTGGGAAGAGG
The DNA here is from genome assembly GCF_964194415.1 of Vipera berus. NCBI lineage: Eukaryota > Metazoa > Chordata > Lepidosauria > Squamata > Viperidae > Vipera > Vipera berus. The sequence continues at coordinate 65,463,031 of NC_138204.1, read as the reverse complement.
CAGAAGACACAAAATGGAACTTGAAGAGCGAGTAGGGAATTATCTAACACTATCAAATCAGAAATGTCATATGTTAATGAAAAGGAGAATGGCTTGCATTGGAGTACATTCAGTTCATTCATTCATATCATTCTTAAATTTTGAAGATTTAAAGTAAGGGTGTACAAGCTTGGTAACTTTAAGACTTGTGGACTTCAACTCCCAAAATTATGGAAATTGAAGTCCACAGGTCTTAAAGTTGTCAAGGCTAGACATCCCTAATTTACAGCATCCATGGATTACCCCATCTCTAATTCTATCAGAACCTACCTATAAAGAACATTGTATTTTTAAATGCCTTTCTATTAAGTGAATATCTGTCAGTAGCCTCAGACATCTATAAATAATGTGACAACATAAGTAATAAAAGGGATGCGGTGGCTCAGTGGGTTAGGACGCTGAGCTTGTCGATCAGAAGGTTGGCAGTTTGGCAGGTCGAATCCCGAGTGCCGCGTAACAGAGTGAGCGCCTGTTACTCATCCCAGCTTCTGCCAACCTAGCAGTTTGAAAGCACGTAAAAATGCAAGTAGAAAAATAGGGACCACTACGGTGGGAAGGTAACAGCGTTCCGTGCGCCTTTGGCGTCTAGTCATGCTGGCCACATGACTACGGAGATGTCCTCGGACAAGCGCTGGCCCTTCGGCTTTGAAACAGAGATGAGCACCGGCCCCTAGAGTCGGAAACAACTAGCACACATGTGCGGGGGAACCTTGACCTTGACCTTGATAAGTAATAAACAACTGAAATATTTGGGTAGTAGTCTTTTGTGATGATACAAGTCACCATGGAGTCACCTCCATGTTTTGCTGGTTTCATGTGCCAATCTCCCATCAAAAGCTTTTTAACCCTCCCAGACTTGAGGCTTTCTGGCTGATGCCCCTGAGAGTTAAAGTTTAGTTTTTCATTTGGATTTCACAGAGTGATTGCAGTTGGTCATGTTTTTGAAGTTCGAATGTCCTTCTACAATTCTACTGCAAAAGCCTATATGTATGTAAAGCAATTTCCATGACAAGGATCAATAATACCCAAAGTGCTCTAAAGAGATGAGAATCAAATGTTCTTTATGCAAATATTTTTAAATATGTATGTGTTAATACATTCCAGGGATAAGCGATGTTTGCGTTTGGTTTTTAATTGTTGCTAATAATGGCGACCTCTTCACCATCTGACAGTTGCTGTAGACAAATTAGAGGGGAAAAAGGCAATCAAAACTGATGTTATGTATACTCGTGGATTTATGGAGAAAACACAGACGTGCATGTGTATTATTTTACCAAGCTGCTTAATGCTCTGTCTGTGTTCATAAATGATTAACCCAGATTTATCCAGCTGGGAAAGTGATTAAGAGGTACTCAAATGTCTTAATATTACAGTACGAATAATGCCACTGCCATTGTCATTAAGAATTGTGGTGGACAAAGGATATTTTAAGAGTTTCAAGTTGAATCAAAATGGTCATTCATCGTCTTAGTTTGCCTACATTAACTAGCAAGTTTCCCAAAACATCCATTAAGAGAATATAACAAAGATGTTGTCCTTTCTACACACAGTATGTTCTCTTTCTTTAATTTAGATTCTCTTCTAAAAGGGAAATCTAAGGTTTTCAGTCCTGGGAAAGTAGCTAATCTGCCTATTGAAAATAAGTACAGTATATATTTTCAGTTTGATTAAATCTCCCGAACTAGATGAATAGCTTCTTAGGGAAAGAAAGCGGCCAGGTGATAGTTTAGCTGAATCTTTATACATCATTTGTAAGAAATCTTGGAGAACAAGTGAAGTGCCAAGAAAAAGGCACACACTCCAATCTTCAACAAGAGGAAATAAGAAAGAAGATCATGCTGATCCTAACATCTCAAAAGTAATGCAATAATTACCAAAATCAGGATGGGTTTATTTGTTAAGAACCAACCTTGTCATAACAATGTTTCTCCTAATTTAATCAGCTAGAAAGCTAGTTGTTTAGCTAGTTTAAGAAGATTCCATAAATATAATATACTGGTATTTCAGCAAAGTATTTGACAAAGTACCCATGACATACTGGATGGCATGAAAACTAAGTGGTGACATAAATGACCCCAAAATCATATACAACAATGTTCATTAATGCTTCCTCATCACATTTGACAGACATATTGAGCAAGGTACCACAAGGATCAGCCTTAGGCCCTCTAATTATTAAAGTTTTATTCATGCCCTGAATCAAGAGGTGGCTGTATGCATATCAAATTGCAGATCACAGAATTAATCTCATAGCATAGAGCTAACATCATAGGAAAAGAAATAGCTTTAATCTTCGTAGTTTAGAGAAATAAACTGAAAGTAATAAAATGGATTTTATGCAAGTGCAAAGTACTTCACTTAGAAAACAAAGAATACAGGTAGTCTTCAAATTACAAGTTTGCTTAGTGACCATTCAAAGTTATAATGACATTGAAAAATGGGATTTATTACCATTTTTCATGATTACAACCTTTGCAGCATCCCCATGGCCATGTGATCAAAATTCAGACACTGACTCATGTTTATGAAGGTTGCAGTGTCCTGGGGTCATGTGATCACCTTTTTGCAACCTTCTGACAAGCAAAATCAATGGAGGAAGCCAGATTCACTTAACAATCATGTTACTAACTTAACAACTGCAATGATTCACTTAACAACTGTGGCAAGAAAGATCATAAAATGGGGTTAAACTCACTTAACAAATGACTTAACAACATAGATTGTGGGCTCAATTGTGGTTGTGAGTTGAGGACAACCTGTAATAGTATTTATGTAAAAAACTTTGGAATCATATTGATTATAAACTGAGTCAGCAGACAAAAATGCAATTGTAGCTTCCATCAATAGAAATATAATTTCCAAAAATGTAACGTAACAATTCCTCTTTATTTTAAGTCAGATTTAACCTTGGATGCTGTATCCAGTTCTGGGTACTGTACTCTAGGAAGGATTCAGGTTCAGAGAAAGGGTGATTTAAAAAAAGAAAATAAATACTAAGGTTTATGAAGAGTGATTGACGCAGTTGGATATGTTAGTCTTGAAAGACAGAAGGAGGATATGACAGAGAGAAGAAGAAGAAGAAGAAGAAGAAGAAGAAGAAGAAGAAGAAGAAGAAGAAGAAGAAGAAGAAGAAGAAGAAGAAGAAGAAGAAGAAGAAGAAGAAGAAGAAGAAGAAGAAGAAGAAGAAGAAGAAGAAGAAGAAGAAGAAGAAGAAGAAGAAGAAGAAGAAGAAGAAGAAGAAGAAGAAGAAGAAGAAGTTCCAGAGGGTGGACAAAGAATAATGGATTTAAGTTACAGGGGAGCATGCTCCTATTGAGTGCTAGAGAAACCATTCAATAATAAAAGCAGTTGGACAGTAGAATCAATTTTCCAGACAGATGATGGATTCACCTTCACTAGATGTAGTCAAATGGAAGACAACCAGTCATTTGTTTGTTGTGCTTTAATTTGGATTTCTTTACTGAGCTGAAGGTTGGGCTTGATGGCCTACACAGTGCTGTTATAAATCTATGACTCTTCTTCTGAGTGAAATTTCATGGTAAATAGTGTTCACACACATATCATTATTTCTTTCCTCTTGGCTACTTCTTTGGAATGTTGCAAAGGTCCAAAGAATTTAGGTTTATATTCTCTCTCTTGGCCCAGTAAACCTTGTCCAATAACAGGGGAAATTTAACCTTTTATTTTATCAGTAGGAATGCATGATAATAGTAATGAAAAAAATGCCTGCCAGACCTGGAGGAAATGTAACTGAATGGTTATTGGAGAAAACACTAGTGTAATCCCACTAAGAGACTAATGGAGGATATTTACTGCTAAAGTTTATGATATTAGCGACATCTGTAAATGGACAAAAATTTAATTTAATTTAATTTATTAATATTTCTATACCGCCCTTCTCCTGGGGGACTCAGGGCGGTGTACAGGGCAAGAATAAAACACAGAAATTTACAAAAACTAAAAGATAATTAAATGCATGCCCGATTAAAATACAATTGATACATAGTAAAAACCCCAATAAAAATGATACAAAAAAACAAAAAAAAAACCCACCAATCCCCCCTCAGGCCAGGCCGGCTTGCTCGAACAAGTATGTTTTCAGATCGCGGCGAAAGGAGCGCAGATCGGGCGCCGTCCGGAGCTCAACCGGTAACTGGTTCCATAGCTCCGGGGCGCCCACAGAGAAGGATCTCCCCCTGGGGGCCACCAGTCGGCATTCTCTGACCGGTGGCACCCTGAGGAGGCCCTCTCTGTGGGAACGCACAGGGCGCAGGGAGCTTGATGCCGGCAGCAGATGTTCCCTGAGGTACTCCGGCCCCATGCCATGGAGGGCTTTGAACACCATTACTAGCACCTTGAATCTCACCCGGAAGACAACTGGCAACCAATGCAGCTCACGGAGCAGAGGTGTCACATGGGAGTATCGGGAGACTCCCAACACAACCCTCGCGGCTGCATTCTGTACCAGTTGGAGCCTCCGGGTGGTCCTCAAGGGAAGCCCCATGTAGAGAGCGTTGCAGTAGTCTAGACGAGAGGTCACGAGCGCGTGAGTGACCGTGCATAAATCATCCCGGCTTAGATAGGGCCGCAACTGGCGCACCAGGCGGACCTGGGCGAAAGCCCCCCTAGTCACAGCCACCATGTGATCTTCCAAGGTAAGTCGCGAATCTAGGAGGACTCCCAAGTTGCGAGCCCTATCTACGGGGGTAATAATTCACCCCCCATAGAAAGAGATGGAATATCCGAATAGACCCGGGATGAAGGTATGCAAAGCCACTCGGTCTTGTCGGGGTTGAGTTGAAGTCTGTTCCTCCCCATCCAGACCCGAACCGCCTCCAGGCAACGGGACATCACGTTGAGGGCATCACTGGGGTGGTTTGGGGTAGAAAGAAAAAGCTGGGTATCATCAGCGTACTGATGATACCCAACTCCAAAGCCACGAATGATCTCACCCAGCGGTTTCATATAGATGTTGAACAGGAGAGGCGAGAGGACCGACCCCTGAGGAACTCCACAAACGAGAGACCTCGCGGTCGACCTCTGCCCTCCTGTCAACACCGACTGCGAGCGTCCCTGGAGATAGGAGGAGAACCACTGTAAAACCGTGCCTCCCACTCCCAATCCCCTGAGACGCCGCAGCAGGATACCATGGTCGATGGTATCGAAAGCCGCTGAGAGGTCTAATAGGACTAGAACAGAGGAATGACCCCTGTCCCGAGCCCTCCAGAGATCATTCACCAGCGCGACCAATGCCGTCTCCGTGCTGTGCCCGGGCCTGAAACCCGATTGGTACGGGTCTAGATAATCCGCTTCATCCAGGACCAAAGGGAGCTGATGCGCCACCACACTCTCAACAACCTTCGCAAGAAAGCGAAGGTTGGAGACCGGACGAAAGTTGTTCAATACAGCTGGGTCCAAGGCAGGCTTCTTGAGGAGGGGCCTCACCACCGCCTCTTTCAAGACGGCAGGGAAGCTGCCCTCACTCAAAGAAGCTGATATAACTGCCTGGAACCAGCTGCGTGTCCTCTCCCGGGCTGCATAAACCAGCCAGGAAGGGCACGGGTCCAATAAACATGTGGTGGAGCTCAGTCTCCCCATAATCCTGTCCACTTCCTCCGGAGTTACAGAATCAAACTCCTCCCAAGTGATATCGACAAGACCACCCGCGTCCTGATCGCCAGACTCTGCCCAGTCAGAGTCCAGACCGGTCCGAATCCGTGTGATTTTGTCCGACAGATAATTGTTAAACTCCTCGGCACGACCCTGCAAGGGTTCCTCCCTCACCTCCTGATTAAGGAGGGAGCGAGTCACCCTAAACAGAGCGGCTGGGCGATTATCTGCGGACGCGATAAGGGTAGCGAAGTGATTAGACCTCGCCACCCTTATCGCAGCGAGATAAGACCTAATATGGGTTCTTAGTCGCAATCGGTCGGATTCGGATCGGCTGGACCTCCAACTGCTCTCTAGGCCCCGTCTCCGGCGCTTCATCTCCCGGAGCTCCGCGGAGAACCATGGAGCTCGACGGGATCTGCATCGGGTCAGGGGCCGCAAGGGTACAACTCGGTCAAGAGCCTCAGTGGCTGCCCTTTCCCAAGCTTCCACTAAGGCATCTGCCGAGCTGTGAGTGGGGGAGGCAGGTGGGGACCCCAGCGCTGCCTGGAATCTCGCGGAATCCATTAAGCGTCTGGGGCGGTACCATCTAACTGGTTCCACACACCCATGGCGGGGGGTGTCAAAACGGAAGACCAGCCGCAGGAGATGATGATCGGTCCATGACAGGGGCATAATAATTGGAGAGCCCCCACCAAGGTCATCTAACCACCGACCAGATAAGAAAACTAGGTCAAGGGTGTGGCCTCCCTCATGAGTCGGTCCTGAAATTACTTGCGTCAGGTCCATGGCCGTCATGGAAGCCATGAACTCCCGAGCCAACTCAGATGATCCTCCCAGAGATGGTAGATTGAAGTCCCCCAAAACTATAAGTTTCGGGAACTCAACCACCAACCCAGAGAGGACATCGAGAAGCTCAGGCAGGGCTGCTGCTGCGTGACTAGGCGAAAGGTACACCAGCAGCAAGCCCAACTGCGCACCAGGGCCGCATCTCAAGAAGAGAGACTCACACCCGACTATCTGCGGAATGGTGGCCTCCCGCGGAGCTAAGGTCTCCCTCATAACAACAGCCACTCCCCCACCCCTACCCTGAGCCCGAGGCCGGTGTAGCACCCGGAAACCTGGTGGGCAAAGATCAGCCAGAGGAATACCGCCCTCTGGGCCCAACCAAGTCTCCGTGATGCAAGCCAGGTCCGCCTGCTCACCCTCAACCAAGTCACGGATGAGAGGAGCTTTATTAACGACAGACCTGGCATTCAGGTACACCAGCCGGAGCTCAGGCGGCTGCACATCCTCACTCCCGGGACCTCGGGGTAGAACAAGAGGGTCGGAACGCCTCACCGCTTGCAAGTAGCGGAGAGGCCTTCCCTGAGATCGATACGGCCCTCTGTTCCTGCACCTGCTGCCATTCCCTAACGTCGTGGGAATAGGCATTCCCACGACTTGCCCTGGAGCCCCGGGGGCGACCGACCCCCGCTCCTCCCCTCCGCGATCAATCCCGGCCCTGGCCTGAACAATGGCTGCTGGACTGCCCCCCATATCCGAACAACCAAAAGAAGTTCCCACCCCCCTCCCTAACCTCCTAAAAAATTTAACCAAAAAACTAACCAGGGGCCTCCTATTTGGCTTATATCGGAGGCCCCTACCCATGCCCAGCCATCTCTCAGGGTCCCAACACTCGGGCCCTTCATCAAGAGGAGGTGTAAAAAGTAAGGCGGGTCGCTCCCAGGATGGGGGGGCCCCCCTGAGAGCGTATAAGGTCGTGCTAGAATAAGTCAGACGCATGATCTTAACAAGTCCGACAAAAAACAGCAAGGCAGACCAGATCAACATGGGAGGGTCTCAAAATAAATAAATCGAAGGCAAATGACCAGAGAGCCAGCCCAGCTCCACTGCCACTAGAGCTGGGAAATCCCGGAACAGATCGAATCCCGCCCTCTCACGGCGGTCAAAGCCGGGGGGCAACCTGGTACATACAAACCGGGGGAGCAATACCCCCCAGAGCTCTCACCTCTGGGAGGCAGCAGATGTAAAAACTTAACCACTCTCCCACAGTGGTTATACCCCGGACCTTCCAAAATTATAGGGGAGGGGAGGAGAGAAGAGGGAATTAGAGCAAGGGAGTCAGCGGAATACATCAGGGCTGATAAGCCTGTAGAGATACAGAATGGTAGGAGAACTCCGGTTACAGTTCAAAGTCATGTTGTAAGAGGACCAGATAATAGTCGGCCAGGAAGGGAAACCAAGACCATGGTAGTTCAACCGAACCACAAAACATGGTCTAGTCAGTTTCTAGCGGCGCAGAGGTTAAAATTATGTCTCATTAACGTCCGAGGCATCAGCGTCCGCATTCCCCCACCAGGCCAGGCCACCATACCAGAGAGGCCGCGGTACTCCACTCTCCTCGCCGCCAGCCATCTCAGACACCAGCCAGGCAATATCTCCACCACTTGAACACTTCTACACCAACGCTGCTCCAAGCCACGATTCATAGTTAGTCAGTCAACACGCGGCTCTCCCAAGCAGCTGAAAGGCGCTCCGGAACACCACCAAGCTCTAGAAAGTTGTCCCGGGCTCCGCAGGCTTCAGAACACCACCAGGATCCGCAGACTCCAGTGGGGGCCGACAATCAGCTGGCCGACAATCAGCTGGTCCATCAGGGGCCGACAATCAGCTGGTCGGCGGAGCGTAGACCTCCAAAATCCTCCGCCCGGCTCCAACGAGTTCTTAGTCAGGCTCTTAAAATTCTCAAACTTCCCCGGCATCAACATTCACTGGTCGGCGCCGCGTAGAGCAGAGCTCCGAAAAATATCTAGATCTTCCCGGCACTCCAGCCACCTCTGCTAAGATTTGCCGAGTCCGCCGATCCCCCGCGGTCCAACAAACAGCTGGTCGTGCAACACGGGGAACTACTCAGCTCCTCCGCGTCCTCTAGGGCCTCCAGCAACTCTTCCGGGCTCAGATGGAAAACCTCGGAGAGTCCGGGGCTCGCGGGGCTCGCGGGGCGTTCCGGGGCTCGCGGGGTGTTCACGGGGCCAAAAGATGATAATCCAGAAGCTCACCTCGTCCTCGTCCTCCATCCCATGTCCATCACAGGGGAAAATCCTGTGAGGCTCCCAAAGGTCGCCACATTGCCGGAGCTCCGCACGGAGCTCAGTCGAGCACGTCCGCCATCTTGGGCATGCTCAGCAACCAATGTAATCGAGGACCAAAATTAGCCTTATTTTGTTATTCTGTGGCTGTGATTAATGTGTTGAGTTGTTCAGTTTTTGAGGGTGTTTTTTTTAAAAAAAAATAAGAATTAACACCAGAACATATTGACTGAAGAAACTAAAATTAACTCTTTTCTCCCATACTGGGTCAAAAACAAACAATAAACTGTCCTCATTCTCTGATATGCTTTTTAGATCCCAACAATTTCTACTTGAGGAAATCTTGCTCTCCAAGCTAATAGCAGGTTGGAAAGATTAAAACACCCCTGTTTCATCTGCTATTATAACTGAGCATGCTCAGAACACTCCCATGGCTGAAACGCAGACTTATATGACAATTGTATCATTCAATCAATGTCACTGTTAATTTATACATAAATCTACTCTGCTTTTTCTTTTGCACAACTGCTCTTACAAAAAGCTCATTGATTTTCCATCATATGGTTTGTGATGGCTCAAACACACCGTTAAGTTGTCATTTGTTTTGAGAAAGATGACAGAACCAAGAGTCTTACAGCACAGGGGTCCTCAAAAAATAGAACATTAGCTTCCCATCTTTATAGTATGTTGAAGTTCATTGACTGATTAGAAGATAAGAAAGAAGAGCAACTCCAGCTAAATGCAAATATCTTCAGAACATCCATATCACTATTTTAATTGATTAACCCACTAGGTTACCTTAGAATCGGGCCTGGAAATCTGATCTAACACTGGAGCATTCTCACCTGAAAAGAAAAGAGTTGAATAATCAGATAATTCCTGTGATGCTCTTTGTTTGGGGAACCACTACCTCTTTGTGTCATAGATGCCTAGATTTTGTAATGCTCAATCAATCTGCCCAATTTTAATAATCAATTGTTTTTAAAAAAAAATCTCTTTTAGGAGCTTTGGGTGTGAGATTCTGTATGTAACAAACATCCTCTGCATTTTTTGTCCAGAACACAGTCCCCTTTGAGTTTTGATCCAAGGACCTAGGACATGCAAACTGTTCAAAGATTCCTCCAAGATCAATCGTTGTTCCATGACAGCTCTGCCATCAGCAATGGCATGCAATTGTTGTAGAATTTGAGAATTTGTCACCATATCACCTGGAGATGGCTGGGAAGCCCTAATGAATCCTGGGCTACAAATGTCAATTTTTACAACAATTTCCATTGGTAATGATTATGAAAACTGATGCAGCAGAGTTTTATTCTAAAGTTTGAGAAAAGATTGTTGTAGAAACAGTGCAGAAAGAACAAAAGGGGATCCATCTAATAGTGTCAAGGATTAGCATGTGATGTCCTGGATTCCATGAAATGAAAGACATGGTGGTTTCAGAGGAAAGCACCAGGCTTTCATCTTTAAAATGGAAAAAGAACTAGATATTTAAATATAATAGCCAAAGATCAAAAGACTGAATTGGGAAGTGAAACTGTAAAACGCTAAAATTTATTTCAATTCCAGGCAAAATGGTTAAAAGCAAGGAACTGTGGGTATTTAGCCAAAACTACCCCCTGATGTAGCTATACAAGCACCCAGGAAGTGATTTCAGGAGCTACCTTTCTCTAATGATGTATATTGCAGATTAAGTTCTAAAAATCAGTATAATATAGTTAAATTCTCCAGCACTGCAGGAGATGAAGCACTGATGCTGGGGTCTTACGATCTTCTCTGTCCAACAGAATTAGGAAACAATCAGGATAGAGCAGGGCATTGGGATTGTCTCATCTTTTGCTATTCTGACAAAATGTTGAAAAGCAATCCAGATTTTTGGGCTTCAGTCTGGCAATCCTTAGTTTAAATCAACTGCAGACCTTATCCAGGTTTTTATAGTAGTGAAGCCAGAAGTTGGTTTTGCATCATCCCCGAGAAACATCTTGCACCTATTTACAAAAGCTTTTGTGTGTATAAACTGCAAATCCTGTTTCTGACATTTGAAGCAATAATTTCACTCTGGGCAAATCCCTGAAATATTTAGGGAGGGGACGGTACTCAAGAACTTGCCAACACATCTGTGATGAGGTGAGATAGGGAGAAGGACATTTTGCAGAAATATTTCATAACCCTTCAGAGAAAGAGAGGAAAAAAAGGGAAAGAAATCACATTTATCAGAAAAGCTCTTATTACGGCTTGTCTCAGCAACCTGCAGAGAATCAACGCATAAGAAATCTTACTGTTTCCAGCTGAGGTTGCCAGCTGTCATTCTATTTGCTGACTCAGTTAAAAGAAAACATTTTCTCTTTTGAAAATATGCATGTTTTTCCTCACTCCTTTATTTAATCTTTTCTTTAACTGAAGAAAATCCAAATTAAGCAACAAAAAAAATATTTGGCAATAAATTCAAATTTTATACTGTATATTGTCCAGCATCAACCTTTTTTTTATATTGGGCTATTTCTCAAAAGATGAAATATCACTATATTTATTTTATATGTCTGTTGGAGAGCTCCAGGAATAGTCTTGATCATTGGAGATGAATTCATATATAAGTTTCATGACATCCTACCCCCAGATAGCACAACAAAAATGTATGGCATTATCACACATTTCAAAAACCACAATTATGAATCAATCTTTTCTAATAAACTCCAGCTCTCAACATCTGGGCCACTTTATTTTCTTGTAAGTAATTATTATAGTCAACTAATATGAATATATTTGGTTGCTTTTCCAGGCAGCTGAAGTAAGTAATTATTACAATCAGCTACTGTAAATACATTTGATTGCTTCTCCCCCTTTCCCCCAGCTGTAAAGAGCCTCAGGTATGTTGTAACCTTAAAATTGGGGTGCATTTCTCTTCAGGCTACAGCAGTTGGATAAACCTGGAGCAAAGCAGTGGGGTGTAATTTGATGGTGTGGTGTCTCTGAAAATATGATAAGAGCTACCTCACGTAGTATGCAACTTAGAGGAATATCTAGTTCATTGTTATCCTAGAGTTTGGTCAGAATCAGTCCTGTTGGTTTTCACATATTGTTCTATCCAATTAAATATTTATTTAATCTGTATTTGTTGACTTTCTCTTATGTATACTTTTTCTATTCAATTTCTGACCTATCTTTATTTTTAATTCAATCATTGCTAGTATACCTTTAGTATATAGTTTCCCCAAATATACCTCTTTTTCTGATGCATCATAGATATAGAACAGGAGTCTTCAAACATGCCCCTTTTATGACTTGTGGACGTCAATTCCCAGAATTCGTGAGCCAGGCATGCTGGCTGACGAATTCTGGGAGTTGACGTCCACAAGTCATAAAAGGGCCAAGTCTGAAGACCCCTGTCTAGAGCTTTCCATATGAAAGAAGTCAGATTTAGAATACTGTTCCCTATATGTTTTAGCCTCCAGTCCCCCAATCATCTTTGTTGCTCTTCTCTGTACTCTTTCTAGAGTCTCGACATCTTTTTTACATCGTGGTGACCAAAACTGGATGCAGTATTCCAGGTGTGGCCTTACCAAGGCATTGTAAAGTGGTATTAGTACTTCACGTGATTTTGATTCTATTCCTCTGTTAATGCAGCCTAGCACTGTGTTGGCTTTTTTGGCAGCTGCAGCACACTGCTGGCTCATATTTAAGTGATTGTCCACTAGGACTCTGAGATCCCTCTCACAGTTATACTATACCTGTGCATTTGATTTTTCCTGCCTAAATGCAGATCCTTACTTTTTTCACAATTGAATTTCATTTTGTTAGATAGTGCCCAGTGTTCGAATCTGTCCAGATCCTCCTGTATCTTAAGCCTATCTTCTGGAGTATTGGCTATTCCTGCCAGCTTGGTGTCATCTGCAAATTTGATGAGTTCCCCATCTATCCCCTCATCCAAATCATTGATGAAGATGTTGAAGAGCACTGGGCCCAGAACAGAGCCCTGGGGCACCCCACTACACACTTGGTTCCATGTAGATGCAGTTCCATTGACGACCACACGCTGAGTACGGCCTGTCAGCCAGCTACGAATCCATCTGGTGGTGATGCTATCTAACCCACATTTTTCTATCTTATCAAGTAGTAGGTTGTGATCTACTTTATCAAATGCCTTACTGAAATCCAAGTAAATTAAATCTACAGCATTCCTCTGGTCCACTAGTTTTGTCACTTGGTCAAAGAATGCAATAAGGTTTGTCTGGCATGATCTGTTTTTGACAAACCCATGTTGGCTTTTAGTGATAACTTTGTTCACATCAAGGTGTTCGCTGATTTGTTGTTTGATTATCTTTTCCAGAATCTTCCCAGGTATTGAGGTCAGACTGATAGGTCTATAGTTTCCTGGATCTGTTTTTTTCCCTTTTTTGAAGATGGGAACTACATCAGCTCTCTTCCAGTCCTCTGGTAGTTCCCCAGTGCTCCAGGATCTTTGAAAAATATAGCTCAGTGGTTCTAAGATCACGTCTGCCAGTTCCTTGAGAACCTTGGGGTGTAATCCATCTGGTCCTGGTGATTTGAACTCGTCTAGGCTGGACAGGTGCTCACTTACCATTTTCTTGCCTATCTTAACTAGCGTTTCTATTCTGTTTTTTATGGCACTGGTTTTGGTAGGTTGCACTGTTTTTTCCCTTTGTGTAAAGACAGATGTAAAAAACGAATTAAATAGTTCTGCTTTCTCCCTGTTGCTTGTCACCTTCTTGCCACTTTCCCTCACTAATGGACCAATCATTTCCTTAACTTTTTTCTTGTTTCTTATATGTTGAAAGAAGCTTTTTTTGTTATTTTTGACTTTGGTCGCAAGCCTTAGTTCATTTTGAGCCTTAGCTTCCTTCACTTCATCTTTGCAGGCACGGGCTGTTTGCTGATATTCTGCCTTAGTTATGTGCCCCTCTTTCCACTTCCTATACTTGTCCCTTTTATCTTTCAGTTTGTCAGAGAGTTCTTTATGCAGCCATGCTGGTTTCCTTTGAAAGCTGTTATTTTTCTTCTTTGTTGGTATTGTGCTAGACTGGGCCTTTATTATCTCACTTTTCAAAATTTCCCAAGTTTCTTGAGTTGTTTTCCCCTTTAGGATTCTCATCCATGGAATTCTTCCCAAGGTCTCTCTAAGTTTCTTGAAATTAGCTCTTTTAAAGTCCAAGACTCTAGTTTGGCTGTATTCTATTGCTTGTGCTTCCATAATGTTGAATTCCAATATTGCATGATCACTTATCCCCAAGGTTCCTGTGGCTTTGACACTTTCTATCATTTCATCTCTGTTAGTGAGAATTAAATCCAATATGGCTAATCCCCTAGTTCCCTTCTCTACCTTTTGGAAGAGAAAGTTGTCTGCTAGGTTTGTCAGGAATCTGTTAGATCTTCCACTTGGTGCAGAATTTGTCTCCCAGTTGATATCAGGGTAATTAAAGTCCCCCATTACTATTGTGATGTGCTTCCTACATACCTTAGTTAACTGACTAGCAAAAAGTTCATCTATTTCCTCTGTTTGGTTGGGCGGCCTATAGTATACACCTATGGCAATGTCATTTTTTCTCCCTTTTATGTTGACCCAAATACATTCAAGTTTACAGTTTTCATCATTGTTGTGCTCTATTTCTGTAGAGATAAAGTTATTTCTTATATATAGAGCAACTCCACCTCCTCTTTTGTTTAGTCTATTTCTTTTAAATAATTTAAAACCCTCTAGCTGTGTGTTCCATTTGTGGGTTTCGTCCCACCATGTTTCTGTAATGGCAACAATATCATATCCGCGCAACAATATCATATCCGTGCAACAATATCATATCCGCTAGATGACCTCCAAGGTCCCTTCCAACTTATTATTAATATTATTAATTGGAAAGTATCAGATTCTCTTCACTGCTGCCTGTTCATGCCATAATAGCATTCAGTGTGGCATTCTGTATTACAAAATTTTCCTATAATAGAAATCTGGAGTTGATTTTTTTAAAACATCCTTAGTAAAATTCATATTTCTAAAACCTTGCAAACTTTATGCCATGATGAACATTATGCCAAGTTTTGTGTGTTGGAGGTGTGACTTTAGGCTCCAGCTCCAGCATCTCATGATCTCCTGACATCATACATGTACACAAATTGTTCCCAACTCCAACAAAGAGCCAATTGTCTTTGAGGCAAGTCCATAGATTGTTATGCGGCTCCCATCAAAAAATAAACTCTTTTGCAGGGGAAGTTTGGAGAAAAACCCTGATTTGATCCCTGTTTCCCTGAGGATAAACAAATGAGTAAAAAAAAGGCTATTTAATGATGCAGACGCAAAATTCTTGAGTAAAGAAATATTCCTTGTCTCATTCTTGGCTGGAATGCAAATCAATTCCAAGATAAGATAGACTTGTGCTCTTGTCCTTGGTGAAAATCACTGAGATGAGACCATTGAGAAGCAGGTGTGCTTAATTATTATTCAGAGCCTGAATAAGACTCAGAAGTCAACATGGTTTGGAACTTCAGTGGAGACCTAACTAGGAGGGTGCTGCACCCACTCTGTTATCTTTAGGGTGCCTGACTGGCAGAAAGTGTATATGTTCTTTGATAGCCGTTTTGGATTTTGTTATATTCATAAATATACCTGAATATTCTTTTTATTACTATATCATAGTATATTATTATGGTATTTCTTAGATTCCCTTGGATTAAAGCCTTAATTATTCATACTCTTTGGTCATTGTTTCTGATCAAAAATTACCTGTAACCCAATATAGTATGCTTGAGCAAAGCAATATATCAAATTACCAAAATACATAAATGGGACAATATGACACAACTGCAGGGGATGCTGGCTCTGATGTGTCTATCAGCAACAACATTTTTAACCTCACTTTTGTTACAGACCCTTAATAAAGATATCTTTCCTTTTAAGCAAAATTGCATCGGAACTCACAACACTTTTTTCTATTCAGTTGGTACATCTTCCACAGCATTGGTGGCTCTGCTTTCTTGTGGATCCAGAAACAGATTTTGTCTGGATGACAAAAGGGTGGAATGTTTACCTATAAAAAATATGCTATGATGTGTCAATTGCCTTCTATAGACTTGAATGACTTACTATTTTATTAAATTCAGTGGTATATAAAAAGATTTTCTCATAATCATCTAGCCAGAATTCACACTGTAATTACACTACAGTATAATTACTGTATTACGTATAAAATTATACTTAAAATAATACTGATACTATATTAAGTATAAAATTATACTTTGAAATTATCCAGGATTTTAATGTATTTACAGTGGGATTTTCACTATTACTCAGGAGATTGTTCACTTAAACCAGAAGCCAAAGGAAGACTCATAAAATCAAAGGACTTCTCCCAAATCACCATGATAAAATTCCCTCTTATCCCTTAGATGAAAGCAAATTATTTTGAGAAAGCACTGCCCCACAGCATTATTGTTGGTATGTTTCCAAAAGAAGGACTGCAAAGTTGCTGTTCCCACATGATGACAGAATTACAGATATTGGAGGCTGCTGAGTTGTCCTTCAGCAGGCCACTAGGGAGTCTTTTAGATTAGCAATCTCCCCCAGAGTCCTCCTCTACACAAACCAGAATGTTCATAAAGGAAGTTGTATTGTATTTGCTCATGGAAAATAGATGTGGCGGAATGTAATCTGGATTCCCAGAGAGGGACCACATTCCAGAGTAGTAAGAGACAGCAAAGTTTAGGTTGTTTGGCTGGTAGAACAAAGGTCAAGTCAGTTCCAGTTCTCAGATTATATCTTTAATGGTGCAAGTAGTTTGCTTTGTTTGGCAAGATTCAGTCTATAGGTGAGGAGGAACAATAAAGGAAACTGCTTAGAAATAACTCTGCATGTCTTCCTTGGTTTTGGGAGCCTAACAATGGTACATTCCTACCATATTTTGGTCTGGCTTCAGCCTGGCTGAGATGGAGGATTAATTGTATGGAGTCATACTCAACCAACCATCAACGGCCCATCTTGTTTCTGGGATAAGAAGAATGTGTGGATGATGCCAAAGAGATGCCATTTATAAGAAATTCAAAGCTTTCTAAGGAGACAAATAAAATGGCTACTTCAGTGTTCATAGTGACTCTTTCTACCATCTTTTTCATTTTTAATGTCCTCCAGGGCTATTGGACATCAAAATCCCCAGCCATCTGTCCAAAGGATATAACTGAAATTTTCCCAGTAGTCTAGAGCAGGGGGGTCTTCAAACTTGGCCCTTTTATGACTTGTGGACTTCAACTCCCAGAAATCCTCAGCCATCATGCCTGGCTCAGGAATTCTGGGAGTTGAAGTCCACAAGTCATAAAAGGGCCAAGTTTGAAGACTCCTGGTCTAGAGCTTTCCATATGAAAGAAGTCAGATTTAGAATTAAAAGACAAAACAATAATTTAGCTAATACATTAAGGAAAGTAATGTAGGCTATATAGGTAGTCCTTTGGATTCAAAGAAAACCTATTGTGGTGTTCATCTGATGGCATAGAGGAGGCTATGCAATCCCAGTCTGGAACTGCAGAGTGTGGTGGAACCACCAGCTGAAGGGGAGGCATCCTCTCCAGGATGAGTAAAGACACATTCCAGCTTGGATCTTTTCCCAGTCTCCAGTAACTGGTGAGGTACAATGTAATTGTCCATTCTGATGATGCATCCTGACCACTGTATCTGGGCTGTGATACTCAGGGACTCCATGCTGGTGGGCGTTACATGATCCAAGACTGTGTAAGCTATAATTTAATAAATGCTATACCTGAAGGAGGGATGTCATCAATAAAACCCAAACTAGAAATTATAGTTACATCTCATGAGTGAACTAAAACTGTATCTCCACTGTGGCATTCTGCATTAGCCTGGTACTTTGGAGAAAACAGACAGCTGGGTCAAGGGTCTAACATTACATTCCTTGCCAATGTCACCCTCCCTTAATTGGACAACAGAAGCAGCAACTATTCATAAATAATGTTTTTTGTTGCAATACAAAAAATAATTGCTGTCTCCTCTAGTTCTCCTTCTGTTCTTAATAAACTCATTTTCCTCTGTTGTATTAATTTTTTTAACCCTCCATAAATAAGAAATAAACCCTGAGGTAATTTTCCTAAACATTTTCATCTGAGGAAAAAAAAAATTAAAAGGTCATGTATGAACTTCAGTCATTTGGAAATGTACTTTGAAACTTAAGCCTGGAAAAGTTAAAGAAGTGAGTGCTGATAAATGCTTCCATATGATTTATTGAATACACAGAAAGAGAGAGAGAGGGAGGGAGGGAGGGAGGGAGGGAGAGAGATTGAGAGAGATCTTTTAAAATGAACTTCTGCAGTTATAAGATTTCTTTGCATGCTCAAAGAAACTTTCTGAAACTTTATAGAAATTCTTACGGCAGAGACATATTTAAAGAGAAATAAATAAATAAATACCAAACGCATACCAAATACCAAACCAATACCATACCAATACCATACCAATACCAAACGAGAGGACACGCAGCTGGTTCCAGGCAGTTATATCGGCTTCTCTGAGTGAGGGTATCTTCCCCGCCGTCTTGAAGGAGGCGGTGGTGAGGCCTCTCCTCAAGAAGCCTGCCTTGGACCCAGCTGTATTGAACAACTTTCGTCCTGTCTCCAACCTTCGCTTTCTTGCGAAGGTTGTTGAGAGTGTGGTGGCGCATCAGCTCCCTCTGGTCCTGGATGAAGCGGATTATCTAGACCCGTACCAATCGGGTTTCAGGCCCGGGCACAGCACGGAGACGGCATTGGTCGCGCTGGTGAATGATCTCTGGAGGGCTCGGGACAGGGGGCATTCCTCTGTTCTAGTCCTATTAGACCTCTCGGCGGCTTTCGATACCATCGACCATGGTATCTTGCTGCGGCGTCTCAGGGGACTGGGAGTGGGAGGCACAGTTTTACGGTGGTTCTCCTCCTATCTCCAGGGACGTTCGCAGTCGGTGTTGGCAGGGGGGCAGAGGTCGACCTCGAGATCTCTCATTTGTGGAGTTCCTCAGGGGTCGGTCCTCTCGCCTCTCCTGTTCAACATCTACATGAAACCGCTGGGTGAGATCATTCGTGGCTTTGGAGTTGGGTATCATCAGTACGCTGATGATACCCAACTTTTCTTTTCGACCCCAAACCACCCCAGTGATGCCCTCAACGTGATGTCCCGTTGCCTGGAGGCGGTTCGGGTCTGGATGGGGAGGAACAGACTTCAACTCAACCCCGACAAGACTGAGTGGCTTTGCATACCTTCATCCCGGGTCTATTCGGACATTCCACCTCTGGCTATGGGGGGTGAACTATTACCCCCCGTAGATAGGGCTCGCAACTTGGGAGTCCTCCTAGATTCACGGCTCACCTTGGAAGACCATATAGGAGCTGTGACTAGGGGGGCCTTCGCCCAGGTTCGCCTGGTGCGCCAGTTGCGGCCCTATCTTAGCCGGGATGATTTGTGCACGGTCACTCATGCGCTCGTGTCCTCTCGTCTAGACTACTGCAACGCTCTCTACATGGGGCTGCCCTTGAGGACCACCCGGAAGCTCCAACTGGTACAGAATGCAGCCGCGAGAGTTGTGTTGGGAGTCTCCCGATACTCCCACGTTACACCTCTGCTCCGTGAGCTGCATTGGTTGCCAGTTGTCTTCCGGGTGAGATTCAAGGTACTGGTAACGGTGTTTAAAGCCCTCCATGGCATGGGGCCGGAGTACCTTAGGGAACATCTGCTGCCGGCATCAAGCTCCCTGCGCCCTGTGCGTTCCCACAGAGAGGGCCTCCTCAGGGTGCCACCGATCAGAGAATGTCGATTGGTGGCCCCCAGGGGGAGATCCTTCTCTGTGGGCGCTCCGGAGCTGTGGAATCAGCTACCGGTAGAGCTCCGGATGGCGCCCGATCTTCGCTCCTTTCGTCGCGATCTCAAGACGTTTTTGTTTGTACAAGCTGGCCTAGCCTGAGGGGGATCGGTGGGGTTGTTTTATCTTTGGTTTCTTAATTTTATCTTGGGGTTTTTAGAATTGTACTTCTATTGTTTTAACTAGGGCAACTGTTTAATCTCTTTTTAATGTTTGTATTTGGTATTTTATTCTGCCCTGTGAACCGCCCTGAGTCCTCAGGGAGAAGGGCGGTATATAAATGTTATTAAATTAAATTAAATTAAATAGGCAGAGGAAAGGGTTCGCCGGTAGTTCTCAACTTACAACCATTCTTTTAGTGACCATTCAAAGTTACAATGGCACTGAAAAAAGCAACTTATGATTTTTTTTTTCATACTTAGGATCGCTGCAGCAGCTCCATGTCACATGATCAAAAGTCAAGCGCTTGGCAACTGGCACGTATTTATGATGGTTTCACTTTCCTAGAGTCATGTGATCACCATTTGTAACCTTCCCAGCAACCTTCTGACAAGCAAAGTCAAATGGGGGGGAGGGGAAGGGGAGAAGCCAGATTTGCTTAATGACTGCATGACTCACCCAACAAGTGCAGTAATTCTCTTAACAGCTGCGGGGGGGGGCGGGGAAGGTTGTAAAATGGGCAAAACTCACTTATCAACGCCCTCACTTAGCAATGGAAATGTTGGGCTCAATTGTCAGTCGTCAGTCAACAACTACTTGTACATGGGAGAAGATTATAAAGAAGAAGCTAACAAGAATTTTCCTCTTCCTGCTTCAAGCGGCCACAGTAACGACAGCTGAGAAAGCACATTCATGAACCTCCCACAAACACATTAGACATTTCTGGAACAATTCTGTCTCAATCTGGGGGTGTCATCAATTTATCACAATGCTTTTGAACAGGGTAAGCCAGTATTTCTCAACCTCAGCAACTTTAACATGTATGGATATCAACTTCCAGAATTCTCTAGCCAGCTTGTTAAGAATTCTGGGAATTGAAGTTCGTACATCTTAAAGTTGCAGAGGTTTAGAAACACTAATGTAAACTGCACAAACTTATATTCCTATCCTGATCTACAGAGGTCTGGATGTTTTGCCTTGGATACTGTGTCACCTAAACCTACCTGTATTTAGGCACAGTTCATGGATGGATACTACATAGAGGTAGCTTGCTTCTTTCTTGCAAATATCATTTCACAAAGTGCAAAGATCTTAGGAACATTCTGGGTTATTTGTTTGCTCAATTTAATAAAAGAATACTTTTAAGGGGTATTTGGAATACAGAGGGGGAAGACTAAATCTAAATATTCTTTAAAGGAAGGTGTTAATTCAATATAGTTATTACACTGCATTTCAAAAGATAGTAAATAAGCCTTGTACAGTTGGGGCCTTCCTGCTCATTTCACTGCATGTGACTTGGATTCTGTCTTTCTAAATTTTGCCCAGATGGCACCAGTGTACAGAACATCAGTTAGAAAGATGTAAACTACACAGTTGGCATAACAGTCCATCTGGAAGAATCAGCACATGATAGCAATATAGATGCCCTCACTTGTCAGCTCCACTGTCTCTGGAATTGCTCTACCCTTTGAAATTGTGTAGTGTGCACAAGCATGTACAAGCATGCAAAATGGGCATGTTTTGATTCAGAAACAGCCTCCATTTTTCTCCAATAGGAAAAGGGCTCTCACTGTACGTTTTATCTCCCTGTTAGACTGTTGCAACTCCAGTACCAAATTAAAGAAAGCTGAAATCCTGCAGAGTTAACGATTGAAAGAAAATTCAGCTAAGTGAAACCATAATACATTTAGCAATTCAAATAAATATGTAATTGATTAAAGAGAAAGAATTAAAAACTGAAATTGCACAACTGAGTGGCTTGCCAATGGTGGTGCGTAAGTTATCTTTTGCTCAATTAAAAAAAAGACTTAGCTGATTTCTCCTCCTAACTATCCAGTCCTAAATTAACTTGAATTTGATTGTACCTCTAATGCCATTACTGTACCAGAAATTTTATTTTAATGGATTAGAATTCATATATTTCCATGCAGATTCTCCATGTATATTTTAATGTAGTGGAATATCTCACACCCAGCCAACCCATATTTCCCCTAGTGATTTTCACCTAATCAACTTGCATCCATCGTATATTATTGTACTGTGCCACAAGCATGGGCTAGTATTGCATTAATATTCTTACTGGTTTTATTATCTGAACAAGCTCTGCACACACAGTAAGGTTTCATAATTTTAAAAATCATAATCCCTTTAGTATTGTTTCCATTGACAATAATGCATCTGTTGACCCAGCAAGCAGAAACCAAGTATTTCAGCTTAGAGTGTTTCAGAAGTCTAAGAAATCTGGAGACATGGATGGAGAGCAGGTTCCATGTCAGCTTCTTAACCTCAAATTAAGGATTTAGTAATGTCAGAATACTACGTAAGAGAAGGGAATACAAAATCGACTTGTTTGATCAGGAATAAGACAATTAGTACTTTTACAAAATACCGGAAACCCTTTATGGACTTTTTGCTGAAAATAGATACCGTACAACTGAATTAATGATTTTCAGATTTACTGATAGAAAAGGATTGGATATGAGAAGCAGTACCTATGTAATGTAATTTCAAATGGGAAAGGAGTGATATTAAGTCTCTTTGTAACTGCTGCAAAGATAATCAGAAGTCATTTCCTTAATTTTCTTTCTTTCTTTTATTTTCTGCACTTTTTTGTTTTCTGCATTTTCTTTCCAGTTTTCTTCTCTTCATTTTTCTTTCTTCCCTTGGTCTTATTTTCTATTATCCTTTACTATTGTTAAAATGATTAATAAAATATATAAAAACCTATATTTATTTTATGCATGCCAGACTACAAATCCATCATAGTGGGTAATACTGTGCCCTCTGTTATCTTTAGAAACAATGCTTTGTTGTGTTTGCAATTAAAAATGTTTGTATAAGAATTTCAATTAGGAAGGAAAATTATCTGCAGTCATATTTACATTGTTTAAAGGGGGGAAAGGGGGAAAATTCTATATTGACTTAATCAAAGTGCCTTGATGAGATTTGGACATTGTTGTTGTTACAGTGACCTGTTTGTACAAAGTATATTGCATGGCATGTACACAAAGGAACTGCAAAGACTGTGCTGTCAAAATGAGCGTGAAACTGTGGCATCCTTGCCACAAAACAGTTAATGTAAAGAAAAACACTGTGGGTCATGCTCTTCTCAAAGGAATATTTATTTAGTTTTAAAGAACTTCATGCAAAGAAAATGGAAGTTGGAAGCAGAAGAGAAACATCTGCCTTCTACAAAGTTTCACATTCCTAACCCCTTCCTCTTTCCTTTTTGCTGCAAAACAACCACTTTTAAAGCCAGGTAATATATACACATCTGGATAACTGGCAACCTTCACGTTAAAAAACAGTCAGTTGGTAAAAGACAAAATGAAAACTTAACCAACCGAATAGAGAGCTAGAAAAATGGCAAGGGGGAAAATCAAATTATTTCATAAAATGTTTATCTGAACCAACTCCCACAACATAGGGGTAAGTGCAAAGATTAACATCAAAATTAATTTCAGACCATTCTGGTGGTATTTGGACCCAAACCAGCTGAACGTAGGCAGAAAGCTATGCGTACTATTGAATTTAAAGGGCAGACACTAGCTGAGACACAGCTTGTCCTTGAGGAAAAGCGCAAAAAGTCAGAGAACATGATCATATTATACCCAACGGAACACATGGTGCACCACCAAGAGCCTCACAACCCATTCACTGCCTTGAACTCCCAAAGGAAAAGCAATACGTACCTCTAATAAGCAGTAAATAGGTAAATAGAAAAGTAAGCTATGGACCAAAGGAAGACAGAGAAGTAGGACTCAGCTATTGTCTCTACAGAGAAACCCACAAGTAGTCCTGGACTTACAACCACAATTGAGCCCAAACTTTCTGTTGCTAAGTGAGACAGTTGTTAAGTGAGTTTTACCCCATTTTGTGACCTTTATTGACAGAGTTGTTAAGTGAGTCACTGCAGTTGTTAACTTAGTAAGACGGTTGTTAAGTGAATCTGGCTTCCCCATTGACTTTGCTTGTCAGAAGATTGCCCAGTACAATGCAACCATCATAAGTATGAACCAGTTACCAAGCACCAAATTTTTATCATGTGACCATGGGGATGTTGCAATGGTGCCTTTGTAGCTTTTGAATCGTCACTAAAAATGGTTGTAAATCAAGAACTATCTGTAGCTTATTTAGGTTCTTCCCAATTGTCAGCTAAATGATAGCCATTCCATCAAGCTTCTCAAACTGCATCTACAGTAGAAAGTAAGAAAGAAGACTTTGATGAAAATAATCAAAAACAAGTAGCCAGGCAAAGGGGGCTGAAACATTTTTGTTAAGTCCAGAGAAACACAATAATATTTGGAAGCAACTCAAGCAGATGCCTCCCTAATTCACAGGAGCATACAAAGAGCAAGGGGGTACAGCATAATCCAATGTGCTAATCTCAATAAAAATAGATTTAGCCTTCCTGTGGAGTTAATTTCCGGGTCTGGTCCAACTAGAGGACATCAAACCAAGCTAATTGTGATGAGAATTATAAGTTTAAGAGTAGGTGCTTGTACTTAACTGTGTTTTTTTATATTTCTTCCTTCCCTTCCATCTAGATTTCCTTAAATGTCCTGTCTTTTAGGCTTTACATTTGAGAACAGGGACTGCCTTATCAGTGATATTAGTGATATGTGTAAATATCCTGGTGAATAAGTAATAAAAGTGCTATAAACAAACAAACAAGCAACAATATAACTTGATATTATATTTTGATATGTATCCATGATGGGATTAGAGTTAGGATACTTCTTCCCACCCAGAATCTACTTTTCATTTGCAAACAAGAGTAACCAAGCTGGTTGTGTGTGGTGACAATTCCTCCCCACAAAAAAAGATAAAATTAAAAGAATAGTTTTATTAAACAAATTATCATATGGATCATGAGAAGTTGACATAAGAGGAGGGGAAAGGCACAAAGTTAACAAATGTATTTTCTTTCTGGGATGGGCTCAGAAAAAAACATTAAACATCAAACACACAGGATTCCTTTCCCTACTTTTTTTAATCCCATGTTTTTAATCCCATGTTTTATCCCATGTTTGGAGACATTAAATTTACAGTAAATTCCATATACAATTCATTCCTGCAAGCCCTGGTAGCACAAAGGTTAGAATGAAGTATTGCAGGTTACCTCTGTCCACAGTCAAGTTAAATCCCAATGAACTCAAGGTTGATTTAGCCTTCCATCCTTCTGAGGTCAGTAAAATGAGGACTCAAATTGTTGGCGACAATATGCTAACGTTGTAAACTGCTCAGAGAGTGATATAAAAGCGTTATGGAGCAGTATATTTCCAAGTGCTATTGCTACTGCTATTCCTCATATAATATTAAAACATATTCCCTGACCATTTTGATATTCAAAACATATTCCCTGATCCTTTAAACCATTCATATTAATAATTAGAATAACATGACATGTGGGAAGCTGAAGTCAGCCATAAAAGAAGTGGTGACTTTCTCACATTGTTTATTATCTAGTAAATAGATTTGTAACTCATGGGAAAAGGAAAATTCCCTTTGATTTCATGTTTAATAGAAAAAAAGAAGCGTCAAGTTTCTTTTTTTAAAAAAAAAGTTCTTATTTTTAAATTTTCTTACGCTCATTGTCATAGTCTGTGACAATGTTCTGCATCTGCCCATTGTGAGTTATATGAAAGGATGCTTAATATTGAATAACCAGGAAGGAATCACTTCATCTAATCCCTTCAGCCTTACTAGATAGACCAGACAGGAAACCTGACCAAATAAGCTAACTCGACCACGGAGACGACCTCGGACAAGCGCTGGCTCTTCGGCTTTGAAACAGAGATGAGCACCAGGCCCTAGAGTCGGAAACGACTAGCACGCATGTGCGGGGGAACCTTTACCTTTATTGTATTATATTGTAAAGTTACATTAACAGAATCATGCCAGTCCGAAAGTACAATTCTCCCACCATCTCCTTTTACAGTCTGAGAAACTAAGGAGCTCCTTTCTGAGCCCCTTTCTCTGTCCAGTCTCCAGCTTCAGGCTACGCTGTCACTTATCAGACCCTTCCCTAGGCAGTATCTCTTTGCTTTGTCTCCCAAGGTCTTTCCCACACACCATTACAAATCCCATAATCCGTTAATTGTACTTTTTTCCATACTTCTTCCAATATTACTTATGACAGAGAATGTCGGAAATTAATGTAGAACTCTAAACTGCCAACACTGTGAAATTATGGCATCACCTTTTTGCTAAGTATTGCCTGATGTTACATTTATGTTTTACTGTTACAGCATTCTAGATTTACTGTTTATAATCCACAGAGGAATAATGAGAGGGCAGGAAGAGGCAAGCCAATGAATCTCTTTTTTCAGGGGTCCTGCCAAGGCATACACTGTAAGTCGGAGGTTTGAGAGCCAACATGCTCGTCATGAATTTCTTCTGTTATTCTTTTGTGTACTTACACCCTTTTGTTATAGGCAGGGGCAAAAGCACAAACCATCATGAAAGGATGAAGAAAAATACACAAAGTTATGAGTTTATAGGGGAGAGAAATGGGGGAGTGAGCATGACAAGAAGGAGCAGATACTTGGTGGCTTATTTGTTAAAGACATACAAGGGAGCAATGTGTTTCCAATATGACTTTCCATTTTCAAGCTTCTTTCCTACCATGTGTTTCCTGTTTTATGTATAAGGAAAACAAAAACATGGAGTTCCTTTTCCTCTTTTCTTTTAAAAATATTTGGTATGTTTCTGATTTCATGCTGTGAAGGAGGTCTGGATCTATTTGTGTATCTATACACACACAGTTTGTGTGTGTGTGTGTGTGTATATATGTGTGTGTGTATGTGTGTGTGTGTATGTATGTATATGTAAGTATGTGTATATGTGTGTGTGTGTGTATGCAGATCTAGGCACATACATGCTGGTAGTCATCAGATACGGGCATTCCACCAATTGGAATTAAAACAGGCCTATAGTGGCTATGCAACTGAAAAATTGAAAGAAAACAAGCTGAAATTGATTACAGGAATCAGAGAGCAAACCCTGTTCAGTTTGGGTTTGATTTTGTTTTAAAGAAAACATTCCATGAGAGAACTAGAGCAGAGAATAAAGGTAAAGATTTCCCCTATCCATCTCTGTTTCTTAGCCAAGGGACCCAGCCATGTCTGAAGACACTTCCATGGTCATGTGGCTATATGTTACCTTCCCAGCGAAGTGGTACCTATTTATCTACTTGCATTCGCATGCTTTCAAACTGCCAGGTGAGCAAGAGCAGAGAACAGAAGGAAAGAAAAGAATTGGTAAGGCTGAGGAGCAGTGAAAGCTTGTCCGTCTTGGAGCAATGAACGTCTAGAACAAAACTGAAGTAGAGACTAGACTTCCTTGAAAAACAGGCATCAGTTGAGAGTGTCAAGTGAAGCACAAATGCAGCAATATGTTTACTTGTTTGTTTGTTTATTAGATTACTATCTTTCCAGGAATGCAAGACTGAGGGCTCTGAATTCCTTCATCCTATCTTTCCCACAGTCACAGCTCTGGAAAGTAAGTAGAGCTGGCCAAGTCATTCACTGAGCTTCTGTAGCTAAACGGGCTTTGACTTTCTGCAGGCCTAGCCCATCCCCCTAATCCCAATACTCTGGTTCTTCTTGATCAATTCAATATAACAATATGTTTTAAGGTCATTTCTTGTCATGTTAGAAGCCACGCTGGATCAGTTCATACATCTGCCAGACTTAGCCATCTGTTTCCATCTAGGTAACCTGCTCACTGTCAAACCATTTGCCAAGCATTTCATTAACTCTTATCCACACATTTACTTCCACTATATACCATTGTTACTGAATTCAACAACCAGCTATCAACAATGAATTCATACAAAATATTCCATAATTCAAATCACTGTGAATTCAGATTTGTTTCACTCTGTCACAACATTTTCCTAAATCATCAAGTCATATCCATGCATTTTGCAATAACCTAAACAAAAAAAAATGGTCCGCATCATCTCTGCCCAAGATAAATTCCACTGCACTTCCAAATTTTGCTTATTGTCACCACTCTTACTCTTTCATGCATAATTCTGCTAAACAACTTCCCAGGCATAATAAAAAATAAAAGAATTTCTCTGGAAGAGGAAGGGAAGGGCAAGGGCAAGGGAAGGGAATAACAGTCCAGCCATCAAGCATAGGTGGATCCTTATATTTGTTAAACAAATTATACAGTTGCTCCACAAACAAATCACATTAACATTTAACACTCTTCCATGTATAACATCTATATATTTTTGTTCTCACAGGATTTATGACTCTTTTAATTAATTTTCTTGGACACTTGTTAATTATTTCTTTATTTATTGTAAAAGACCATATGTAAAACAGCCAAGTGAATATAAAATGGAAGATTAATCACAAAAAAGATCAAGAAAGTACTCCAATTGATTAACTCTGAACAGTGGAAAATGATCCTGTAGACATTTTCAGTACTAATGTCAGAGCCTTTTGAAGGCAATCATAATCAAACAAAACTTGGCTTCCTCCTTAATAATTCTACAGGCAGTTCCATAAACAAAAGGAAAGCAATCCAATCAAAAGGCTAAATTAATGAGGGTGTTATCCATTCAGAAAGCCACTGTTGATATAAAAGACTGTGCAAAAAAACAATCATCTCATCTGAACAGAGGCCCAAGCAAACTTGTGATGAAATATTATGATACCTATCCTCTAAAATCATAGCTGATAAAACATTAGGTTAAAATGGTTTAAAGCGGTTTAGAGAGGATGTTTATAATACATTGGGTAAAGTAAAATGTCTACTTCATGGACCACCATTGCAATCAGAACCCAAACCCAAGTTGATATGGAAATCCAAGATTCACCCAATCCCAACATCATTCAGCATTAGGTTAAACAGTCACAGTAACTTAAATACAATACAATTTCTTCAAGGAAGAAATAAACATTGATGAAAACTAATTGGACCTCAGATGCTTTTGTTGAAGCTATCTTTGGGCAAAACAGTAACTGACAAATGGTCAGGGGAGCCTCAGTGGAAACAAGACCAAGTTTCACACTCAGAAAAGTATCTTACATAGCAAAAACACAAAGCCTCACTCTTAAAAATATTTAGATTAAGTTGCCTCAAAGGCTCTTTATAGACTCATTTGCACTCTATCAAGCAAATATATCAACACAGTTTCCCTAAATAATTATACTGCAGCAAGGACACTATTGCACTTGTAGCTAGCAAAATGATTTTACAGTATGGCATTGGAAGTCTTTGGGGCTCAATATATAGAATCATTTGTTTGGTTCTTTCATTTCATCATTGTCATCAAGCATCCTTTATAATGCTATCCATTAGCATACCTCCGTACATTTGTGTCACATTCTGTAACATTAATTTTTTTTCTTCCATTCCAATGAGATTCCTTTTTCTAAACAAACTATTCTGTTGTTCATTCAGAAGCTCTCATCACCCTTTCATCCTTCATTAGTTTTCTCAATTTTTCAGCCAAATCAAATCAACCATACTTTTAGATTTTTACAGGTAAAAGGTAAAGGTAAAGGTTCCCCCGCACATGCATGCTAGTCATTTCCAACTCTAGGGGCCGGTGCTCATATCCGTTTCAGAGCCGAAGAGCCAGTGTTTGTCCGAGGACGTCTCCGTGGTCATGTGGCCGGCATGACTAGATGCCAAAGGTGCACGGAATGCTGTTACCTTCCCACAGTAGTGGTCCCTATTTTTCTACTTGCATTTTTTACGTGCTTTCGAACTGCTAGGTTGGCAGAAGCTGGGACAAGTAACAGGCGCTCACTGTGTTACACGGCACTCGGGATTCGACCCGCCAAATTGCCGACCTTCTGATCGACAAGCTCAGCGTCCTAACCCACTGAGCCACCACGTCCCTTTTTTTACAGGTACTCCTTGCTTAATGATTGGTCACTTAAATGTCATTTGGAGTTACAATGGATTTTTAAACAGCTAAATACAACTCATCCTCAAAGTTATGACTGCCACATGCACACCCACATCACGGTCGCATGACTTCCTCTCAGAAGTCAGGTAACAACTTGCATTTACAACCAGTTGCATCAACCTGCAGTCATATGGCCATGATTTGGGACATTTTTTGCTATTTTGCTTTACAAACATGTGATTCGTTTAATGACCTCGGTGACTTGTTTACTGACCATTGTGTAAATATTCACAAAATTGAGTCAGGTCACAGAGTGACCTGCTTAATGACTGTATTGACTTCTGACCAACATTCAGGGGTCAATTGCAGTTGTAAGTCAAGAACTTGTTCTTTTGCCATGTGTACATTTATACTTACATCATGTTTTCAAACCTGCTATTTTTCTGAGCATATACTTACCAACACTCACTGTTTTTCACTTATTCTCGTGTCTTATTCCCACCCATCCATTTATTCATCTAACAGAATAATCTTTTCTTCCAAATCACGTTGATTCAGAAGGTTGCACTATTTTCCTTCAAACATATCTTATACACATTCTTCCAATTGCAGCATTCATTGGAATATCAACTATAATCAGCCCCTGAATTCTTACTTTGCTATACAACCACAACAACCTCAGTGGTACCAATTCAAAATTGTTGTCATGCATTTTAGTTTATCATTTCAAGTTAAACCTAAACATTCATTTCCTTGAATGAATTCATCAATTTCACTCCACAAAAATCAATATAATGTTGTTAGCATCCTACCACCAAGTTATTGACATTTAGTCAGGATACGTAAGAAAATCAATTAGTCTCTCAAAAATAATAGAAAGTTTTCATTAATGTACATTTAATTTAAAAACAATACCTGAGTGACAGGCACTACTAGACACTTATAATTACTATCAGATTTCCTAAATATTCTTTTAATCTCTCTATTCTGATTTTCACCTATTGAATAATAGATATTATAAGTCATTCAGGTTTGATAATGATGGATACTCATATTGACATAGCCAAATATTCATACTATATTACTAAATTAATCTAGCAACAGCTTCCTAAATTAAAATCCAAATGATAATTAAGGAATGCCTGACATCACAGTAATATGTAGCATTTATGGAATGCGAAAATTAACACTGATGTAAATTACAAACAGGACTGTTTGGCTTGTGATTTCCACAGTATTTCACACACCATTTTCCACTTTCTGAGGCATTTATAAAAGTCTGCTATTCTATAAAATGTATTATCCAAAGGTTTGTCTTGGCAAAAGGCATAATTTGGCTTAGCATTGTAATGGTGCCATTAGTACACTGTTCCATACACCATTAACATATTTGGCATCTGGGATTTCCTTTAAAAGGGATTTTTTTAAAAGAAGGTAAACATAAATCATAATTATTGTCCACCTAGCCCCATCAAACAGCACATGATGCATTAGCTCTTGTTCTGAGCCCACCCTGAAATGGTTCCATCTGAATGCCACTCCCATGTAAATGGAACCCCAGGAGTCACTTTAATAGGAAGTCACTAGCCAAGCAGGGAGGTGAACGTGAGGTTAAGTTATATGGTCCTGTTCAAGAATGCCAGACCAAGGAGATTTGCTGGCAGTCTATTGCTAACATTTCAACACTTGAAGAATGAGTAGAGACTTTCTCATGTGACCCTCTATTCTCAATGTGTTAATAAAATAATTGTACAGGAGCATTCATTTAAAGATGGCACACCTCCTAAGTGAAAGCTCAAAACAGAACACTGATTGCCTTTTCCTTTCTCCTTGAGCTGTGTCAGATCCTACATTTCCTTTCCAAGTGGATTGTTTCCTTACACATCTCTGAATCACAATATTTATATATTACCTCTTACATTCAGGATCTCAGCCAGTCTGGGGTAGAAAGCGAGAAACCGTTCTCTCAACCTAGGAAAGAGGCAATGGCAAGTCACTTCTGAAAAGTCTGGCCAAGAAAACTGTATGGACTTGTCTAGGCAGTCTCCAAGAATCAGAAATAACTGAACAGAAAGGGGAAAAACATATCCAGGACAAGGGACAATTCTCTGAAAAGCCATCTCAGGAGAAAATGTGCTAGAGAGAGACTGGGTCCCAGTTGCTTGTTTGGGATTTATCATTTGCATCTGGTTGACCACTGTAGAAAACAGATTGTAGGCATGAAAAGGTCTTTCATCTCATCCAGCAGAGTTGTATTTTTAATTAAAATCTGGAGGTTTCTTGCTAAGAACAAGGTACATTTGGAACTTTTATATAAAACAGAAATAGGACAAAAGCTTTCTTTAAAAAAAATTCTTGAGCTCTATTGGATTATTAAAATACCTCTATTGTATTGTTTGAGAATGGAAGCAGAGTAACATAGCCAGTGGGTCTCGTTTCTAGGAACTGGAAATGCATTTTATGCACCTTCTTTATCATTTGCTTTGCCTCATTGTTTTCTTTTGTATGTGTCCATTTATGTGTATATAATTTTATTCAACAATTTTAAAGGAGAAGATAAAAATTCATGCAATCTAATATAAGCTAAGAAAAGAAAGAAAAAAAGAAATAGAGAGAGAGAGAGAGAGATTGATTCAAGAGAAAGCTAAAAGTGGAAGAAAGGGAGCTGGTTGGTATGGTTAACTATTTTCTCTGCATGATTTTTTCCTTCTTTATAACTAGAAGTTTTAAAGAGAAAATAAAATTAACATAATTTAATGGAGAGGAAAAGGGACGCGGTGGCTCAGTGGGTTAGGACGCTGAGCTTGTCGATCAGAAGGTTGGCAGTTTGGCGGGTCGAATCCCGAGTGCCGCATAACAGAGTCAGCGCCTGTTACTCGTCCCAGCTTCTGCCAACCTAGCAGTTCGAAAGCATGTAAAAATGCAAGTAGAAAAATAGGGACCACTACAGTGGGAAGGTAACAGCGTTCCGTGTGCCTTTGGCATCCAGTCATGCCGGCCACATGACCACGGAGACATCCTCGGACAAGCGCTGGCTCTTCGGCTTTGAAACGGAGATGAGCACCGGCCCCTAGAGTTGGAAACGACTAGCACGCATGTGCGGGGGAATCTTTACCTTTACCTCAATGGAGAGGAGAGGAGAGGAAGCCACCTAGAGTAGCCCCAGAGTGAAATAGGTGGCAAATAAATAAAAAAGGGAAAGGAAAGGAAAGGAAAGGAAAGGAAAGGAAAGGAAAGGAAAGGAAAGGAAAGGAAAGGAAAGGAAAGGAAAGGAAAGGAAAGGAAAGGAAAGGAAAGGAAAGGAAAGGAAAGGAAAGGAAAGGAAATTCTCTGAAGCAAGTACGGTTATAAAATTATCTCTTACTCTATAAATACAGTAAATTGTCACTTCACTTTTTCTATTATTCACTTTTTTCCTAGTCATCGAAACCAAAATCACATGTGGGGGGTTTTCATGCAAAAAGTCTATAAATGGTTTCCATTCAGCCATAAATGTCTTTTCTCTCATCAAGGAAATTAATTTAGCCATCTCTGCAAGTTCCATCATCTTCAACAACCATTCCTCCATTATCAAAATATTCCACTTTTGTGCATATAATAGTCTTGCTACAAATCAAATCAATCTTGCTGCAGTTGTCATATACAAAAACAAACTTCCATGATTTCTTTTTTTTTGGTTGCCTATCCATTAATTCTGAAAGAAAAGCCTCTAGTGTCTACATTGATTTTCTACCTAATTTTCTCTTATAAAAAAGCTGATATTAATGCCACTTCTAAATAGAGAAGGATCAAGAAGGGGATGTTTTGACATGGGGGAAAGGTGAACAGGAGAAATATTTAAACTCATCTCCTGAATCATAATTTTGTTTGGAGTCCCACCCTATACATCTCCTTTAAATAAAGAAATGTGGCCAAGTTGTGCCAATTTTTTAATCATGTACTGTAAATTAATATATGCACAAAAAGAGAGAGAGAGAAATCTAGCATGATTTTAGGCCAACCGAAATCCCTTCACGTGGGAGAGCCTTCAAGTTCAAAATTAAACATATAAAATATAGATAATATAGATGCAGATATAAAAAATTCTGTACCCAAAAATTCCAGCCATCTACTGAGTTACAATGAATCCACCTTTTTGTGTTTTAATTACAGTATTACATCCTGGGCCACACTAGCTCAGATGTAACTACTTTGGATGAAACATGGTGTAAAACCAAATAAAAAGTAAGAGTTAGCAAGCCATTTCTTTTATCTTGCCTTGCACAAGTTGTAATAGGAGAGATGTTTTAACCCAGTATTAAAACCAGATTGTGAGCCATTGTCATAACAATGTTTCTCATTTACACAGTGTTTCTTTCTTTTTTTCATTTTCCCAAACCCATTTCCTACCAAATGAAAAAAGCTCCTCCAATAAATAAATCTGAACCAGCTCTTGTAGCCATTAAAAGAATATTGCTTAGAATTTACAAAGCAGTTTTAGACTAATTCCCATAACTTTCCAGCCAGGCAAATAAGCCTCTGTATGTTTAATAATCTTATTATCCTGACAGATGGTTAATCTGCCTTGCCTAACATGTTTACAAATTCTGGATGCTGTAGTTCACAATAGTTATGTAGGAATGGATCTTAGGATTTGTAGAAAAATTGGGGCAAGAAAAAGTTGGCAATTTAGAATGCTTTATAACATGCTTCACTTTAGGTGTTGGAACATGGCTGCCTATTGGAATTCTGGGAGTTGAAGTCCACAGGTCTTAAAGTTGCCCAAGTTGGACACCCCTGGTCTAGAGTCTTTCTGAAGTAAACATCCCACTTGGGGCCTCTGGACTCAATGAAAATTGTGGTTTTCTCAAATTGTAGTTTTCCCATATGATTTGGGAGTTCCTATTTCATACTCTCCAATGGACAAGTCCAGATGTTCCTTGCATTCTAATAATCAGAAGCTATTACATGTATTCATTTCATGACAGGAACATCAAGTAAACTTTCGCATTGTGAAAAGCCATCACTCCAGACCACATAATCATCTCCAAGGCCATGCCATCGAGTCCAGTTCACATGGGAAGTCCTACTTGTAATTTTTACAAAAAACATCTGCAGGTAGTCCTCAACTTATGACCATAATGGAGCCCAACGTCTATGGTTGCTGTGAGATATTAGTTAATGGAGTTTTGCTCCATTTTATCATGTTGCTGGCCACAGTTGTTAAGAAAATCATTGCTGTAACATGGTTGTTAAGTGAATCTGGCTTCCTCCATTGACTTTGCTTGTCAGGAGGTCACAAAAGGTGATCACATGACCCCAGGACACTGCAACCACCATAAACATGAGTCAGTGTCTGAATTTTGATCACATGACCATGGAGATGCTGCAATGGTCGTAAGTATGAAAGATGGTCATAACTTGTAACTTCAGACAGTCACTAGACAAACTGTTGTAGGTTGAGGACTGCCTGTAATTGGGATCTAAATGAATCTTTCATCTGATTAATACAATTTTTCTTATTTTTATGCAAGATAGGATCCTATTGGGCATTCTAAGAAATAGCACTTCTATCATCTTCTTCTACCATCAAATAACAATATTTTGTCAGTAGTAAAGCAATAGTAGTAGTAAAGACAGTAGTAGTTTGACATAACTGAAACCTGCGTTGTGATTACAAGTGCTTTCTGGAATATAGTTTGCTACAGATTACCAGTTGTGGAATGGGTTTGAGCAGCGAAACTCCTGGAGCCCACACCAAAAATTATATGCAATCCTGGTATATTCACAAATATGGCCAAATAAGCAGGAGAAATTTTATTTATCAGCTGACAAAACTTAGCTAACCTTGGCTGATCTCAGGAAAGCTAAGGGGGAGGGGTTGACTTGGTTAGTACTTGTATGGGAGACCACAGTAGGAAATTGGAAAAATATCCCAACAGAAAATCACCTCTACACAGCTTCTGCATACAAGAAAGCCTCATGGATATATCCATATATTCACTAAGGGTCAGGAATGCTTTCAATGTGGATTAACATGGTAGTAAAGTTGCAAAGCTATTCATAGTCAGGCCACCTAAACACACTGATTTTAGTGGCCCCAAGAATGCCTGATTCTGCATAATCTCCAGCCACACTTGAATCTTAGTGTTTTTATCATTTCCTGTAAGAAGATTTGGCCAAGCTGACAGCAGTGGGGTAGATTAGTGTCATTTCAAAGCTTTCAGAAAGTCTGGAGTTAATTTTCTAAACTCATAAATCACAGCTCAGAAGTGTATCATTATTCTGTCCAAGCAGAATAGACTGTGTGAGCTGTATAATCTCAGTGATGATATCTTTTTTGTAGCCATTATGATGTCAGGTAACTTTTCACTGCGAGGTGGGGGGGAGAGGAGACTTTTAATTCATCTTTCAATCTATTGTTCCTAAAAGATTATTTTAAGATACTGCAAAAAGCTCTCCAGTCTAAAGCAATGATTCTTTAGCTGCTGTTAAGGAAGCCTTAATTTAACCTCTTTCCTTTGGAGAATCACATGGCAATGCTTTTTCTAGTTGTACCAAATGGGTTATGGTCAGCTTCTATCCATGTTTCGTTACTGAAACAACCTTTGAATGTCTGGTCTATTAACCATGACCTCCCAAAATGAAAGCCTAGTGTGGAATTGGCAGTACTTTCAACCCTTCTTATTTACGGCACAGTCATTTGATCCTGTGTTTTACATATGAACCTTTTTCTTATTTTTTTTCTCCCAGAATAGGAACACAATCTTCCAGCTTTTCTGCACATGATCCACGTAGAATGAGGAAAGAGACACACAGCAAAGTGCATAGTTTTATTATTTGCTAACTTATTTTTGTACTGATTACCTTTGCAACTATTAGTCGTTGTTGTTCAGTTGCTTAGACTTTTCACAATCCCATGGACCACAGTACACTAGGGCCCCTTGTCCTTCATTGTCTCCCGGAGTTTGCCCAAACCCATGCCCACTTCATCAATGATAATATCCTCTTCTCCTTCTGCCTTCAGTCTTTCCCAATATCCAGGTGTTTTCCAATGATTTGCAACTATATGATACTTTAAAAATAAAAAAGTGAAAAGATTATAATATATAGTGATATGATATTATCTTCATGATTAAAGCATTGTTATAAATGTGTGCTGCCTGTGCCTGGAACCCTTCACTCCCCAAAGATTTTCATGTTAATATAAAATTGAGATTGTTCAACATAGGTAAGGTTGTATGCTGCTTAAAATACTTGGTTTGTACCTTGTGCTTTGAAAACATTTCTAATTTCACACATCATTGTGTGACAAATGCTCCTAATATTCCAAATGAAGGAGAACTGCAGTGCTCTGGCTGCATGGAAAAGCTTTTATCAGTGCGTATGAATTTATTTCCAGCCTAGTCAAGAAATTAGGTTTTCCAAACTTTATTTATGAATCATTTGCCATCTTTCTGTTCATCCCAGCACTCAGAGCAGTTTATGATTTTAAAAAAAGAGAATTACACAGAAGAAAATTGATACAATTGAAAATTGTCAGGTGTTAAAATAAACTTTAAAACTTTGGCCAAAGAGATTTTCCATCTTTCTAAACACTGGAAATGTAGGAGCCGGATGTATCTTCTTAGAGAAGACATTTCACAGTCTAGATTGTTGTTAGCTGCGAAGTCGTGTCTGACCCATTGCGACCCTATGGACAACATTCCTCCAGGCCTTCCTGTCCTCTGGAGTCCATTTAAGCTCACGCCTACTGCTTCAGTGACTCCATCCAGCCACCTCATTCTCTGTCGTCCCCTTCTTCTATTGCCCTCAATCTTTCCCAGCATTAGGCTCTTCTCCAGTGAGTCTTTCCTTCTCATTAGGTGGCCAAAGTATTTGAGTTTTAGCTTCAGGATCTGGCCTTCTAAAGAGCAGTCAGGGTTGATCTCATCTAGGACTGACCGGTTTGATAGCCTTGCAGTCCAAGGGACTCGCAGGAGTCTTCTCCAGCACCATAGTTTTTTTTATTATTAAAGAGTTTTACAAAAACAAAATTTTACAATATATCCCCAAATCCCTCCCACCCCAAACCCACCCACTTCCCCCCCCCACTTCCCAGAGCTAAATACAGGATTATAGTTACAATAATCATATTCTAAATAAAAATTATGCATAATATACAATTAACCAAATTCATAATGCGCTTTAACTCTCTTTTAACATAACTACAAACAACGTACCAATAACAATATCCCACTAAAATCTACTCATAAGCTAAATGATACTTTTTAGTCCCATATTTGTTTTGAATATAATTTATCCATCTCCTCCAAACTGAAATATATCTTTCCTGTGAATGATCCTTCAGATAAGCAGAAATCTTAGACATTTCTGCAAGATTCGAAACTTTAAATACCCATTCTTCTACAGTGGGCAAACTATCCTTCTTCCAATATTGTCCCACCAGTAACCGTGCTGCCGTTATCATGTTCAACATCAAGTTAGTTTCTTTAACATCACAATCTACAACAATGCCCAATAAAAACAATTGCGGGGAAAACTTTATCTTTCTCTTAAAAATCTTTTGAATGTTCCACCAAATTTTAATCCAAAAAGCTTTTATATTTCTACAAGTCCACCACATGTGAAAATAGGTAGCTTCTAAACTACCAAACCTCCAACATTTAGACTGTAGATTAGGATACATGTTGGACAGCTTCTTGGGATCCAGATGCCATCTATAAAACATTTTATAAAAATTTTCTCTTAAATTTTGAGCCTGGGTAAATTTAACATTTCTGACCCAAATTATCTCCCAGGTGTCCAACGAAATTGGTTCCTGAATATTTTGTGCCCACTTTATCATGCAGTCTTTAACCAGTTCTGTTTCCGAATCCAATTCAATTAAAGCATTATATATCCTCTTTATATGTGCACAATTTGAATCTCTAATTTGCTTTACTAAATTTTGATCTGTAGTTGTGATGCCAACCTTTTGATCTGACTTCCACCTAGCTTTCAATTGCGTATATTGAAACCAAGAGTAACTTATGTTTTCTTGTCTTAACTCCTCTACTGGTTTAAGTTGCCAATCATTCCCTTGCAATCTAAGTAGTTCCTTATAAGAAACCATATCCATACTCACTCCCATAGATACGCCCTCTATCGCGTGTCCAGGAATTCCCCAAATCGGTATTTTATAATTTAACTTATAATAATACTTTTTCCAGACACGCAATAAAGCACTTCTAAGAATATGGGATTTAAAAGCCCTGTCTACCTTCTTATTATAAAGCAAGTATGCATGCCATCCATATACCAAATCCCATCCCTCAAGATGAAGTATTCTCTTGTTAGTTAGATTAAGCCAATCACTAACCCAGGTCAAGGCAACAGCATCATAGTACAATTTCAAATTCGGCGCCTTGAGTCCCCCTCTTTCCCTGGCATCTTGTAAAATCTTGAATTTAACTCTTGGTTTTTCCCCCGCCCAGATAAATTCGTTAATACCCTTCTGCCATTGATCAAGGTTGGCATCCTTTTTCAATATAGGTATCCAAGGGACTCGCAGGAGTCTTCTCCAGCACCATAGTTCAAAGGCCTCAATTCTTTGGCGCTCAGCCTTGTTTATGGTCCAACTTTCACAGCCATACATTGCAACTGGGAAGACCATAGCCGTGACTATACGCACTTTTGTTGGCAGGGTGATGTCTCTGCTTTTTAGTGTGCTGTCTAGATTTGCCATGGCTTTCCTCCTGAGGAGGAAGCGTCTTTTAATTTCTTGGCTACAGTCCCCATCTGCAGTGATCTTGGAGCCCAGGAAAATAAAATCTGTCACTACCTCAATTTCCTCCCCATCTATTTGCCAGGAATTGAGAGGGCCGGATGCCCCAATCTTGGTTTTCTTAATGTTAGGTTTCAACCCAAGTTTTGAACTCTCCTTCTTCACCCGCATCAAGAGACTCTTTAGTTCTTCTTCACTTTCTGCCATTAGAGTGGTATCATCTGCATATCTTAGGTTGTTGATATTTCTTCCGGCAATCTTAATTCCAACTTTTGATTCATCTAGCCCTGCCTTTCTCATGATGTGCTCTGCATATAAATTAAATAGGCAGGGCGAGAGTATACAGCCTTGACGGACTCCTTTCCCAATTTTGAACCAATCAGTGGTTCCGTGTTCAGTTCTCACTGTTGCTTCTTGGCCCACATATAGGTTTCTCAAGAGACAAATAAGATGGTCTGGTATGCCCATCTCTTTAAGAACTTGCCACAGTTTGTTATGATCCACACAATCAAAGGCTTTAGCATAGTCAATGAAGCAGAAGTAGATGTTTTTCTGGAACTCTCTAGCTTTCTCCATGATCCAGCGTATGTTGGCAATTTGATCTCTAGTTCCTCTGCCTCTTCGAAATCCTGCCTGTACTTCTGGAAGTTCTTGATCCACATACTGCTGGAGTCTAGCTTGTAGGATTTTAAGCATAACTTTACTAGCATGAGAAATGAGTGCAATGGTGCGATAGTTTGAACATTCTTTGGCACTGCCTTTCTTTGGAATTGGAATGTAAACTGATCTTTTCCAATCCTGTGGCCACTGTTGAGTTTTCCAAATTTGCTGGCAAATTGAGTGTAGCACTTTTACTGCATCGTCTTTTAAGATTTTGAATAGCTCAGCTGGAATACTGTCACCTCCACTAGCTTTGTTATTGCTCAGCTTTTCTAAGGCCCACTTCACTTCACATTCTAGGATGTCTGGCTCGAGGTCAGTGACCTCACTGGGATTACCAGGGACGTTAAGCTCATTCTTGTATAGTTCTTCTGTGTAATTTTGCCACCTCTTCTTATTCTCTTCTGCCTCTGTTAGGTCCCTGCCATTTTGGTCCTTTATCATGCCCATTTTTGCATGAAACGTTCCCTTCATCTCTCCAATTTTCTTGAAAAGATCTCTGGTCCTCCCTATTCTATTGTTTTCTTCTATTTCTTTGCACTGTTCATTTAAGAAGGCATTCTTATCTCTTCTAGCTATTCTCTGGAATTCTGCATTCAATTTGGGGTATCTTTCTTTTTCTTCCTTGCTTTTCGCTTCCCTCCTTTCCTCAGCTATTTGCAAAGCTTCCTCAGACAGCCATTTTGCTTTCTTGCATTTCTTTTTCTTTGGGATGGTTTTGGTTGCTACCTGTTCTACAATGTTGCGAACCTCTGTCCATAGTTCTTCAGGCACTCTGTCTATCAGATCTAATTCCTTAAATCTATTTGTCACCTCTACTGTATATTCAACAGGGATATGATTTAATTCATACCTGAGTGGCCTAGTGCTTTTCCCTACTTTCTTCAGTTTAAGTCTAAATTTTGCAATGAGAAGCTCATGGTCTGAGCCACAGTCAGCTCCTGGTCTTGTTTTTACTGACTGTATAGAGCTTCTCCATCTTTGGCTGCCGAGCACATAGTCAATCTGATTTCTGTGTTGACCGTCTGGTGATGTCCATGTGTAGAGCCGTCTCTTGGGTTGTTGGAAAAGACTGTTTGCTATGACCATCGTATTCTCTTGACAAAATTCTATCAACCTGTGCCCTCCTTCATTTTGTACTCCAAGGCCAAACTTGCCTGTTATTCCGGTTATCTTTTGGCTTCCTACTTTAGCATTCCAATCCCCCATGATGATAAGGACATCATTTTTTGGTGTTAGTTCTATAAGTTGCTGTACAGCTTCATAGAACCGGTCAATTTCATCCTCTTCAGCACTGGTGGTTGGGGCATAGACTTGGACTACTGTGATATTGAATGGTTTGCCTTGGATTCAAACTGAGATCATTCTGTCATTTTGAGGATTGTATCCCAGTATTGCTTTTCCTACTCTTTTATTGACTATTAGTTTATTAGACTTATATACCACCCTTCTCCCATAGGACTCAGGGCGGTTCACAAGGTTTTTTAAAAAGAAACAATACTACAATTACAAAAGTTAAAACAATTAAAATGATTATATTAAACCTTGAATATAAAAAACCTAGTTAAAGGCTACTCCATTTCTTCTGAGGGATTCTTGCACACAGTAGTATACCTGATGGTCATCTGAATTAAATTCACCCATTACTGTCCATTTTAGTTCACTGATTCCTAAGATGTCGATGTTCAGTCTTGTCATCTCTTGTTTGACCACGTCCAGCTTGCCTTGATTCATGGATATTACATTCCAGGTTCCTATGGAGAAAAAATCTTTACAGCATCGGACTTTCCTTTCACCACCAGACATATCCACAGCTGAGCGTCCTTTCGGCTTTGGCCCAGTCGCTTCATTCTTTCTGGCGCTACTAGTACTAGCCCTCTGCTCTTCCCCAGTAGCATATTGGACGCCTTCCGACGTGAGGGGCTCATCTTCCAGCATCATATCATTTTGCCTTTTGGTACTGTCCATAGGGTTTTCATGGCAAAGATACTGGAGTGGTTTGCCATTTCCTTCTCCAGTGGATCACGTTTTGTGAGAACTCTGTGCTATGACCTTTCCGTCTTGGGTGGCCCTGCACGGCATAGCTCATAGCTTCATTGAATTGCGCAAGCCCCTTCATGGATTACAAGGCAGTAATCCATGAAGGGGACAGTCTAGATAGAACACAGGAAAAGACTCTTTCCCTTGTACCCCAAAGTGAAACCTCTGGAAGGAGGGCCTCCCTGCTGATTCAAACAACCATGGTGAAAACTGAAATCCCACAAATAATCAAAGCCTTGGAGTGTGCAATTTTAGGCACACAGACAGATGTTTTAGGACTGCCATCATGTGATCTCTATGCCTTGCAGCAAACTGGCTGCCACCTGTGGGAATAACTGCAATTTTTGGATACTTTTCAAAAGTAGATCCAGGTAAATTGTTTTACAATAACATAGATTAGAGGTAACCGAGGGATGGATAACTATTGAACATGACTGCTCAGGAGGAGACACAACTGGCAAACCAGCCATGATTATGTAAATGCCTTCCTTTCTTCTACTACCATCTTCAAATCCAATGTCAGCTGATAGGGTTAAGAAACACTCCCAAATAGATAATAGGATCCCAAGAAACACAAATTCCATCCGGAACATACATCTAATGTTCCAGGGCTATGTCCTCAATTTTACCTTCACAACAATAGTGCTTTGAATTTGATTGGACTGAGAAAATGAGAGAGTAACAGAAAGCCAGTTCTCAGCTCTATATTTACAGGAGACTTCCATTGGATCTCCCAGGTCCAACTCCTTAATTATTACATTCAGTTGGTCTTGCAACCCAAATCTTTTCCTTCATTTTCCAATCATAGTTATACAACTGCTATCCCACCATAGAACCACACATGTTTATCTCTGGGTGTGAATGAGTGTGTGTAAGTGTTACTATCCAACATAAAGCCCATGAAATTAAGCTTGTGCTTTCAAAACTTGATTTCTCTAGGGAAACATTTGGGGATTGGAGCAATGAGTGCTCTTAGGAGCTGTTTTTATTTCTGCAAATTAAGGGAAAGGTTCTGAGTTATAGCACAGTTGTTATGTTCTGTTTATTCTTGTTTTGTAACTTTGTTTTTGAAATCTTTGCTGGTTGTACTCTCCTGATTCTTGAAGAGACAGTCTGTTTTGCAAACCATTTTTTTAAAAATGAATAAATGTAGGTTTTTCCCTTTTGGATAGGGAGATGTGTGAATTGCTCTTTCACATGTTACATGAAAAATGTTCAAAGAGAAAGCACATTCCTTCCTGCATCCTCTCTCAGTTCTTCATTGCAACATGCAAAGCTGTTCTCAGTTAAGTCAGTGTTTGCTTCTTAATAACACTCACAGAGAACGTTCCTTCAGATGTGAATCTACTTAATTATTTCTGTCTGTGAACTGTGTTTGGAGCTGGCTTTGTTTTGCCTGCTTTTTTTGCCAGTTTCAGAGACATGCATTGCAGATATTATTGCATAGATTCCATGCTTCACTTGAACGGCAATCACTGAACATTGACTTTGGGAATCTAAACAGTACAAAGATCTGATCTTGAATTCCGATTCATTTTTTTTCATGTTCCTCCAGCAGTAAGATCAAG
Source organism: Vipera berus (assembly GCF_964194415.1). Lineage (NCBI taxonomy): Eukaryota > Metazoa > Chordata > Lepidosauria > Squamata > Viperidae > Vipera > Vipera berus. Next base: position 65,419,403 of record NC_138204.1, on the reverse strand, counting down.
CCAAGCATCATAAGCCAACATCCTCCAACAGCTCTTAGGATTCATCATCCCAAGTAAATTTGCTCTCTGTGTCCTAGAGTACCTGATGTAGTAGCATTTAGGGGCATTGTGGAGACTGTGGAACACCAATTAAATTTACAGTATCTAAAAATGGAGGACAAAATAATGCCTTCCCCCATTTCATACTTCATACAGCCAACTTTGCAGCTGAATCTCACACTGGCATGCTCTACTTTATCTAAAGACAGTCACCAAGCTTGGGTGCAGAAGATGGGTCATTTGGCATTCAGCAACTGACCTCCCACAGGATCTGCTACCTGAGGGAGCCCCCTCTTACTGTGAAAGAGAAGGGCTGACCCCAGAGGCCAGAAATCAGAAACTTTGCTGGAATTCCTTTAACTTTAAGAACTGCAATACTGACGGGTTAATACTGAAGGGTTAGTAGAGGAAGCCTCGTAGAAATCTGTCAAATCAATGAGCCTGAATGGCTTAATATTTTGAAACCCCATGACAGTCAACAATAAATCCTGGAGCACTGCTGTATATCAGTCACTAGTTTGGTCTCGGTGGTATAAAAGCACAATGCTAATGTTAAATAACATACTTCTGTGACCCGATGACCTTTCATTTTATTTTGCTTAAGAATTGCTTGATTCGGAAAATGGTTAACACATTCAGCTCCCTGCATAAGGATATGAAAGTATTTCCAGAAATCTCATAGGCATTATCAAGTACAATGAGCAATCGACACACGAACACCACATTTCTTGTATTTTGTGAAGTTAGTAAACCCTTATTTGGAAGGGCCTCATGTTTTATCTAAATGCATTTGTTAACAGAGGGAGGTTTAAAACATGAACTTTAAGTGTAAATAGCCTATTAAATGGGATGTAATCCTCTTGTTTTATTATTTTAGTTATTTATTAATCAATTTTATATAGCTGCCCATCTCACTGAAGAAGACTCTGGAGACCACACAACAAATGGATGAAACCATGTTTTAAAAAACACAAATATAAAAAAATATAAAAATCACATTCACAGTATTACTGTATATTGTTCATTTTCCAGTGATGGAATGAGAACTAAAACATGCCATCCTCCATTACGTTTCCTGTCAGTGTGATGTTACACCTGAATTCACTTCCCAATTCTCTATAATAATTCAGCTCTTAGGGAAAGCTCTGTATGTTTCTTTCCCCCTCCCCCCTTTCAACAGATCATTTTCCTCTCTTAAAAAGAAATTGTTTGTCCTTATATAATCATGAAAAAATATGGTGCCATACAAGCCTTGTTATCAGCAGCCGTTATTTTCCCCATTGAGTCTCGTTTTGATGGATGGTAGTCTTGGTGTCCTCAGCAGGAGGGCTGCATTCAAAAAAAGAATCAAAGTGTTCTCGCAATGAATGGAAGTTTTCACTGAACTTCATACTGAGTTATAATCAGCTGCTCTTGTTCCCTCTGTCATGCTCCTACGATGTTTATCAGAGTGGAATACTTTGCCAAAAGAATTCTGCCAAAAGAAAATGCATCATTTCCCCCATCATAGGTTTGGAATGGTGAGTTTTGAATCTAGTCAAGATAACCGGGTCATAAGTTGTGCAAACCAAGATAAAGGCAAAGGATTCTTCTCGAACTGTCCCAAGCAGTAAAACAAACATATTTTTTGCTCATGAACAAGAGATTCGTACAGTTTCCATTTTCTTCAGCCAGGTGGAAGATTATGTGGCCTTTATGCTCAGGTCGACCAACAATGTAAGGAAGACAAATTTAAAGGGGAACTTTGGCATGAATACAAACACCATTCTCAATCTCTCCTCAGGTCCATTGGCTTTAAAGAATTCCATGCATTTATTTATTAATTATGTTATATGTACATATTTATGTGGGAAACAGTGTGAATGATGAATAAAAGTATGTTAAAAGTCTCTTCTGGGGAATTGCTCCCCCCAAAAATGTGAATATCAAAATTCAAGTGGACATTTGAATAAATTGATGGGTTTGTTATTTATTTCCTTCTTTATCAAATGTACAGCATGCTTTTCTTTAATACGTATTGTAATCTGTAATCCACAGCATGGCAGTTCAAATTCTTTCAAAAGCTGCCATGTGTTAAAAATATGAAATAGCTGGTATGCTGAACTGTTGATTTTTATTTTATGTGTATCTGTTTGAAAATGGATTCATAAAAAGTATTTGGTGACTTTTTTTAAAAAAAATAGCCTGAATGGACTTCAATGTCCATAACTAGACATTGGCTTATTTCCCCATTTTTTAATATAAGAATTTAAAATGAACCTTAATTGATTAGACTAAGGGTCTACTAAATCCAACTTTCCATTTTCACAATGCCCAAGTCAATGCCTATGGAAAGCCCAGAAACAGGTCAAAGATGCAACTGAATTCTCTGTCATCTGACACATTAACAACTTTAATAACAATCTAACATCTGGTAATTAATTTAATAATAGAAAGCAATCAGCCACAAACAAGGAAACTTTCCAATAAAAATGTTTTAAGTAAATGCCTGACACTTTTTTTTAATAAGTAGTCACAATGCATGTTTTCCTGTCTCGGTTCAGATTGGAGCCTTATTATGGGTCTTAAGAAATGAGGCTGAGAGAATTGGGTGGCCCATATGACAAAACATTGTTTTTCTCTTCATTGGTCTCCCCAGTATTTATGAGGCAGATGCTCTCCACTTTCAGTTAACTACATTTGGAGTGAGCGCCTGTTACTCGTCCCAGCTTCTGCCAACCTAGCAGTTCGAAAGCACGTAAAAATGCAAGTAGAAAAATAGGGACCACTACGGTGGGAAGGTAACAGCGTTCCGTGCGCCTTTGGCGTCTAGTCATGCCAGCCACATGACCACGGAGACGTCCTCGGACAAGCGCTGGCTCTTCGGCTTTGAAACGGAGATGAGCACCAGCCCCTAGAGTCGGAAACGACTAGCACGCATGTGCGGGGGAACCTTTACCTTTACCTTTATATTTTTAAAGTATTTTTTACGGAATGTTGGCCACATATTTATTATAGTAATTTATCATCCAATGAAGTATGTGAAGAGGTCAGATAAGTTCTCTTTCATTGAGAAAGACAATAAAGTAACTATAAGGAAGAACTTATGGGGGGGGGGAAATAGTCCGTGCAGTTCAAATAATCTCTTTTAGAAGATATCATGGACCATTGTACAATGGAAGAATGAATGTGAAGATGATGGAAATGGCAGAGATGGTAAAATTGATAGTTTTGATTTAAAAAAAATACTTTGACTAATTTTGTTTCTTCTTGGAAACTAGTTTTGGATTTTTTGCAATAACTGTAAGAAATCAAATGTTGATTTTGGGATCTGATGATTAAAATTATATGAAATTATTGAAATAATGTAGACCTTAGATTAAGAGAGAAAAGTGTGGTGGTAGTTATACCTACCAACGGATTGGGTCTTGGCCTAATTATGATAAAGGGACAGCTTTAATTATGTTCCTGGTATATAATGAGAAAGAATTATTGTTCAATGAAAGACATTTTGAACAGAAGAAAAGTTAAGCTTGCTTCCTCAAGACTGTTCTTCATTACTTAAAATATCAACGCAGTAGTGGCTGCTTTGGATAGGAGGCTAGAGATTTCAAACTTTCAGAAGGTTCTGGGTCGACATATACTAGCAATATCTACTACCCTGGTTATCTATTTCACAGTTATTGCTACCACTGTGATTCTTCCAGAAGATTCCTCTCCTCTCTCCCAACCTCAGTATGTCAGAGAGATGGGTGTGCTCCCACAACCTGTGCTGGGGTAGCGTTAGGGTAGAGAAATGTAATGCAGTGGGATGTAGGTAGATGATTCAGGCCTTCCTTCTCCTTTTAGAAGATAAATCAATCTCACAACAGAAAAACAAAATCAAGCAAGATTTTTTTTTAAAAAAAAGGAATAGAAATCGGATTTAATATAAATGGATCGTTACAAAAATATGTGCAACATTCTCTGTTTCCAGACTGGATTTCAGTTTATTCATTGTGAAAGAGAAAGATGAGTCTTCTCCTTCATAGCCAGATATAACTTAATATTCTACTTATACAGAAAAATAAGACCAAAAGACATAAGACTTAAACAGCACACATAAACAAACTAACAAATTTCTAATATAGTATTTTGGCTAATCTTGGCTACCAATTTTTTCCTAAATGGAATCTTATTGTTTTGAGGTTATATATTGGATGCTTCATCCAGACATTAAAATAGCATTTGTGCAGAATTTTATAAAACCAACTTCTTAAATTATTGTATTTCATACATATCTTTAACATAACACAGTCAGTCGTGAAACTAGGATAGCAGTTTTCTAGGCTTCTCTGGCCTGTTTATCCATTTATGATGTCAGATTGTGAGAGTGTCCAAATGTTGGTTTATAATTTACCAAACTTTACCATAGCTCAACTTCAACAAAACTACTGCTATAAAGCTCAGCTACTATTCTGATCTTTTCACAGAAGCAAAAGTTTATGAATATGTCCAACCATCTTATTGATTTTTTACAATTCAGAGCTATGGCACTGGATTGGGAGATCAAAACTCAAGTTCATAACAATAAAATTAGTACAACTTGCTGTTCTACAACTCCTCAACTATGGAATTCAGATTAAATAAGCTTTGGCTACAACAGGAACCATGAAAGTAGCAAAGAGCATGGCTGATCTTTTACAAGTTCTGCTGAATGCAGAGGAAAATATATAGAAACACATATCACAAAATATTTTATAAAGCATATCCTGTTTCTGTTTCTAGGCAGCCAAATGAAAAAGGCCAGAAATTATGTTTAAGTGGGAAAACAGCAGTTCTTTTAATCATGAAAGTTTAAGAAATGATCCCATCATTACCACTAACTTGCTTTATATTTCTAATGAAGAATATTATGAGAAACAGCCTTATTTTTAAAAAGATGCTGATCATATAATATGACTGTTGGGAAAGAGAGGAAGGTGCTTTACTACAATTCTTTTAATTACTTTAAAAGAATTGGAACTTTATAAAAAAAATGGAACTTCTGTTTAATCAGAGAGGAAAAACTATTGAGGTAGAACAGGGGTGTCAAACTGCTGGCCTGCAGACCGGATGCATCATAGTGAAACCGTGCCCACCCCATTGCTGGCAATGGAAAAAAAAGTCGCTATATGTTGCAACACATCACGTGACTTTGTGAGTTTGACACCCCTGGGGTAGCATATTCAAATCATACCACCTACTTTACTTTTAAAAGAATAATATTGAAATGTTGCTATTGATAATCATCTAATTATCATCTGTTTATGCTGACACAACCAACTTACTTGGTATTTTATAGTAACAGCAATCACTCACTCACTCAATCAGTCCAATTCACACACACAAAGAACATATAACTTCTGCCTGACATTAGAAATAGTAGAAGAAAGCAAGTGTTGGGAAAAGCATAATAAGCAAGGCTTATTCATATGTGTCGAAAGTTACAAAATAAACCTTCAAACCCTCAATTTTCTCACTAAACAGTTGCATAGTAGATCCATTCTGTAACTGATCTGTAGATTGCAGCTGCCCATGTTATTATTTCAGTGCATTTTTATTTTTCCAATGGCATCCAAAGAAAGGAAAAGGATAGCATTAGGCTTTGTTTCACTCGTGTTTTATGTGTGTTTGCACAAGCTCAGACAAGCTGGAAAAAGATTGTTTTCAAGCAATGTCCTTAAATGACTTAAAGATTACAAATGGAAAATATCTATTCAAGGATAATCAGGTCTCCGGTGTTTAACCTTTCCTATTCTTTGCAGTCTAACTTTCTATCACACAGAGATGTTTCAGTTAAGAAACACCATAATTAATATGATTAAGGGGCATTTTCATTTCAGACACAGATGCACATTGTCTGCACTATTTCAATTCTGAGTCAGAATGTCACAGATAAGAAAGTTTAAGTATAGGCTAAAGGGTTGTAATTTGGAAACGATTCCCACGATCAGCAGCCTAGATGCTCCCAAAGGTTCAGGCAACAAGTAACTATAATATGTAGACATTGCTAATTTGCAGAGCTAGAAATACATACCCAAGTCTGATTCTTTCAAAAATTATGTAACAGTCTGGTATTATCAAAGAAAGACAGTGGTCTACAAAGCCAAGATATTTCAAGCACTGAAAGTCATATCGATGTAGGAGGATGCTGGGCTTCAAATAGTTGAGGTATGAAAAGCTGAGAGAGATTTAAAAAGTGGGGTGTTCTGAATTTGTAAAAGTAACTATTTGCACTCCCCATGAGGACCCTTTCTTCAGTGACATAAACAAACTGGAACATAATGGGAAGGAAGCAATGTCACTTGAACTTCTAGGGAGGGTTGCTTTCTTTGGCTGGTAGAAGGTGGGTCCATCAGAAGGGATTGGCTTTAAGCTGGGCAGAAGATAATTCTTGGCTGTCTATCCAGGAAAACTATAATTAAACAATGTATGTGGACCTTGGTCAGTACCTATTTGTGCTTTCCTATCTTCCATTCGTCCTACACTGGATTATTGCACTTCGTTAAAACATCAGAGTTAATACTTGGATTTCTCTTAAGTGTTACAAGCTGTTTTCTTTTTCTCTCCGCACAAGATATTTTGTAACCCAGACATAAGTAGAGCCTAGGTCAGGGGTAGGCAACCTCGGCTCTTTTATGACTCATGGACTTCAACTCCCAGAATAGCTGACTCAGGAATTCTGGGAGTTGAAGTCCATGAGTCATAAAAGAGCCGAGGTTGCTTACCCCTGGCCTAGGTCACTGAACTATTAAGAGTAAAAAATGGGAAGTAACAAGAAAGTACAAGAATAGACTTAATGGGGGAAAGAAGAAATTAAGGAAAATAAAGACAGAGAACTGTATCACTCTATGAACATGAGTTCATATAACATAAAACTTTTGAATGTCTGAACAAGAATTCACTAATAATATTGCATTTTATATATTATTTATATCACAGTCATAGAGTCAAAGGATATAAATAGAAGAAAAGGTATTTTGAAATTACTGTATAGTGGGAGTCTCACACAGAGCAGAGTTACTTACTGCATATCTGTTCTTATGTATAAATAACCAAACAAAAATAATTTGAGCAACGTATTTCAACTTATCCCTTTAACATTTTGTTATTGCTGCTGATGAGATGATCATCTTAAAAACAGGCAGACAATTTCATTGTATTTTACACATTGAAAATTCTAAAATTTATAATTACCAATCTCTTTAGCATTCTGGGTTTTTTAAATTAAAAAATGATTTAATTAAGAATCAGAATTAGAGTAGATACATTGAAGACAGAGTCCCAAAGGTGCTTTTTCAGGAGGCAACTGGACTTTCTTGTTTTTCTTTGAAGACAACTCGCTTCTCATCCAAGAAGCTTCTTCAGTTCTGAGAGCTGAAGAAGCTTCTTGGATGAGAAGCAAAATGTCTTCAAAGAAAAACAAAGGAAGTTCAGTTGCCTCTTGAAAAAGCACCTTTGGGACAACCATGACCTGGATAACTGAGAACCTCCATAGACATTGAGGTCAGAGGGTCTTCAGTTAGTCATAACTCCCAAGGTCCATTGATTTCTATGGATCTCTTAAAAGTTTTACTAAACTTGGATCCGACCCAACATTGTGAAGATGGTGTTCTTTTGTCATGGAAATGTCAATGGCTTCTTTCTATTTTTCTTCAGTTAAAAGAAAACTTCCAAAATTGGCTCATCGACCTCTGTGTAATTGGAACAATGTGAGCTGATGGGACACGTCGAAACGTCTCTTCTCAAACGAATGTAGATTTTGCTCAGAAGTTTGAAGCTGGAATTTCAGACAGAGAAGCATGCATCCTTCTCTGCTAAAATGCACGTCCAGGATGAGTCAAGTTTAAAAACATATAAAAGCAACTTGAATATTTCACACTTTAATTCTATCTGTCTAAAAAGTTAACTCAAGCTAAAACTCTTCTGGCTAAACAGCCGTATTAAAAACTAGCCTTGTAATGTGAGACGCCATTATTCTTGCCAAGGCTGTAAAATCAAGTGTTTTAAATAAGCATGATTAAAGAAACATGGATCTCCCTATGGAGGAACAAGAGCAAGCTTTTTCCTTTTAAAGACAAGTTTTCTATACTGAGCTTCTGGTCAGTAGATAATGAGGTTCAGAAGCATAAACTCTGGTTGGTGACCTATATACTGTAAGTATACACACTATCACTTGGCTATAAGACAAGCTGCCAGATGTTCCCACATATCTAAAACCATAACATCAGGCAATGTCCTGGGTACATAATTGGAAAATGTTCCACAAGTGTCATTATTATAAATGTGCTGAATGATAATGCCTATATGAAGTCACAGCAGCCTCTGCTGGCCATAATCTCACAAATAAGACACAGAGCTTTTGAGAACTTTACACTTAATGCTGCATGTTTATAATATCTATTACATTATACTGTGTATCTTGCCCTAGCTAGAGACTCACCATGAATATTAACAATGATATTAGTGGAAGGGGAGGAAATAATTAGCTATACCCAATTTGATTTTCACTAGCCAGCAATGATTGGATACGTTGGGCCTTACAGTGTAGCTCAACACATCTAAATGATCCCATAACAGAAACAATTGCTAAGTATTTTAAATACAACTCTCATCTCCAGTTTTTTATACAATCTACCCACACAGGCACTGAATCTTTATCACTTTTTTAAAAAATCCTTTCCAAATCTAACATTTGTAACCTTTTCCCCCAAAAGCTTTATTCTGTGTGTGTTTTAAGAGTACCACGGAATATGAAAATATTTCTTCCTAATTTCTTTAGTCTTTCAAGAAGAGATTAATATTGCATCTTCAGGGTTTGTTTGTTTTTTTAAAAAAGCATTGATTCAATCACACCAAAACTGCACTGTGCTTTATGAACAGAAGAGGATTTTATAAACCTGTTTCTGACTTCAGGTGGATTTTCCTTTCAGACATGATAACATGAGCTACAGTGAAAATTGCTACCGCACATTTATGTATTAGCTTCTATGTAGCAAAAAAATGGAATAATTTATCAATCTGAGAGCTAGTGATAAATGTGCTTCCTAGCGCAAAAGTCACTCCACACAAAGACTTTCACTCTTACTTGAAATGTGACCCACAGATTTAAAGACCCAAATATTAATTTTGACACTAGTCATGAAATTAAGAGACTGTTTACTCCAGACCTATGAAAAATCTGCTGTACTTATTTAAGTATATCCCAAAGTATAGAGTTACATTTGTTTTGTTCCTGGCTTACCAATCTCACCTCCGTAAACCAATCTACGCTTCCACCTGCAGAAACTAATGATTTAAAAGATACACAGACTGAGAAGTGCTTTGCCCAATGCCAACTGCCAAGATTGATGTAGGCCATCATAAGACTGTTGATTTTCAAGCATCTCTGGCTGACATTCTGTGTTTCAGCAAAGTCACTGGACCGGTTCTTACCAATGTAAGCCAGATTGAGGAAAGCTTTTTTCCTCAGGTGCCATTAAAACACAGAAGGGAAAAAAAATACAGCTCCAAGCAGACAGTGAAAAAAGATTAAGGCCTCTTCTATCTGTCAACACTATTGCCCAGATGTTTTCAAGTGCAAAAAAGAAACAGAAAAGCCACAACATAAAAAGAACATTAATTACATGCCTCCCTCACTTTGAAATGTTGTTTCAACATTGGCTTCAAGTACCTAACTTTTCATTTCAGGATATATTTTTTCTCTTTTTTAAAAAAAAATTGCTCATACACATTTTGAATGAAACATATAAAAATAAAACTGAAGAGAGAAACACATTACTTTCCTCTTCAATAAAGGTGTTCCGATTTTTGGAAGACATGCATGTTTATTGAACTGAACTGGAGAATATTTTATTAATTTTAAAGTTTAGTATAAAGTGGGTGTGGTGGTGGAGTATGTTGTATAATCACAACAAAAGTCAGCATTTTTGTTGCATTGACTAAACAAGTGGAAATGCAATCCACAGTGCTACAAATATTTATTTGCAAACACGGAGACGTATACACACACACATGGTATGGAATTCTCATTCAAAAGTTATAATAAACTCTTCTTTCTGGCATCTAGTCTTCTATCCTGACTTGGTTATTAATAGAATGTGAAATGGTTACACCAGCATGTGGTGAAAAAATTCATAAAATGGGGCAAAACTCAACACATTTCTCTCTTGTCAACATAAATTTTGGGCTCAATTGTGTTCGTAAGTTGAGGACTACCTGTATGGCCAAAAATATCTGTATAAAACAAATAGATACACCATGCATAACTTTCCTTATGTGCAAAAAATATTAATATAAAAATAAAGGCATTAGAATTTGGCACTGCTTCCTTAATTAGCATTCTGTGCAAGTGTTGATTGTAGGATTGATATTGTAATATCATAAATCGGATTTTTAAAAGACCTCTTATGAAGATGAGTCTGTGATGATACTCAAATTAGAATGAATGTGATTCATTTACCAGGAAGCAGAATTCTTTATCCTCCAAGCAATCAGCCAATTAGCCAGCAATGGAATGGTAGTTCTTCAGCCAAAATGAAGATATAACAAGCATAACAAGTCATATTATGTCCAATGTTTTTATGTCTAAGCTTTGGAGAATCAGCTTTGAATTCCTCAGTTGTTCAGGATGAGGACATTTGAGGACATTACAAATTTAGAACCACATTACAAGTGTAGAATGCTGCGTTAATTTATTGTCCAGCCTGAAATAATATCTTGTGATATGCTTGTCATGTCACATCTGGGAGCCTCATATACATGGACCAAGCCTCGATCAGTTTTGTACAATACAGAGAATTGTTCTGTACCAGCCTACTACCGGCCCTGCAGAAAAGGCAGGGACAACCCCTTTACAAAACGGCAAGAGGCTGGAACTAAGCCTGCCAAATTTATTGACATGAAACAGAGCAAACAGAAACACGAACCATGAAACAGGAGCTATTCAAACGGTTGCCTCCAGCAAACCAGCCCTCCCACACATTCACCTTTTAAACAGTTCAAGGCGTGGCTTCTCTCTGCCTCCTTCCGAGGTGCCCCATTGTCTTCCTCTGTTTACTCCTGATTGACTGCCTCCTGCATCGGGCGTCCTTGAACAGGGCCAGCTGTGGGTCATCTTCATCCATGCTGTCAGGCTCACACAGCTGGGTCTGCGTCGTAACCAAATGGGAGGGGCCTGGCTGAGGGCTCTGCGGAGCCTCAGGGCTATCCTCTGGAGGCTCTCCAACACCCCCCTCCTCCTCCTCTGAATCGTCCGACCCAACTGCCGAACCCACAGGCTGACCCTGAATCACAACAAGAATATTCTTCATTTCCCATAACCAAAGCTGAGTTTCAGTAGAAAGCGTAGAACATAAAAAATAGAATAACAGAGTTGGAAGGGATCCTGGAGGTCTTCTAGTCCAATTCCCTGCTCAAGAAGGAGACCCTATATCGTTTCAGACAAATGGTTGTCTAGTCTCTTTTTGAAAGCCTTTGTATCGTACTGAAAAACTTTCTCTGTTTAGTGCAAATTCCAATGGAAAAAAACTAACTTTTATATAGGTGGTTCGTGTGTGTGTGTGCGTGTGTGTGCGCATGTGTTCGTGCACGCCTCTGAGGCAGTGTGAACTACAGGCAACTACCTTGGAAGTCTCTGCAGTTTTTCAGAAGTGATTTGCCATTGCTTGCTTCCTAGGGCTGAGAGAGAGTGACTGGTCCAAGATTGTCCTGCTGGCTTTTTGTCAGGACTAGAACTCATGGTTTCCCAGTTTTCATCCTGGTGCCTTTACCGTTATATCAAACTGACTCTCTGCTCATTACTTACTGTGATGTTAGTCTTTTTGCAGTAAAATTAAATGTATTTATAAAAATACAAATCTTCATTTAGGACCTTTTATACCTTCACAGTTTGGCAAGGAAAAAAATTACTAGAAAGAGGTAAAAATCATTTTGAATAGCGATCCTGAGTTTAAATGCAGGAGTTCTGCATCTCTCATTGTATCTCTTGCCAGACATATTATTGATGTTGAAAGAGAGGTCAGTTTTGTTGCAAAGTGAGGTGTAACTGGGCATGGCTGGAAACTTTAACAGAACTGTGGATACAGTGAAGAAGTTAAGGATTCCATTGTGTTATTAAAACACAATGCTTGAAAACACACAGGCAAATATGAGTGAAATCTATGCTTCTTTTCATTCTGCCAGTTTCAGAATGTGCAGTATCTAAAACGATTCAGATTTTTGGTCTAGTACAATGCACTCTAACATGGGGCTGCCTTGAAAAATATCTGGGAGCTTCATTTGGTATAAAATGTAGTGGCATTGACAGTTATGTGTGCTCTTAGAGCTGCATTCATTGCCAGTTTGCTTCCATGTCTGGTTATCTGAAGAGGTGCTGGTTATCTGAAGAGCCCCTTCTTTCTGGTTACATCAGCCCACCTCACTAGATCTGTCAGAAAGGACATGCTATATGTACCATTCCACTACATTTGGTAGTTTTCAGGAGACATGCCTTCTCTGTCATGGCAGCCGCCTGCTGGAACATTCTTCTCCCCAGGCTTATATAAGCTCCATCCCTATTGATAATCCAGACCCTCAAGACCTGGGTATGTTATTAGACCTGGGGCTCCCAGGGAACTAGAAACATAGTTAGATGGCTCCACTGTTGAGATACAAATTCTTAATCTCCCTTTGCCTCGGGTTTGTATATTTGTTTCCTGTATTTATTTTTTTAACATGGGGTTTATTATTTTCATATTTGTAGTTTTTCTATCTGTTGCTACCTTTGACTGTTGTGTACCACCCAGGAATCTTTAGTGAGATGGGCCGCTATATACATTTGATTAATACATATTTTGCAATAGTTTGGCTGCAGATCTGGACATAGAAATAGAGTACCCGGCTCCCTGCATGCTTGCAAGAAAAGTTGCCATTAATTTCAATTTGATCTGAATTTCAACTCAAAAGATACTTCCGTAGCGTAAATCCATCACTTCAGGGGTCTTTCTACTCCCACTGAAGGAATCCCAGTGGTAGTTAAGCCTGTAAAATGAAAAATTTTCTGCTTTGTTGCTGTTTATTGAAAGGAGACAACCTTGTAAGCGGGCCCAGCAATTTGATAACAATGAATTACATTCAACTGGACCCTTTCCAGTTCTCACGCTATTGTAGAATGAAAACTTTCCACTTGAGTTCATTCTAATTTATCACAAAAGATACAATTAAGCAATCAAACTTGAGCACAATGAGAAATCATCCTTCTCTGGAGGAAGGAACAATCTCTAAAAACTCGGAAAACAGAGAGAGAGAGAGAGAGAGAGAGAGAGAGAGAGAGAGAGAGAGAGAGAGAGAGAGAGAGAGAGAGAGAGAGAGAGAGAGAGAGAGAGAGAGAGAGAGAGAGAGAGAGAGAGAGAGAGACCGCTGTGCCTACCTTATTGCAAGCCATTCTGGACAGTGCAAGTGAAGCTGTTGCCCAATAAACATGGAAAAGCTTTGTTCCTTATTGAATTAAATTGTGAGAGGAAAGTGCTGTCATTTCTGAGCTACCTGGCTCACTTACTTACAGGGCTGTTCTGTCCATTCCATATAGAGGTGTATTTCTGAGTGATCAAAAATCATAATCCAGCTGTGCCCTCCCCAAAAAAAGTTATATAAGTCTAGGCTACCAAACTAGTAGTCTAAGTACCACAAGTGTTCTTCCTTAATGCTTGATTCCAGCCTTCCAGGGCAAACCATTCTACAGCAAATGTGTGCATGCTGATGTAAATTGATTTTCAGTTAATGCCAAGAAAGATAAACAATTGTGGATATTTACCTAATAGTTTACCATAATTCCAACATGTATTTGGTGTTTGTTAAATCATTTGAAGAAATATCTTCTTCTCAGGATGCAAGGATTCCATGTTGATCACAACAGAAAGCAAAGCATTATATCAAACTCCCAAACCATAACAAGTGGTAACTTTGCAAATAAAAGTGTCCAGGTTGCAATTTAGAGATTAGCACCCTATCTTGCAATCTATCCTGAAGCAGAGGGCAGAGCAACTGGGAAGGTTTTTTTTTTTCCCCTGTTCTATTTTTCTCTTAGCCCATCTCGACAACTGCATTCAATAGCGGATATTAAGTCTTCTCCACCCCTAATATCTTAAGCACCATTGCAAGAGGAAATTGTGCCTTGTGGGAAAGCACACACAGGATGTTATCTATCAGATTTGGGGGCAAAATGACCCACTGGAATGTTTGTAGTGCACTGATTACAGCTTTGCTGTCAATCAGTAAGCAAAGGAATTGGGATTTCTTTTTGCCTGGGTGAGTTTTCGCACCAACCATAGCATGTTGTTCCAGATGGATGCACCACTAAAAGCCCAAGGCAAAGTAAGCCACCCCACAAATTAGATGTAGGTTAAGAGATAGAGTAAGAGGCTTCCAAGTCAGAGCCTTATGAGTGACAGCTGCAATAATGGACATTTAATGGCATTGCCTAGTGTGTGGCAATTTCTTTCAGAGAGTCCAAAGTTGTAATCACTTGTATTTTAAGGGTCACCTTGCATTGATAGCCACGCTTCTTAACAAAGGCATTTCCTGAGTAGCCACCTTGAGGGACAAAGGGTGAGAACCCAAAGATTAAAAGCAAAATAAAGTTGCTACCTTTTGTTCCAGTCAATAAAATAAAACTCCCTGAGGACTAAAGTGTAGATAGCTATCGTTCCTCCCATAGCATTGCTTCCTGGACTTTAGACTGCAACCATAACTTCAAGAGATGAACTGGGAATCTAACCAATTTAAGAAAAAGTGCATATGTATCTTTGGCTCATCTGCACAGATCCATATTCTCTTTTGTCTTGCAGTCATAACTTTTTTGTATTCTCCCTTCCAAATCTGTATAATATTAGTCCATCTAGTGACTGCAAAAGGACACTGAAGCATGCTGACTGAGGTAGACTTTTGATCTGATTTGATCTGAAATCCCTGTACATTAGCCTGAATTAAACAAGTGGCCTTCAAAATGATGATGAGCAACAATTCCCAGGATCTTCACCTTTGGCCATGAAGCCATATTCATCCCTGTTACAGTAGGACAGTACTGATCTATGTCTTTTGATACCAGTTACCAAAGTACCTGCCTGGATAAGTTTTTCCCCTTAAGATAGACTTTGTAATACTTACACACAGCTATATCCCAACTTAGCTGATACGTACTGTATTGGTTGCTGCTTATAACAGAAATAAAATTTACTTGACCAGGACCACAGCTTTCATGTAGACTTGGATAACTGGGGCCCTGCTAACAATGCACAATGAACTTCATTCTTTGGATTTGCAAAATATAAAAGCATTGTTCATATTAAGTTTTAAAATTAATTTAGGGAATTAAAATAACCCTGGTGCCCAACTATCAAGCAATTGTCCTTTAGACATATTGTAATGTGATGTAGCACTTGGTCCTGATTATCATGACTTTTCTGCTGATTTCAGACTCTGCAACAATGGGACAGCAAGTTCCCAAAACTGAGCCAACTGGGAACACTCCAGGAAAAATAGAATGACCTATACTGTAGTCCTTGTGTGCCTCTTCGTTCATAAATCAGTGGAAGTTTGTCAAGTCTTATCTGTGGATTTCCTGGTTTTGTGCCACAGCCTTCATGTTATTTCAGCAAACTTTTATATCAAATTTAATTTCCTTGGGTTTTGTAGCCTCAGTACTGAAAAGGAAATATTTTCCATGAGGTCCAGGGTAGTCTATTGCTTGAAAGATTGAGTTCATGGTGTTATCAGGGACTAAGCAGACAATAGATCTGGAAGTACACAAGTTAGGAGTATGGGAAACAAGACCTAACAAGAATAGCACAGATTAGAAAATATAAACAGGGAGGAGAATGCTAAGGAAGCAGTATGTGTGTGTATGTGTATGTATGTGCGCGTGCACACATGTGTACAGGTGGATAGATATATCTTCATGGACACACTAATACATAAATGTAATTATTTTAAAGGTATTCCCAACACAGTAGAATAAATTTATTTATTTTTTTATTTTAATTCTATTTATATCCCGCCCTTCTCCGAAGACTCAGGGCGGCTTACAAGCTTAGCAGTAGCCTTCATTCTATGTATATGCCTGCTTATTAGGGCTTTCACACACACCCCAAGCAGCATTATTACAAAGTCAGCTTTGTTGTTGTTAGTTGCGAAGTCGTGTCCGACCCATCGCGACCCTATGGACAACGTTCCTCCAGGCCTTCCTGTCCTCTACCATCTTCTGGAGTCCATTTAAGCTCACGCCTACTGCTTCAGTGACTCCATCCAGCCACCTCATTCTCTGTCGTCCCCTTCTTCTATTGCCCTCGATCTTTCCCAGCATTAGGCTCTTCTCCAGTGAGTCCTTCCTTCTCATTAGGTGGCCAAAGTATTTGAGTTTTAGCTTCAGGATCTGGCCTTCTAAAGAGCAGTCAGGGTTGATCTCCTCTAGGACTGACCGGTTTGATCGCCTTGCAGTCCAAGGGACTCGCAGGAGTCTTCTCCAGCACCATAGTTCAAAGGCCTCAAATCTTTGGCGCTCAGCCTTTCTTATGGTCCAGCTTTCACTGCCATACATTGCAACTGGGAAGACCATAGCCTTGACTATACGCACTTTTGTTGACAGGGTGATGTCTCTGCTTTTTAGTGTGCTGTCTAGATTTGCCATGGCTTTCCTCCCGAGGAGCAAGCGTCTTTTAATTTCTTGGCTACAGTCCCCATCTGCAGTGATCTTGGAGCCCAGGAAAATAAAATCTGTCACTACCTCCATTTCTTCCCCATCTATTTGCCAGGAATTGAGAGGGCCGGATGCCATGATCTTGGTTTTCTTAATGTTAAGTTTCAACCCAACTTTTGCACTCTCCTTCTTCACTCGCAACAAGAGGCTCTTTAGTTCCTCTTCACTTTCTGCCATTAGAGTGGTATCATCTGCATATCTTAGGTTGTTGATGTTTCTTCCGGCAATCTTAATTCCAACTTTTGATTCATCTAGCCCTGCCTTTCTCATGATGTGCTCTGCATATAAGTTAAATAGGCAAGGCGACAGTATACATCCTTGCCGGACTCCTTTCCCAATTTTGAACCAATCAGTGGTTCCGTGTCCAGTTCTCACTGTTGCTTCTTGGCCCGCATATAGGTTTCTCAAGAGACAAATAAGATGGTCTGGTATGCCCATCTCTTTAAGGACTTGCCACAGTTTGTTATGATCCACACAATCAAAGGCTTTAGCATAGTCAATGAAGCAGAAGTAGATGTTTTTCTGGAACTCTCTAGCTTTCTCCATGATCCAGCGTATGTTAGCAATTTGATCTCTAGTTCCTCTGCCTCTTCGAAATCCTGCCTGTACATCTGGTAGTTCTTGATCCACATACTGCTGGAGTCTAGCTTGCAGGATTTTAAGCATAACTTTACTAGCATGAGAAATGAGTGCAATGGTGCGATAATTTGAACATTCTTTGGCACTGCCTTTCTTTGGAATTGGAATGTAAACTGATCTTTTCCAATCCTGTGGCCACTGTTGAGTTTTCCAAATTTGCTGGCAAATTGAGTGTAGCACTTTTACTGCATCGTCTTTTAAGATTTTGAATAGCTCAGCTGGAATACTGTCACCTCCACTAGCTTTGTTGTTGCTCAGCTTTTCTAAGGCCCACTTCACTTCACATTCTAGGAGGTCTGGCTCAAGGTCAGTGACCACCTCATTGTGATTGTCAGGGATGTTAAGCTCATTCTTGTATAGTTCTTCTGTGTAATTTTGCCACCTCTTCTTAATCTCTTCTGCCTCTGTTAGGTCCCTGCCATTTTGGTCCTTTATCACTGGCGGTGTGGGCTGGCGTTGTGAGGATTGACAGAGGCCTGGCCTGCCTGTTCCTTACTTCTTTTGTTGACAGGCAGGCATTACGGCTAGCTCCATACCTGATGGGAACTAAGATCCCCCTATGGATAATCCAGTGTGGACGGGACCGAACCGTGGTGGGAGGACGGTTCTGGACTGGTCAGCGACCACCTCTCTGGTGTGGGAGACCAGTTGGGGTGGGCCTGGCTTAGGACTCCCCTTTTCTCTCTCTGTTCCAGCTAGACTCCTCAGCCGGAGTGAGAGGACGGCTGAGGTTGTCCCTTGGAACTCCATCTCGGGTGAGAGCTGAGATGGCTTTGCAGATTGAGAGATATGCCCACTGGACCTGTTCTTTTTCCATCTTCGTACCATCAATGAACAATCCTTTGGCCATATTTTCAACATCGGCCCCAAGAGACTAATTGAGTGCTATATGATCCATCGTTATTCCGAAGCGGACTTGTATGCCCTTAGGGCGGTTCCTGCCTCATGGGCGCGACCTGTCGCCTGTTTTCATACTCCCCTTAATGACGGGCCCAAGCCTTGGGACTCCGAGAGGTGGTTGGGCTTGGATAGGGGCCTCGAGTTAAGACGCGCTAAGAGGCCCCTGATCAGATTTTTAGCCGGTTATTTTAGGAGGTTAGGGAGGGGGAGGGAGGGGGGGATGGGGAGGGAACTTGTAACCGGCACTCAGTCTGGTCCTGTTAGAGGTCCTGGTGGGACGGGGTTGGGGGAGGTGGCTGCTGGCACTGGGAATGTGGGGGTGGGGTATCGAATCCCCACGGCGATAGGGTATGGCAGCAGGTGTTTGCGAGGAGGGTCATATCAACATCTGGGATCGCGCCCCCGCTATCTTCGAGCGGTGGCGCGCTCCGACCCTCCGGTTAGCACCCTCTTACCCGGGGATGAGGGTGATCAGGCCCCTGAGCTCAGGCTGGTCTATTTTAACGCTAGATCCGTAGTTAATAAAGCTCCCCTCATCCGTGATCGGATTGAGGAGGAATGTGCGGATCTAGCGTGCATCACGGAAACTTGGCTGGGCTCGGAGGGAGGGGTGCCTCTCACCGAGTTATGCCCGCCGGGTTTCCGGGTGCTGCACCAGCCACGGGCTCAGGGCAGGGGTGGTGGGGTGGCAGTGGTTATTCGGGAGACATTGTGTCCCCGGGAGGCCACCATTGTCCAGATGGCCGGGAGTGAGACCCTCCTCTTGAGGTGTGGTCCTCGGGTTCAGTTGGGCTTGTTGCTTACATACCTGGCGCCCAGCTGTGTGGCAACAGCCCTGCCCGAGCTGCTCGACACCCTCTCAGGGTTGGCGGTGGAGTTCCCCAGGCTCGTAGTCCTGGGTGATTTCAACCTGCCATCACTGGGAGGGTCGTCGGAGTTAGCTCGGGAGTTCATGGCTTCCATGACAGCCATGGGCCTGACCCAGGTTATTGAGGGCCCGACTCATGAGGGGGGGTCACACTCTTGACCTGGTGTTTCTGTCTGGACAGTGGTTGGATGATCTGGGAGGGGGTTCTCCGTCCATCACCCCTCTGTCATGGTCAGACCATTACCTCCTGAGGCTAGTTTTCCGTCATGCCATCCCCCGCCGCTGGGCGGCGGAGCCGACCAGGTGGTTCCGCCCCAGGCGCCTAATGGACCCAGATCGGTTCCAGAGGGCGCTTGGGCCTATACCTATCACCCTTACCCACAGCCCAGTCGATGCCCTGGTGGAGGCCTGGGAAATGGCAGCCACCAGGGCACTCGACTGCGTTGTACCCATGCGACCTCTGACCCGACGCAGATCCCGTTGGGCCCCATGGTTCTCTGTGGAGCTCCGGGAGATGAAGCGGCGGAGACGAGGTCTAGAGAGCGGTTGGAGATCCAGCCGATCCGAATCCGACCGATTGCAGTTAAGAACCTTTATAAGGTCTTATCTTGCGGCGATAAGGACGGCGAAGTCTAACTACTTTGCCGCCCTTATCGCGTCCGCAGATAATCGCCCGGCCGCCCTGTTTAGGGTGACTCGCTCCCTCCTTAATCAGGAGGTGAGAGAGGATCCCTTGCAGGGACGAGCCGAGGAGTTTAGTCATCATCTGGCGGACAAAATCGCTCGGATCCGGACCGGCTTGGACTCTGACTGGGCAGAGTCTAATGTGGAGGAATCAGGCGGTCTTGAGCACGTTATCTGGAATGAGTTCGACCCCGTTTCCCCTGATGATGTGGACAGGATCATGGGGAGACTGAGCACCACCACCTGTTTGTTGGATCCGTGCCCCTCCTGGCTAGCTTATGCGGCTCGGGAAGGAACACGAGGCTGGTTCCATGCAGTAATAACTGCTTCCTTGAAGGAGGGTGTCTTTCCTGCCGCCTTGAAGGAGGCGGTGGTGAGACCCCTTCTCAAGAAGCCTGCTTTGGACCCAGCTGTTTTAAACAACTACCGTCCAGTCTCCAACCTTCGCTTTCTGGCGAAGGTTGTTGAGAGTGTGGTGGCGCATCAGCTCCCTCTGTTCCTAGAGGAAACTGATTATCTGGACCCGTACCAATCGGGCTTCAGGCCCGGACACAGCACGGAGACGGCATTGGTCGCGCTGGTGAATGATCTCTGGAGGGCTAGGGACAGGGGTGGCTCCTCTGTCCTGGTCCTATTAGATCTCTCAGCGGCGTTCGATACCATCGACCATGGTATCTTACTGCGGCGTCTCAGGGGGCTGGGAGTGGGAGGCACCGTTTTACGGTGGTTCTCCTCCTACCTCCAGGGCCGCTCGCAGTCGGTGTTGACAGGAGGGCAGAGATCCGCCCCGAGGTCTCTCATTTGTGGAGTCCCTCAGGGGTCGGTTCTCTCGCCTCTCCTGTTCAACATCTATATGAAGCCGCTGGGCGAGGTCATTCGTGGTTTTGGGGTGGGGTATCATCAGTACGCTGATGATACCCAACTTTTTCTTTCCACCCCGAACCAACCCAGTGATGCCCTCTCCGTGATGTCCCGGTGCCTGGAGGCGGTTCAGGTCTGGATGGGGAGAAACAGGCTTCGTCTCAATCCCGCCAAGACTGAGTGGCTGTGCATATCGGCATCTCGGGTTAACCAAGTTATTCCATCCTTAATGATGGGGGGTGAGGTGTTACCCCCCGCCGATAGGGCTCGCAACTTGGGCGTCCTCCTGGATTCACGGCTCAATTTCGAAGACCATATAGGAGCCGTGACCAGGGGGGCTTTTGCCCAGGTTCGCCTGGTGCGCCAGTTGCGTCCCTATCTGGACCGAGACGCCCTACGCACAGTTACTCATGCGCTTGTGACCTCCCGTTTGGACTACTGTAACGCTCTCTACATGGGGCTGCCCTTGAAGACCACTCGGAGGCTTCAACTGGTGCAGAATGCGGCCGCGCGAGTTGTAATGGGGGTTTCCCGATACTCCCATGTAACACCTCTACTCCGTGAGCTGCATTGGCTTCCGGTTGCCCTCCGGGTGAAATTCAAGGTGCTGGTTATCACCTATAAAGCCCTACATGGCCTGGGTCCGGGATATCTGAGGGAACACCTGCTGCCGGCATCAAATGCCCTTCGCCCAGTGCGCTCCCACAGGGAGGGTCTGCTCAGGGTCCCGCCGGTAAGAGACTGCCGGCGGGTGACACCCAGGGA
This sequence comes from Vipera berus, assembly GCF_964194415.1. Lineage (NCBI taxonomy): Eukaryota > Metazoa > Chordata > Lepidosauria > Squamata > Viperidae > Vipera > Vipera berus. Next base: position 65,397,915 of record NC_138204.1, on the reverse strand, counting down.
TAGGGCCTTCTCGGTGGGAGCGCCTGCCCTCTGGAACCAGCTGCCGGTGGAGCTGAGAACTGCCCCCGACCTTCGATCATTCCGCCGGGGCCTGAAGACCTGGCTCTTCGAGCTCTCGGGCCCAGACTGAGGAGGAATTTTTAATTTGGGGTTCTTTTTAACTGACTACAGGGTTAATTTAATATTTTTTAATTTGGTTCTTAATTTTTGTATTTTGGATTTTTAATTCCCTGTAAACCGCCCTGAGTCCTCAGGGAATAGGGCGGTATATAAATATAACTAAATAAAATAAATAAATAAATATCATGCCCATTTTTGCATGAAACGTTCCTTTCATCTCTCCAATTTTCTTGAAAAGATCTCTGGTCCTCCCTATTCTATTGTTTTCTTCTATTTCTTTGCATTGTTCATTTAAGAAGGCATTCTTATCTCTTCTAGCAATTCTTTGGAATTCTGCATTTAATTGGGCGTATCTTTCTTTTTCTCCCTTGCCTTTCGCTTCCCTCCTTTTCTCAGCTATTTGCAAAGCTTCCTCAGACAGCCATTTTGCTTTCTTGCATTTCTTTTTCTTTGGGATGGTTTTGGTTGCTACCTCTTGTACAATGTTGCGAACCTCTGCCCATAGTTCTTCAGGCACTCTCTCTATCAGATCTAATTCCTTAAATCTATTTGTTACCTCTACTGTATATTCAACAGGGATATGATTTAATTCATACCTGACTGGCCTAGCGCTTTTCCCTACTTTCTTTAATTTAAGCCTAAACTTTGCAAGAAGAAGCTCATGGTCTGAGCCACAGTCAGCTCCTGGTCTTGTTTTTACTGACTGTATAGAGCTTCTCCACCTTTGGCTGCAGAGCATATAGTCAATCTGATTTCTGTGTTGACCGTCTGGTGATGTCCATGTGTAAAGCCGTCTCTTGGGTTGTTGGAAAAGAGTGTTTGCTATGACCATGGTATTCTCTTGACAAAATTCTATCAGCCTGTGCCCTGCTTCATTTTGTACTCCAAGGCCAAACTTGCCTGTTATTCCAGTTATCTTTTGGCTTCCTACTTTAGCATTCCAATCCCCCATGATGATAAGGACATCATTTTTGGGCGTTAGTTCTATAAGGTGCTGTAGGGCTTCATAGAACCGGTCAATTTCATCCTCTTCAGCACCAGTGGTTGGGGCATAGACTTGGACTACTGTGATATTGAATGGTTTGCCTTGGATTCGAACTGAGATCATTCTGTCATTTTGAGGATTGTATCCCAGTATTGCTTTTCCTACTTTTTTATTGACTATGAAGGCTACTCCATTTCTTCTGAGGGATTCTTGCCCGCAGTAGTATACCTGATGGTCATCTGAATTAAATTCACCCATTCCTGTCCATTTTAGTTCGCTGATACCTAAGATGTCGATGTTTAGTCTTGTCATCTCTTGTTTGACCACGTCCAGCTTTCCTTGATTCATGGATCTTACATTCCAGGTTCCTATGGAGAAAAAATCTTTACAGCATCGGACTTTCCTTTCACCACCAGACACATCCACAGCTGAGCGTCCTTTCGGCTTTGGCCCAGTCGCTTCATTCTTTCTGGTGCTACTAGTACTAGCCCTCTGTTCTTCCCCAGTAGCATATTGGACGCCTTCCGACCTGAGGGGCTCATCTTCCAGCGTCATATCGTTTTGCCTTTTGGAACTGTCCATAGGGTTTTCATGGCAAAGATACTGGAGTGGGTTGCCATTTCCTTCTCCAGTGGATCACGTTTTGTCAGAACTCTCTGCTATGACCTGTCCGTCTTGGGTGGCCCTGCATGGCATAGCTCATAGCTTCATTGAATTACGCAAGCCCCTTCGCCACGACAAGGCAGTAATCCATGAAGGGGAAAGTCAGCTTAATTGCCCCCAACAATCTGGGTCCTCATTTTACCTACCTCGGAAGGATGGAAGGCTGAGTCAACCTTGAGCCTGGTGGGATGCGAACCTGCACTAATTGCAGGCAGCTGGTGTTACTTAAGGAGGCATTAGCCCACTGCTCCACCAAGGCTCTAAATTGCCTATCAGTTGTGAGAATCAACAGGAAGCTCAACAATTAAAGCTGATTAACGTGGACAAATAATTTGCTATCATTGTGCAGATAACTATTAGAATGAATGGGATGTGGGAACAGCCAGCACAAAAGCGTGAAGCTTGTACTGTGACATCACAGCACACATCTGTCATTTGTGACATCTTTGGTATTTAGAATGGATGCCAATGATTGCAGCCATTTGAAGGCTCCAGAAACAGCCTAAGTGTTATGACCATGCTTGGACCAGTCCACCTTGCTCATACTACTATCACATGGCAGCTCATATTATCATTCTAAATGTCAAATCCTATTTCTATCAATAGTGATTTTCCCAAAGACATGTTGAAGCATTTGAAGTGGGAGCTTTAAAAAAAAGAAAGGCAAAATGAGAAAGAAATTGAGGAATTTAAAAGTGGTAGAAGGAAGATGAGAATTGATTATTAATACTCTGCATAATCTTTGTTTCTCCCTGCTCTTTTTCTGTTAGCTCCTCTAAAAAGAAAAGAAGCACACAGCTCTACAGGTAGTCCTCAACTTACAACAGTTCATTTAGTGACCATTCAAAGTTACATCGGCGCCAAAAAAAGTGATTTATGACCATTTTTCACAGCTAAGACCTTTGTAGTATCCCCATGATCATGTGATCAAAATTCGGATGCTTGGCAACTTGTTCATAATTATGACCGTTGCTATGGGGCAAGGTCATGTGATCACTTTTTGTAACCTTTTTGCAAGCAACGTCAATGGGGATGCCAGACTCACTTAATAAGCGGATTACTAACTTATCAACTGGAGTGATTCACTTAACAACTGTGGCAAGAAAGGTCATAAAATGGGGCAAAACTCACTTAACAAATGTCTCACTTAACAACAGAAATTTTGGGCTCAGTTGTGGTCATAAATTGAGAACTACCTGTAAAGTGTGGAGAGAAGCATCTTTTTGTCTTTAATAATAATAATAATAATAATAATAATAATAATAAGAAGAAGAAGAAGAAGAAGAAGAAGAAGAAGAAGAAGAAGAAGAAGAAGAAGAAGAAGAAGAAGAAGAAGAAGAAGAAGAAGAAGAAGTTGGAAGGGACTTTGGAGGTCATCTAGTCCAACCCCCTGCTAAGGCAGGAAACCCTATACCATTTCAGACAAATGGCTGTCCAGTCTCTTCTTAAAAACTTCCAGTGTTGGAGCATTCACCACTTCTGGAGGCAGGTTGTTCCACTGGTTAGTTGTTCTAACTGTCAGGAAGTTTCTCCTTAGTTCTAGGTTGCTTCTCTCCTTGATTACTTTCCATCTGTTGCTTCTTGTCTTGCCTTCAGGTGCTTTGGAGAATAGCTTGGCTCCCTCTTCTTTGTGGCAGCCCCTGAGATATTGGAACACTGCTATCATGTCACCCCTCGCTCTTCTCTGCGTTAAACTACACATACACAATTCCAGCAACCGTTCCCTATATGTTTTAGCCTCCAGTCCCCCAATCATCTTTGTTCCTCTTCTCTGTACTCTTTCTAGAGTCCCGACATCTTTTTTACATCGTGGTGACCAAAACTGGATGCAGTATTCCAGGTGTGGCCTTACCAAGGCATTGTAAAGTGGTATTAGTACTTCACGTGATTTTGATTCTATTCCTCTGTTAATGCTAGATCACTCCCTGATTCACATTAGAGTCAAAAAGTATCACTTAGAAGCAGACTGCATGCTTAGTCATGGGCCCTGGGCCATTGGAAAGTTTGTTCCTTAAGAGAATAAAAGCTTAGGCACATTTTTCATCGGGATCACGATAAGGGAGAGAAGTGTTAAACTGTTCCTTCCAAGTGTTGCAGTAAATAAAATTGTCTTCAAGTCAAAGTTGGCTTCAGGTGACATCAGGGATGTATCTATATAGAATTTTGCGAGAATATAGAAATACACTCATTCAACCACACCACTTTAATAAAATTCAGGCATGCATCACACATACACATACCCTTTAAATACTGTATTAATCTAGAGCCCAGGCATTTTATCAAGGTGGCTAAAGTTAAGAAATGCTGATCTAGAGTATCCGTCTCATCAGTTACCTTTAAACAAAAAGTTGTAATTGCTTTGAGCATGAGAGGCTTATTTTACAGCTTTGAAAAGCCAATCTGAAAAAGACTTTTTTCCTTCATCAGTTAGCTTTTTGTGTTTTGACAGTTTTCTCTTTTCTTTAGGTTCCACTGATAGGTTTTAATTTTTTGACTGATGGTTTTGCAGGAAAATATATCCACAGAATCAACCTAGTCACTGCCAAATTCTGATGTTGGGTGATGTTTGGTTTAAAGCCACGTGGTCCTTAAATCCTGGTGAACAGAGCTATTATTCAGTTTATTGTTTCTGAATACAATGCAGAGGCACAATACTTCTCTAATCACTGGCAATTTCATTTCACCTCTGATTTATAGTTTCCCGATTTGCAGGTTGTTAAAATGCTTGTTACAAATTGTGGAGGAGGGGAATTCTAGCTGATCTGGAAAATGTTGCTATGCAGTTATGCTGATGATTGAAAATCAGCCTGAGAAAGCCTTAATTCACTGCACTTATATAATAACACAGATTTGGGGAGGGTATTTAGTCTTAACTTATAACTTAATATAGTTCCTTCAGTTCATATTCCATATTGCAGGGCCCAAAGCATATGAATTTAAGGGACTAAATCAACTCTAATCCAGTTCTCAGGATTTGATTTATTTTCAGGAAACACTTTCTAGAGCAAATAAATTATTCAGTCTTTTGGCTAATATTATGTTGATATCCTAGAACAGAATTCCCCAACCATATGTGTTAGATAACAATTTAGACTGGTTCTCAACCTTAGTCAGGGGTAATGGGCAAACTTCAGCATACCCCTAGAAGGGGAAGGCTCTTCTAGATGTTATGTTTATCTAGTATGTAGACAAAAACCATTTTTATTCTCCCTTAATAAAGAGCCAAGGGAATATGAGGTTACAGAAAGATGAGCAATGCCTACTTTTGAGATGGATTTATTAAACACACTGGGGTTATTTAAGGGATTGCCTATCTACCATCGTATCTGCCTGGCTGATATAAGTCAGCAGGATTGGCATCTTCAAACAGTGCCATATATTTGCATACACCTTGTGTTGGTGGCTGGCTATCCTATCTGTTCCTTATTTATTTGGTATCTCATCCTCTTTCATACACTGTGAGCCACCTAGAATAGGTTGGAGTTGGGCAGCCCCAAAATGAAATAAATATCAAACTAGCTTGTTTATTTTGAAAAGTGGAATCCTGGGCTTCCAGCCCTCAGTTCCTGGCCTGATGGTGGGGGGGTACTGAATGTTTCACACATTTGAAAGATCTACAGAGATGCTCAGTGGTTAAGAGACATGATGGCTCAGCAGTTAAGAGGCTTGTCAGCTGGAAAGCCAACAGCCCAGGTTCAAGACTTAAGCTCCTGACCTCGCCCTAGCTCCTGCCCGGCTAGCAGTTTGAAAGCATGCAAATGTGAGTAGTACCACTTCAACGGGAAAGGTAACAGCACTCCATGATGTCATGCTGGCCACATGACTGTGGAAACTTCTTTGGACAGTGCTGGCCCAACAGCCCTTGAAAAGGAGACTAGCACCACCACCCTATATTAAGCAATGACTAGCAGAGTAAAGAGGGACGCGGTGGCTCAGTGTGTTAGGACGCTGAGCTTGTCGATCAGAAGATTGGCAGTTTGGTGGGTCGAATCCTGAGTGCCACGTAACAGAGTGAGCGCCTGTTACTCATCCCAGCTTCTGCCAACCTAGCAGTTCGAAAGCACGTAAAAATGCAAGTAGAAAAATAGGGACCACTACGGTGGGAAGGTAACAGCATTCCGTGCACCTTTGGCGTCTAGTCATGCCGGCCACATGACCACAGAGACATCCTCGGACAAGCGCTGGCTCTTCAGCTTTGAAACGGAGATAAGCACCGGCCCCTAGAGTTGGAAACAACTAGCACGCGTGTGCGGGGGAACCTTTACCTTACCTTTAGCAGAGTAAAATCCACAGAGACACTTAAGGCCATTTGCAATCCTAGCTCCCCATTCATATTTTAGTTAAAAATGGGGGGGATGGAAAGTATGAGAAAATATAATTATTTCTGTAATGTTGATATGAAATGTGACTTTTTAAAAAGAAAACAGAGCTTGCTCCGTAATATGATGTTATCCACTTTCAAAATGTAATTCTTCATTTCAGTATGACACTGTAATGTCTTCAGAAAAGGGAACCTATTGCTCCTGGTTCATGCTATGCAAAGAAAGAAGCAGTTTTTTTCTGGGCAGTTGCCACTTTGGATGAGGGCAAACATTTTCACTCCTTTCATGGCCCCTCTGAAACATCGCAGAAATACAGATCCTTCTTTGTAGGGCCAAAATTGATTATAAATAGAAGCCCATACTGGCTTTCTACTGTTGCCCACAGAGCCAACCCTGCCATTTGCCATTGATATTCTGACATTCTGGAATTCCAGCGTAAGAAAGTTAGTAATTAGTGTGGAAAATGCCTGTATAGTATTAAGAGCTAAGAGGCTGATGGGGTGGAGGGGAGGAGATGTGATGACACTGAATTCACACACGTAATCTGTGTGAAATGCTGTGGAAGAAATATACACACTTTGAGAAACTGGCGGTCCTCCATTCAGTCTTTCTGCTTAAACAGCTTATCTCCATTAGGAAGTGGGGGGGGGGGAGAGAAAGATGAAAGCAAGGTAAACCTTGGGTAAAGAATGATGACATTGAGGCTTTCCAGGCTTGTTTTTTTAGCCTGCCAGCAGAATGTTCCACCTTTTCTTGATGTTTCCAGAATGTTTCTGGCACATTTCCTGATGTAAAAGCCATCCCATATCTGACCTGATCAATGTTCCCCTGCCTTGTCATTTTCCTAAATTAAGAAAAGATGGTTTTCCTTTGAAATCAACAACATTACCTGCATTGTTCTTAAATTGGGAAGCACAGCTGTGCTTCTGTAGCCCACAGGCATCTGTTTCACTACACCCCGCACTCCCACACCTGTGCTCACTTTCAACATTTCCTTTCTGCTGAAAACGGCAGTACAGCCATCTGCCATCAATATTGTCTTCCACCTCAAGGTCTCCCTGTAAGCATTGGTCAGCATACTTCTAATGACTTAGCGTTTGTGCCTTCATTACTTATAACTGATTTTCCTTTACTCACATGCACATTGGTGTTCACATGTGAACACACAGCACAAATGTTGAGGGAAGCTTACCTAATGCAGACCTAGCATGATACCACTGAGGTCTGCAGCCATTTGGAATGGCTTGGATATACATGTTTACTACAATACAGTGTCACTGTGTCAGAGCCTTTCTCTGCCTAAGGGCATTTATTTACTTTGATGTAATGATGCAATTTGGTGTATTTGTAATTTAATAATTTGATGTAATTATCAGTAACCTCTATTACCGATGAAGGGACTCAGTCTTCCCTCCTTGCTTTCCCCTCTCAAAAGAAATCTTTTCCTTCATCTTCTCTTCCTTCTCTCCAAATTGTGAGTGAAATATCTGTAGACACAGGTATATAGAGATCATGGAGATAGGGAGATAGGAACAAGAATATCCTATTTTATTTTTGAGGAGAAAAATGAAAGGATTACCGTCCACACAAATGCTGAATTGGGAACAGAACTTGTGAGCAAGTGCAAAGGTTGTTTAGTTATTGGCCAGCTTCAAGGCACCAAGGAGTAATGATGCATTTTGCAAGCATTAAACTTGCAAAAAGATAGATCTGATTATAGAAATTTTATCAGCATTGATTTACACATGACAATTCCAATTTCATTTAACTGTTGTAAAGTTTTGGGAAATAAATGATCTGGTTTGTCTAGAAAGAGTTGTTATCTGATTAATTTGAGAAATTATCATTAGGATCTGTGCTTGTTGCAATTAAAAGTTCTATCTGGAACCTGGTGCAGATCATAGTACTGTTACGATGTAATATCCAGTATTTATTAATATTTATTAACAATTATGACCATTGTATAGGTAGTCTTCAACTTACGACCACAACTTCTGTTGTTAAGTGAGTTTTGCCCCATTTTATGACCTTTCTTGCCACAGTTGTTAAGTGAATCACTGCAGTTGTTAAGTTAGTAACATGGTTGTTAAGTGAATCTGGTTTTCTCATTGATTTTGTCAGAAAAAGGGGATGACATAACGTTGGGACACTACAACCACCATAAATATAAGTTCAGCGGTGGGATTCACCCATTTCGCACCACTTCGGCAGAACCAGTAGCTAATTTTTTGTTGCCCAGGCCCAGAATGGACTTCCAGAAGCAACATCCACACACAGAACCGGTTGTTCACATATTTGAATCCCACCACTGTATAAGTTAGTTGTCTGAATTTTAATCATGTGACCATGGGGATGCTGCAACGGTCATACATGTGAAAAAATGGTCATAGGTCACTTTCTCCAGTGCCGTTCTAACTTTGAATGGTCACTAAATGAATGGTGGTAAGTTGAAGACTACCTTTATTTCTTAATGTTCCCATTTTAAAATGATTTAATGGCCAATTTCAAAATAGATGTCCTGACTTTCAAAAAAAAACAAAACGCACCAACACCGCAAAATGTAATGCAGAATACATGCAAAGTGTGTTCATCCAAGCATCTTGTAGATTGCCTCCTGATGGGATGGGATGTTATTGTAAAATTGATCCATGAAGAGCTGCAGAGGCTCCTTAACAGATTCCACAGTTCTCCTGAACCCTTAGAAACTGGTGACCGTATAATTAAATGAGAAACCTTGTGCTGATAGTTTTACTCTCGAGAAAATCACAGCTTCCTGCTTTTTAAGCCTTTTCTGGAATCACTTTTGAAACAGATGTTCTTCCCATATTTTCCATAAACTTTTAACTCGAGACTATAAGCTTGGTTAAAATCAGGAAATACAAAAGTGGCTTTTAATAAATAAATAAACAAACACTTTTACACTTGAACTTTTCTGAATCTCCAAAGGCTGGGGGTTGCTTTTCAGGCAATTGTTCAAATTGGCATTTCATTCTTAAAATCACGTCACACACAGACGCTTAGATTCAGTGAGTCAAGTTTAAGGCTAGTATTTCAGGCTCAATTGTCAATTCCCTGCTCTTTCAATTTCAGCCAAATACTTAACTCTTTTGTAGCTCGAACAATCTGCATGGATGAATTGTGACATTCTACCTGCTTGATACTGCATTTTGTCTAAGCTATTGGAAATGCCACAGAAAATCTAAAAGGAACTGATTCTCTTTTCAGTCTGAATACAAAAATCACTGGTTACCATTAGCAGACTAACAAGTAAAGAAAGCAGACTAAATTGGTATTCCGTAAAAAATGTAGGACAGCCTTTCCCAACCAGTCACTTTCTACAGATATTTTAATACAACAGCTTGCAGACGTTCCATTGCCGTGCTAACCGAAAATTCTGCAATTTTTAATCTCAAAACAGTTGATGAACACTATGTTGTGGACAATTATTCTAGACTACATTTCTGACCATTCACCAACACCACCATGAGAAATTTTTTTTGAAAATCATTGATTGATATGGTCAGAAGGAAGTACAAGGATCATCTAATCCAGGGCTTTTCATCCAGTGGTACGGGTACCACCTGTGGTACATTGGCACCTGGCAAGTGGTACCCGACCATCCTAGAGAAATGGTAGCGGGGGAGGGGAATGAGCTGAACCGGTGGCAGCACCGCACAAGCCTGAGCGAGAGACGGCTGGAGCTGCAGGGCTGTCAGGGCTCAGCAGAAGCACCAGGATCAATGCTTCTTCGGGGCTGACAGTGCTCAGCAGAAGCACCAGGATCAGTGCCAGGCTCCAGCTGGAGCTCGGTGCTGATCCTGGCACTTCTGCTGAGCCCAGAAGAAGCTCCGATCAGCTGGAATGTCGCAGCATCTCCAGGGTCTTGTGATTTACATTCAGATGCTTGGCAACTGATTCATATTTATGACGGTCACAGTGTCCCAGGGTCATGTGAAGTGACCAAAACCTGCTGTAACCACCCAGCAGAGGGGGGAATAAAAACCAAACACATCCCACACCACTCCCGCTGCCAATCCTCAACTGAAATGCTCACAACAATGACAACCTCAGACAGGAAGAAGAGCGCCGCCGGGTAGGCAGGCAGGTGTCTTGCTCAGCTGTGGCTTGGGGGGCACTTTTTTCAGTGCCATTGTACCTTCGAACAGTCACTAAGGGAACTGTTGTAAGTCGAGGACTACCTGTACTTCATCACTTTTTTCCTTTTTTTTTTTTTTGGTCATCAAGTTTTAGATACCTTGCTAGGTGACTGGTGGTACCCGGATGTTGCCATATCCTAAATGTGGTACAATGGGTGAAAAGGTTGAAAAGCCCTGATCTAATCTAACCCTCTGCAGTGTGTAAGAAAACCAATTAAAATATCTATGACCGGTCACTGTCCATCCCCTTGAAAACCTCCAGAGATAGGAAAGCCACAGCCTCCATAAGTAGCCTATTCCAGTTTTGTCACTGCTCCATACTTTCCAATCACAATATGCATGCAATTATATTGATTGTCCTGGAGTTAGTGACAGAGGGGAAGTGGTAATCCCTTGCTATGCTAATTTAGATTTAGATTGGTATTTTCTCTCAGATGATCAGGTTAGATGCTTCTTATCAACAGAGTTGTGGGAGCCAGCCTTAGATCTTATGGGAAGGTGTTAGATACCTTATGAACTCTTTGCTACCAAAAAGAAAAAAATATGCCTGTGGTATATTCTACCTGGCTTGTCAAAATAACCTGGTCAAAACAAAGGCTGTAATGCATCTTTATTTGTGGGATGTAGGATTGCTACTTGCTGTTTTGTTTCCAAAAACAACTTGTTTTGTAAAGGTTGGTTGTGTCTCCTCTTTTACCGAAGATAGTCTTCTGTCTAAATTGCTGTTGGGGGACAGCCTTCATCTTAAGGACTGACTATCCTTCCAAGTGCAATTTAGAGATAAAAAAGCCATGACAGGCAAGAAAAGGGACCTTGAAGCTGTTTGTCGTAGAACTCAGCACTCACAGAGCCAAAGGTCATCCAATCCCCATCTTTTCAGTTATGAAATGAATAATAATCATTATTTCTAACTGCACTTCTACACATATACCCATTTGATGTAAAGTGATATCCTGTTTGCGATTCATTTTCTTGTTTCTGGCAGTGAATAATAGGCCAATCTTGTCCTAATTGTTTACACGTTATGCTATAGAGTCTCTTCTAATTGCATGACCGCTTCCATTCCTACAAGCTTGAGAAGTGCTACAGAACCTGCTTCCTAGCATAACATGCTGCTCCATCTTGCCAAGAATGTGTAGGACATCATTGGCAGTGGTTTGCCTTTTACTAACAGTTCTTTGTTTTGCTTTAATGATTTGGCTATATGCCATATGGTGATTCCGAGGATGAAGCTAATAGAATCCAGAAATGATCCAGTGGCAAAATGTCAGCCTAAGAAATTTGAGATCAGCCACAAGCACATAAGTACATCCTCAGGGATGACTGTCTCCCAACTACTAGTTCTTTCATTAGAGCAAAGGGGATTGGAGCAATTGACCACACAGGATGCTGTGAAAATTAATGAGCTATACCCTTTCACAAGTTAAATATGTTGCCAAAGAGATAAGCTTTTCCTTAAAATGACCAAAAAAAGAAACTTGTCACTCACTATTTACTAAACAGTCAGCAAGACACCATATAAATATTTGTTAATATTTGAAACACTTTTAATTTTTTAAAAAATTCAGGAAAAAAACTCCAGTGGATGAGGTCACACTAGAGACTAAGTAAAGAAAGTAAATTATCTCTGAAAATTTATCTCCACAAAGTCCTTAGCAATTAATCTGCAGAAACTGATTTTACCCTTTAAAATGGGGGGAGGGTCCTTAATCTTTAACCTTTCAGAGTGCAGAGTTTCAAGTCTATTTAATTAAACTAAGGGGGAGAAAAATCCAGCATTTTTTTCATTTAGAATGCAGCTGGGTTAGAATTAAATTGCCAGCAATAGGTCAGAATATGAAAGAAAATACTGTATGCATGTAGTTTTCATGGGCTCAACAAAGATATCACTGTCCAAAATACATAAGACTGAAAATGTTTCTAATAAAAATAATCTCTTGGAGGAGGTAAGAAAGGGCAAGACCAGGAGACAAAGAGACACTAAAAGATGTCATATTGGTTATACTGTATGGATATTTGCAGCTCAGACTGACTAGTGCTGATGTAATCAAAGATACCATTTTTAGCTGGAAAATACATTCTGAAGATATATGTTATAAAGGGGCCCAGAGTCCTAATCCATGTTCCATTTCCCTGTGGAGCAGCTACTGAACTTTAAAAGATAAATGAGATATATTGCATATCAATAAAAATTCTTACCTTGTGTAACTACCTATCTATGTTTGATGAGAAAATAGTATTGGAGAACTTCAAGGTGCTGGTGATGACATACAAAGCCCTACATGGCGTGGGTCCGGATTACCTACGGGAGCACCTACTGCCGGCGTCAACATCCCTCCGTCCTGTACGTTCCCACAGAGAGGGCCTCCTCAGGGTACCACCGGTCAGAGAATGTCGGCTGGTGACCCCCAGGGGGAGAGCATTCTCGTTGGGTGCACCAATCCTTTGGAACCGCTTACCAGCTGAACTCCGGATGGCCCCCGACCTTCGCTCCTTCCGGCGTGATCTAAAAACCTATCTATTCGAACAAGCCGGCCTGGCCTGATGGATTTGGGTTTTAAATTATTTATCTAATGTATTCTTATTTTATTGCCCTGTACACCGCCCTGAGTCCTCCAGGAGAAGGGCGGTATATAAATCAAATAAATAAATAAATAAATAAATAAATAAATAAATAAATAAATAAATAAATAAACAAACAAACAAACAAACTTTTAAATTCCCACCAAGTATACAGTGGGCCTTCCCAAACAGTTATCCTTACCAACCACATCCTATTTCAGGGATTCAAGTCTTTTTTATTATTATTTTGGGAGGGAGAGGGAAGAGAGACTAAGGCTGAAAAGTAGGCTTGAACCTCAAAATCAAGATATACAGTATATTAGCTAGGTTGGCTTTTACAGCATAAAATTCCCAGAGTACCTCTCCTATAGCATCAGAATGCTGCTGTTATCTTCAGAAAATTCCACCAAATTCTGTCTTAAGAATAGGGCTGGCAAGGCAAGGGCCTCATATAAAAAGACCTAGTGTACACCAGATGTTTCAATATTATAAATTCCAGAATTCATCTAAGAATTCTAGATGTGTAGTCCCAATAGATCCAATAGGACTCACATGGAAGAAGGCTGTTTTACAGAGATATAGGCTGGATGTTAAAACACAAATAACCTATGTGTGAATCTTTTTAGAAAATATTGCAGAAGAGGTGTTGTGTGGCTTCTGTTTTCAATTACGCTCAGCCTTCTTTCTTAAGGGGGTAATATTTTCTGTCCTAAGTTTATCTTTTGGAAGATAAGACAGCAGGTAATCTAGAGGGGATAAGGATTTGAAAAACATCATGGATAATGTGCATGAAGTTGGCACATTATTAATCACTTAGACCTTTGGGGTAATTTGACAGTCACAGTGGTACAATGTCTCCTGAGGCATCGCCAACTGATGTTTCTACCATATGGTGCTATTTATTCTTCCATTCTAAAAGGCAAAATGAGAATTTGTATGAGCCTGTTTAAAGTACTTCATGCATCACTCCAAGGATTGCTGAATCACAAAACTGTAAGATTCAAGCATCTTCAGAGAATAGCTATTCCATATCTATACAGAGATAGATTTAATTAGGGGGGAAAGACTTCTTAACAGATGCTTAGTCAATGTTATTCTGAACTGATCCCCTAATCAGATGGTCTTCTGATGTGTAACAGAATGACAGCTCAGCCAACCAAGGAGAAGATGTGGATAAATTTGTTTCTAAAACCAAATTGCAGATCATTTAGTATGGGGGAGGGAATTTAATTATTCCCTGAGGTATCCATTGGAATGCCAAACAGAGTTCTTCTGAACTTGACTTGTCGACAACTTTTTCTTTCAGGAAATGAAAAAAAATGCACAAGAAGACAGATTTCCTTGATTTCTAACTAAGACAAAATACATAACAAAGTAGATTATTGGGGCAAAGTGGCTATGTTGTGCTCATGGTCTTAAGGAAACAACTGAATGTAACAAAAAATCAACTATAACTTTGTCCTTTAAAAAAAGGCATTAATAAAATCAAAGCAATATGGCAAGAGAAGATAGCGTGGGAGGATCTCAAGAGAGGTAGTGGTTCCCATCCAAAAAAGAGACACTAAAAGTACAATTGCAATAATAACAACAAGGAAAAAAAACAGAGGACAATTTATCAGAAAATACCTTGTTACTCTGAATTAACTTAAACCTCCAGTGCCAGATGAATTGCATCATAGGTCAGAGGAAAAACTGGCTGGTGGTCTGGCTGAACTTTTATATATTTGGAAAATTCTGGACAATTGGTAAAACAGGAGGAAAGCAAATACTTCATCAGGAGGATAAAAGAAGATACAGCAAACTGTACAGTAGATCAACCAGTCTGACTTCAATCCTTGGGAAGATTCTGGAGTAAAAGATAGAGAGATCTTTAAGCATCTTGAAAACAATACAGTCATTACCAGAATATATTTGTCAAGAAAAAGTTTTACCAAACTAAAAAAAGCATTTTAAAAAAATTAAGCAACTTCTTTACTACGTTGTAAGAATGCTGTAGACATGGTGTTTATCAACTGACTGTTCAATGGTTCCTCATCAAATTGGAGAGTGGCATCAAGAGAAGTGCCACAAATTTAGTTTAGTGTCCTCTATTTTTTTAATATTTTTATTAGTGACTTAGATTAAGATGTGTAGGAAATGCTAATCAGCTTCACAGATAATACAAATTGGATGGAATTGCTAATATTTTAAGACTGCCATTGAAAACGTTTCTCAATAGGTCGAGCACATGAGTTGACAGTAACAGAATTAAGTAAAACATGCAAAATTCTCAACTAAGGAAAGATAAATTAAATAGCAGTGCTCTAATATCTAAGGGGCTGTCACAAACAAGAGGAGGTCAACATTTTCTCCAAAACACTTGAAGGCAGGACAAGAAGCAATAGATAGAAACTATCTACGTAGATAGTATAATGTAAGTAAAAACCATTAGTCTAACGCATGGGTGTCAAACTCATCATGTCACGTGATGTGTCACAACGTATCACAACTTTTTTTGCATTGCTGGAGCTGAGGTGGGTGCGGCCTCAGCATGATGCAACTGGCCTGCAGGCCGGCAGTTTGACACCCCTGGTCTAACACAAGAAGACATACTTACTGTTGTAAAAATCAAGAATTCCAGGGAACTGGCTAGCCATGCCTTTCTCCAGCAGACCATTATATTCCCCACCCAGCTTTCCATTTTCTTTTTTCTGCTGAAAGTTGGAAAAAAATACCTGGGATTTTTGTCAATTTGTGAACTCAAAAGAAGTGGCAGATTGTTCACGATGAGCTCCACCACATGTGGGCTGGCTCAGTGGGTTAGGACGCTGAGCTTGTTGATCAGAAGGTCAGCAGTTTGGTGGGTCGAATCCCGAGTGCCGCATAACAGAGTGAGCACCTGTTACTCGTCCCAGCTTCTGCCAACCTAGCAGTTCGTAAGCACGTAAAAATGCAAGTAGAAAAATAGGGACCACTACAGTGGGAAGGTAACAGTGTTCCATGCGCCTTTGGCATCTAGTCATGCCGGCCACATGACTACGGAGACGTCCTCGGACAAGCGCTGGCTCTTCGGCTTTGAAACGGAGATGAGCATCGGCCCCTAGAGTTGGAAATGGGCGGGGGAACCTTTACCTTTACCTTTACCTAGCACGCATGTGTGCAGGGGAACCTTTACCTTTACCTTTTAGTTTATTAAAGTTGGGGAAAGGAAACACGGACTTGCATTTAAGAAGTGATGAAATTGTCTTTAAAGACTTGGTGCTATTACCTTTGAAAAAGGCAATATGTCTCTCCTATTCAAGAAGTCAACTTCAATCCAGCCATGCTGGACAACTTGTGTATAATAGAGAAGATGGCAAGGCAGTAGCTTCAGAGAATTGTAGATTGTTTAGGACTCTTTCAATAAAAAACTATCAACATTTTTCCCCCGAAGAATTATTTGGAGTATCGACAAAATCTTAATAAGGCCATCAGGATCCAGCATAATGGCCTGAGTTATGATTTCTTTTGTTTTAATAAAAAAATCAAAACAGAAAAACTTTACAAGACCATAATAAATGATAACATGAACCATTTCCTTTACATTTGCCTCAACAATGCCTCCTTAAGTAACACCAGCTGCCTGCAATTAGTGCAGGTTCGCATCCCACCAGGCTCAAGGTTGACTCAGCCTTCCATCCTTCCAAGGTAGGTAAAATGAGGACCCAGATTGTTGGGGGCAATAAGCTGACTTTGTAATAATGCCGCTTGGGGGCCCCGAAAGCCCTAATAAGCAGGCATATACATAGAATGAAGGCTATTGCTAAGCACATTGATTTGTGCTTTAGATTGTAAGCCGCCCTGAGTCTTTGGAAAAGAGCGGGATATAAATGGGATTAAAAAAAAACACATGGAGATTATCATTATCATTGACTATATTTATTATATATGTTTTTGAGTTTCCCTTTTTATCAAGCTAGCATGATATTGATATGGTTATTATCATCATAGGATTTAATATTTGGAATTCCAATGTCTCCTTCATTGGTGTTTTTATTGAAAATATTTAAATTTATTGAAAGATACAGTATATAATGGCAGGAAAGCTAGAATAAATTTAAAATTCACTATAAAAACACCAATGAAGGAAGTATTTTAGATATCTATAAAAAAATTTGACACTTTCTAAAGTTTAGTTTTGATTCTTCTTTCATTTTCCCAAGTAAATAATTAATGGTTTGAAATTCTATCTCAATCACATCTTCTAGTTTCTTTTAAAATAATCTTATAAGTCCACTTGTTCCAGGGTGTCTTTTTCTTAAAGTCATGGGAAGAAGTAAATCATGTTCAGCTCTGTTTATATAAAAGCAGGGGCTATGGTTTTGTCTTTAGAAAACATTTGCAGTGTGTACTTCCATGTAATGGAGAGATTCAGACCAGAGAGATAATCATGACTTGACTGTTAAAGAATTATTGGGAAATTGCCATAAGAAGTTTACAAGATCTGGGCCTGCAAACAAAAAAAAAAATAAGCATGGTGTTTTATGCTCAATATTGCCTAATATGCAATTGGAGACTTTGTTATTCTGAGTTACCGATGGGGTGCTCTGCAGAATTCTTCATGGCAGATTCTGATAGCAGAAGGGGGTCCCATCTGATTTTGTCCAGATAGCTATTATAATGTATTAGCCTTATATGCTGTAATTGCTTGCTTATGTTGCACTCTTTGCTAATGGCTGAATTCACATGTATGTTTTGTAATGGTTGCTGGGCCAGCCTAGACTGGCTGTTTCCAGCCGGTTAAGTAGGTTTTTGGGCGGGAAACTGCTACTTTAAATCTATTGGTCACCACCTATCAGCCAACCATATAAATAGCTGCACAGTTTGCTTCTGTTATGTTCTGACCTTCAATAAAGCCTGTTGCTGTTTGAACCCTCCGTCTCACTCAGTGCCTGCAAGAACCAAGCTATAGCTTGAGGATCATGACAAAAGAGAGAAAATAAATCTTTAAAAACAGTCTGAGCCTTTACACTGACACAAAATAATCATTCAGGGGATGTGATAATCCATGGGAAATAAATCTATCAAACTACATATTTTCAAAATGGCATAGAAGCTGCAGCTGTGCCAACTGGCAGAAGATCCTTCACCAGAATGCCATAAGGTAAATGGATACGTTCAAAAAGATTATCCAGATGATCGATTTGCAACATCCAGTGAGCAATTTTCATACAAGAAACAGAGAAGGATATTAAGTAAAATTGATGTTATGCCCCCCCCCCCACTCCTCCAGATCTTCCGGGATTACAGCAAGACGAAGAGGATTTTCCTAGGCAGTCAGAATGATCATATCTGCCTTTATAGTGAGAGGACTGAACTCAAATGTGCCACCATTATGAACAGCTTCCAGACAAAATCTAATTTAAGGAACTATAAGAGAGAGTAGGAGGGGTCCTGAAGTTGCAGATCAAGGATAGCATCTGGAAGATGCACCACAGTGACTTGGCTAGGATCTACTCAAATGTTGCTTTATTTGTAATGCAGAACTGGGCTAGTATTTTTTCAATTTGTCACAATTTGTACTAATACAGTAAAATATTTTGTCATCCCTAATGTTTAAGCAGTTAAAATAGAATGTATGCAGTTGGGAAGAAAACATTGACCCAATTCCCTGGTTCCCTAAATTATGGGATATGAGGGGGAAAATAGATTTTCTGGACTCTTGCAGCATAATGTTGATAGCCTAACTTTGATCTCAGACTATTTTGAACTTTAAAGAATAGAACCATCAGCATTTAAACGGCTCACAGTTCAGTCATTGTTGTTAAAATGTGTATGGTTCTAGCCATTTAAGCTGATATACAGTATCCTCATTAGAAGAATGTAGAAGACAAAGGCTTAAATTTATTTATTTAGGCATGACCTGTCTTATTTTAAAGCAAATGATTAGAAAGTGCTCAGTATAGACTCTAACCATGAATCAAAATTGGTGTTTGTGTTGTGTTTCTTTATATACAAAAACTCCTAAAACAACACATACTGAATTCCAGCTCTTTGTCCTTTGCTGGTATTAATTACTGTAGGCCTTATGGAGGAAAAAAAAACCAAGCTATTTGTTTGTTTATGTCACTGAGGATTCAGGCTTATTTTTTTCTTAGAAAAGCTGAACTAGCTCCATGCTTGTCTTTTGTATGCAAGAAATATCCAGAAAATTTGTATCAAGAAAAAAATCACTTCCGTATTTCCTAGAGACACAGATAATCTCAGATTGTAGACTCACTTGGAGACTGAGTTAATTCAGCCTCTTCTAATTGAAGTAGTGGAGTTTATACCAGAGAAAGTATTATTACTGTTTTTTCAATATGTTTCTACTCAAAAGAAATGCTTCCCTTTACAATAGAGAAAGAAGAAAATAAGGGCTGCTTATATTCTATAACTGTAACACTATTGATACCTACACAACAATATATGTGGCTCAATCTTTTTAACTAGGGACTTGTCTACATTACAGGTTTAGCATAGGTCGCTGCTGAGATGAAAATGATTTGGGAACAGCTGGCTTTCAGATTTGCTATTAAAAACATCTGGAAACCACCCACTCAAAGTTATGTTTGAGCAGTTCTAACTATATATTTTGATGCAGAACTGGAAGCTAATAGAATTCTGTGACCAGTTACCATGACTAAGATCTGATGGACATGTTTATACAATAGAAGCATAGAAAAATAATTAGGTTAAGGTTAAGGGCAATGCTCTCCAAAATTTGTGAAAAACCTGTTAGGTGGAAAACACTTAAAAGTAATATATATATTTTTCTCCAATATCCCTGAAAAAGCAACCCAGCAAATAATTTTTTTCCCTCAATATGTCAGTCTTTGAGACTTCTCAGCTTCTAGAATTTATCTCCAATACGATGTTTTTAGAAGTATCGTAAGAGAAAACCAAGTTTACTCCTTAAGTTGTATGTGAACTGCCCTGCAAATAATTATTTACCGTATAAATAATTTTATTGTGCACTGTTCTAATATTTATAACTATGATCAATTTAGCATTCTCAATAAAATATTGAGCATTTTTTAAGACATTACATTGTAAAATGGATGTATCTATTCAATTCTATTAGGCCCAAAGTTTAAGAACTGTATCCTTCCCTGTGCATACTTCTGGCATACACAGGGCAGGGATCAGAGGTCTTGCTCCTATGTTCCTATACCACAAAATCCGTATCACTAGGCTACCTGAGGTCAATGAGATCTAAACAGATCTTTTTTCATATCCATATGTGACCTTGTGCATGAAATCTCTGTTGAAATACACTCTACCAGTCTGGAAATGTAGACATAACGATTTATTTTCTTTAAACATTTAGATTAATGAGACAGAAGATAGACTGACACAAATTGATCTTGTTCCATGACAACTCTTTGTAAAGAGCTTAGAACTAATTCAGTCACGCAACATACCGTATTCACACTAAGCAATATTGCAGCACTCTGTCATGGCATTCACATATTTTTCTACCTATAGAGCTTAATGGAATCCTACTGACATACATGATATTACTAAATCTCTTCACATATCTTCATGTCCAACAGTTCCATTTTCCTATTATCTGAGACCAGAAACCTATTAAAACCATTTTGCTTCTAGAAAAAAGAAGTATTTTCAAAGGCATTTATCTTTCCTTCTGTTTGTTTAGTAAACTGACCGTTTCCTACCCCAGAAACAATAACTGAAGAGGCAGCAGCAACTGCACAATTGAAGGCCTGTCTCCTTTTCCCCAGTGTTGCATGCCATACTTCGATCATGCAGTTGCAGCCACCATCTTGATTTTTCTGACCTAAACTCCGTGCAGAAGTTAAAGTTCTTAATGAAAACAAGGACTAGGGGTGACATGATAGCACTATTCCAATATCAAAGTGGTTGCCATAAAGAAGAGGGGAGCCAACCTATTCTCCAAAGCACCTGAAGGCAGGACAAGAAGCAATGGATAGAAATTAATCAAGGACAGAAGCAAGCTAGAATTAAGGAGAAATTTCCTGACAGTGAGAACAATTAATCAGTGGAATGACTTGCCTCCAGAAGTTATGGATGCTTCAATACTAGAAGTTTTTAAAAGGAGATTGGACAACCATGTGTCTGAAAAGGTTTAGGGCATCCTACATGGCATGGGTCCGGAGTACCTCAGGGACCACCTGCTGCCGGCGTCAACTTCCCTCCGCCCTGTGCGTTCCCACAGAGAGGGCCTCCTCAGGGTGCCTCCAGTCAGAGAATGTCGGCTGGTGGCCCCCAGGGGGAGGGCCTTCTCTGTGGGCGCTCCGGCTTTATGGAACCAGCTGCCGGTCGAGCTCCGGATGGCACCAGACCTTCGCTCCTTCCGACGCGGTCTGAAGACCCATTGATTTGAACAAGCTGGCCTGGCCTGATGGGGGATGTTAGGTTTTTTAATGGGGTTTTTACATTGTTATTGTCTTTATCTGAGCTATTATTTAATACTTTTTAATTTTTGTATTCTCTATTTATATGTGCCCTGTTCACTGCCCTGAGTCCTTCGGGAGAAGGGCGGTATATAAATATAATAAAATAAATAAATAAATAATAAAATCCTGCCTGAGCAGGAGGTTGGAATAGAAGACCTCCAAGGTCCCTTCCAACTCTGTTCTTCTGTTGTTCAGATACCCCTGAATGTCTGACAAGCATCCAAATAAATAATTTTAAATGTAGCTAGACTGTGCATTGGCAATTTGACTTTTTTACTATTCTGTATAAACACTTCTGTATAAGATAATTCCAATGACAGATCCCAAGCAACCGTAATGAGACAATGTCCTTCACATCAACTGCTGGCAACAGGCTCCCATTGTGTGGCAAGCCTAATAGTATTCTGTAAGACAGAGAGAAACTGTCAGGAAATTCTGAAGAAAGTCATTTTTACTTTTTTTTTTTACTATTTTTACTTTACTGAATTGACATGCCAGCCATGAGTCAATTTATTCCCATATCATAAACAAAACTGCAAAAGCTGAGGGAAAAGTTAGCAGTTCTGTGTAGTGCATGGGTGGAAACTTTCACCTGCTTGATATGGAAGCAATAGAGAGATTATCCAGTGAATTCAAGTAGGAAAAGAAAAATATTTCTAGTAGGAGGGGAAAAAATATTCCTCATGCTGGCTGAGGAATTCTGGGAGTTGAAGTCCACACATCTTGGATTTGGTTAGAATGCAGTACTGCAAGAAAACTCTGCCCACAGTCAGGAGTTCGATCCTGACTGGCTCAAGGTTGATTCAAGCCTTCTATCCTTCCCAAGTCAGTAAAATGGGGACCCATATTGTTGGGAGCAATATGCTGACTCTGTAAACTGTACAGAGAGTGCTGTAAACCACTGTGGAGCTATATATAAGTCTAAGTGCTATTGTTATTGCTATATCATAGTTGCCAAGGATGAGAAACACTGGATTGGGACAATGGACTGATAGCAGAGGTATTCAAACACAAGTCCATCCTCCACCATGAAAGTCCATTACATGACTGTAGTCAGGCCCTCTCTCTCATCCCAAGCTATTTCACAAGGTTATTGTTGAGGAGGAAATTGCTATGTACATTATCTTCGGCTCCTGATGGAAAGGTGGGATATAAACACGGCAATATAATGAACGAGTACAAAAACTGTTCTTTTAATTTGCATCTCCTTTTCTTCCCAAAAAGCTCTCAAGGTCTTAACAGTCAAATGTAATATAAAAACACAGAGTAGCTTCATTGTTTGAAGCCTAAGAGACACAACCTTACTACATGCTGGATAAACACATCTTTGAATATTTAGACATTGTTAAAGAAGTCATCCCTGCCCTTTTCTGGTCAAATAAGAAAAGCTTAACAGAGAAGCAACTAAAAAAGCTCTTTGAAGTTATGCAAACAGTTGGAACAATGACCAAAATCTGCCTAGGTGGTTTTATATATTGGACTTTTTTTTTGCAGGACCTCAAGGCAAAAAACAGAAAGCAATGCTTCATTTACCTGGAGATGTTAAAATGAACCCCAAACGGATACCTTCTAGAGCAGACTTTTATACTTAGAGCCCCCAATTTAGAACATCCATCATTCCCAGCTGTCATGACTGCATCGAATAAAAACAAAAGAATGCACCTTTCTCATTTGATTGCTAATATTAGTAGGGTATCATGGGAAGGACAACAGAATTCTCAGGTTTGGACTGTAGCCTGCATTTTTGATCCAGGAAAATTATCCATTGTTTGAAACTACATAGCAAGCAGCCTAAAACTAAACCAGGTGTCACTCCATTTGATGCCAAAACAAGCTTTGCTTGTAAACTGATGGCTTTGCAACATCAAACAACGCTATATTTTGTTGGCTGCTCCTCCAGTCCCGGAGAAAAGCAATTTTCTTGTAGTTTCTAAATTTATATTTATAATTATATATGAACAGGCTGACTAGCACTGTGAACAAATGCAAAACAGAAATGGTTGTGAAGAAAAGGTCATGAAAAATAATAAATTATAACAGAGAAAGCTCAGGCTTCTTCATATCACAGCAAAATAAAATATGAATGGTTCTTTCAATGTTAATGAAAAGGGAGGGCTATTTGGAAAGTCAGCTCTATGCAGCAAACATTAATTGTTAAAAGTGTTTGAAATCAAGCTAGGATCTTAGAAGAGGACCAAGTAATCCTTAAATCCCCAAACATCAATATTATGTGCCAAAGACAAGCATCTTTCCTTACTTCATAGAAACCCTTTACAGCAAATAAATAACTCTATTAAAATAGAGAGAGAGGAGCCCATTAAGGTTAATCAAATTCTGTAATAAAAAAACCCTATTACCATTTAAAAACTAGCAAGAGTTGATCTCAGTTGTATTGTATCTACCAAGTAAAACCTCAAATAACTTTATTTAGAAATTCTCACTAATATCTCCATTTCTTCAAGCCATACCTTCTCTCTTTAAAGTACAGCCACTATCTTTTTCAGAACTATATCTGATACCAAACAGCCCAGTGGTGGGATTCAGCCAGTTTGCATCACTTCGGCAGAACTGGTAGCTAATTTTTTGTTGCCCAGGCCCAGAATGAACTTCCAGAAGCGGCATCCACACAGAGAACCGGTTGTTCACATATTTGAATCCCACCACTGAGCCCACTGCATGTCAAATGTGGATTAGTGTTAATCAAGTACATCATTAATTAATGTTGGATGACTTGGAAAACTATGGTCAAGCATAGTTTGTGAAGTCACCTTCTTTAAGACGAGTATTCCCATAACCCTAGATTTTACATTTCCTTTCATTTTTCCAAGTAAACACGATAATTCTGTTAGACTCAATTTTGGTCAGAAGACTGAGGTCTTTGTGGGACAGAAACTGTCCCATATAGCTAAAGAAAACAAGGATCATAAAATGGCTAATAGAGAGCATTTCCATAATGTAGCCACTCCTGCACCCTCACCATTTTCCACCAGGACTAATGGTTTATTACCGTAAGTATAAAATATTGTTTATATTTATGAATTGTGGGTGCTCCAACACTGGAGGTTTTTAAGAAGAGATTGGACAACCATTTGTCTGAAATCCTATAGCAGGTATAGCAAATGGTAAGCCTGAGTAGGAGGTTGGACTGGAACAGGCATGTCAAACTTACATTACGTGACGTCGCGTGACATATTGTGACTTTTCCCCCATTGCGGGCAATTGGGTGGGTGCATGATGCATCTGGCCCATGCGTCGGGAGTTTGACATGCCTGGACTAGAAGATTATGTTATGTTTCTTTCAGGCGCTCAGCCTTGTTTACTTCAGTATCACCCTTCATTTTATTCCCTTAACACCAATCCTGTTGGGGACATTGGACCAAGCAAGCAAGTTTCCACAGCTGAAAGTGGAATTCAAACTGAGTCATCTTGGTTATAGACAGTTTATATTTCACTAGCCAGCAATTCTTTATCTTCAAATGATATGGTAAAGTGTGATTACAGCACGGTAAGACATGGTATATCTTTGGAAGGAAGGAAGGAAGGAAGGAAGGAAGGAAGGAAGGAAGGAAGGAAGGAAGGAAGGAAGGAAGGAAGGAAGGAAGGAAGGAAGGAAGGAAGGATTGCTTTTCCTTCAAAAACTTAATGTACAAAGAATAACCTTAAGACAGTATTATTGACTTTCAAGATAGATAAACACGAGTACTTATTAATTATGAAATAAAAAAATATCTCCAGACAAATTTTCAATGGAACCATTACCCTGCCTCAAATGCAGAACTTTGCAAGAGATCTCAGTGATATTTTCTTTCATTTTCTCTTGGGTCTGCCTACCTCTTTTACCACCTTCCTGGTGTTTCCTTCCATCAAAAGGTCTACAAAGAGAAACGGAATACGTACATAGTGCTTTTTGATAAGATAACCTGGAAGCACCTTTGGGATTTTAAATTTCCTTTGTCACTGCAGGGACTTAGTGTAACCGATACCTTTTTAAGCACTTAGAAATCAGAAAATCAGTGAAGGTACTTGAGAGAACAATCTACAGTTAGGTAAAGCTTCAGACAAACAAACAAACTCCAGGCTTACATTTTCCCGGTTATTTAAATCCCTCCTGATTTCCAAATACAAAATAAACCAAGAAACCATACGCCGGTTGGGCTACCTTGGATTTAACAATAGCAAGTATCCTTGCATGTAATCCTGCAAATGGTTATTTCTTGCCATTCCTCTCTTGCTTATTAAGCAAGGATTTGGCATTACCTTCCCCCTACAATAGTTGGCTGCCTTCCCTCTACTTCTTTTAAATATCAACCAACCATTAAAATGTCAAGTGCAGGGCTGAGAAGTATTATGTGCCCTTATGGCTTGCATTTGCCAGGATCTGTTTGCCGTTTTAGGGGAGAGAGGGGTGGGCGGGAGGGGCCGCCCAAGACTGAAACAGGCTGAACAATGTCTGTGGGCCAGTAGCCAAGTCAGTCACCAATCTTGCCGCTTCTCAGTTTGGAACGTTTAGAGGAGAGGAATTAAAACATGCACATTACATTAAGTAATATTTCTTGGTCAGTCAATGTTACTCTTTGCTTTACTTTAATTGAAAACAGTTTTTTCTCCCACCCACCCCTCTTAAATTTTGAGCAGCCTTCCTGGGTTGACTTAGTTGGATCAAAGGGGGGGGGACTTTTCCATGCAAAATAATTCATAAGACGTTTCACGGAGCTTCGTTGTGCACCCTGGCAGGCACCCTAGACACGGGCATGTTCAACAGGCATATATGCTGGTTATAGAGAAGGAGTGAGAGAGGTCTATTCTTTATAGTGGTGGATAGAATCACAACAGATCCCACCCCCACCCCTTCTCATCCTACTCCCCCCTCCCCATCTTTAAGCTTTAAGGCTGATTACGTGGATTTTTTTTTATAGTATTGTATTCATATTATTAGATTTCGTACAATTTTATCTGTTAATGTTGTAAGCCACCCAGAGTTACAAATAAATTAATTATTTTACAATTAAATAAATATCAAAGACACAGCCCACTCCTCACCTGTATTGTATTCATTCTTTTTTTTTTACCCAATTTGGGTCCCTTCCCTGACTATCGGACTCAGGAAAGCATCTGCAAAAAATAATGTACAATATAGTTAACCTAGGAAAATGAGGTGTGGTGGTATGTGAGAAAGAGGGCAAAGAGACGCTGCCTACAGAACAGTCAGATAAGAGGGGACCTATCCCACAGCTACATAATGGGTGAAGAAAAAGGCTCAAAAAGGACCGTTCATATCTTCCCATACATTGCATCTGTTAGCAGACGAGTATGTACCGCGTGTAGCTATCAGCACAGAATACCACAGGCATTGTAAATGATCCCCATCACATGGAGTGTCTTTTGTGCAAAGGAGGCAAGGGAAGAGATGGAGCTATCTTCTCTGTCACCCTCTTCACATAATACTTGCCAGCCTAAGTCTCCAATGATAGATCGCAACTCTGCTGTCTGGACAATAAATAGGTAGATACTTACAGGTAGTCCTTGACTTACAATAATTTGTTTAGTGACTGTATCTTGTATCTTATTTTCATAAATCTCATTTAAGCTCAATTTCTCCATAATATTCAAACAACTTATCAATCATATTTTTCCCAGCATTTAACATCTAAATATCCAAATTTTCCATTTAAATATATCATCCCAGTATTTTCATCTTTCATATATTACAGAGATACTATACTATGAAAATAAGATACATGGTGAATCAATAAGACGACTCTTACGAAAATAACATAAACTGATAAGAAAAAAAATGTTATATATATATATATGGACACTACTATTGTTGATATAATTCTAGAAGAAAATGTTTTTATTTAAATCATTTAAATATGGAAAATATCAAATATTAGAAACTATATTTGTTTAATGTTGTAAAAGGAGAATACTATTGGGTGAAGAGAAGATCAAGGAAATATAATATAAATTGATATACTAATTATGGAAATATAAAAATTAATCATTATTGATTGTTTATTAACTATTATTAATTGTATATTCTTTTCTAAAAAAAATATGAGCCAAGACAACACGCTGCACACCAGGCACTAAGGCTGTTATTGTAAAAAAAACAATAAAACTTTTACAAAAAAACAAAAACAAAGTTACAATGGCAATGAAAGAAGTGACTTATGATCATTTTTCATACTTCACTGTTGCAGCATCCCCACTGTTGCATGATCAAAATTCAGATGCTTGGTAACTGGCTCATATTTATGACAGGTTGCATTGTCCTGGGGTCATGTGAATACCTTTTGCAACCTTCTGACAGGCAAAGTCAATGGGGGAGCCAGATTCACTTTACAACAGTATTACTAACTTAAAAACTGCAGTGATTCACTTAACTGTAGTAAAACTCACTTGACATCTGTCTCACTTAGCCATGGAAATTTGGGACTCAGTTGTGGTGGTAATTCAAGGACTGCCTCTCCATTATTTCTTTGACTCTAGGCTGAAGCAAAATTATAGATAATTATAGTCAGAAAAGGACCAAGTTTGAAGACCCCTGATGTAAATTAATATATTGGTCATCTGTCTGGTCTTGAATGCTATAGAAACATTTGTTCAATTTTTCCAGTCTAGGTCTCCTGGCTCACAGCAACTCCTTCCTACATACAAGCACACACACACATCCGCACACATACACTTACTTTCCTGACATTATAGCTTCTACTCTTCTGTCATTGTTGCAAGAAACATAAGCTTACTCCTTGTATAAACATATTGCTTAACACCAGCTGTGATAAACACATGCTTTCAAAGCCATGTATCTTGAGTAAGAAGTCCCATAACGGACTACTACTACTCTGGCTTGAGTTCATGGGCACTGTTGTCCAAAATACCTGGTGAGTTCTGGATTGTTTTCCCCAAGAAAAACTTTACGAAGAGAATACCTGAAGCGTTGAAAGGGGCTCTGAATCAGGATTTTTAAAGTCTACTTCTCAGTATGACATGATTACATTCTTAATAAACCGAAGCTAAATTTCTTCCCTTTTGAATGACTGGCCTTTGGAACCAAATAAAGCAGCCAGAACCTATTCATCTGGCTGAATAAAGATGAGTTTTGACATTTCATATATTGTTCCATAGTCTAACTAAATTAAAACCGAAAGCACTAATGTGCTGAGAGAAACACTGTTGCTTTCAGGAACTGGGAGAATAACTGATGCATGAGCTCACTACATTAGGTGTGTTAATTAGTTCTGAGCACCAGCAAAGCCAGAAGCCACTTTCATAATGCCAGCCTTGTCCTGCTTCATGTGACCTCCTCCCCCAATTTTTTTAATTTCATATGGCAGACCTCCCTCCACTTCTTAATTAAGACTAAGGGAAAGGGGTCAGGAATTTTGCTCACCCCCAAGAGCGGCCTTCTTTACTAATTGACATACATGTAGGCTGGTTCATGTGGTTACCGTTTCACAGTTTGAACCGGGGCAGCCCTTCTTTTATTTTTAGTATCTTTTTCCTCTTTCCTACTCCTTCTCTCAACCATTTGCATATATTGATTTGAACTTTAAAATGTTAAATGATCAAAACTGTCATGAGCCATTTGCCAGCAGGAGAGAAGACCTAGTATCTGATCAGCTTGAGTGTCCAAACCAATTATGCATCCTAAAGTGGTTCCAGTGAATAAGCACTCCACTAAAGGGCCACTTTCTCAAGGATGTTGATTCTCTCTGACAGTGTTTTTATACTGTTTGCTAGGAATCCACAAGCCAAGCTTTTCTGGTTAGCATTTTAGTAAATGCCTTTAGTACTTTTCAAAAATAAAATCCGCACATAGGTGAAATCATGCTGGAAATGAAAATTGTTGAGCTTGATTCGTCTGTCAAGTCCCTTCCCCCATCCTCAAAATAGGTTTCTTAAGTATGCCATAACATAAACTCTTCACTTATTCCAAACTTTGTTTTGATATGGAAGGGGCCTTATGACTGAATCAAGAGGAAAGGAGATTTGAAATCCATAATACACATTTTATGACACATAGTTAAGGTCAGTGGTTTGGATTCAAATATGTGAACAACTGGTTCTCCGTGTGGATGCTGCTTCCGAACGTCCATTCTGGGCCTGGGCAACAAAAAAGTAACTACCAGTTCTGCCGAAGGGGTGTGAACTGGCTGAATCCCACCACTGGCTAAGGTTCTTTTGAATAGGTCAAAGTGGCTACCACCACTACGATCAATTGTGGTTCTAGCAAGTACATCACTAAATAATTCATTTTATTTTGTTTTTGTTTTCCCCTGGGCAAAATATCTGAACATGAAATAAGATCTGATTTTGAAAATGCAAAGACTTAGAAGCATGAGCTATTCATATAATTTATTTTTTAAACAGTGACTGGTGACAGTGACATCTCTTGTAGGCTGGAAGGATTCAAAAGCACACCTGCAAGCACTTGAGGGAAAATATTCATTTCTTTTGAATATTCAAATCAGCTCTTACCCTGCTTATAAGCAACTTATTGGCTTCATATGTGAAATATCTAGATTGCATACACTCCGTGCAAGCAGCTTCTAAAATTGAAACATTTTTTTCCTGGTTGAAGCACCTTATTTAATTTAAAAGTAATGCTAAGTGTTACTTCTAAAAGTTGTCAAAAATATTTTTTTCCCAGACCAAATGGTTTTTATTTTTAATTACAAAATGGCACCGTGATGAACTTTCTGCTTATTTTTTTTTTATTCAAAGTAATTTATTTTTTTCAAAAAACAGAGGGGCAAGTGAACTGACACACTTTTTAGGTTTCTTTTTCCAGTTTTGTTTTTACTTTTGCCTTCCAATCCAGCTGATACTGTGGTGACTTGTGTGTGTTCCTCCATTCTATGTTCTAAGTAGTTTTTGTGGCTACCTGGTGATCATGATATTCCATCATGCTTATATCAATTCTACATCATATATCAATTCTACAGTTCAGTGTTTCATCTTTTGATCTCTTTAGCTCTTATTTTCCCCCCTCTTTGGCTTTATTTAAAGGTTAAGAACTTTCAGATTGACAAGTTTTATTGAAATCACTAGGATTTCATCAATCCTTCAAACAGCCCCCCCCCCCCCAAAAAAAAGTATCAATTTAAGGATTTGAATTTTGGGGAATATACACCAAGAGGATAATTACTGTTGGTTTAGAAAGTTGCATTCAGATTAATAGCTCAGATGGACTTGATTTAAGATTTTGAAGCTCATTGAAAGGATCCTCTCCCATGAAAAAATCCTCTGCTTATATTCTGAAGTGATAAAAAAGACATTGAAGGTTATTCACTAGAGCAGGGGCCCCCAACCTTTCTGGGTTGGTGGCCCAGGGAGAGGGGGAGGAGGTGCTTTTACGTGTGCAAGCACACCCATGTGCAAATGGGGCCACAGGTGCACAATTGGGGCTGTGATTGCACATGCAATGCAAACGGGGCGAGTACCCAAAGCGATGCTCGGGTGTGCTAGTGTCCACACAATACCACAATGCTAACTGAAGTGGGGATGTTGTCCTTACAGCGATGATAGTGCCGGCACCCTTGCACAAGTTGGGGGTGCACTCATGGCAACGCTAGCGACCGTGTGACGTTCACGGCATTGCTAGTGCCTGGGTGATGCCGCAATGCTAGCTCAAGGGGGGGGGTGCGAGCGCACGCACACACATGCACTGGCCAGCCACTCACACAGCCCAGTGGCCAATAGCCCACGGCCCAGTAGTGGGCTGTGGACCACAGGTTGGTGATCCCTGCACTAGAGAGCACTAAATGGATATTTTACCAAGAAAAGTTTAATCAAAATCTAAGAGTCAAGAGAAACAACACAATAATGGCATTGAAACAAAACATGGCGGGGTGAAGGAAAAGTTCTGGCTAAACTGGTAAACACAATCTCCAAAGGCCCAGTGAAGTTGCAGTATTGCAACAAGAACACCAGCTTTGCTTTGTTTCCAATTGTAGTGAAACCAAAAAAATAACTCAGCTCTTAAATGCAGTTAACTTTGTGTACTTGCTCAGTACTGGAGCTCATTCCAAACTGGCGTGAAGCTTTTATATGGAGGTGCCCTTTGACTTCTATTACTAGCCTGCAGAAACTTTGGCCAAGATTTCAAGACCTACTTGATTAACTGCAAATAAAACAAATGCTTTGTGGAAATATCTCTTGATTTGGATGAAAGAGGGATACTTGCAAAACCTGACTAATCTGTGCTTTGAGTAACAGGAATCCCTAAATTAGAACAGGGTTGTCTTGTATTTTACAATATGTACAACTAGAGTAGGATTTCTTAGAATAGCTTGATCAGGAATTTGAGTAAAGCTTGTGGACTTTGCATGTGTTTGTATGAACATTCCAAAATAAAAGAAATGCTAGTACTAAGTAGGATTTAGTTATTCACTAGACAAGCCGTGCCCATTGGATCATCATTTCAGAGATGTTTCCTTACCCAAACAGAAAAACAGATTAACAATGGGTGAAAAATAGCAATGGGAGTGAGAATGACTTCCAAATTCTTGCTGACTTCTCCATTGGGTTTCCTTCTGGGAAGCGGTCAGGGAACATCAGAAATCCTTCCTTTCTCCCTCCTATGCTGTTCTTGAGGATCCATTAAGTAAATTTGAATATATTCCTTACTGGAAGGATTTCTTTGGCACCAAAAGATGTCATTGGGAAAAGTAATTGTACTGTCTGATGTTCTTCCTGAACTATTTGCAGTAGGTTCATCATTGTGTATAAATTGAGGAGTTCATTAGGTAAAGGTTGCAAATTGCTTATCCTGACCTTTTTCATATTGTGAAATCAGTTTCCTTATTCAATGGGATAGCTGTTTCATGAATCTTCCAGAAGCCAGCTTCATCAATGAACTTCTCAAGGCTCTGCAAATTGAATCTCAGATATCCAGGTTGTACCTGATTAATGTAAGATAGAGATATGATTGTTATTAAATAGCCAAGGTTTTAAAAACCCTCCTTTCTCAACCCTTATATATTTCTAAAATTTAAAGCAGAGGCACTTTTATACAAACTTGTAGCCATGTAATCCACAGCCATATTATCCCAGGACCAAAGGCCTCTACCTGTAGCTCATAATGAAACTTACTACCCGATTCACTGAGAGTGACCCTATACAGGTAATCCTTGACTTACAACCACAATTGAGCCCAAAATTTCTGTTGCTAAGCAAAGCAGTTGCTAAATGAATTTTGTCCCATTATAGGACCACAGTTGTTAAGTGAATCACTGCAGATGTTCAGCTAGTAACATGGTTATTAAGCAAATTGGCTCCCCATTGACTTTGCTTGTTAGAAGTTCACTATAGGTGAACACATGACTCTTGAGACACTGCAAGCATAATAAATATGACTCAGCTGCCAAGCATCCAAATTTTGATCACGTGATCATGAGGATCCTGCAATAGTCAAGTGTGAAAAATGGTCATGTTACTTTTTTCATTGCTGTTGTAACTTCAAATGGTCACTAAATGAACAGTTGTAAGTCAAGGATTACCTGTACTTATTTGCTTATTTGTATCCTGTGTTACCTTGAGTTTACTTTCGGGTAAGTGAGCATATTCTAGGAAAATAAAGGATTCTCCTCAGTTGAACAGAAACATGAAGTGTGCTCTCTCCATTACCAATTCCTATCCTGCCTTGGTTTCAATTTATTGGAATTTACTGCCTTTCTTTCTAGGTGATGGGTGATGAAGGCTAAAGATGTTATTATCTTAGCCTGCCTTCAGTATGAGGGTGAAATTCTACTTGAACATCAGAACGTGTAAGGAGGGCCTAAGTGTCTCTAACTTGTAAGCCAGTGATGAGAGGAAGGCCTTGTTCTAGGGAAAAGGCATTGCCAGGGCATATTTGAGTCAGCTTAGATGCAAGGAAAGAAAGCCTTAAGCCTCAGTCTTAATTTAAATGCAAACCTTCTCCTCACAAGTGAACTTTCAAAGTTCTTCAGCGAGAGATCTTTGAAATGCCCAAGGCTGATGTGCTACATAGAAATGAGGTACTACTCAGTGGAAGTAAAAACTGAGGCCAGTGTAACCTTGGGCGACATATAAAGGGAAATCATCAGCATTCCATCGAATGGCAGCAGGTTTGTCACAGTGAAGAATATCAAGGACGTTTAATCTGTTTAAGCCAAAAGAAAAGGAGATAGTTTATTATAAAGCAACAACAGAAGAGACATTTGTCTTAATTTTCCCGTTAGAACATTTTTGTATGTTATCCATTAATGCCATCTGCTGGAAAGAGGAAACATTACCATATAAATTAGCAGTTTCCAGAAAAGCGACTTTATTGGTCTGTTAGGGCAAAAACACCGTACAGTGGTATACTTGCATTAAATATTAACAGATGTATGATAGCATTCATTGGTGAACCTATGCACTTAATGAATGCACAAAATGTTATCCATAGAAAGGAAGATATATACAATGGTAGAATTATGCATTTCCACATTTACTGCTTAAGCTGCTCCTGTTGCCTGGACTTTAATCTGGTTTATGAAAATCCTTTATAAATTGGCATCGGCTTGCAAGACACTCAATCTGGCTTGCAAGCTATCATGGTCTCCTGTTGGGCAACTCTTCTGCTTCCCTCTCACTTTTCTGTATTAAGAAAGCAATGGCCAATTCTTTTAACTTCTGTAGGTAGGTCTTCTTGTACATATATACCTTTATATGTTTGTGACGTCTCCATGGTCATGTGGCCAGCATGACTAGACGCCAAAGGGACATGGAACGCTGTTACCTTCCCACCGTAGTGGTCCCTATTTTTCTACTTGCATTTTTTTACGTGCTTTCAAACTGCTAGGTTGGCAGAAGCTGGGACGAGTAACAGGTGCTCACTCTGCTACACGGCACTCGGGATTCAACCCGCCAAACTGCCGATCTTCTGATCGACAAGCTCAGTGTCCTAACCCACTGAGCCACCACATCCCTCTATCTATATCTATATCTATAGATATATCTATAGATATATCTATATCTATCTATCTATCTATCTATCTATCTATCTATCATCTATCTATCTATCTATCATCTATCTATCTATCTATCTATATAAATTTTTTAGATTGCTAACAAAGAATTAAAGGGAGACTGATATGCATTTCAAACTTATTTGTTTTCATCAGTCAGCCATACCCTTCTGAGATTCGAACCTGGGCTGATTGCACATTAGGCAGTTGTTTTTACCTCTAGGCCACAAGCTCTATTTCACTTTGTTAGCTGAGAAGCAAGGGAGATATGTGTTAAATGCTTGTTAACTATTTAGATTACCTTGCTAGGCCCCAAACATGGGACAAATCTTTATTTCCTGTTTCAGCCTAACCGAAGGCCATCGACAGGCAGTAGTCACAACAGTGACAGCTCATATTTGTGTAAATTTTTTAGATTGCTAACAAAGAATTAAAGGGAGACTGATATGCATTTCAAACTTATTTGTTTTCATCAGTCAGCCATACCCTTCTGAGATTCGAACCTGGGCTGATTGCACATTAGGCAGTTGTTTTTACCTTTATATAAAGATTAAAACATCAAAGACTAGAAATCTATTACTCCAGTCCTAAACACCACCCCGCCATGAAAAACCCGAGCACTTAGGTTATTTGAGCAATCTGAAAGATGAGGGTGTAGGTTTTTTACCTCAAATGATTGGAAGATCACAGAGATGTTGTGGCTGCGTTAATATAAATAATGAAGAAAATCGAAGACCTGGAAGTTTAGAAAGAAAAGCAATCGTTAACCAAAAAAAATGTGGATTTTAAACCAGCAACAGATTATAAAGCAGAATTTGGCTGATAAATATCAGGATAAGGCGGCGATAACTAGAGCTACAAGAACATATGAGAACTAATGCTAAGCATTGGCTTGGCTGAAGAGCTGGTCTTCCCTCTGCAAAGTCAAATTGCCTGAGGTTAGGCTGCAGCAAAGTGCTCTCCCTCAAAAGGATAGGAGCACCCTAGCCAACATATGGAGAAAAAGTGTATTTTTGAGCATGGAAGTTGCCTTCAAAACGATTACAAGATTAGTAGAGAGTGATGTTTATTCCTGACCACAAGGTAAAATATAAGTCTGGATTTACCACAAACATGGATACAAACAGTGATAATTATTTAAAAATAGTGAGCATTCACAAAACATTTGTTAGAGTCTGGAGAGAAAAAAAACCTTACAATTTTAGGCTGCTTAACAGGAAAAAAGTCATTCATTAAACTGAGTCAGATAAATAGTCAAGCTAAGGATAGCATCATTTAATTAATCCATATAACTATCCAGTTACCTGCTAACATTCTTGTCACCTTATTTTTAGTCATAATCAACATGGAGCTTGGAATTAACATATGTATGGATATTATTACTACTTTGAATACTGCTGTGAAAATAGGTCTTAGTTGAGGACATGATTGTGTTGATGTAATTATATGTACCAGGTAGGCCTTAACTTATGACTGTAATTGAGCTGACAACTACAATCATAAGTCAGGCCAGTCATAAAGCAGATCATCACATTTTCCCTTTCCTATTTTGTCACCCTAATCATTAGACCAGTGTTTCTCAAGCTTAGCAACTGTAAAATATGTGCGGACTTCATCTCCCATAATTCCTCAGTCAGCATGCCTCTCACTTGTCTCCTGTTTGTTTCCTTCTTATCTACTTCTATAACTTTTCTCCTTAGCAGGTAGAATATGCTAAATGGAAAAAATAGTTAAAGCTGCATAATGGTTGTTTTTTTTTGCAGGGATCAATAGGCATCTTTTTGTTTGCTAACTCCCTGAATTTCATGACAATCCAAGTTTTCATTTGAAAGATCTGTCAAGATTCAGAAGAGGGCAGTAATGTTCCTAAGAAGAAAGCCTGACTCTTTCATTAATCTTTTTAGAAACCGTATTATTTCCTTCTTCCTTATACGGACTGCAGCTTCACTTTTTTTGTTGTTGTTGTTACTTGCGAAGTCGTGTCTGACTCATCGCGATGCCATGGACAACGTTCCTCCAGGCCTTCCTGTCCTCTACCATCTTCTAGAGTCCATTTAAGCTCACGCCTACTGCTTCAGTGACTCCATCCAGCCACCTCATTCTCTGTCGTCCCCTTCTTCTCTTGCCCTCAACCTTTCCCAGCATTAGGCTCTTCTCCAGTGAGTCCTTCCTTCTCATTAGGTGGCCAAAGTATTTGAGTTTCAACTTCAGGATCTGGCCTTCTAAAGAGCAGTCAGGGTTGATCTCATCTAGGACTGATCGGCTGATCGCCTTGCAGTCCAAGGGACTCGCAGGAGTCTTCTCCAGCACCGTAGTTCAAAGGCCTCAATTCTTTGGCGCTCAGCCTTTCTTATGGTCCAACTTTCACAGCCATACATTGCAACTGGGAAGACCATAGCCTTGACTATACGCACTTTTGTTGGCAGGGTGATGTCTCTGCTTTTTAGTGTGCTGTCTAGATTTGCCATGGCTTTCCTCCCCAGGAGCAAGCGTCTTTTAATTTCTTGGCTGCAGTCCCTGTCTGCGGTAATCTTGGAGCCCAGAAAAATAAAATCTGTCACTACCTCCATTTCTTCCCCATCTATTTGCCAGGAATTGAGAGGGCCGGATGCCATGATCTTGGTTTTCTTAATGTTAAGTTTCAAGCCAACGTTTGCACTCTTCTTCATTACCAGCAACAAGAGGCTCTTTAGTTCTTCTTCTTCCATTAGAGTGGTATCATCTGCATATCTTAGATTGTTGATATTTCTCCCAGCAATCTTAATTCCAACTTTTGATTCATCTAACTCTGCCTTTCTCATGATGTGCTCTGCATATAAATTAAACAGGCAGGGCAACAGTATACTGCCTTGCCGGACTCCTTTCCCAATTTTGAACCAATCAGTGGTTCTGTGTCCAGTTCTCAGTGTTGCTTCTTGACCCGCATATAGGTTTCTCGCTTCACTTTTTAGTCTTGTGTTTTACATCTCATGGATGGGAAACGTGGAAACACTTGTTGCAACTACTTGTTGCAACCTGTAGTGATTACTGAAAAATCAAAAGCACTTACTTCAGTAATCATTTCCATAAGCCAGGACAGGTCAATTTTATAGATATATAGATGGGATAGATAGATATAGATGGGAAAATAAGAAGGCAGAAGAAAGATTCCTTTCTGGAGAGGTTTAATTTTGCCTTATTCATGAACAGAATGAAGTCCAAGTAGGAATGTTGAAATATATTTGATTGCTTTTACAGAAAGTAACTGCCCCAGGTCTTCAAGTATTAGGCAGTCAGCATTTGGGAGATGCACACTATGACAGATGCAATGGTTCACAATCCATCTCCAAGTCCAGTTAGAAGTGCTGGTTTCCATCATTAAGGCCTTAAAGATTTTGTATTAAAGTTATCTAAAAATATCCTCATATTTATCAGTTTCCCTGTGCTTTGCATTTTGCATGAAAGGTCTTTCCTGAGATTCAGTGAAATATTGACATGACAATGCAAGTACCATTTCCAAAACTTTGGAAACCAGGATGACTTGCTGAATTATCTGGAGAACTCACAGTGGCTACGGTTCAAATGTTAAGGAACTGCACATTAGGCTGACAATCGCTGTACATCAAAGCAGCGATATATATCGCTGAAATATATTCTATCCTTTGGAGAATTAGAAAGGTTCTGAATGGGATTATTTATTTATTTATTTATTTATTTGATTTATATACCGCCCTTCTCCCAAAGGACTCAGGGCGGTGTACAGGGCAATAAAAATAAGAATACAGAATACAAGATTTAAAGTTAAATGATTGTGCCCAATGTAGTAAGTTAGTTAAAAATAATGTTAAAACCCCAAACCCATCAGACCAGGCCGGCTTGTTCGAATAGATACGTTTTTAGATCACGCCGGAAGGAGCGAAGGTCGGGGGCCATCCGTAGTTCAGCCGGTAAGCGGTTCCAAAGGACTGGTGCGCCCACCGAGAATGCTCTCCCCCTGGGGGTCACCAGTCGACATTCTCTGACCGGTGGTACCCTGAGGAGGCCCTCTTTGAATATGGCTTTATCCTCCAGCTTGTCCTCTGTTCACTTGATTTATTTTAAATATTTATGAGCCCTATTTGTCTAGAAAATGGACAGGAGTAGTATTTAGAAATATTTTGTTTTATTTGGTTTTCTACAAATAGAAAGTGGAAGAAAGTGTACATGCGATCAAAAGCATATTTCCCCAAAGCAAATTGGTTTGCATTTATAACAAAGTCTTGCCAACTCTTCCGGTGGCGGCGCGGCGCCGGAGACAGCCGTTTCGGGCTGCCCGCTGCTCAGCTGAGTTGTTTTCACCCGAAACAGCGCCGATCAGCTGTTCGGGTGGATTTGAAGCCCCCTCCTCGGGAGAAGAGGAGGGGGTGAGGCCCCAGGTAGGGGTTGAGTTCTCCGGGGCCGCCTGAGCCTAAAGCTTGGGCGGCTGAAGGATTGAACTCCCCCGTAGCCTGGGTTGCTCCCAGCTGTTCAGCGTCTCTGCTCCGGGATCTTTGGAGCAGAGCCAGGCGTTTGCGACCACCCCTGCCAGAAGGAAAGACCATGGAATAAAAAGGAGCAGGCAGAGCGGTACAGGAGGTCAAGGTGAAGAGGACTTTTATTCTTATTCTCTAGCTTAATGGACTTTATAAACCTAAAGTGAAAGTGCGCAACAAGTGAAAGTGAAAAGATGGCGGCTAAACCTCCCTCAAAAACTCTTCGGAGTGCGGGAACTTCCCCGGTGCAACAGACATCGTTGCAAGCTTTCCTTCCTCCTGCTGCATTGACATCGAAAGAGCTAGTAGATGCCTTGGAAAAACAATCCCAGGTAATATCAGAAATGCTGGGTGACAAGTTGGCAAAGGTGGAGGAGAAATTGGAGAAATTGGAGGAGAGGATAGAAGAGAAGTTTAAAGTAATGGAGGAGAGGATGGAAGAGAAGTTTAGTGTGATGAGGGTAGACATTTTGTCTACAGTGCAAAGCGTGGCTGAATGTGTGCAAAGTTTGGATGAAAAAGTGGAGGATCTGAGTCAAAAGAATGCTATATTAGAAGTAAAGGTACTGGAGAATGAAGATTTAAGGGATAGAATGGACGGAGAATTGCGTCTTGTCCAGTATCATCAGATGCAGCATGCTATCAGAATCAGAGGCTTAAAAGAGAATCCTAAAGAAGACCTAAAGCAGTTGATTTCTGAGGCGTTGGAAGCAGTATTGGATCAGTCAGCATCTGAAATAAAGGGATGCATGGATAAAGTTTTTCGTGTAAACTCATGGATTGCTAGACAGAGAAAGCTACCTAGAGATGTGGTGGTCTATTTTACAAAGAGAGAAACCAGAGATGAAGTTATTCAAGCCGCTTATGATACTAAAGTTGTGATTGCTGACCAAGAAGTTTTGGTTTTAAAAGAAATTCCTCCAAAGATTCTAAGGAGAAGGAAGGATTTTGCATTTCTCGTGCAAGAACTTAAGCAACGTGAAATAAAGTTTAGATGGGAGATTCCTGTTGGATTGGTGGTGATGCATGAAGGCAAAAGATACCGTTTGGTTACTGTGACACAGGTGCGTGATTTCTACAATAATGTTTTAAAAGCGACCCCACTATCACTTCTGGAAGCTGCAAAGGGATTTGGAGAAGGGAAATCTCAAGAGGCTGAAGGTGGACAGAAAGAGGAGAATGGTGCTGGAGGGGATCAAAGTATAACCTCGTCGGCTGTTGCTGGAGAGCAGAGGGTGAAACGTGCCGCTTTAAAACGAGCAAAACAAATAAAAGAGCAAGACCAACAGAAGTTTATGGAATTCTCAAAGCGTACTTACAGCGAAGCAGTGGGAGGAGCACGGCCCAAAGAAGATAGAGGGGCTATTAAAGATGTGCTCCAACAGCTTCGGGATGCCACGCATGGCGACTAAATTTCTAACCTGGAATGTTAATGGACTAAATTCACCACAGAAGAGAAAGAAAGTTTTTCAATATTTAAAACAATTCAAGATTGATGTTATATGTTTGCAAGAAACGCATATTAGGGTTATGGACCAAAAGTATTTATCCAACTCAGAGGCACGCAATTTGTTGCCTCTGCGATGAATAAGAAAAATGGAGTGGTTGTTTATGTTAAAACTACTTTATCAGCGGAACTAATTGAAGCAGATAAGCATGGTAGATATCTTATGATAGATTTGCTGCTAGAAGGCAAAAAAACGCTTTTAGTTGGACTGTATGCTCCTAATCAACAGCAAGCTGATTTTTTTAGCTTACTTCATACAAAGCTTACCCAATTGGATTACAAATCATTTATTTTTATGGGGGATTGGAATGGCGTTTTGGATGTACAGATGGATAAGGCTGGTCTTTTTAAGCGCTCTCCGAGTCATGCCAGATTGCCTAAATCTTTTTTTGAAATGAAGGATGATTTGGAACTGCGAGATATTTGGCGTGACATTCACCTGCATGAAAAGGATTATACTTTTTTTTCTGATAGACATCAATCTTTTTCTAGAATTGATTTTATTCTGCTGACCAATGACTTTTTTTCTAGGATTAAGAAGGTAAAGATCTGTGCAAGAGCTATTTCTGACCATAGTCCAGTTTGGTTAGAGATCAATAAGGACAATAGAGATAGGCGCTCGTGGCGCGTAAACGAGAATTTGTTTAGAAATCAGAGAAATGTGGAAGAATGTAAACAGCGGATGAAGGATTTTTTTGAAATTAATATGAATAAGGATACTTCTATGGACATGGTTTGGGATGCTAGCAAGGCTTATATGAGAGGGGTGTTGATATATATGAATAATAAACACAGACGTACTTTGGAAGCCAGAAGGAAAGAATTGGAGAATGAAATTAGGGAAAAAGAAAAGGCCTTGATTTTGAACCCATTGGATGTGAAGACTAAGGAGGTTATTAAGCTATTAAGAGGACAATTTGATAAATTAATGGCTGACCAAGTGGCAACCAATTTGCGATTTGCTAGGCATAATACCTTTTGCAATGCTAACAAGCCAGGTAGATGGCTAGCTTATAGACTAAGGAAAAAGCAAAGGGCTTCTAATATAGATAAAATTGAACATAAGGGAAAGGTTGTGTTTCAACAGGATCTTATTAAGGAGGCCTTTCTCGACTTTTCTTCTAAATTATATGCTAAGGAGAAGATTAATGAAAAAGATATTGATGTATATTTGGAGAATGCTAGCATCCCGGTTCTTACGCAGGCACAAAAAGAGGAGATTAACCAATTGATAACAGAAGAAGAAATTCTTACAGCAATTAAGGAATTGAAGTTGGATAAAGCACTAGGTACGGATGGTTTGACTGCGGTTTACTACAAAAATTTACAAATGGAGTTGATAAAGCCGTTAAAGGAGCTGTTTCAGATAATTCAGAGAGGGGGAAAGGTGCCTCCGTCTTGGAGAACTGCTTTTATCTCTTTGATACCGAAGGAAGATCAAGATGCTACTCAAATTAAAAATTATAGACCGATATCACTTTTAAATACAGATTATAAGATATTTGCTAAGGTGTTGGCTAATAGACTGATGAGGGTTCTGCAACAGGTGATTCATGGGGATCAAACTGGGTTTATTAGTGGTAGGCAAATGAAAAATAATGTGAGGCATATAGTTGATGTGTTAGAGTTTTTGGAAAGGAACAACCATATCCCTGCGGCGCTAATTTTTTTAGATGCTGAAAAAGCTTTTGATCAATTGAATTGGCAATTTTTGATGAAAGTTCTAGATAAAATGAATTTTGGGGATACATTTTTGCAACCAATTAGGGCATTATATCAAAAACAAACTGCCTGAATAATAGTTAACAATAGCTTGACTGAAGCTTGTAATATTGAGAAGGGCACAAGGCAAGGGTGTCCGTTATCGCCTTTGTTATTTGTGTTAACATTGGAGATATTATTGGTAAAAATACGGAACTCGGAAAGAATTAAGGGTATACAAATTAGAGATCAGGATTATAGATTGAGAGCGTTCGCAGATGATCTGGTTGTTACGGTGACCCAGCCGGAAAACTCTGTTGTGGACCTGATGGAGATAATAATACAATATGGGAAGGTTTCTGGATTTAAAGTTAATGTACAAAAAACTAAAATTCTGGCCAAAAATATGACAGTATCGCAAAGGGCTCTTTTAGAAGGATTAACTGGATTTGAGATTGTCAAGAGGGTCAAATACTTGGGGGTGTTTTTGTCACCCTCTAATACAAAGTTATATAAAAATAATTATGAAAGATTATGGGGAAAAGTTCAAAAAGAAATGGAGAGCTGGGAGAAATTGCAATTGTCTTTGTTGGGGCGAATCGCAGCAGTGAAAATGAATGTCCTGCCTAAATTTTTATTTTTATTTCAAACGATACCGGTTCTTAAGAAAGATTCTAATTTGGAGGAATGGCAGCGAGGTATCAATAAATTTGTCTGGGCAGGGAAAAGGCCACGAGTTAAACTTAAGATTATGCAGGATACTCGTGAAAGAGGTGGCCTTAAAATGCCCAATCTCAAATTATATTATGAAGCTGCTGCGTTAGCAGGAATAAGTGATTGGATTAATTTGACACAAGAGAGATTATTAAATCTTGAGGGCCACGACTTGTTATTTGGCTGGCATGCATATTTGTTGTATGATAAGAAGGTAGATAATGTGTTCAAAGTGCATATTTTAAGACAGGCATTGTTGAGAGTCTGGAAGAAGTATAGACATAAGTTAGATTGTAAGATACCATTGTGGGCAATTCCAAAACACGCAATAGAAAATATAAATGTTGGTTTTAAACATGATGTGACTACGTATAAGGAGATTTTAAGTCTGGAAAGAAATGTCTGGTGTCTGAAACCGTACGATCTCTTGCGAGATGAGAAGATTATTCAAACTTGGTTTCAATATATTCAGCTACGGGCCAGGTGGAAAGAAGATCTGAAAATTGGTTTTACAATGACTGATGAAAATCTGATAAAGCAAATTAGAAATCAGGGTTCTGCACATATCAAACGGATATATCTTGCATTGATAGAAATTGATTCAGAAACAGAACTTGTTAAAGATTGCATGATAAAATGGGCCCAAAATATCCAAGAAGTTATTACAACGGACACGTGGGAAAAGATTTGGGTGAGGAACGTAAAATTTACACAAGCTCAAAATTTAAGAGAGAACTTTTATAAAATGTTTTATAGATGGCATTTAGACCCTAAAAAGCTTGCAAGTATGTATCCGAACTATCAGCCCAAATGCTGGAGGTGTGGTGACGAAGATGCAACATATTTTCACATATGGTGGACTTGCAAAAAGGTTAAGGCCTTTTGGATTAAAATTTGGTGGAATATGCAGAAGATCTTCAAGCAAAAGATAAAGTTTTGTCCGCAATTCTTTCTGTTGGGTATAATTACAGAAGCTACTGTTGTGGACACTAAGTTGATGTTGAATTTAATTACGGCAGCAAGACTCTTAATAGGTCAGTATTGGAAGAAGGAGGAACTGCCGACTATAGAAGAATGGACTTTAAAGGTTTCAGACCTGGCAGAGATGGCAAAGATATCGGCTTATTTGAAAGATCACTCGCAAGAACGTTACATTATGGAGTAGAGAAAATGGATTGAGTATATCCAGAACAAATACGGGACCAAAAAGTTTCATGTAGCATTTGAATAGGGTCTTCCTTTCTTTTCTTTTTCTTTTTTTTATATATTTAATAGTAATAGTGTTTGTAGTTATCCTATATGAGCTAGAGAGTGATAGATTTTAGAGTTTGTGGTTGTTAGCATTTGGATGTTTATGATTGTTTTTTTTGTTTTTATACCCTGTACTTAGCTCTGGGAAGTCGGGGGGGGGGGAAGGGGGGAGGGGTAGGGAGGGATGGGTATGGGAGGGGGAGGGGGGATTGTTAAAGATAAAATGTATGTTAAAACTTTTCAATAAAAAAAAAAACAAAGTCTTGCCAACTATAGTATCGTTTATATTCTGCTTGTTTGAAATACGTTTATCTTTGCCCAGTTAGTTACTTTGCATCTTTTATTGATGCCTATTTATCCAGACCTGCTCAAATACAGAATCAAAAGCAAAATACACACATTTAAAAATCTAAATTAGGCAAAAATTCTGGCATATACTCATAAACAATACCAATGCAGATAGTTTTGTTGCTTGAGAGGTGCAAATAATATCCCATCCAACTGCAAAAGACGATCATGTCCTTGTCAAAGGAAGGAGGAACTACAATCGACATGGGAAAAGGAT
Source organism: Vipera berus (assembly GCF_964194415.1). Classification (NCBI taxonomy): domain Eukaryota; kingdom Metazoa; phylum Chordata; class Lepidosauria; order Squamata; family Viperidae; genus Vipera; species Vipera berus. Next base: position 65,353,460 of record NC_138204.1, on the reverse strand, counting down.
CTAACATTTTTCTTCCTGTGCATTCTTTCTTGTGCACTGCTGCTCTGATGGCATTACCACAAATAGCACTCATTGTCTAGTCAACTAACTAGATCACTGCCCAGTAGGCATCACTTTGAGGGGATCCTTCAAGGACCTCACAGTGACATCATGTCATAGTGCATCTCTGTGTTGACTGTCTCTGATCCCAGAACGACATGCATAGGGTGGCCAGCAAGGCGGGCCCTCTTCTCCTGAGAGCTCTGTGCCTAAGCAAAATGGCGGATTAGGAGCAGGCTCCATTTCCCAATGCCTCTTGGTCAGCTGCTCAAAGGGATTGCTTTATTGTGCTGCCCACCTTCAAACTTTTGGAATGGGGCTCGTTAATTTTGATGAATCAGATCTTAGAATTATTATTTAGAATTAGAATTTACTTATTTAAAATGAATTTATTTACTTTATTTATTTCATTTTATTTTTATTTATTTTTATTTTATTTCATTAGTTTTCTATACTGCCCTATTCCCGAAGGACTCAGGGCGGTTTACAGGGCAATATTTAAAAGACAATATAAATTAAGATAAAAATAGAATTAAAAAGAATTAAATTAATAATAGCCCAACAATAAAACAATGTTAAAATTTAAAACTAAACCCCCCCCCCCCTCAGTCCAGGCCGGATAAATCGAAAAGCCAGGTTTTCAGGTCCCGGCGAAATGAGCGCAGGTCGGGGGCAGTCCGGAGTTTCACAGGTAAATCATTCCAAAGGGCAGGCACACCCACAGAGAATGCCCTCCCTCTGGGGATCACCCGCCGGCATTCCCTGACCGGCGGCACCCTAAGGAGGCCCTCCCTATGGGAGCGCACAGGACGATGGGAAGTTGATGCCGGCAGCAGGTGTTCCCTTAGATAGTCCGGACCCAAGCCATTTAATTTAATTTAATTTAATTTAATAATTTGATTTCTATACCGCCCTTCTCCCGAAGGACTCAGGGCAGTGAACAGGGCAATACACAATAAAAATCAGATACAAAAATTAAAAAACCATTAAAAACCATTAAACATCATGCCCATAAATCAATACATATTAAGTTAAAAACTAATTTTAAAAACCCAACCCCATCCCGTCAGACCAGGCCAGCTTGTTCGAAAAAGAATGTTTTAAGATCGCGCCGGAAGGAGCGAAGGTCGGGGGCCGTCCGGAGCTTAGATAGTGTTGTGATTCAGGGCCAGCCTGTGGGTCCGGCAGCCGGCTCGGATGTCTCGGATGACTCAGACGAGGGGGAGGAGGAGGGTGTTGAAGACGAACGTGCTGATGATGGCTTGGAGGCTTCGCAGAGCCCCCAGCCAGGGCCCTCTTCTCAGCTGCGCGAGCCCGACAGTGCGGATGATGATGACCCACAGCTGGCCCTGTTCAAGGACGCCCGACGCAGGAGGCAGTCAAGCAGGAACAAGCAGAGAAAGGCTGTGGGACTCCTCGGAAGGAGGCACAGGGAGGCCACGCCCTGAACTCTAATAAAAGGAGTGTTTGGGGAAGGGCTGGTTGCTGAAAGCAACCGCTCCGTTTGAGGATCACAGTTCCGGTGTTTTGTTTCTTGTTCTGTTGTTTTGCTTGTGAATTAAACTTGGCAGACGCCTTCCAGCCTCAGTTGTTTTCCAGTCTCTACCGTTTGTACAGGGGTTGCCTTTCTGCAAGGCCGGTAGCAGGCTGGTACAGAACAGATAGTAGAAATAGAATTTATGTCGCTAAAACAAGTAAGAATGTTTTGGAATAAGCATATCTGAGAAAATAAACTTTTGAAAAGTGTAGAGCATAAACCTGCACAAAACAAATATCACAGTACAGACAAGTTGCAATTAGTGTGAAGTCAAGTAGCGCAATGTTTGATTTTGTGCAACATTCAGTTCATGTCAGGCTAGCGCACGAGCAGTTAAGGCTAGTGCCTGCACAGTTGATGAGGTATAGACGTTACTCGTTGTGGGTGCAGAATGGAGAAAAGGAAAATTCCATTTGAGTAAAACTCAAAACAGAAAAGCCTAATTTTGAAAGAACAACAACAGAATACAGGAAAATTAGGTGTGCTTTGAATATGGCTTTATCCTCCAGCTTGTCCTCTGTTCACTTGATTTATTTTAAATATTTATGAGCCCTATTTGTCTAGAAAATGGACAGGAGTAGTATTTAGAAATATTTTGTTTTATTTGGTTTTCTACAAATTTAAAAATAAATTTAAGTTGTTAGTATATTCTTTAATTCTGTTATATTTCATTAATAAATGTTTAAATATTTATGTGTAAAAATGTCCATTTCCTACTTCCATCAATTACCAAATTTCCCCTATGTTTCATAGACAGGTCATTTTCAATAGTGTGAATTCAAATAATGCTATTTCATGGGATTCACTATCAGCACTAATCTAGACATAGTTGTATCTATAACAGTGACATGTCAATCATATCAAGGTGCAAATAGCACAAGCATGTAATTATGTCATGACATCTGGCGTAAGCATGTAAGTTGTGTCATTTGTGCCATAATATCATCATCCCGCCAGCGCCCATGTTAAAAAAAAATCTTCCTCATTTTCTGAAGGGTAAAGGCAAGCAAATGATACAACTGATGTATATTCCATAATTCATGCAATTTGTGTGAGGACAAAATGATGCACAGGACATCATTTCGGCTTGTGTGAGACAATTATGTAAATTAGATTCATTTCATGTGCTTTCAAGGCATCCAAAGTCAACTGCATAATAGTTGCTTTACTCTTGTATAATGGTAGAACTATAAGAAAGTTGAATAACCTGTGCTAAGAAAGATTATTAATAATGACCTGATTCTGAGGCTGTGCATACTTCAGCAGTTCCTGAAAGAAGGCTTTCAGGAAATATTAGTCTAATGACAACCAATAAAGTGTGAGCTGAAGCTTAGAGAATATACTTCAATTAAAAATGGAGTAAAAATCTGACTTTCTAACAATGTGCCTTCAGTACCAACACTTGAAATGTAATAAATGTTACTCTTCTTCATCATAAAACCTGGCTGAATGCTGCTAGCTATTCTGTTCTGTACCAGCCTGCTACCGGCCTTGCAGAAAGGCAACCCCTGTACAAACGGCAGAGGCTGGAATACGTCTGCCAAATTTATTACACAAACAAACAACAAAACATGAAACAAGATACCGGAGCTTTGATCCTCTATCGGAGCGGTTGCTTTCAGCAAACCAGCCCTCCCCCAAACACTCCCTTTATAAGAGTTCAGGGCGTGGCCTCTCTTTGCCTCCTTCCGAGAAGTCCCACAGCCTTTCTCTGCTTGCTCCTACTTGACTGCCTCCTGCGTCGGGCGTCCTTGAACAGGGCCAGCTGTTGTGATTCAGGGTCAGCCTGTGGGTTCGGCAGTTGGGTCGGATGACTCGGATGACTCAGATGAGGGGGAGGAGGGGGGTGTTGAAGAAGAACTTGCTGATGATGGCTTGGAGGCTCCGCAGAGCCCTCAGCCAGGCCCCTCTTACTTGGTGGAGACCCAGCTGTGTGAGCTCGACAGTGTGGATGAAGATGACCCACAGCTGGCCCTGTTCAAGGACGCCCGACGCAGGAGGCAGTCAAGTAGGAGCAAGCAGAGAAAGGCTGTGGGACTTCTCGGAAGGAGGCAAAGAGAGGCCACGCCCTGAACTCTTATAAAGGGAGTGTTTGGGGGAGGGCTGGTTTGCTGAAAGCAACCGCTCCGATAGAGGATCAAAGCTCCGGTATCTTGTTTCATGTTTTGTTTGTTTGTGTAATAAATTTGGCAGACGTATTCCAGCCTCTGCCGTTTGTACAGGGGTTGCCTTTCTGCAAGGCCGGTAGCAGGCTGGTACAGAACACCAGCTGTGGGTCATCTTCATCCACACTGTCGGGCTCACACAGCTGGGTCTCCACCAAGTAAGAGGGGCCTGGCTGGGGGCTCTGCGGAGCCTCCAAGCCATCATCAGCAAGTTCTTCTTCAACACCCCCCTCCTCCCCCTCATCTGAGTCATCCGACTCAACTGCCGAACCCACAGGCTGACCCTGAATCACAACACTTTCTGAGATAAAAAGTTGAAAATGTAATTGGAAAGGCAGCAATTATTAAATGCTTTCATAATGTGTCCTTGGATAAAATATGTCAGAATCATCAATTGTTTAGCTTGGAAATGTTAGCTGAATTAGTTCAGAATTAATTACTCACATTTCGCAAAAATCCTTACCAAAACCATTAAATATTCAACTCAGTTAAAACCTATTTTTAGTCTGGCAAAAAAAGTCGGAATCCTAAAAGTTCTTAAAAGAGTTTTCCTGGGGTGATCTGAAGTATCACAGATGTCTGAAAAACTCCATGAATGTTCACTTACATTGCTTAGATTGTTTTTTTCTTTCGTAATTCCGTAGCCTTCATCTGATGTCTCTTATTCAGCATGTCAATGAGAAAAGTTCACCTTACTGAATTTCTATCCATTCTGTCTTTTGGAACAAATAGTATTTTCTAGTCTCTGTAACTTTTAAAATAACAATCCAATGCATTTTGGTGTACCTGCAATTAAGTAGAAAAAAGCCGTCTCCTTCAAGCCAGGTTCTGCTCCTACTAACTTCATAGATGCCACCATGTGGGTTTTTTTTGGCAGTAGTATGGAATTAATGCTTTTTCAACTTCTGACTGAACATACTGCACTAGCATGCCCACTCCATTTAGTTTCTGAGTCCATATGAGGTCAGCCAGCATGTCCTCAAACCTGCCTAAAATTAAATGAGCATATAGGCATTCCTCCTTACGTACACATAACCCCAAATAAATATTTTGTCATGCCCATTACATTTATGTAAGTGTAGTTAGATTTCCACCAGGATGTCTCTTTATAATTCGGTCTATATTAGACTTCCCAACCTATTCTGCAGGACTGGTGTTTTCTAGTGCTATCTTGCCAGCTAAGCAGCCCTTTTCAAGAGATTGACTTGGTGTGGCCATCTAATTGGATTGAATAAGATTACATATTTCCAAAGGACTAGGGCTATTAGAACAGATCAATGAGCCAAAAATGCTTGGGAGAATTGGTCATATTAATACATGAACCTTTATATATATTTAACTGGATGTTTGCAAAGGCTCCTAAACAACCATTGCTGGACATTCTTCCACTATATACGCTCCCATATTTTGAAAATGAATACTGTAAATTACAAATATGACACTTTTATAAAAAGATACACAGTTACCATGTCATAAAACAGAACATCTTCCTCCTGTTGAGTTCCCTGCCTGTCCGTGTAGTTTTCTTGACAACAGGAAAGCAATCCAGCAATAATACAGATTGCCACTGTCTTCTTCTGGTGTCTTTTCCAGATTTTTCAATCATTTATGCCTCATGGGTTTTGAAATTCGAATACAGATGGCCCTGTTATTTGGCTGCAGGCCAGGTATATTGTTTTTATGAATCAGATTCTGGTTATTTCAGCACAACACTGTTGTCACAGTCTTTCCAAACCATTTTAAACTTGAGCTTTCTAGTTGTCTTCTCTCTTGCTGATCATGGAATGCTGAAAATCCAATGAGCCACTAAGTTCTTCTCTCCACTTGACCAGGTTCATAAAACTAAAATTCAGTCAATGCCACACCCAGGCTACTCACAAGCCTTGGCACTACAAAGCATCCCTTCCCATTTGTTTCTTTTCTGCAAAAGAAGAGAAATAAAATAAATTCTAACACTAACATGCTTCTAGTAAAGATGTGCAAAACATTTTATGATTAAAATATTGCAATCCCAGGCTAGATTATTTCAACCTTATAGAATGTGTTTCAATGTCAGAATAGCCTATTCAATTTTACCAGTAACGTTCTAATCTGAAAATGGCGAATAATTGTGGGTTCAGGTCATTTCAACAGGTCAATTTCCCTAATCTCTGATTTTCAATGCATGTTGTGTGCATTCACCTGATTATTAAATAACAACAGCATTATCAGCAATAGTAAACATAATAGTAATTGAGTTTTTGTAACAGGATGAAGCTGCATAGCTACCAAGTCATCATTCCTCCTGTATTAGAAATCCCTTTGAGAACTGCAAAGGTGAGTGAAATTACATCATTCATTTTGCAACAGCATGGTTTCTCCAATGCTTCTCGCAGATGTAAACAACCACTGTGACTAAAAAAAGAAAGAGGAGATAATTAATTCTAAACTTCTAAGCCATAGAGACTTGAATTAATTGTAATGGCATTTCCATATGCTACAGTTTGCACTCCAGTGGTATAACCAAAACTTCTCCTCTTCTCATTGTACATCAAAGGTAAATAAAATAAAATCAAGCAGTCTTGTGCCTTGTGTATGTTGGTACCCAAGCAGCATAATTCTTGTTAATTTCATCCCAATAACTCAAGGCCATATTCCTTTAAAAAGACCTTCTAGGTTGGCTGAAGGTATGAGAATTTGGTTCAATGGGAAATAACCCTCTCCGATGTGGTACAGTGCTTCAATAATGAAAAGGAAAAACACACATTATTTTGTGCAATTTTGATAACTGGCCTGGCTGCTAGGTAATCAGACAATATACCTGTTAGGTCCGGAATGACGAGCGTAGACAGCGAGGTTGAACAAGAGAACGTTTATTGAATGCACATGGGTCAACTGCCTAACAGCCGTTGAGCCCTAACTTATATACTAAGGTGCCTTTAAACATAACCAATCCCCGGCTCAGAATCTCCCGCCGAGAATGTAACAACCAATAACTGCACCCGGTTTTCCCGCCTAGGGAAACCACTCCCATTAACTATGGACACAACACCCCTTCCCCCCCAGATAAATGTTAATTACTTAACATAGTCCTTCAGGTAGCTTGGTGGCTTATGATTCCTGGCTGGGTATCTGCCCGCTGTACCAACGACTGGGGTGTCTACTGTTCTACTGTTGGGCTCTGCTTCAGGCCCTGAGGGTTGTGGCACTGACTCTGGCAAGGCCGCACATGTGGGTTGTTGTTGTTGTTGGGGTACACTGGGTCATTCAGGGGATTCTGTAGGGCTGCCCTGGGAAGGTGGTTCAGTTTCTGCTGTGCTACTAAGGGGATTTGCTACCGCTGCACTGATTTGTATTCCCATTCCCTCACCCCCTGGTGTTGCCCTTAAGTGGCCATGACTGAATGCATTGTCTGGTGTGGTGATGCTCCTGTCATTGTTGGTCAGTACAATTTCAGGGGACCTTTTCCTTAGCTGATCGATGTGTCTCCTCATCAGCTGATTCCCTACCCCCTCAATTAAATAAGATAACCGTCCAGTTTTGTCTATGACTACCCCTTCTGACCATTTGTCCCCCTGCCCATAGTTCCTCATCCAGACAGTGTCACCAATATTTAAAGACCGGGTCGGAATGTCTCTTTCTGGTTCTGCAGGTAGCCTGTCAGGGTGTAATCTGTCCAATTTGGTCATTAGACGTCTGCCCCACCTCATTTCAGCTGGGCTTTTCCCTGTGGCCGTGCAAGGTGTCGTGTGTTGGGCCAACAGGAACTGAGCCAGTCTTTGATGCCAATTCCCCTGGATGATTCTTCTTAAGGCGTCTTTAGTTGTCCTGACGTTTCGTTCAGCCAATCCGTTGGAGGAGGGGTGGAAGTGTGCCGATGTTGCGTGCCTAATCCAGTTGGCCTTGAGGAAGTCCTGAAATTCATTGGATGTGAATTGGGGGCCATTGTCAGAAACAATCACGTCAGGTAACCCATGGGTGGCAAAGAGTCCCCGCAAGACCTGTATGGTTTTGGCTGAAGTCATGAACTTAACAGGCACGACCTCCAACCACCGGGAGTAGCTGTCCACGACAACTAAGAATGTGAGGCCCTGGAATGGGCCTGCAAAATCAATATGAATGCGAGACCAAGGGTTCCTAGCCACTTCCCACTTATGTACAGGTGTGTGTGCTTGTTCTGGCCTAGACCGTTGACACTGATAGCACCCGGCTACTCTGTCCTCGATTGCTGTGTCTAACCCAGGCCACCATAAATGACTCCTTGCCAAGGCTTTCATTCGGACAATCCCTGGATGTCCCTCATGCAATTCCCCCATCACTGCGTTCCTATGGCCCTCTGGAATGACAACCCTATTGCCCCACAGAATACATCCCAGGTGTGAAGACAATTCATCCTTCCTTCTAAAGTATGGCGTGAATTTGGGGTCTGGATTCTTGTTAGGCCACCCCCCTTGTACCCACGCTGCAATTCTGCTAAGGATGTGGTCTTTTCTGGTTGCTGCTGCAATGTCTTTTGCTGTCAGTGGGCACTCTGAGAGTTCCTGTAGGGACAAGATTTGGCCCACAGGTGCTGGGTCTGGGCCGGTGTCTGCTAATGGCAATCTGCTAAGGGCATCTGCGTGCCCCATCTCCTTGCCCACCCTGTGTTTAATAGAGAATGTGTAAGCTGAAAGGAAAATTGACCATCTCAGCATCCTTGGGGACATGATTTGGGGTGTCTGTTTATCTGTGGTGAATAGCCCTAGGAGGGGTTTATGGTCTGTATAAATTGTAAAGTCCCTACCATACAAGTAATCGTGGAACTTTTTTACGCCGGCCACGATGGCCAAGGCTTCCCTGTCAATTTGTGCATAATTCCGTTCTGCTTTAGTCAAAGTCCTGGAATAGTATGCGATAGGTCTCTGTTGACCCTGGTCATCCATGTGGCTTATGACTGCCCCTACTCCATAAGGAGAGGCATCGCATGCTAGGAAGATTGGTTTGTTTTCAATGAAGTGAGTGACTGTGGAGTTACTGGACAAAATGTCCTTTAATGTTTGGAAACTGATTCTGTGCTTGTCCTGCCACTGCCAAGGTGTCTGTCTATCTAACAGCCTGTGTAAAGGTTCAGCAATGGCTGCTTTGTGAGGCAAAAAGGTGTGATAGAAATTGATTAACCCTAGGAAGGCTTGTAGTTCCACCTTATTTTTGGGTTCAGGTGCCAATTTGATCGCCTTAATTTTTCCTTCAGTAGGGTGAATACCCTGTGCATCAATTCTGAATCCTAAGAATTCAGTTGATTTTACCCCAATACAACACTTGTCTTTTTTTAGTTTAAGCCCTGCATCCCTGAATTTCCCCAGTACCTGTTCCAGCCTGTCTGCTAAGATGTCTTCAGTTTTTCCAGCAATTAGGACATCATCGAAGTAAGGGCATACACCTGGTATGCCCTTTAAGGTCCTCTCCATCACCTCCTGGAAGATGCCTGGAGCTGCTGCTATTCCGAATTGAAGTCTGTGAACACAGAACGCCCCCTTGTGGGTAACTATCGTTTGGGCCTCGGCGGCTTCCTTAGACACAGTGAGTTGCAAATACGCCTGCGCCAAGTCGAGCTTGGCGAAAATGGTGCCGTCCTGGATCGTCGCGAGGACCTGCTTCACCGTCGGGACCGGGTAAGCATGTTTTTTCATTGCTAAGTTCAGGGTGGCTTTATAGTCGGCACAAATCCTCACATCCCCGTTCGGTTTAAGGGGTGTGACAATTGGTGTCTCCCAGAGGCCTCCCTCTACGGGTTCTAGGACGCCCTGGCCTACTAGCTTGTCTAGTTCGGCCTCGATTTTTTGTTTAAGGGCGAAAGGCACCCTCCGGGCCTTAAGCCTGATGGGCCTAACCCCGGGGTCTAAATTAAATGTGATGGGGGGTCCCTTGTACCTCCCTAACGACCCATCGAACACGTCTGCGAAGTTATTGCAGACAGTTTTGAGGGTCTTGCTAGCAATTGTGTTAATTCCCCCTACCCAAATTCCCAGGGCCGGGAACCAATTGAGGCCTACTAGGCTGGTTCTCTGGCCCTCAGTGACTAAGAGATCTAGAAATCCGTTAAACCCCTTATATTTTACTTTAATCGTGGCCTCGCCCTTTAATTCAATGGGGGTTTTTTGGAAGTCGGCTAACTGTAGTTTAGTGGGTTTTAGGGGAATTCTACGGCCACTTTTCCTCTCAATGTATTTGAGGGTGTTGCTAGAAATTATAGATACTGAGGCCCCTGAGTCCACTTCCATCTTGCAGGGAATGCCCTGCAGTTGGACTCCAATTTTTAATTTAGGCCTCAGGATATGATTAATTCTAGGGGTTCCCACATGGTTGACCCCCACCCCCGGCCCAGGGTTGGAAGTGCGTGCCTTAGGTCTTGGGGTCTCTTCGCCGTTCCCTTCGGGGGTTACCTCACCTGTGGCCCATGCGTCGAGCTCGTGGAGTCGGTTGTCGCGCGGTTGGCTTCTGCAAATGGCCTGGATGTGGCCCGTCTTTCCGCACCCTCGGCATTTCGCGTTCCGGAACCTGCAAGTTGCACGGAGGTGGTTTCCGCCGCAGCTGCCGCACCTCGCTTTGGGGTCGCGAGGCCTGGATTGGTTGTCCCTCTGGGGTCGTTGTGGTACTGTGGTCTGTTGTCTTCTTCCTTGGTCGGCTCCGTCGTAGCGTGGAGGTCTCGGCGCCATTTTTCCGAACCTTCGGGCGATCTCGGCAACGTCGGCTTCCCACTGGTAGTCCACCTCCCCACCGTCCACATGGCTCTCGAGGTTAATTTCGGCCGAGGCAGCCATGCTGTTGTAGGGGGGGGGTCGCGTCTGCCTGTAGACTCGTATGTGAGTAGCTCGTCTAAGACTTCTTGCAGGGTGCCTGTGGGCTTTGAGATTATCCGGTTTTGCAAGTGTTCGTCTCGCAGCCCCAAAACTACTCGGTCCCTGATGCGAATCTCGAGGTTGTCGTATTTGCAACGCAGGGCCGCTTCTCTGACTGCTGCCACAAACTGTGTGATGGATTCGCCCGGCCGTTGGTTCCGTTTTTCAAATATCCTTCGCCAAAACAGTTCGGACCTTTTTGGCGTAAAGTGGACTTTTAGCTTGGCCAACAGGTCGGCGTACGACACGCTGGAGACCGGCAAGGGCTGGCACAGGCCAACGGCAACCCGGTAAACCGGCGTGCCACTAATGGTGAGAAGGGCCGCCGCTTTCTTCCGGTCCTCCGTGATCCCGTTGACCAACATGAACCCCTCGACTTGGCCGACGTACTCCTCCCAGTCTTCGGGGTAGTTCGGGTCGAACTCCTTCAGGGATCCGACTTGCGCCATTCTGTGAGTTAACACGGCAGTAGTTCGGTTGACTGCGATTCAAATTTCCCGCTTTTCGCTCAGCTGGCTTCAGCGGCTCCTTCGCTGTTCCGCCGTCTATCCCACCTTCGTCGCCACTGTTAGGTCCGGAATGACGAGCGTAGACAGCGAGGTTGAACAAGAGAACGTTTATTGAATGCACATGGGTCAACTGCCTAACAGCCGTTGAGCCCTAACTTATATACTAAGGTGCCTTTAAACATAACCAATCCCCGGCTCAGAATCTCCTGCCGAGAATGTAACAACCAATAACTGCACCCGGTTTTCCCGCCTAGGGAAACCACTCCCATTAACTATGGACACAACAATACCAAATTCAAATGAGCTTATAGCAGCACAGAATTTGAGAGTACCCCTTGAACTGTAGCTATGTCTTTCCAGCTTTCTTTTCCTGTGACATTTACACATCCCAGAGGATTTCTGTGAGAAACATTCTCAGCATCCCAAGGATAGTATCACTTGGATCCACTCAGAGTTGGAAACAGATGGACAAAATGTCTGAGTTAATATCTGGTAATATCATCCAGGATGACTTTGAGTTGATTATTTCTGAGGCACTAAAACAAAACCATCTCAAAATCATTATTGATAACATCACTATATGTAGTCTAAATCCTTGTTTTTTTTATGAAAGCCTCCTGGGATGTAACAAGTGGTTAGGCTAAGGCAGTGGTGTGAATACATACTTGGGTGTGTGGATATTGTCATCTGCCTTAAAGAAGGCAGTAGTGGCTCCCTTTCTCAAGAAACTGTTGCTTGATCCAAGAACACTGCATAATTATCAACCTTCAAACTCCCATTTAAATTTATAGAAAAAAATGGCAGACTGCATAACATCAAAGTGAAACCAATGGGGACAGATATTTATCAACATAGGAATAGAGATCAGGTTTAATTATAGTGGCAGTTCTTGAGTCCACTATTGTCATTTTAGATCTAAATGGTTTTTGTCAGAACTACCATATTCAGGCTCCAAAATTTGGGTTGCCATTAGGTGCAACAGGAAGTGTTACGTGGTTGTTCTTCTTTGCTGCTATCTAGTTGTTATCCAGATTTTTGCATTCCCAGTGAAGTAGCCTTAGCCCCAAGGGAACTACCATATGCGCTTTTCACAGATAGGGATAGCCCAGGGGTAGGCAACCTTGGCGATTTTATGATTCATGGACTTCAACTCCCAGAATTCCTGAGCCAGCCTGGCTCAGGAATTCTGGGAGTTCAAGTCCATGAGTCATAAAAGAGCCAAGGTTGCCTACCCCTGGGATAGCCTAAGTCTGTTTCCCAACCTTTGGGATTGGAGTTCTTAGAATTGCAGTCAACCTGCAGTCCTCCACTTACCTGTAGGAAAATTGAATAGAAAATGTTGGTCTAAGCATTGAAGTTCTTGTTTATCATTAACTTATTTAATCTGCCACATGTTTTAAATGGGAATACCTGGTACTTGATCCAAAAATTGTAACTGATGCAGCAATCAAGATGTTTGCTAGAGTGCCTGGTTCTTCACACATTACACACAGCTGAAAAAGTAATGCTACTGAAATATATTGGTAACTACTGCTACTCAGATATATTCCTAAGCGCCCATAAGACAAATGTTACATCTCTTTTTTATCAGCCTTTATAGCAAATGTTTATGGCAATGTTCAAGAATATGCATATTGTTTTGATCTATAAATCCTAATGCAGGAAGCAGTACTAAAATACTTAAATGAATACGACTTTGTTATCTCTAAAGAGGGATGTTAGGAATAGTATTCTAGTAGAGACCAAAAATCATTATTATGTTGTTGTTTTTTACTTTTGTGATGTAAGCTGTCAGAATCATCAGGGAGTTAAATGGCCTTTAAATTTAGTAAATGAATGTCAGAAAGAAATCCTTTCAAGCTATCCCTTTGATTTCAATTCAAAATTTTATTGTGTGTTGTGCAATTAGCTCACATGGTGTAATAAGATGGAGGGTTTGTTGTCACTGTGAGTTGGGGGTGGGGGCAGGAAGGGAGGCTCAGCCAATCTCAATGTATACATGGTTGTACTTTGACAATAAAGGTTCATTCATTCATATTCTTTCATTCGATTTTGGCGCCACCCAACTGTGAACTCACCCCAGCTCTACAACCTTGCTTATACTCTCCGCTCAAAATACTGTGTCCTTTGGATTTCTTCCAAAGTAAGTTTGGTTATAGCAGTCCATTTTCTGACAATTAAATTCGCTGATTCAAAGAACTTTCCCCAGGAACGCCGCAACATCAAAACGCTAGTATTTAAGGCAGGGGTCTTCAAACTTGGCCCTTTTATGACTTGTGGACTTCAACTCCCAGAATTCCTCAGCCAGCAAAGCTGGCTGAGGAATTCTGGGAATTGAAGTCCACAAGTCATAAAAGGGCCAAGTTTGAAGACCCCTGATTTAAGGGAAAAGGAAAAAAGAAACAGTAAATATGAACCACTTCTCCAACGATAGAGAAGCCGTGGCATTAACGGCATGCGTGCAGCCATCTTCTCTTTTTTTAATAAGGCTTTCTTATTCTCCCTTTAAACGTCTTGGAGTGCAAGAGTCATAAATCTACCTAAATCGCGATTCGTAAGCATTCCATCCCAGGCCGGCCTCGGCGGTTTCCATGTCAACGAGATTCCTTTCCCACCCTCTCGCTACGTTCCATTCAAGTTCAGTCAGCGGCTCAGTCTCCCTCCTCACGTGACCAGTATCCCGGCTTCAGCGGCCGCTTCCGGGTGGGTGTGGGCGCTTATACTCTTGTCCGGCCCTAAGGCGGTGAAAGGGAGCGGAGCGGGGGGGAGGAGGAGGAGGAGGAGGAGGAAAGAAGGAGGTTCCCCTCAACATGGCGGCGCGCAGGGCGGGTGGCGGCAACAGTAAAGCGACCGGGAGTAGCGCTTGAACCCGAGCTGAAAGAGACGCCATGGAAAGCGAGGAAGAACAACACACGACCACGCTGCTTTGCATGGGGTTTTCGGATGCAGCCGCCATCCGAAGGGCCCTCCGCTTGGCCAAGAACGACATCAACGAGGCCGTGGCGCTGCTCACCAACGAGCGGCCCGGTCTCCACTATGAGCCCATGGACAGCGGCGGCGGCGGCGGCGGCGGCGGCGAGACCAGCGGACAGGGAGGCCCCCAGCAAAGCGGCGGCTCGCGCGGTGGCGGCGACATTAGCAGCGGCGGCGGCGTGAACGGCGGCGGCGGCGGCACCAGCGGCTTCGACCCACCCCCTGCCTACCACGAGGTGGTGGAAAACGAGGTAAGGGGTCGCTGTGGGGCGGGAGGGGCAAGCGGCGGAGCGAGCCGGGGATCTGGCCGGATCCTATGCCGGAACAATTCGGTGACAGGCGTTCGGGCATGACCCACCCCCGCAGCGGTGCTCTGGGTGAGACCGCGGCCGCTCGGCTTTTATTTTTATTTTTTTTATTTTAATCCCATTTATATCCCGCCCTTTTCCGAAGACTCAGGGCGGCTTACAATCTAAGAAGCACAAACCAATGTGCTTAGCAATAGCCTTCATTCTATGTATATGCCTGCTTTATTAGGGCTTTTGCCCCCCCGCCCCAGCGGCATTATTACAAAGTCAGCTTATGGCCCCCAACAATCTGGGTCCTCATTTTACCTACCTCGGAAGGATGGAAGGCTGAGTCGACCTTGAGCCTGGTGGGACTCGAACCTGTACTAATTGCAGGCAGCTGGTGTTACTTAAGGAGGCATTAGCCCACTGCTCCACCAAGGCTCGCTCTCGCAGGGCTGGGAGGCTGAAAACAAGGCATAATGCAAGCCTTCCTCGGGAATCCCCTCCCCCTCCCTCCTTGAGAGTCCTCAAGCGCTGGTAGTCTCATTTTTTTTTCAATCGGAATTCCAGCTGGAAGGGACCTTGGAGGTCTTTCTCGTCAAGCCGGAGACTCCAGTCTATACCAATTTCAGACAGGTGGCTGTCCAGCCTTTTCTTAAAAACCTCTTTTTCTCCTCCCTGGGAGCTTCCCCTTGTGGTTTTGTTTTTTCCCCCCAGCCATTCGTGGGATTCAAAAAAGATTCCAAAGTTGAGATCTTTTTGAATCCCACACACGGCTGTGAAGAAGAAGAAGAAAAAGCTCCTTTTTCCGATTCCCCGTAGACTTGATTCCCCAATCGCAACTAAGCGGGCTTGTTAGATGATTATAAGGAGTATTAAACCGCTTGGTTGCTAGTCTTGTGCATGTGTCCTTGTTTGGCACGGAAGCCTGTAGCCTCAAGCCTAGGAAAAGCAGCTTGAGTGCAAAGTCCTGTTTGGGCTGTAATAGTGAAAGTTGATGAGTTGTGACTTCTCTTTGTCACCCGTCTGTGGAGACTGAAACATAGATTCGGTTGTTGTTGTTTTTTTAAAAAAAATGCTGATATTGTATTTTGTTGGGGGTTTTTTTGCATTGTTTAACCAAGGCACTTTCCTCCAATCCTTCTCCTGTTAGTAATTTCAATGGCTTTGTTTTAATGCTGTAGTAGTAACTTTTATTACACTGTCCTGTTTCTTTTTATATAATTGCTGGATTTTTGTGTTACAAATGGAACATAAGAGCGGAAGGAATTGCAGACCTGCATGGTACTGGGCTCATAAAAAAAACACAAGCTTAGTTATTCTGGTCTGTGAAGAAAATATTATGGCACCTGTAATAGTACATCTGTATTAGTAACTGCAAAACTGCCAAAAATGAGTTTGTGAGCTTTCAGATTCTTCCTGAAAGAACCTGAGGTAGTACAAAAATATGGATATGGGGGAAAAGCCTGAAGGCCCCCATTTTAAGTTAGATGTGGCCAAGAAACCTTACGTTTATAAAGTTTATAAATTTTGTGAATTAACCTTTAAGTACCTAGAATCTTAAAACAGTAAAAACACAAAAGTACTATTTGGCCTGATGTCATATTTCTCTTTTCATTCTTTTTTCCCTAACTATAATTACTGGGATTTTGTTAGAAAACACCAGATTCTCTTAATGTTTTCAAAAACATATGGTCAGTCATTACTGCTTTTGTTGTTGTTGTTAGTTCCGAAGTCATGTCCGACCCATCGCGACCCTATGGACAACGTTCCTCCAGGCTTTCCTGTCCTCTACCATCTTCTGGAGTCCATTTAAGCTCACGCCTACTGCTTCAGTAACTCCATCCAGCCACCTCATTCTCTGTCGTCCCCTTCTTCTATTGCCCTCAATCTTTTCCAGCATTAGGCTCTTCTCCAGTGAGTCCTTCCTTCTCATTAGGTGGCCAAAGTATTTGAGTTTCAACTTCAGGATCTGGCCTTCTAAAGAGCAGTCAGGGTTGATCTCATCTACGACTCACCGGTTTGATCACCTTGCAGTCCAAGGGACTCGCAGGAGTCTTCTCCAGCACCAGAGTTCAAAGGCCTCAATTCTTTGGCGCTCAGCCTTTCTTATGGTCCAACTTTCACTGCCATACATTGCAACTGGGAAGACCATAGCCTTGACTATACGCACTTTTGTTGACAGGGTGATGTCTCTGCTTTTTAGTGTGCTGTCTAGATTTGCCATGGCTTTCCTCCCCAGGAGCAAGTGTCTTAATTTCTTGACTACAGTCCCCATCTGCAGTGATCTTGGAGCCCAGGAAAATAAAATCTGTCACTACCTCCATTTCTTCCCCATCTATTTGCCAGGAATTGAGAGGGCCAGATGCCATGATCTTGGTTTTCTTAATGTTTAGTTTCAACCCAACTTTTGCACTCTCCTTCTTCACTTGCAACAAGAGACTCTTCAGTTCCTCTTCACTTTCTGCCATTAGAGTGGTATCATCTGCATATCTTAGGTTGTTGATATTTCTTCCAGCAATCTTAATTCCAACTTTTGATTCATCTAGCCCTGCCTTTCCCAATTTTGAACCAATCAGTGGTTCCGTGTCCAGTTCTCACTGTTGCTTCTTGGCCCGCATATAGGTTTCTCAAGAGACAAATAAGATGATTGGTACTCCCATCTCTTTAAGGACTTGCCACAGTTTGTTATGATCCACACAATCAAAGGCTTTAGCATAGTCAATGAAGCAGAAGTAGATGTTTTTCTGGAACTCCCTAACTTTCTCCATGATCCAGCGTATGTTGGCAATTTGATCTCTAGTTCCTCTGCCTCTTCGAAATCCTGCCTGTACCTCTGGTAGTTCTCGATCCACATACTGCTGGAGTCTAGCTTGTAGGATTTTAAGTTTGAACATTCTTTGGCACTGCCTTTCTTTGGAATTGGAATGTAAACTGATCTTTTCCAATCCTGTGGCCACTGTTGAGTTTTCCAAATTTGCTGGCAAATTGAGTGTAGCACTTTTACTGCATCGTCTTTTAAGATTTTGAATAGCTCAGCTGGAATACTGTCACCTCCACTAGCTTTGTTGTTGCTCAGCTTTTCTAAGGCCCACTTCACTTCACATTCTAGGATGTCTGGCTCGAGGTCAGTGACCACCTCATTGTGATTATCAGGGACGTTAAGCGCATTCTTGTATGGTTCTTCTGTGTAATTTTGCCATCTCTTCTTAATCTCTTCTGCCTCTGTTAGGTCCCTGCCATTTTGGTCCTTTATCATGCCCATTTTTGCATTGAATGTTCCCTTCATCTCTCCAATTTTCTTGAAAAGATCTCTGGTCCTCCCTATTCTATTGTTTTCTTCTATTTCTTTGCATTGTTCATTTAAGAAGGCATTCTTATCTCTTCTAGCTATTCTCTGGAATTCTGCATTCAATTGGGCGTATCTTTCTTTTTCTCCCTTGCCTTTCACTTCCCTCCTTTCCTAAGCTATTTGCAAAGCTTCCTCAGACAGCCATTTTGCTTTCTTGCATTTCTTTTTCTTTGGGATGGTTTTGGTTGCTACCTCTTGTACAATGTTGCGAACCTCTGTCCATAGTTCTTCAGGCACCCTGTCTATCAGATCTAATTCCTTAAATCTATTTGTCACCTCTACTGTATATTCAACAGGGATATGATTTAATTCATACCTGACTGGCCTAGTGCTTTCCCCTACTTTCTTCAGTTTAAGCCTAAACTTTGCAACAAGAAGCTCATGGTCTGAGCCACAGTAAGCTCCTGGTCTTGTTTTTACTGACTGTATAGAGCTTCTCCATCTTTGGCTGCAGAGCATATAGTCAATCTGATTTCTGTGTTGACCGTCTGGTGATGTCCATGTGTAGAGCCGTCTCTTGGCTTGTTGGAAAAGAGTGTTTGCTATGACCATCGTATTCTCTTGACAAAATTCTATCAGCCTGTGCCCTGCTTCATTTTGTACTCCAAGGCCAAAGTTGCCTGTTATTCTGGTTATCTTTTGGCTTCCTACTTTAGCATTCCAATCCCCCATGATGATAAGGACATCATTTTTTGGTGTTAGTTCTATAAGGTGCTGTAGGGCTTCATAGAACCGGTCAATTTCATCCTCTTCAGCACTGGTGGTTGGGGCATAGACTTGGACTACTGTGATATTGAATGGTTTGCCTTGGATTCGAACTGAGATCATTCTGTCATTTTGAGGATTGTATCCCAGTATTGCTTTTCCTACTCTTTTATTGACTATGAAGGCTACTCCATTTCTTCTGAGGGATTCTTGCCCGCAGTAGTATACCTGATGGTCATCTGAATTAAATTCACCCATTCTGTCCATTTTAGTTCGCTGATACCTAAGATGTTGATGTTCAGTCTTGTCATCTCTTGTTTGACCACGTCCAGCTTGCCTTGATTCATGGATCTTACATTCCAGGTTCCTATGGAGAAAAAAATCTTTATAGCATCGGACATTTCTTTCACCACCAGACATATCCACAGCTGAGCGTCCTTTCGGCTTTGGCCCAGTCGCTTCATTCTTTCTGGCGCTACTAGTACTAGCCCTCTGCTCTTCCCCAGTAGCATATTGGACGCCTTCCGACCTGAGGGGCTCATCTTCCAGCGTCATATCGTTTTGCCTTTTGGTACTGTCCATAGGGTTTTCATGGCAAAGATACTGGAGTGGGTTGCCATTTCCTTCTCCAGTGGATCACGTTTTGTCAGAACTCTCTGCTATGACCTGTCCGTCTTGGGTGGCCCTGCACGGCATAGCTCATAGCTTCATTGAATTATGCAAGCCCCTTCGCCACGACAAGGCAGTAATCCATGAAGGGGATTACTGCTTTATCCTATGGGTAATATGTGTAATCTGGTACCTTCAGGACTTACTAGCCTTCTGTTTCATTTAGTTTACAGTCTCCATTTTCTCAGTGACTCATCATCCAAAAAATACCACCTGGTCCTCTAGGCATAATTTTGTTCCCAAAAGCTCAGGTGAACTGGAATTTTACTTTACAGTCACAAGTCATTATGGTCATTAAGCAAGGTGATCACATAGTTGTCTCACTTAATAACCTCCACCCCTGCTCTCCCTAGTATATTTGTTAAGCAAAGCACAGGATGCCCAAGGCCTGCAGGGACCAGATGGGGGGAGATAAGGGGGTCTGCAGTGTCCTTGTGATCAATTGTAAGAGCAAATGACTGGGGGCGAGGTGGCAGCGGCTGTAAATTTGAAGCCAACTTGTACATGGCTTTTTGGGGGGGGGGGTCTGTTGTAATTTTGGTCACTAAGTAACTGGTTATAAGTCAAGGATGCTCTGTAGTCTTCCCCCCATAAACAGTGGAACATATAATAGTAAGGTGCCATCAATTTGGACCTAAACCAGGGTGACTTTATGGACCATTCTCACCATTTCCCCAGCAATAATCTGAAGTGCTTCCAGAGATATTCCAGATCCCATCTATTCCCTTTCTTTGTGGTCTTCTCTATCTCTTTCATGTCTTTCCAAGCATACTAGTTCCCTTCATAATTTATTCTAGAGTACATGCATAAATATGAGTTTTTACTTGAGCTCAAGGAAGGCCTCAGTCTGTTTCATCTAGAACCAATTTACGGCTGTTCTTTTAGGCCATGATGCTCCGAGTAACTGTATCCAAATCCATATTTTTAAGTTACTGCTTTCTCACTCTAACTTAGTGACGCTTTCACAGCTGTACATTACTGCTTTCCATGTGTACATTATTTGAGAGCCATAGTCCTCATGATTTGGTATTATTTATAAATCACATTTATAAATAAATTGCCAATGAAAAAATAATTGCTTAACTGTTTTGTTTGTTGTCATAGTAATAGCCTTAAGCTTGATTATCTTGTTTAAGTTTGTAATTACCTTACTCTAAAACTTGTTTCCTGTTTGATCGTTTATCACACTGTTTTTCTTCAGTTGCTCTTGAATGCAAGAAAACAAAACTGTCTGCCACTTTCATCTCTGTAGTCAACTATGAGTTGTTAAGCAAGTTGGTTAACATTACCTTTTTTGTTTCAATGTGTATCATCGCAGGTTTTTCACTATCCATTTTTGTTTTCATAATGATTTAAGTCATCATTACTCTTAGGTGACAAAATAGTATCATCCACATGACACAATTTTGAATCCAGCTGTCATCGCTTCCAATACCTTTCTTATAAAAAATGTATACTGTGCAAATTTCTGAAAATGTATTTGCAGTCAGTATAGATTCTTCTTATTTTGAAGTGCTCTGTTCCTTCAAACATCTTATAGTAGCTTCTTTATTATAAATTGTTTCTCAGAAAAACAATTAAGTGTTTTGTTACACCTTTTAGCTTACACACACACACACACACACACACACACACACACACAAAACCTAGTTGTCCTGACCTTTAACTGGACGAAATGGTATATCATAGGGCAACAATTTTTGAACCAAGGTACCCCAAATGGGCCAATGAATCCAAAATCCGGGATCCTGCAGAACTGAGATTTGGTTTAAAATCGATTGCTTGGTTATGTGCCATTATGTGTTTTTGTCTCCTAGCAACTTGATATTTATTTATTTAGCGTATGGCATACAAGGCCAGGGAGGCTACAATGTTATGCACATAGTAGAAGTCCTGGCAGCTAACAGTCGCTAATCCATTTGTTGCATAAAGGCACCACAAGAGGATGAACTAGCTTTACACTGGCTGGCCTCGGAGGAAGTCGGTTCATCCAGGACTTTCCTCCTGGGCCGATCACGCCTAGGCAAATCCAGCACCAGTTCCAGCTCCCCACAGAGAATGCAGCCAGCAGTTTCCCATCGTGTAAATTCCAGTACCTATCTATCTACTTGCAAACAATGCTTTCAAACTGCTAAGTGGGCAGGAGCTATGGACAAGAGACAAGAGCTCACCCTGTTTGGCAGAGCTGGACTCGAACCACCAGAGTGCTGGCAATTGCTCAGCACATTCAGCGTCATTAAACCTCTGTGCCACCGTGTCCCATACTAGACAGAGAGGCAGGCCCTGTCTGAAAAGGGTCCAGATAATTTGCTTCTTCCAAGACCTTTGGAACTATAAGACAGCAACCTTCCCTAAAAAGGAAAAAAATATCTAGATCTGTTGAGTCCAAGTGATGATCTCTTATGGATACGTGTAGTTGTATAATTTTAAACTTCATCTTACCAATGTTTCTGTCATTCCTTCACCAAATGATTTCAGTAGTAGTTTTTCCTTCATTTTAGCCACATTGGACTCTGTTCCTTTTAAATAGTCCTACCTTATAGTGATTTTTCCTGTGATTTCTCTGATCGTGTTAAAAACACATTTCATTAAACTTTCATGTTATTGTTGATAGGCTCGATCAAAATACCTTTTCTTTTTTTGCTCGTCATTGGAAATCTGTGTTCAGCGATTGTAAGAGTTTCTTGTCGCCCAAGACTTCTTTTAACTTTTGCCTTGTTTTATTTCATTTATTTATTTGCTAACATGGTAGCTTGTTCTCAAATCCACATGGATATTTGCCTCTTTGAAATTTGGTATTTTGGGCACGTGTTTGTCCGTGTGTTTTTCAGCATTCACAATGCCTCTTTACCATTTCCCATAGCTCCCTGGGTTTTCTTTCAGATGACTGTAATTTCCTTACAAAGCTTTTGTCTTCTGATTTGTATGTCTTCCAGCTCAAATCTTTCTGCTACATTTACTCTCTTTAGCTTTCTAAGCATAATTCACTGTTCCAGAGTCTGCACCTGGAAGTGTCTTGTCTCATTTGATTGCACCTCCCCATTTGCTTTTTCCTCTTACGTAATCGGTTTTATTCAAATGTCCCTTTAGTGATGTCCAAGAGTAGAGTCTGTGTCACTTGAAGCAGGTGTAAGTAATAAAAAATAAGAATTTTCTTTGCAAAATTCTGTTTACCTGCATCCTGCATGATTTGGTTTGCCAGTAATTTTAATTCCTCCATTCTAATCACCTATTACATGTATCTCTTCTTGTAGTTTGTCATGGAATATTTAAGTATCTCCATCATTGCATCTGTGGTTCAGATATTCACTGGATGGCCACTGATTTTGATAGTCATGATCCTGCTTTCTGGACATAATTGAGCATATATTTAACAGGGCCAGTTTTGAATGTCACTGCTACTCCATTTCTTCATATGGTCAAGACACTTAATAGTCTCATGTATTTGTCTGATCTACAGTAGTTCAGCCTGATCCACCAAAGTTTATGTATTCCTAAAATATCAGTTTTAAATTCCTTAATTTCTGTTTGTCAGGTTCAAGTCTTGAGCATGAGAAGCATTGGTCAGTGCTTTTCATATCCCACCTTGCAATTGATAGGAGCCTTGTAAAATGAGGCCTCTTTTATCAGTACTGACCCCATCAATGAGATTCTTGCTTGTGGTTTTGGTCCACAAAATTGTCGCTTCTAGTTATTACTTTCACTCATTTGAGTTTCATTCACCACATTTCTCTTACTGTACCTTTCACTACTGTCACTACCTTCACATTTCAAAGTTTGATGTTCTTGTCCTATAACTAATTGTAGCCACAAGGTTTTGTTGTTGTTGTTTTTGCAGACTTTCACCTTGTATACTAGTTTCAACCTCTCCTAGAATGGTAGGCATATCACTTATGATTTGGTCACCTCTGGTTTGGACTAGCATGTCTACCTGGGTCTGCCCTTGTAAAGCATATATAAGTTGCAGCTGATCCAGTGTGCAATGATTTATAGTGATGGATGCATCTCAAGGTATCCACATAACATCTTTACTCTGAGAGTTACACTGGTTGCCACTATATTTCATTTGGCAATTATTTTTCAGATGACATTCACCTCATTGTAAACAGTATTGTTTTTCGCAAGGAGCTCCCAATTATTTAACAGTAATTAGAGAAACTCCCAAGTTAAAACTAACTATAAAAATGTACTATTGCTGTAATAGCCTACATACAGGTGATATATACATTGTATTTAATAGGACAGTGCATGCTTCAAAAATGAATTGAGCAAGTGTGTCAAAACTTACATGAGCACAGCAGTTCTCTGCTCTTTATTAAAGCAGCCCACCTTTATTCAGGCTTTGCTTTAAAACTTTATAATATGACTTTTTTCAGGCTTGCACAGACTCTTTTAATGAATAAAGAGATGCTTTGGTTGTGTGAGGTCTGATACTTTTAATGAATTACTTTCAAAGTGCATATAGCCCTAGATTTGACTACAGAAAACATTACAGTAGCACCTTGTCTGCTGTGTAAACAGGAGCATGATAAAAATGTACTCTGCTTCTAGCCTTTATCTTAGATCAAGCACAATGCACAGAAAAGTAGAGCAAGACCTACTTTAGTGTGTTACTAATTGACATTAGAAGTAATTCCCCGCCTAGATATATATGGAAGAAAAACAAGAGTTTAGATTTTTGCTGCATCGTAATATGTTCTGTCCTTATCTGTGCTTCTCACATTGCCCTGTGAGTTTTCGGAGGCAATTAATTCTCTCTAATCGCAATGTATTCTTTCTTACTGCTGAAGTGGAGCAGTGGGCTAATGCCTCCTTAAGTAACACCAGCTGCCTGCAATTATTGCAGGTTCGCATCCCACCAGGCTCAAGGTTGACTCAGCCTTCCATCCTTCCGAGGTAGGTAAAATGAGGACCCAGATTGTTGGGGGCAATAAGCTGACTTTGTAATAATGCTGCTTGGGGGTCCAAAAGCCCTAATAAGCAGGCATATACATAGAATGAAGGCTACTGCTAAGCTTGTAAGCCGCCCTGAGTCTTCGGAGAAGGGCGGGATATAAATGGAATTAAAATAAAAAAAGTGCAATATGAATGTTGTATTACTTAATACTCCCTCTGTCATTTCCTTGTTATGTTTTTTTCCTAGTTTCTGGCTCCATACTTCTTGATGTGTATTTTAGAAACAGGAACCATTAGCAAAAAGTGCAAAAGCTATAAATGACACGGTGACCTGGCACTGGGGAAGAAAACCTATGACTAGTGGTCACAGGTTCTGAAACTTGTCCAAGTACACAGTGATTTAAAATAGCCTTTTCAGTGAGTAGCCAGTGTGCAATGAGTCCCGTTTCTGGTCTTTTTCAGATACTTGTGGTTCTATTGGATTTTTATTGCCTTAATGTTAAACCCATATTTGGCACTACTTTGTACAGGTAGTCCTCAACTTAAAACTACAACTGGGACCAAAATTTCTTTTGCTAAGCAAGGTGATTGTTAATGAGTTGCACCTGATTTTATAACCTTTTTTTTGCCATGGGTATATCACTCCGGTTTCTGAGTGGTTCTTAAGTAACTATCTTTACTTGCTGAAGTCAAAGTCTCAAATAATCTCAAATTCATCGTTGGCAATCATCATCATTATCTCCCTAGGTGACTTCTAAGAAGAAGTTTGAATATCTTTTATTGAGCAAAAGTAAAAATAAACACATAAATAAAGGAATTGTGTTTTGGGAGAAGGAGAGTTAGTAAATCCCAGTAGAAAAATGTTTAAAGATTTTTCTAGTTTGTTATGTAAATATTTTGGAAATAATTTAGCAGTGAAACTACAGGTAGACCTCGACTTACATTTCTGTTGTTAAGTGAGATAATTGTTAAGTAACGTTTACTCCATTTTACAACCTTTCTTGTCAGCAATTGTTAAGTGAATCACTGTAGTTGTTAAGTTAGTAACATGGTTGTAAAGTGAATCTGGCTTCTTCATTCACTTTGCTTGTCAGAAGGTGGCAAAAGGTGATCACGTGACCCTGGGACAATGCGACCGTCATAAATACGAGTCAGTTGCCAAACATCTGAATTTTGATCATGTGACCATGGGGACGCTGCAATAGATATAAGTGTGAGAAACAGTCCTAAGTGTCTTTTTTTAGTGCCGTTGTAACTTTGAACGGTTACTAAAAGAACTGTTGTAAGTTGAGGACTACCTCTAATGAGTTGGTTGGACAAATCATATCACTAGCAGAAAAAGGAAGAGAAAAAACATGCATTTCCCATAGGCTACATTTATTGAAAACAAGGAAGTTTTGTTTTTGTAAGAAATTGCTGCTCATACTTGATATGTGTGGAATTCCTGCAACTGCACCTGATACAGAAATAGTCATCCTTTATGTAATCAGAATGGAGAGTCTGCCTTTATTTTTCCAGTCTAGAATGTAAGGACCAATTTTATATTTGCAGCAGTTCCTAATTGTAAATGCCCTTGATATTTTCATCTCCATTTTCAGACTAACAGTAAGACTTGTGGCTAGAAAACCTAGCCTGATTGTTGGATTCCTCTGCTTCTTTACCCATCCATGGCTTCGTATCCATCTTATGCCAAGCAGTTTTAACTTCAACTCCCACTAGCATGGATTAAGAGAACTATAGCTCAATGTGTATGGAAGGACGTTCTATTAAACTAATACATTCTGGAAAAGCTCACATAGTCGTATAGCTTTTGAGTTAATCTTAGTGAAGATCTCCAATTTTAATTTTGTGTTTTATATGAATGATTTATAAATTAATTGAGGCTCTGTAGCAGCAACTTTTTATCACAGAGCTCTTTTAGTAAATATTTATCAGAATGGTGTGTGAATGGATGGCATATAACATAAATGGCATATGTAGAATATATATATATATACACACACACACACATACATATACATAAAGGGACGCGGTGGCTCACTGGGTTAGGACACTGAGCTTGTCAATCAGATGGTCGGCAGTTTGGCGGGTCAAATCCCAAGTGCCGCGTAACCGAGTGAGCGCCTGTTACTTGTCCCAGCTTCTGCCAACCTAGCAGTTCGAAAGCACATAAAAATGCAAGTAGAAAAATAGGGACCACTACGGTGGGAAGGTAATAGCGTTCTGTGTGCCTTTGGCATCTAGTCATGCCGGCCATATGACCACGGAGATGTCCTTGGACAAGTGCTGGCTCTTCGGCTTTGAAACGGAGATGAGCACCGGCGCATGTGCGGGGGAACCTTTACCTTTTTACACATATACACATAGATATACATACACACACACACACACACACACACACACACACACACACACATATATATATATATATATATATATATATATATATATATATATATATATATATATATCTTATAAATATATATTTTATAAAGAGGTTCAGGTGCAATTCTCAGGAACCTCTAGTATATATAATTTTGACTGGTTTAGCATTGTTTTGTTTTTATAATTTTGAGGAAAAATTATGTATAGAAACTATTTGTAATTTCTAACACATATCTTTACCACAGTATGCACATATTAGATTCAATAACAGTTCTCCCAATTTGGAGTGCATTTTCATTTTCCTGCCGGGTATAGAAATAGCAAATAGAGCAAGTGAATTCAGGTTTCTGCTTATAACGAAAGCTTTATAGTAATTAGTATATCAGTTTTTTTAAGTACAGAGTTGGCATGTTGCCTTTTATACCTTCTGTTAGCTAGAATTCACGTATAGCTTTTTTCTCAGCAGAAGAATGATGAAAATGGGAACTGCTCAGGAGAAAGCATAGAGTTTCCTACAACGAATCTTTATGAATTAGAGAGCAGAGTATTAACAGATCACTGGTCCATACCATATAAGCGGGAAGAATCTCTTGGCAAATGTTTAATTGCATCAACATATCTTGTAAGACTAGGTAAGTTACCATTTTCTTTTTAAAAAAAGTATACTCCATTTTCTACTAATACTAATAAAAATAATATTGAATTTCTGTTTTGCTGGTAAAAAACATAAAATGATCTTTAGTATTTTAAAATCACAGTTAATTTTTTTTCCTTGTTCCTTTTCCTTGTTTTTTTTTACTTTTGGGTATTTTAAGTCTTGCTAAAATCTCTTTTTATCTCTTTTTTCTATTTTATTAACATTTCTCTTCTCTCTCTCTCTCTCCCTCTGTGTGTGTGTGTGTGTGTGTGTGTGTGTGTGTGTAAGTAAAATGCATACATACACGTGCATACTAAATAATACAAGAGACTTTAATAAATAATCACGTAAGATCAGTGCCTCTTTATATAATATGAAGAGTGTCATAATTTTTAATGTTATACTCACATTTTGATGAAAATACCAAATTTATGCTTGTAATCTTGACATGCTAAATTGTAATTACTGTTATTACAATTACATTAATATAATTAATGTTGATAGAATACTTTTCTCTTTTCTCAATACTCTTAAGCTATTTAAATAATAGAATGTTAATAATATTTAATCTCATTATATAAACATCTCTATTGAAACAATGCACTGTATCAAGATTTATAATATAATAAAAAGGGAAAAAATATTTGACATAAACCTGCTTGAAATATGATTGCAGATTATAATTTGTGGCCTAAACTGGCTAGCAACAATGAGTGCATATTTTGCACTCTTTTGTATGTATATCCAGAGGGAAGATAAAAAGAGTGCAGCATTGGTTATCAATGGACTTTGCTGTGTTTTTTTAATTATGTAAGACCAATTCTTAAATTATGAAGTAGCTAAACAATTTCCTAGTTATTTGAGCATGATACATAGAAAAGGAGTCAAACAGATGCAGTGGACTAATTCATATATGTTCCTATATAAACTTCATAAAGTTGGTGTGATGATAAACTTACAAGATGTAATTGATGAAATGTACATATCTTGGGTTGTCAAACATAATATGAAGTATGGGAACATAATTCTGCCTTTTTCTGCTTATAATAAATCAGAGAATGAACTCATATTCTAGGCACAAGTTAGAATCCTGTTGTGCGAAAATTGACTAACCAACCACCTATTGTGCTTTAGTAGCTCCACCTGCTAATGAATAGACCTAGCAGGTATGAAGCAGCATATTTGCAATTTAGCCCATCCTTCTGGCATAGATTGTGACAGACTGTGACTTATGCAAATAAGTATTCACACTGAACACCGCTTTATTTGTTATTGACTATGTTCACATAACAATAAACCTGAATTTTTGAGAATTTGGCTTATCCAGATTCCAAGTAACCATAGAGTTCATGATAGTCCTTCTGTTTGGCTTCCTCTGCCATTATGAATGGCTAAACCATCAATCATGGCTCTATGGTTTGTTTAGCAGCATGAATCAACTAGTATTCTTTGTTGGTTCCTCTTCCGAATTATTAAATTAAGAACAAAACCTAGCTCTTAAAACTAACAGCCACACCATTTCTTTCTGAAATATCTCTCGTTTCGCTAGTCTTTGTCCCCCATGGGAAACTGAACAAAATGTCAGCATATATCATCATATAGCAGCCAAAACTGCTACTACAGGTAGAAGACTACACAGGTGGGATCTTATTTTAAAAGCCAGGGGAATCATTGAACCTGGAGATGTGTGCTGAGTTGCCAGTTAAGAATACAGAAGTTCTTGTGGATGCTGAGTGACTATATTTTGTTTAAAAATAGTACTGTAGTTGTGTTCAACTGCTAAACCCAGGTTCTGTGAACGTAAGTTCTGTACCACTGAAACTTAACATATATATAGTAACTACTGGATGATACATGACAATGCGGAACTCAAATTTCGGAGAATATTTTTTCTTATTTCTATGTATTTGAGAGCATAGTGAATACTGAATACTATATGTAGTTTGTTCAGGAATTACTATAATATTTCTCTGAATTGGAGGGATGAGGGAAGTAATGTCAATAGGCAAAGGTGCAACTGGATGTAAAAAAAAGTAGTGGTTATGGGATACATTTTAAAGTTACAGGTAGTCCTTGACTTACAACAGTTCATTTAATTGCCATTCAAAGTTACAACAACACTGAAAAATGTGACTTATGACCGTTTTCACAGTTTGGACCTTTGCAGCCTCCCCACGGTCATGTGATCAGAATTCAAATACTTGGCAGCAGGTTCACATTTATGGCCAATGGGGAAACTAGATTTATTTATTTATTTATATGTATGTATGTATGTATGTATGTATGTGATTTGTATGCCGCCCTATCTCCCAAAGGACTCAGGTCGGCTAACAACGATAAAAACACAAAATACAAACATTAAAAGGTATTAAATCAAATTATCCCATAAATAGTCCAATTAAAAACACAATAAAACAAAATTAAGAAAATCTCCCATCAGATTTACTTCATAATCAGGTTACTAACTTATCAACTGCAGCGATTCACTTAACAACTGTGGCAAGAAAGTTCATAAAAATGGGGCCAAACTCACTTAACAAATGTCTCATTTAACAACACCAATTTTGGGCTCAATTTTTGGTTGTAAGTCAAGGACTACCTGTATTCCAAAGATTAGTCTTTAACCTTTTTTCAGTAGCATTTCTCTCTTTTTTCCCTTTCTTTGTCCAATTACTTCTTCCTCTTGTTTCATCTCCAGTTCTGTGTTTACATTTCTACCCTTATTCCATATCTGGTTTTCTCTCTCTCCCCCTCTCCCTCCCTCTCTCTCTCTTGAGAGAGGAATGAGATAAATGTGTGTATATCTGTATAATATCCATTTCTGAGTGTGGTGTGTATGGGAGAGAGAGATAATGTTTTTTTATAAATGAGATAGGGAATTATAAGTGGGTAGTTTATTTTGCAAACATTACTAATTCACTTATTTTTTTGTCATGAACTTGCCATCTGAGACTTGAAGTTATGTAGATAGGCATATGTTGCTATCTATACTCATGTAAGGATATATGCACACATATTTTGGGAGGGGCAGAACTGTGCAAAAGAAACTGGGCATACACTGGGTTCTGTGTGTTTGTGTTTGTTGTTTTTTCTGTCTACTCTTCCTTAAGGGGATCATATTAAATTTAGGTAAATATAATCGTTCTTACGGTATATCATTATCTAAGCTTTTCGCTCTTTTAGTAAATATGGTATATCATTATCCTGGAGTTTTAAGTATAAAATACCAATAAAAAGTAAATAAATGAATGAATAACCTCAAATAATTCAAAATTTCAAGTGTTTTGATCTGGGTTCTCTTTTAAATCTCTTTCTATATACCACCTTATTTTCTGTTTTACTGCTTTGAAATTGAAATGAATGAGTTGAACAACAATTTATATTCATTTAGTCTTGGAATATGTCTGCAACAACTCAACTTGAACCAAATATATTAAGATTTAGAAAGCATCATTAGCACTCTGCTATCTTCTAGAAATATACCATATTTATTTCATCCATTTTTTTTGTTAAATTAGTATACGCGGTGGCTCAGTGCGTTAGGACGCTGAGCTTGTCGATCAGAAGGTCGGCAGTTTGGCGGGTTGAATCCCGAGTGCCGCGTAACAGAGTGAGTGCCTATTACTCGTCCCAGCTTCTGCCAACCTAGCAGTTCGAAAGCACGTAAAAATGCAAGTAGAAAAATAGGGATCACTACGGTGGGAAGGTAACAGCGTTCTGTGCGCCTTTGGCATCCAGTCATGCCGGCCACATGACCACGGAGACGTCCTCGGACAAGCGCTGCCTCTTTGGCTTTGAAACTGAGATGAGCACCAGCTCCTAGAGTCAGAAAACGACTAGCACGCATGTGCGGGGGAACCTTTACCTTTACCTTTACCTTATACCTCTTTAGTTATTTTTCATTCTTATATTTCTCAGTTATGGAGTAGTTTAAATTCTAACTTCTTTTTTCTTTTTTAAATAAGGACTTTCTGATTCTGATGAAAATTGCAGGAGATTTATGGAGAGATGTATGCCTGAAGCTTTTAAAAAGGTAAATGCAAAAAGAAAAATCAAATTTGAATTGCTATAGCTGGAATTGGAGTTAGTCAAAACTAAATTGCTTTCATTTTGGCAACAGTGTTGGATGAAAAAACACCCATGTCTTTTCTAGTTAGAGAATTTATTACATTGAATTTCCTTGTGGGGAGCTGGCAGTGACCATTGGAAATCTTCCTTTTTCCCTCCCTCCCTCCCTCATTTCTCCCTTTGCTCTCTGCCCCTGCCCCCTTCTCTTTTTTATTTATTTTATTAAATTTGCTTGCTGTCCATCACTATCCCTGTCTCCTTCCTTGCATTTTCCTCCCTTCCTTCCTTCCTTCCTTTCCCAGCAGGCAGCTGCTAGGTGGGAAAGGAAGAGAGGGATTGCACAAATGGCTGGGATGTATCAGGGAACATTACAAATGATCACATGAACACAGAAGTAGCACTGAAGCAGCTACAGCTTTCCAAATTTCATTTCCTCTAGAGTCATGGATCATGGATTTTGGATATATTCTGTAATTTAGTCCATTTGAGATACCTTGGTTGAAAAATTGTTGAACTTTGATGCATGGTTTCACCCAGTTAAAGGTCATGACAGCAAGAGTTTTGGTAGTATATAGAAAGATGTATTAACATAGACTCTGCTTCTTTACAGCTACTGACATCAAGTGCAGTTCATAAATGGGGTACTGAAATCCATGAAGGAATCTACAATATGTTGATGTTATTAGTAGATCTGGCTGCAGAGAGAGTGAAACAAGATCCTATTCCTGTTGGACTTCTATCTGTACTTTCAATGGTATTGTAACTACTACATCTCTCTGAGGCTGCTCAGCCTCCAAATATTAGTGCTTTACATTAAGGGCCCAAGTGAGACATCATATGAAACTGTGGTAAAGTAAGCTTTTAACTGTGGTTTAATGTGATTTCTAAATTAACAGATTTGATCAACCCAAATTATATAATCAGAAATAATGGCTTAAAGTGGTTAAACCTGTTATTTTGACTTATACTAACTGATATGCCATTATCTCTAAATTGACACCTTAATTCTGTCTTGTCCACTTCCATATCCCAGCAGACTTGAACTGAATCAGACTGCATGCTTGCAAGTTGTCATTTGCTT
Source organism: Vipera berus (assembly GCF_964194415.1). NCBI lineage: Eukaryota > Metazoa > Chordata > Lepidosauria > Squamata > Viperidae > Vipera > Vipera berus. The sequence goes on along the minus strand of NC_138204.1, from coordinate 65,321,297 downwards.
TCTAAACATTAGTCAGGATAATTGATTGCTCAGCAAGATGTCCAGATCAGTGCACTGACATTTCTCCTACATATTGGATTATTTGTTAGTTTTGTTTACAGTCCAAAATGAAGTCACAGAATTAAAAAAATATAGCATAGTACGCTGAATATTTGATTTTTTTAAATTAGTAATCAAATTGTATGACTGCTTCCATGTTTTATTGGACAGATTCACAGAAATAGAATATTGTAATACTATACATTAATTATAAGGGACGCGGTGGCTCAGTGGGTTACGACGCTGAGCTTGTCGATCAGAAGATCAGCAGTTTGGCGGGTCGAAACCCGAGTGCCGCGTAGCAGAGTGAGCGCCTGTTACTCGTCCCAGCTTCTGCCAACCTAGCAGTTCAAAAGCATGTAAAAATGCAAGTAGAAAAATAGGGACCACTACGGTGGGAAGGTAACAGCGTTCTGTGCGCCTTTGGCGTCTAGTCATGCCGGCCACATGACCACGGAGACGTCCTTGGACAAACGCTGGCTCTTCGGCTCTGAAACGGAGATGAGCACTGGCCCCTAGAGTTGGAAACTACTAGCACGCATGTGCAGGGGAACCTTTACCTATACATTAATAGATATTTGTTGCTTCTGAGCCTTCTTTGCACATATACTATGATGGTGATTATTACTATTTTGAAAAAGGACAAATTTATGCTATTGTACTAACCATTTTTAGACACAGTTTTTCGGGTTTTCAGTGCAATAATGGCTACCTATTCTGCAATGCTACTGTTAAGATTTGCTTAAAGAACTTCAATTTCTAAAGGGAAGTATTACATAAAAGTTTAATAATAACACTCAGATTCCTATGCATAGTATTTCAACATTTAAGATGAACAGGATTTAATTTACATAGTTACATACAGCAAAAGTAAACAAACCATAGCCACATATAGTCTTCAGCCCCCATTTTGGGTCCCAGAGCACCTCTCCCACGCTACCGAAAGCTATACAAATTTGATGGCAAAAAGGATTATTTTTAAGTGATTTGCTACTTTGTTATTTTGATTTTAAAAAAGCTTCTGCAATGCAAGATTTTTATTTATTTTTATTTTAATTCCATTTATATCCCGCCCTTCTCCGAAGACTCAGGGCGGCTTACAAGCTTAGCAATAGCCTTCATTCTATGTATATGCCTGCTTATTAGGGCTTTCACACACACACCCCAAGCGGCATTATTACAAAGTCAGCTTAATTGCCCCCAACAATCTGGGTCCTCATTTTACCTACCTCGGAAGGATGGAAGGCTGAGTCAACCTTGAGCCTGGTGGGATGCGAACCTGCACTAATTGCAGGCAGCTGGTGTTACTTAAGGAGGCATTAGCCCACTGCTCCACCAAGGCTCTTGGTAGATCATCATTTTTATTTTGAACCATCTCCACTTTCCCCAAATGGCTAATATTTTACATCATAGTTTTCATGATTATGTCACTATGTCCCAAAGCACATTTTCCTTTACTTTAAAAATATGAAAAGATTAATTTTATTTCACAATATTATTTGCTAGTAAAATTTAAGACTTGATTAATAAAGCAGTACCAGTAGGTAGATTTTTCAGTTCTTGTAGAATTCTTGATATTTTTTTTAAACTGGTGGTCAACAGATCCATTTGTCTAGCCAACAAAATGGAGACAAATGTCTTTATTGAACACATGCACGCACACAGAGAGAGGGGGGGAGAGAGGGGGAAAAAGAGGGAACTTTTTGGAAAAGTGAGGGAAACTTTCGTGATCCCTATGAGGAGGCTCTGTTTCTACTAAAACAGTTTACCGGTAGTAGTTTAGTTTTAGATTATCCAGTCCTCTCTTGAGTAACAGATACAGAGGTCTTTCCTTCTAATTTATCTTTCTTATGCAGGAAAGACACAGGGATGTGCCCAATTCCACTTCCTTCCTTCCAACAGTATAATTTTAGTTCATCCCAGACTTCAAAGTTTGATGGGGGTATAGTTTTCTTACTCATGTTCACTGAGGCAATCTTTGCTCACCATGCTGTTTATATATCTCAGAGTACAGATAGTTCAGTTTGTTATTTAACTAAATTAGCATAGTTATTTGCCAACAATGTTGCAGCACATGCTTTAGTGACATACAACTCCATGTTTAGTCTAACTTCTTCACAAAAAAAATTCAAAGTTAGAAAATGAAAAAAATATATTGTGTAGAACTGCAGTCTAACAGTACTTATATTGACAAAATGTATGCTGGTACAAAATATTTTTCTATATACTTTTCTATGTGCAATATGTTTAAGATTTTAGTATTAAAAGGTTAAACATAAAAATCGTAGAATATGATAAAATGATCTTAAGAAATTGTAAAATACATTAAAACTTAGATCTTAAAATAGGCATTCTGTTAATTCACTTTAATATTAATTCACTACGTTGACTGAGGTTTTGTTTTTCATCATATCCTTTTATTAAGGCTTTTAATCCTGACAATGAGTATCATTTCAAAAACCGAATGAAAATGTGCCAAAGGAACTGGACAGAAATATTTGGGGAAGGGAATCTATATGCTGTTTCTCCTATTTCTGCTTTCCAAAAGGTAAATATAAAATGTATAGTTATTTAACAGACAACACTTATGCATAGTTTGAGATATATTTGGCAAGATTTTTACATTTTAAGAATGCAACAGGTTTTTGTAGCCTTTCCTAGGTTACATTTTATAGTATTTTTCAAGAAACTAGACAATATTCATGAAGTATCTCCTTAAGCTATATTTAATACAGATAGTCCTCAACTTACAACAATTTTATTTAGTGACCATTCTAAGTTACAATGGCACTGGAAAAAATGACTTATGACCATTTTTCACATGACCTTTGCAGCATCCCCATGGTCACGTGATCAAAATCCAGATGCTTGGCAACTGACTCCTATTTATGATTGGTTGATCGCCTTTTGTGACCTTCTGACAAGCAAAGTTAATGGAGAAGCCCCATTACAACCATGTCACTAACTTAACAACTGCAGTGATTCACTTAACAGCTGTGACAAGAAAGGTCATAAAATGGGGTAAAATTCACTTAGCAAATGTCTCACTTAGCAATAGAAATTTTGGGCTCAATTGTGATCATAAGTTGAGGACTACCTGTCATGACAATCATACTGCAGCAATGCAATCTTTTTTTAATATGGCTTGGAAAAAACAATATAGTTTTATTTTTAATGTCATTAAATCATGCTTCCAGAATGGAACTTTTTGATATTTTTATAGCTTTGGATTTTTTTTATAATCAAATAGTGTTTTCAGATTTAAAAGTAATAGTTTTTAACATTCACGGTGAGCAATAGTTATTTTTTGAGATGGTAAATCTAGAGTCAAATGTCCTAGTGGATGGTTTATGTTGAGAAAAATGAATAGTTCTTTAGCTGTTTAGGTCCCTTTTTCAGATAATTCTTGCTAAAAATCATCTTTTGCATTTGCAGTGATCTCTAATATAAGAAGTAATTTAGATTCAGAAAACACACAATTAAAATTCTAATATTTAAAATGTATTCTCAATTATACAGGAACCACATGGATGGCTAGTAGACTTAGTGAATAGGGTAAGTAAATAAAAATACTGTCTAATCTGTATCATGTGTAACTATATAGAACTTTAATAATTTTTTTCAAAAAAATAACATTCTCACCCTAGAGAGCATATAGAAAAAGTGGAAAGTTCCTCAAACTTTTATCCAGGATATATAGAAAGAAGGTTATGTTGTAGTTATGTGCCAATAATCACCCTATACAATGTATTTGGTATCTGAGATATCTTACTATGATACTTCAAGTAAGATAATAGAGTTTTTTGGGGGGAAGTATACACTGAAGCACTTCTGCTTCAGTGTATACCATTTTTTTCCAGAAAACTCTATTATCCAACTAATACTGGTTTTCATTTCTTATGAAATATGAATATGATGAGTTTGAGTTTTTCCCTCTCTTATTGAACTAATCCAGGAAGCCCTGTTCTTTTACTACCAGGGAACAATAGCATGAAATAAAATGTTACAGTATTCTACCTTTTTGAGATATTTCAGACTGGGTTTATTTGTACTTATTTCATGATTATTTAGTGATTGAAAATTTATTTAAATTAGGTGTGTGTGTGGGGGGGGCATGTCTATGTACTTAATTTTTTTCTACTTTCTACCAATTTGGATTTTGCTTAGTTTGCAGAATTAGGAGGATTTTCTGCAATTCAGTCTAAACTTCATTCAGAAGACATTGAACTTGGGGTAAGTTAAATGTATTTGGTTATGCTAATTGTAGTTTATTGTAGATAGTGTCTCTGAGCTTTCGGGTGTTATATAAATAAAGGAATACCAGTACTGGATAAGGGAAATATAATTTCAGCGGTATTTTTACCATATGTTCAACTCTCAGTTGCCAGTATAAAACTTTATGGTTGCATTATCAGTGGATTGTATTTGTTATTTTATCAGATATAACTATATTGGACCTGGTTATTCATTAGTTTAGATACACTATATTGTTTAACATGTTTATCACATGCCTGTTTGTGAAGCGTTGATGTAGGGAGTATTCTCTGTTTGTTTTTAAATATTTCTTCTTCTAGGCAGTCTCTTCATTGGTTCAACCTTTGGGAGTTTGTGCTGAGTATCTAAATTCTTCAGTGGTACAGGTAATTAACTTTGAATAATGATGCAGTAGATAGAGTTTATTTATTTATTTATTTATTTGTTGTTGTTGTTGTTAGCTGCGAAGTCGTGTCCGACCCATCGCGACCCTATGGACAATGTTCCTCCAGGCCTTCCTGTCCTCTACCATCTTCTGGAGTCCATTTAAGCTCACGCCTACAGCTTCAGTGACTCCATCCAGCCACCTCATTCTCTGTCGTCCCCTTCTTCTATTGCCCTCGATCTTTCCCAGCATTAGGCTCTTCTCCAGTGATAGAGTTTATTTATTTATTTATTTATTTATTTATTATTAATTCGGTTTATATACCGCCCTACTCCCAAAGGACTCAGGGCGGTTTACAAGGCAAAATTTAAAAACAATACAATATAAAATTAAAATTAAATTAAATTAAGTCTAGCCGCAAAAAATAAAATCACAATTTAAAAACATTAAACCCCTCAGTCCAGACCAGATAGCTCAAAGAGCCATAATTTTTATTTCTTTTTAATAATAGAATTAATACAGTTGTGTGAGGATAAATTCATATCTGCATAGAGATGATTTCAGGTACTTTGTCCAATGTTGACATAGCTATGTTTACAATGAGTGCTAGCCAAAATGAGCATTAGAGGAATGGGCTGTCTCTTATATGAATGGGAAGTACTTATACTCACAGATCAGGATTATAATTTTTACTGACTTGCTGCAGTTTGCACCATACCGACTCCCAACCAATTTTCCCTTCTAAAAGGATGGAAATATTGTAGTATGAAGACATTACAAGTATATTTTTCTCTCTAGGATGCTAAATTAGTATTCCTTCATTTTACAGCCCATGTTGGATCCAGTCATTCATAATATGATTAAATACGTTCAAAATATTGAAGAGAAAGACCTGAAGGACAAGGTAGCCCTGGATTTCCTAAGTATAACCCAAAATTGTTGTTGTAATGTTAACTGAATAACTGTTGTGCCTAGTTTATTCAAGTTATCCTGAAACTTCTCAGATGATTTTTGCCTTAATGTTGTCAGTTCCATTGCATCTGGTACATTATTATCTTTGTTGTATTTTTTTTAATTAACATTTCCTGGTGTTGTTGCAAATCTCCACTCTTCACCAAGTTAAATGATATAATCTCTGTTGACAAAACATGTTCCTGTGAATTATATAGACTATTCATAACTTTTCTCTTTCACAGAAGCTAGTCAGTATTCCTGAACTCTTGTCTGCCATCAAGCTTCTCTGTATGCGATTTCAGCCTGATTTAGTAACAGTAGTAGATGATCTGCGGCTAGATATCCTACTACGTATGTTGAAATCACCTCATTTCAGTGCAAAAATGAACTCTCTAAAAGAAGTAAGTTTATTAGGCTAAAATCTTAAAATTGACCATAATTGTTTTACTATAGAGCAGGGGTATCAAACTCGCAACATCACATGACGTGTCGCGACGTATCATTTTTTTTGCCATTGCCAGCAATGGCATGGGCATGGGCGCGGTTTTGCTATGATGCAGCTGGCCCACAGGCCAGCATTTTGACACCCCTGCTATAGAGAACTGAGTATTCTAGTACTAGAGTACTAGAAATTTTTAGTTCACTCAGTATTTAAAGAAAAGCAATAGCAGTTGGTAGAGCTAACTAAATTTGATTGAGCTTAAAAAAAAATAAACTAAATTAAATTTAGTTAGTATTTCAATAGGAAATTACCAGGACTGGGAAGATGAAACAATAAGATCATGGAAAACGACTTCCATAATTATTGGTAAAAAAAAATAATATTAACATCTCAAGTCAGAAAGTAGAGCTCAAGTCAAGAGACTCGCTATGTTTTTGTAGGTCATAAAGGTATAATTTGGGTTATTGGTTTTAGTTGCAAAATTTTCACATAGTAAATTGATTCTTATGTTGAAAAGAAATTAAGTCTGTTTTCTAACCCTCTGTATTATTTTGTTTGAAGCACAGTGATAGGACAGGTGGCAGTTAAATATTATAAAAAGTAGAATGTCATCAAGTTGAACTTTATTACTGGTGATTCTCTGTACATATCTGTGTAGTTTTATTATTTACTGTATGAAAGTGGTTTGTTCCTTTTTCTAGAATATAGGTCTACAGCCCTGGTATTCTCCTATAGCAGTGAATCCAAATACTGCATTAACCAGTATTAATTTTTAAAAAAGCAACCTTCAAGCACACCCCTCTTTTTCCTTTGTTTGTCCTTTTTAAAGCAGATATACAAGCATTTCATTACCCAGTGAATAACTGAATAAGAAATTTGAGCAGCTGCCATTTCTTGCTCTTTCACATTCCTCTGAATGTAAAAGGAAACTAGGTAAAGGTAAAGGTTCCCCCGCACATGCGTGCTAGTCGTTTCCGACTCTAGGAGCCGGTGCTCATCTCCGTTTCAAAGCCGAAGAGCCAGCGCTTGTCCGAGGACGTCTCCGTGGTCATGTGGCTGGCATGACTAGACGCCAAAGGCACACGGAACGCTGTTACCTTCCCACCGTAGTGGTCCCTATTTTTCTACTTGCATTTTTTACGTGCTTTCGAACTGCTAGGTTGGCAGAAGCTGGGACGAGTAACGCGCTCACTCTGCTACGCGGCACTCGGGATTCGACCTGCCAAACTGCCGACCTTCTGATCGACAAGCTCAGCATCCTAACCCACTGAGCCACCGCATCCATATAAAAGGAAACTACTTGTTCCTAAAGAAAGCTCTTCCTTGCAGATTGCAAAATAAATAAATAAAATATCCAAAGTCCATTTTTGTTGCAACCTGAACCCCCATGAACAAGTACTTTGGGTGGCTGTGGCTTCATGGGCACTTTGAATCAAATGGAGATTTTTTTTTGCAGACAGCATAAGGTGCCATCTGTCATCCTACCTGTTTCCCTGCCAGTGTTTATTCAGCCAATGAAAGTAGCTTTAAGCTTCTTCCTTTGATAGCATTGAAGGGCCAGTGGTCTTTTATATTTTGGACACAAAAGGATTGTAACTTATGGAGTCGTTCTATCGTTGTCCAGTTTAGATATTTGTTTACTGTGCAAGATCTGCTTTTAGTTGAATAAGTATTCGGGTGTTTCAAGACTGGCGCTTTATCTGGGAATCAGCTTTTCAATTAGCTGAGTGTTTCCCTCCATCTACTTATCTATTCCATTCACTGAAAAGGGTGATTTAGTTTAGAATCCTCCCTCTACATCAGACATGTCAAACACAAGGCCCGGGGGCCAGATCCGGTCTGCGAAGTGGTTTCATGCGGCCCGCGAAGCCATCCTGGAAACAGTGAGGGAACGGCCCCCACTGCCTTGGCCCTGGCCCAGAGACCCTCCTTCTGCCAGAGACCCTCAGATCTGTCCCACTCCTGCCCAGGCCCCCATAGGCACCCTTGATGCGAATGATGTAGAGCTGGCCACGCCCACCCAGTAGGCCATACACACTCTAGCCACGCCCACCCAGTAGGCCACGCCCACCTGAGGGCAACCGCAATGCTGATGCGGCCCTCAATGAAATTGAGTTTGACACCCCTGCTCTACATGATAGGGTACCCGTAGTGAAAAAACAATAGCCATTTGGGAATCGTCATGATAGGAACTTAAAATCAAGCTGCCATTATAATCCCTTGATGCAGATTTTTGTGTGACTACACTTTAAAGCCATGCATAGTTCTGGCTGGGAAAAGGATATGGTGGGCTGGAAAGGATCCAAAAAACAAAGCAATCAATATGTCAAGAGGACAAAGGAATTCTTCTATTAACGTTATACTATTTAGAGATATTTAATTTAGGGGAGAGAGTAATAAAACAGGATTTGAGGTAAGTATACAAAATTGTAGCATGATGCGGATACAGAGAACAGAAAGAAGTTGAGAAACCTAGAAGATGAGAGACAGTTGAATCTCATGTGGACTTTGCACTGACATCTGTTTAACTGCTATAATAATAATGCATCTAGTTAAGCCTTTTTAATCTTCAGGCTCTTTTCTTCTTTCCATAGGAATAAACTGAAAAAAGTTTAGTGAACTGTTCTAAAAGACTTTCTCTCTGCTATGGGCAATATGGTACACACTGTTTTCAGGCCACGTATATCTTTTATTGTTAGGGGCAATTCTTAATTATTTGATACCTGTATCTGTTCTTATTTTTAGGTAACAAAACTAATTGAAGATAGCACTTTATCCAAATCGGTAAAAAATGCAATAGATACAGATCGTCTGCTGAACTGGCTAGTAGAAAACTCTGTCCTATCGATTGCATTAGAAGGTATGTATTCAAATGTCTTCTGAACTTTGTTGACATTCTGACTGTGATCGGTCAAAAGGTTTAATCATGTTTGGAATTGAAAAATAACTTCTGCGAGCGTAAGGTTCAGGTGCTTTTCATTTCCCCCTCCTTTAGTATAATCGTACAAATAGTAGTCCCCAAAGTGCTTTTCCAAAAGGCAACTGGTCTTTCTTGGGTTTTTCCTTGAAAACATTCCACTTCTCATCCAAGAAGCTATTAATTTAATTTCTTTTTTAACTTTTGTATCATTGTATTTTATTGTTGTTAGCCGCCCTGAGTCCTTCGGGAGATAGGGCAGCATATAAGTCTCTCTCTCTCTCTCTCTCTCTCTCTCTCTCTCTCTCTCTATATATATATATATATATATATATATATATATGTGTGTGTGTGTGTGTGTGTGTGTGTGTGTGTGTGTGTGTGTGTGTGTGTAAGTAAGTAAGTAAGTAAGTAAGTAATTAAGTAAGCCTAAATGAGAAAAAGCTGACATCAGAACTGAAGAAGCTGCTTGGATGACAATTTACATGTTTTCAAGGAAAAAAACACCAAGAAAGTTCAGTTCCCTTTTGGAAAAGCACCTTTGGGACAATCATGACCTGGCTGATGGAGAATTTCTATAGTATTTAAAATTTTTGCTCAGATTTACTACAATTTGTTGAATTATGTGAACTATGGTGAATCTTAAATTATAACCATGGTTTATTCAAGGAAGATAGTATAATAAAAGTTGGATTGTTTTCATTATTCACAGTAAAGATGAATCATTGTTTACTTGGCTTGGAGTTGCACAAAAGAGAAAGATAAATCTCAAATGAGAGAATAATTTCCAATCTTTCTTTTTAGTTGCACAAGGAGAGGGTGGAAGAACAATGAGTGCACAGCTTACTGTAATTTGTTCTTATGATGCACTACACTTGAACCAATTATATATAAGAACTATTGTTTCAAGATTATTCTTGTTTGAAGTTCAAATTTTGACAAATTTTTAGTTAAATTTCTGAAAAGAAATCATGTTATTTTGAGGCAAAAGCAGCCAGAAGGAAATAGGCTCTCTTTTCAGTTGTTGCTGTTTTGTGTATTATTATTATTATTATTATTATTATTATTATTATATTATTATTATTATTATTATTATTATTATTACTATTATTACTATTATTACTATTATTAAGGGGGAGGGCAGGGTTCTGTTTATTTTTTTTCTTTCATCTTCCAAGGACCTCAGGGCATATGATAGTCAGATAGTGATGCCATCAGTGAGGGACAGAGCAGAATGTTTTGTCCTTTTCCATAAAATAATTGAAAAGAAATAGCTGTGTGAAGCCCCACAGAGACTTGTTATATATATATATATGTGTGTGTGTGTGTGTGTGTGTGTGTGTACACACATATACTTTCAATGCTCTTTATTAAAAATAAATAAATAATCATGGGACAGTTGAAAATAGCAGCTTTGTATCCCCAAATATGAGTTTAGCAGAATTTGTACAAAATGTTCATTTACTATAGTGGTTATGCATTGAGTAAGATAGGAAAAATTGTTAGGAAGCTAATGGTCTGTTTTACTGCACTTGTCTGCATCAGGAGTCCCCAACCTATGGACCGTGGCCCACCACCAGGCCGTGGCCTCTTGGCCAGTGGGCCACAGAAATTTGTGGCCGGTGCATGCACATGTACGTGCGCACTCCCCGCCACTCGCACTAGCGCCCGTGGCCCTGTTTGTGCATGCTTGTGGGCGTGAATGGGCCCGCTAGTGCCGGGCAGTGTGTGCAGCCCATTTGCCCATGCACGAATGGGGCCATTAGCGCTGGGCGGGTATGCGCAGCCCGCTTGCCCATGTGCAAACAGGGCTCCTAGTGCTGTGCCAGCATGCGTGCTGCTGTTTGTGTGTATGCACACCAATTTGAAACCTGCTCTCCTTCCCTCCAGGTTGCAAGCCTGGAAAGGTTGGAGATCTCTTATCTATATCGTCTATATTTTTGTTCTAGGTAACATAGATCAAGCACAATATTGTGATCGCATCAAGGGAATTATTGAGCTATTGGGCAGCAAGCTGTCTCTAGACGAATTGACCAAAATTTGGCGAATACAGGTGAGGATTTTTACCTGTTATTTTTAAGTTATATCCTGTTCTTGAAAAGCTTGGAAAGAATTTTCACATCCTGTTTTCAGGAATAGTTGCACATCAGAAAATGAGATTTGTTTTTAAAAATTTCTGTGAAAAATAATTTTTTAAAAAAAATATTTTACAACTGTGTTAGAGAAACTACTATGATATTACACTAACCTGCAAATATAGGTGTTTTTATATTTTTTAGTACTCAGATCTTTTTTGTTTAATATAGAATTTGAAAGATTTGAATACTTGTCTTACAGAAACATATTCAATGTGTGTCAGAAATTCTCAGAAATTCCCTAAGATGTCAGCTAGAAATAGTGATTCAGTTATAGTTATCCATAGAGATTAAGGATTTTATTTCTCTTCAGATGACATGAACTGATATAGTGACAGATGAATACATGGAGCTGATATATAATGTGAAAACATGGTTGACCAATGTTAGGGATGTAGCACCATGGAAATTGCCCTTTATGTATTTCAAGCTGATCAGGTCGAGGGTGACCATGATTGCATGCAATACCCTCACAAAAATTGGAAACAGGAGGAAACTGGTTGCAAGTCCAATACATAGAATTATCACAAAAACAATTTAGGACTGCTGGGAGTGTATCAAATGTCAAGTAGCTTGGTAGCAGACATTAATGAACTCCTAGACATCATTTCAGGGCTGATGTTGGAGTTTCCAAGGGCTTTAGTGCTGGATGGCTCCAATTTTCATGCCTTGGGAGGAGATAGAAATTGTCCCATATAGCTAAATCCAGACACATTTACTACACTGTACTCAGTACAACCCCTTTTACAAAAGCTGTACTGAGCGCTTTCTTCTGGGCAAGTGGTTAACATACTCTGTCAAAAAAATGTTAGCTCCTTTGTGAATCCAGCTGTTCATATTCCTCCTGGCCCCCAAAGAGAACCTACAGTGGTTATAAAAAGTCTATGCAACCTGTCCATAGAAAGGGGAATACCTTCTAATTTACAGTAGCTAGGTTTGTTTAACTTGATGTGTCCTTTCCCTCCCTTCTTCCCCTAATCCCTATTCCTTTGAAGTCAGGACAACCATCAACTGTGATAGAGAACATCCACACTATTATTGCAGCAGCTGCTGTGAAGTTCAGCTCAGATCAGCTAAATCATCTTTTCATCCTTATTCAGAAGGTAAGGTTTGTTTTAGTTTAACTCTGTTATCACAGTTAAAACATGAAACCTCACAATCTTATAGCATGGAACAGACCATATGAAAGATCAAATCCAGGCCTAGCCTAGTTTTACTTTTTAGCAATCATATTTACAAAGTTACTTGCATGTCTGACGTATTTTTCTTGAACTAAATTTGCGGGAAGAAAACCACAGCATAATTAATTATGTAATTACAAGTAGGCTTTTGAATACAATTTTCGGTGTAAATAAAAACACTTCTGAATTGCCAATTCAAAGTAGGCTACTCCTTTTAGTAGTTCATTTTATGTTCTTTCTTAGGTCAAATACATTTGGCTGTTAAGTGTGCTCAGCTTTAGACCTTCTAAAATTTCTTAGATGTTTTTTAAAATGAGATTTGTATGAGAGGAATTAAACTAAGCATCCATTTCATTTCCAGTTTCTTTATATGCTCTCGGATTTGTATTTGGTTAAATTAAGTATTGGAAAAATGTGTTAGAATATGTTTTAGTTGGCTTGGTGTTTATTGTTTTTCCCTTTTTTTAAGAGTTGGGAGTGTGAGAGTGATAGAGTGCGGCAGAAACTCTTAAGCTTAATAGGACGCATTGGACGGGAAGCACGTGTAGAGGCCACCACTGGAAAGGCAGGTGGAACATTTTTTTTAAGAGAATGCACATGACTTACATTGTTTTAAGCTGCTTAGACTCGCCTCTAGGCAAGATGGACAGCATATAAATTTAAGAAATGTTCCTGCAACAGACAGTGATAACTGGACGTGCATTCTTCTAGGTTCTTGAAGTTCTCTGGGACTTGGCTCATCTTCCAACGCTACCTAGCAGCTTGATTCAGCAGGCTCTGGAGGAGCATTTGACAATCCTTAGTGATGCATATGCAGTAAAGGAGGCAATCAAAAGGAGCTATATCATCAAGTGCATAGAAGATATTAAGAAGGTTGGTTTGTGTTTAGAATTAGCTTCAGAATTCATATTTGTAAGATACATTTCCTTTCTGTTATCATGAGTCCTAGCATTTTTTCAATTCAACGTGATACAAGAATTAGTTATCCCGTTACTTAGCACTTTTTGAAGGTAGTAGAGAATAAAGACATTGAGTGAGCTAAATCTCATGCTTTTGTTTTAAGTTGGTTTTATGTTTCTGTTTTATTTGGCAAAGATGCCATTATTAGATTATAGCAAAGAAATTTTCAGCTAAATACAGGAATTAAGCAAATGTAAACTTTTGATACTTAAACAATTTAGATTGTATAATGAAAGACGTTTAAAGGTCAAGTTTAGACAATTTTGGAAAGTTTTAGAACTTGTTTATATGTTGTTGTTGTTGTTGTTATTATTATTATTATTATTATTATTATTATTATTATTAATTTTATTTGTATACCGCCCTTCTTCCGAATGACTCAGGGCGGTGAACAGGGCAATACATGTTAAAAGACAAAATACAAAAATTAAAAGAGATTAAACAAAGTGCCCACAACTATAACAATAGATTAAAACACATTAAACAATAATAAAACCCAACCCCATCCCATCAGGCCAGGCCGGCTTGTTCAAAGAGATAAGTCTTTAGATCGCGCCGGAAGGAGCGGAGGTCGGGCGCCATCCGGAGCTCAACCGGAAGATGGTTCGATAAATCCGGTGCGCCCACAGAGAACGCCCTCCCCCTGGGGGCCACCAGTCGACATTCTTTGACCGGTGGCACCCTGAGGAGGCCCTCTCTGTGGGAGCGTACTGGGCGGAGGGAGGTTGATGCCAACCGCAGGTGCTCCCTAAGGTATTCCGGACCCATGCCATGTAGGGCTTTGTAGGTCATTACCAGCACCTTGAATCTCACCCGGAAGACAACTGGAAGCCAATGCAGCTCGCGGAGCAGAGGTGTAACATGGGAGTATCGGGAAACTCCCAGCACAACTCTCGTGGCTGCATTCTGTACCAGTTGGAGCCTCCGAGTGGTCCTCAAGGGCAGCCCCATGTAGAGAGCGTTGCAGTAGTTCAAACGAGAGGTCACGAGCGCGTGAGTGACCATACGCAAGGCATCCCGGTCTAGATAGGGCCGCAACTGGCACACCAGGCGAACCTGGGCGAAGGCCCCCCTAGTCACAGTTACTATATGGTCTTCTAGGGAAAGCTGTGAGTCTAGGACACAGGTCTGCAACCCGCGGCTCCGGAGCCGCATGCGGCTCTTTCAGCCGTCTCCTGTGGCTCCCAGTCCTCTGCCATGTGCAGTCCAAAAAAAAAAGTGGGACTAAAAAAGTTCAACCAATCAATTCAAATATGCAGGGTAGGTGCATATCTCGCCTTGGCTCCACTCTTCAGTCAAACCCTGTTCTGTGCATGCGCGCATGTATACACATGTGCTCACATTTTTTGCGGCTCCCAGTTTTTCCTTTTGTGAGGGAACCGGTTCCGAGTGGCTCTTTCACTGTTTCAGGTTGCTGACCCCTGGTCTAGGAGGACTCCCAAGTTGCGAGCCCTATCTACGGGGGGTAATAACTCACCCCCCATAGAAAGAGATGGGATATCCTGAATATCCCGAGATGCCGGTACGCATAGCCACTCAGTCTTGTCGGGGTTGAGTCGAAGCCTGTTCCTCCCCATCCAGACCCGAACCGCCTCCAGGCAGCGGGACATCACGTCGAGGGCATCACTGGGGTGGTTCGGGGTCGAAATAAAAAGCTGGGTATCATCAGCATACTGATGATACCCAACTCCAAAGCCACGAATGATCTCACCCAGCGGTTTCATGTAGATGTTGAACAGGAGAGGCAAGAGGACTGACCCCTGAGGGACTCCACAAGCGAGAGGCCTCGAGGTCGACCTCTATCCCCCTGCCAACACCGACTGCGAACGTCCCAGGAGATAGGAGGAGAACCACTGAAAAACCGTGCCTCCCACTCCCAATCCCCTGAGACGCCGCAGCAAGATACCATGGTCGATGGTATCGAAAGCCGCTGAGAGGTCTAATAGGACTAGGACTGAGGAATATCCCCTGTCCCAAGCCCTCCAGAGATCATTCACCAGAGTGACCAATGCCGTCTCCGTGCTGTACCCGGGCCTGAAGCCTGATTGGTACGGGTCTAGATAATCCGCTTCATCCAGAACCAGAGGGAGCTGATGCGCCACCACACTCTCAACAACCTTCGCAAGAAAGCGAAGGTTGGAGACCGGACGAAAGTTATTTAACACAGCTGGGTCCAAGGCAGGCTTCTTGAGGAGAGGTCTCACCACCGCCTCCTTCAAGGCGGCGGGGAAACTACCCTCACTCAAAGAGGCAGATATAACCGCCTGGAACCAGCCTCGTGTCCCCTCCCGGGCTGCATAAACCAGCCAGGAAGGGCACGGGTCCAATAAACATGGTGGAGCTCAGCCTCCCCATAATCCTGTCCACTTCCTCCGGAGTCACAGGATCGAACTCCTCCCAGATAACATTGACAAGACCACCCGTGTCCTGATCGTCAGACTCTGCCCAGTCGGAGTCCAAACCGGTCCGAATCCGAGCGATTTTGTCCGACAGATGCTGACTGAACTCCTCGGCACGCCCCTGCAAGGGTTCCTCACTCACCTCCTGATTAAGGAGGGAGCAGGTCACCCTAAACAGGGCGGCCGGGCGATTATCTGCGGACGCGATAAGGGTAGCGAAGTGATTAGACCTCGCCACCCTTATCGCCGCGAGATAAGACCTAATATAGATTCTTAGTCGCAATCGGTCGGATTCAGATCGGCTGGATCTCCAACAGCTCTCTAGGCCCCGTCTCCGACGCTTCATCTCCCGGAGCTCCGCGGAAAACCATGGAGCCCGCTGGGATCTGCACCGGGTCAGGGGCCGCAAGGGTACAACTCGGTCAAGTGCCTCCGTGGCCGTCCTTTCCCAGGCTTCCACTAAGGCATAATGTTCAAAGAACGTTAGTTTTTTCCTGATATAAATTAATTTTAATTATTTTAAATGCCTTTTTCTGTATAAAACAGAAAGAAAATAGTGTTGTACATTTAAACTAATACATTTTCTGAAGAGAAATATGCTGGGGAGAGTATGTTAGTCCAAATATTCCAATTTAATTCTTTATATAGTGTAATCTATCAGATGTCTGTTGTTGCTGTTGTTATTAGTGGGAGTATAATTATGATTATTTGATACGTTTATATCTCAGCTTTCCTTTGGGAGCTGAAGGTGTGTCACATAGAGGTGTTTTGTTTTTTTGTTCCATCCTCAATATTTCTTAACCTGAGTGAAAAGATAGTGGCTAGCTAAAAATCACCCTGTGAGTTTCCATTAGAGTTTGGGTTGGGATTTGATCTTAGGTCTCCCAGGGGATATTCCAGCATCTTTAGTTTCCTTGCCATTCTGGCTAGTTTCTCCAGTAATTCTATAATGTTTATAATATCTATAAGGTTTAATATAATCTAGAAATATTTCGCTAAATAAAAAACGAAGTCTGAGTTTAGTCGATGCATAACCAGCTTTGAAACACCATCGTAAAGGTATCATCTTTGCAGAAGCAATGCAAATTATTTCAGGTACAAGGCTGAGCAAGTACCAATTTGCTCCTGGTTGCTGTGATTGCTTGGTTCAACTCAGTCTCAGAAAAATCGAGTTCCTTTCTCGGTGTCAGTACTCCTCCTATAATTTTTTAATCTTTAAGGGTATGTCATAATGTCTTCTTTTAAATTGCTTTTCTTTTTTTGATGACTGTAATCTTGCTTTTTTTCCAAGCCAGGGATTGCAACCTTTTGTCTGAATATGATACAAATCCTGATGGACATGTCATACTCTTTTTGTTTTTATCTCCTCTGCTTTTGTCAATTTCTTGCTGTTCTTCATCATTCTCCAAATTCCCAATGAAATTTAGCCTTTTTCTGTTATGACAGTGAGCTCTTTGATTATTTTTGCATGGTCTGCTCAGTGTCACAAAAGGCCCTGTTCCCATGGTTTTGCTGAGTACTCAAGAAAAGGTGATTGGGATAATAAATTTATTTATCTACAACTGTAATTGAGTCCAGGCGTATGAATTACAGTCATGCCAGTCATTGTGGGTCCTCATGTGGCTGACCTGATTTTACACGTTTGTGGCATTCATTAAGCAAACACCATGGCCATTAAACTAAGCCATTGCCTGCGATGGGTGCTTTTTGTTGGAAACCAGAAATAAATATTGGGTTCTGGCAGAAAAACACTATAAATTGTCATATGACTATGAGGCACTACAAGCATCCATAAAGGCACGCCAGTTGCTGAGCACCTAAAATATTGGGAAGGGGAGAGGGGTGTCAGAATGTTGAATCCGGGACACAAGTACCTTTTGGAGGGTCTGTTGTAACTTCAAATGATCACTAAATGACTGGCTATAATTCAAGTACTACTTGTGATCTAATTATAAAGATCACTTGGATAGCCTCTGTTGATCCCTGAATCTCGTATTTCTCTTTTATGTGCAAACTTTTATTTTTGGTACAGTAGCTGAATTGCTATCTATAGTATACTAGAACAGCAGACCAGGATCAGAACTTTGCAGAGAGTTTCAAACTCGGGCAGAGTATGTTAAAGACATCCACCTGGGTACATCTGTTCTGAATTCACATCAGGACTCATCCAGACCCAGAACTCGATTTCAGTATCCATGACTATCTGATCAGTGTTATATACAGATTTCTAAAAGATAAGTTGGAAAAAAAATCTTTTAAATCTAGGAAAACTAAGAATAATTTGTAAAAGTAGTCTAAAATAAGAAACAGAGCTATGAAAATCTATGCTGTGTATCCATGGATTCTAAATATATAATTTGTTGGTATCTTTTATCAGTCATCCCAGCACAATAATCCTCAGTTTGTGTGGGTGGTACCAGCTTTACGCCAACTCCATGAGATCACACGCTCGTTTATTAAACAAACCTACCAAAAGCAAGATAAGGTGAGTACTGTGTGTTTTTCATGCACACATACAGAGAAAGGGAGTGGAGGTGGAAAAATAAAAATGGGAAAACTTAAATAGTTACTATACATGTTTATCAAGTTACATATTATCACCTTGATAAAGGGTAGTTGGACCTTGACAACGAAATCAGGATTAGAAATACGTTGTAATATTTGAATGTACATATTATCTTTCTGGAGAGACAATATGCAACCTATTTAGCAATGACAAAACAAAAACTAAAAGACTAAAGAAAACATTAAATCATCTACGGTCTTGTATTTATGAAAATATCAAATAACATCCAGTTTAAAGCCAGATTAAACATTAAAAAATAAACCAAGAATGCTTTACTAAGGTAAAAGGTAAAGGTTCCCCCGCACATGCGTGCTAGTCGTTCCCAACTCTAGGTGCCGGTGCTCATCTTCGTTTCAAAGCCGAAGAGCCAGCGCTTGTCCGAGGACGTCTCCGTGGTCATGTGGCCGGCATGACTAGATGCCAAAGGCGCACGGAACGCTGTTACCTTCCCACCGTAGTGGTCCCTATTTTTCTACTTGCATTTTTACGTGCTTTCAAACTGCTAGGTTGGCAGAAGCTGGGACAAGTAACAGGCGCTCACTCTGTTACGCGGCACTCGGGATTCGACCCGCCAAACTGCCGACCTTCTGATCGACAAGCTCAGCGTCCCAACCCACTCAGCCACTGCGTCCCTGCTTTACTAATTATGTTGTAAATAAATACATGACTTGTGGCTGTGTTTTTCATGAATAATTTGTGCTATTGTCACAGTACATTGAATATTAAATTAAATTAAGAAAGATACACTTTACATTAGTACTAAAAATTTAATGATTAAATTATGTTTATTTTAGAAATGAAGCATTTTGTTCAGTGTTAAGAAAAATGAAAGTGTTCAACATGTATTCAAAATACTTGGTAGTTTATTCCAGAAGCACGAAGAGGATATAAACTGAATAATCTTATGCCTCCATAGGATTTGTGCTCAGAGATGCA
Organism: Vipera berus; assembly: GCF_964194415.1. Classification (NCBI taxonomy): domain Eukaryota; kingdom Metazoa; phylum Chordata; class Lepidosauria; order Squamata; family Viperidae; genus Vipera; species Vipera berus. Next base: position 65,302,129 of record NC_138204.1, on the reverse strand, counting down.
CGCCGGAAACTTCCACTTATTTAAAACCTGATTGTTTTAATCAGGCTTGTATTATATAATATAGTGCAATATAATATAATGTACTGTAATACAATACAATATATAAAGTGTATATACTATAATGACTTATTTAACAGATTTTTTAAAAAATATTTTTGTCAAGAGCATTATTCAAGACTTGAAGAAAAACTTTGAGATAGTGAAACTGGTAACAGGAAGCTTAATAGCTTGCCACAGATTGGCTGCCTCAGTAGCAGGTGCTGGAGGCCTTTCAGGAGCAGCACTGGTGGATGGCCGGTACACCTATCGGGAGGTAAGCAAACAATGGCTTATAAAAACCAAAACCATTGAGAAAAGGCTTAAATACAAACAAGGTCCTTAAAAAGGAAAAATATGAGCACAAAAATGTAATGCAAAAGAATCTCTTCAAAAATACTCACTGCAACTCAAGTGTATTCTTTTTCTCTTTCCAGTACTTAGAGGCACACCTCAAATTTCTGGCATTTTTTCTTCAAGAGGCCACCCTCTATTTAGGATGGAATCGTGCTCGGGAAATCTGGGAATGCCTTGTAACAGGTCAAGATGTTTGTGAGCTAGATCGAGAGGTGAGATCCCGCAAATGGTAGGAAGCAAATCAATGTAAAAATGCAGGGTTGTTCAGAGTGCTTCCTACTGTAGCACCTCTTGATTACCCATATTACTACATCCAATTTTTATTCATTTGTAAGCTCAATTATATTGATGCCCTGCTGAGCTGATTCAAGTTACAAAAATAGAAACAGTATTTTTTTAAAAAAGGAAATACAAGGTAAGCATAAAGCTAATCAAAATAAATATCAATAAATATACCTTACTGGACCTTTATGCATACATGAAACTTTTTTTTTTATTTAAAAAGTTTTACAATACATTTTGACTTTAATCCCCCCTTCCCCCACCCCTATCCCTCTCCCCCACTCCCTCCTCCCCCCCCCCCCCGACTTCCCAGAGCTAAATACAGGGCATAAAATCAAAAAACAAACAAACACCCCTATGTTATCAACAATAAACTATAAATTCTATCTCTCTCTAGCTCATATAAAATGAGTACAAACAATATTAATATTACAAATAAAGTAGAAAAGAAAAAGAGGAAAACAGGAAAAGATCTTTACTCAAAATAAATTTTCTTAATCCCAGTCCTTATTCATATTAATTTAAAAAAAAAAGGAAAGAAAAAAAAACTTTCACCTGCTATTTGCATTCTCCCACCTTTCTCTAATTTCCAAACAAATTCTCAGTTACGCACCAAAAGCGCTTATCTCTGTTAATCTTAATAATCTCCAACCAAACTAAACTATAATCAAAAATAGTTCTTGCATGTATCACGCCAAATGTCTCACAGTTCCAAATCATCCTTAAGTTCAAATAAAAGTTCAGATAAAAAGAGTATATATAAAAAAAAATTTAGGCAATCTCTAAGACAACTTGTTGTTAATTAGGAGCTTACATACCCACTCTTAGTTCAACACATACTTTAAGTCCATAACCCTAATATACTTTTCTAGCAAGCAAATAACATCAATCTTAAATTGTGTAAAATATTAAAAAAAAGAAAAAAAACTTTCTTTCTCCTCTATAATAATTTTACTCCATTGACATTCTAATCTAAAAATTTAATCAGCAATCTTAACGCCCCAAAACCTTTGGAGCACCTCTGTCATGACCCCCAAAACTTCTTTAGACCGCTCTCCTCCTACATCTTCACTGTAAGCACACTTTGAAGATTCCATAACTTTCTGCTGGTCTTGCTCTTGCTCTCGTCTCGCTCTTCTTAGGGCGGCACGCGTCATCTTCTGGCCTCCTGCAGCAACCGATGAGACTGTAGCTTGATCCCCTCCAACACCATTGTCCTCTGTCTGTCTATCTGCAACATCTTGAAACTTTCCCACACCGTATCCTTTTGCAGCTTCCAAAAATGATAGGGGGGTTGCTTTTAACACATTACTATAAAAATCACGTGCCTGAGCCACAGTAACCAAACGATGTCTTTTACCTTTGTGCGTCGCCACCAACCCAACTGGAATCTCCCATCTGAACTTAATATCACGTTTCTTAAGTTCCTGTACTAGAAATGCAAAATCTTTCCTTCTCCTTAGGATCTTCGGAGGGATCTCTTTTAAAACCAAAACTTCTTGCTCAGCCACTACCAAATTAGTATCATAAGCAGCTTGAATGACTTCATCTCTAATTACTCTCTTTGTAAAATAGACCACCACATCTCTGGGTAACTTCCTCTGTCTTGCAATCCATGAATTTACACGAAAAACTTTGTCCATATTTCCCTCAATTTCAGATGCTGACTGGCCCAGTACCCCTTCCAGAGCCTCAGAAATCAGCTGCTTTAAATCTTCTTTACCATTCTCCTTTAAACCCCTAATTCTAATAGCATACTGCATCTGATTATACTGAACAAGGCTCAATTCTTCGTCCATTTTATCCCTTATATTTTCATTTTCTAATACCTTTGCTTCTAATATAGAGTTCTTTTGACTGAGATCCTCCACTTTTATATCCAGCTGTAGCACACATTCAGCTACGGATTCAACCTTAGACAAGATGTCCACCCTCATTGCTCTCAGCTTCTCTTCCATCTTCTTCTCCAATTTCTCCAATTTCTCCTCCAGCTTTTTCAACTTTTCATCCATCATATCAGACATCAGTTGTGCATGCTTTCCAAGAGCGTCTTGTAAATCCTTAAGCGTCAATACCGGGGGAGATGCAGGAGGAAGCAAAGCTTGCAGTGAGGTCTCTTGCACCAGGGAAGACCCCGCATTCCGAAGAGCTTTAGAAGTTTTAGCCGCCATCTTCCCCCACTTTCACTTATTACGCACTTTCACTTTAAAGCTATAAAATCCATTGAGCTAGAGAGTAAAAATAAAGAGTCCACTTCACCTTGACCTCCTGTACCGCTCTGCCTGCATCTTGATAATCAAAAGTATTTCCTTTTGGCAGGGGTGGTTGCTAACGCCTGGCTCTGCTCCAAGAATCCCAGAGCAGAGGCGCTGCGCAGCTCGGAGCAACCCAGGCTTCGGGGGGGCTCATCCTTCAGCCGCCCAAGCTCTCAGCTCAGGCAGCCCCGGAGAGCTCAACCCCTACCTGGGGCCTCACCCCCTCTTCTCCCGAGGAGGGGGCTTCAAATCCATCTAAACAGCTGATCGGCGCTGTTTACGATGGAAAAACACAGCTGCGGAGCGGGCAGCCCGAAAACGGCTGTCTTTCGACGTCGCGTCGCCACCGGAAGTCAAACTTTGAATAATAGGCATTTACTGACTAAATTCTGGCTCATGAAATAAGCAACAATGGATTTGCCTATTCAAGTAAGGAAAGTTAGAAAATTATGTGTTTCTTTTACAGATGTGCTTTGAATGGTTTACAAAAGGACAGCATGACCTTGAAGGTGACGTGCAGCAGCAGCTTTTTAAAGAAAAAATTCTTAAATTGGAGTCCTATGAAATCACTATGAATGGTATGTAAGTATTTTTGTCTTTTGGGATTTCAGAATAATCCTGAAAGTCTGTCAGATACTTTGGGATAAAAGTAGTGAATTTTCTGATGCTGTAAATCGTGTTAGTTTCAAAAACTCCCTAGGGCACGCATCGGCAACCCGCGGCTCCGGAGCCGCATGCGGCTCTTTAAGCCATCTCATGCGGCTCCCAGGCCTCTGCCATTCTGCAAAAAAAGTCCCATTGAGAGAATGGGGCGGCGGAGGTTTGGAGAGCTGATGCCTTTTGGGGCCAAAAGAAATGCAAACGAAGGCAGCAGCTCTCCAAACGGGGCAACGGTGGTTTGGAGAGCTGCGTGCGCAGCTCTCCAAACCTCCTCCACCCCATTTCCAAGGCTGCCGGCTTCGTCCATGTTTGAGGAAGCCAGCAGATCTCCAAACGGCCGGCGGCGGTTTGGAGAGTTGTGCGCACAGCTCTCCAAACCTCATCCTCCCCTTTTGCAGGGCTGCTGGCTTCCTCAAACATGGACGAAGCCGGCAGATCTCCAAATGGGCGGAGGAGCTCCAAACCTCCCGCACCCCGTTTGGAGAGCTGCTCCCTTCCGCGTTTCTTTCAAATGCGGACGAAGGCAGCAACTCTCCAAACGGGGCACCGGAGGTTTGGAGACGTGCGCAGCTCTCCAAACCGCCACCGTCCCGTTTGCAGAGCTTCCGCCTTCGTCCATGTTTGACGGTGGCAGCAGATCTCCAAACGAGCGGCGGCGGTTTGGAGAGCTGCACGCGCAGCTCTCCAAACCTCAACCGTCCTGTTTGCAGAGTTTCCGCCTTCGTCAAACATGATCTCCAAACCGGTGGCAGCGGTTTGGAGGCCCTGGGGGGAGGGGCAGGGTGCTTGGGCGGCTCTGGTGGCGCCCGGGCTGAAAACGGTGCCGCGACCCAGCACCCATCGCCAGGGAGACTCACCGCCGCTGCCGCGCAGGTGCCTCCCAAAGCTGCAAGCTTCGCACAGGAAGCCCAGCGTCCGAGGAAGTGGCAGCGAAAGGGCCACCTCCCTTTCCCCCCACCCGGCTTCAGTTGGGAGTTTTGTGCTCTCGAAGTTGGCGAGGACTTTTCGGGCTAGCTAGCAGAAGAGAAGCCGGGCCCTTCCTCCTCTGGAGCCATGAGCAGGTGTGGGAAGTGGTACAAGCGCGGCCTCGTGAAATTTGCCCGCACCCTCTTCAAACTCGTCACGGGCAGGCTTAGCAAAGGTAAAGGCGAGGAGTGACGTGGGAATGGCAGGCGGCAGAGGGAGGGAGGGAGGGAAAGGAACGAGAAGACCAGCCGACGCCATTTGCCAATCGTTGGGTTTAGGGAGCGGAAGGGTTCCCGGTTCCCTTTGGAGAGGGCGTTTGCTGCGCTTGTGGCGTTTTGCAGGCCGAGAAAGGTGTGCTAACTGTTTGTTGGGTCACTTCTGGGCGATCACGGGGGCCCTGGACGATGTGGGGTTTTACAGCAAAGCCTGGTAGGAAAAGGCTTCATCGGGACACGTTTTCCTGCTTAGGGGGCTTCCAAAGCTACGAATCGCCCTTTCCAGTTTGCAGCAGTAGTGGCAGCAGCTGGAAGGCGGCGTGAAAACCGGTCCGCGAACCTCTTGTTTCCTGGGGGGAAGAGTTGGAGCCTGTTGTTTTACGCATGCGCATGCATGCAGACGCATGCGCACCCTTCTTTGCGGCTCCGAGTTTTTTCTTTTCTGAGGGAACCGGTTCCGAGTGGCTCTTTCACTGTTTTGGGTTACCGGCCCTTGCCCTAGGGGGGTCAAGTAGGTAGGAAGTACTTTCTCATTCCTCCTCTATCTGCCAATCACTCTCTGAATAATAATTTTGAGATCCTGGCATGGATGATGTAGGATGCAGCACTGGAGATGGGAAAGGAGACGTCCAAATTGGTCATTCTCCAGAGGAATGCATTCATATTTTTTTTGTAGGCTCAGTAGCTCTCCCCATTGACCAAGGCCTCCCAATTCTTAAAAGAAGTGTTTCAGGAGGAAAGGTTGAAAACTGATCTCCATTTCCCAGCCCTTTGTCTTTGTAGTTCTCTGAATCCAATCTAGTAAATGGTTTTTGAGGGGAATGGGAGGGAGGTGTAATTAAATCTAAACAATATTGACCTATTGTCAGTTTGCCTGAAAGCAACTGTTTTATATTGCCAATATTTGTGCTATGTATTTAAATAAAAATAGTGGGATTCCTTTACACCGTTCATTTTTAAAAACAGGTTTTGGTTTGTTTAAGACCTTTTTTGAAAATGTGAATCTTTGTGATCATCGATTAAAACGACAAGGAACTCTATTGGTAAGCATCTTTCTATAATCATATACTGTATACCGTTCACGTTACACAGGCAAAAATAGTATAAACGGGGGGGAAAATGATGGCTAGATGCTGGTTCTTTTAAGGTTAGTTGTTTGGATTTGCCCTAAATTTAAATCTAAAACTAAACTATAGGGCAAATCTAAACCCTTAATCCTTTAGGGGTTTACTTTTATGTCAACTCACTTGAATTTTATCAATTCTGTTATTCATCTTGGTATTTATTTTGTATATGTTACAAGAATGCAGTTGACTTATACATAGAGACTTTTAAAATAATAAAAATAGCTTTGCTATATTAATAATCACATTGAACTATAATATAGTCTGGTTTTCTCTTGGAATAAACATAAGTATAAAAGAATAAATTGCAGTTTGTACATTTACTATCATAAAACTGCTAAGCCATTGTTGTAAATTTGCTTATAAAGATAACTGTGATTTTGTACAACATACTACAGGAATGCATGGTGAGTTTTGCTTTATTTGGTTTTCTGTTTAGGTTTTTATCCTGAAGTTTTTAACTTGATCTTTAGAAATACAAGGGAAGAATAGCTAAGAAAGAAATTAAAAGAAAAAGAGATTGGCCAAATATGGATTGCAATATATTAATTTTGCTCATTTGTGAAATTGACTTTGTGTTATTTTTAGTTTCTTCAACAAACTGTTAGTGTGACACATGAACCTACAGCAAATTTAAGGTTTCTATGTTACTATGTTTAAAAGTATTTGTAAATTTGATTATTTTGATGTTCTCTGTAACATATTGTCTGCTCCAAGTACTGACTTTTCTTTGTTTCTGCAGCAAGTAGAAAAACTGGAATTAATAGGAATGGACTTTATTTGGAAAATTGCAATGGAGTCACCAGATGAAGAAATAGCTAATGAAGCTATCCAGTTAATAATAAACTATAGTTACATTAATTTAAATCCACGATTGAAAAAGGTAATAATTCTGAATTTATTTCATGTACAATGTGTAGAGCTGTGTGGTACATAGATGAGGCTAGGGTTTATCTTTTTTCTGTTTTGTTTTTTGTTTGTTTTGTGAGAGGGAGATAGGAGGCTAAAAGCGAAGGATATATTCTGTAGCTTATTTCTGTTTCTAGCATCAGAATGGCAACAGTGGTTAGAATGCAATATTGTAGGCTAACTCTGCTCACAGTCTGGAGTCCGATCCTGACGGGCTCAGGGTTGATTGACCCAGCCTTCCATGTTTTTGAGATTGGTGAAATGAGGGCCCGAGTTGTTGAGTGCAATATGCTGACATTGTAAGCATATTGAAAGAGTGCTGTAAAGTACTAGTACCACTGTATCTAAGTGGTATGGCTAGTTTCAATCACGTAATCAGGGGACTCCTTATACCATATATGAAAAGTTGCTGAGGATATAGGTGGGCAATATACTGCCCACCACTGCTTTAATGTTTTGGAATAAACAAACTTAAAGGAGATTTAGACTTCCTTGATTGTCCCCAAAAAAGGAAAGTTGCAAGAGAAAAGATTTCTTAATTAGCTCTCTATTAATGCCAGTGTTTATTTGAGTTGAGTTAGAAGGAAAATCATAATTAAGGTTTCCTCTTGCAAAGTTTGTTTGTTTTGAGAAAGAAGGCATTGATTACATTGGCGTTTGGCAGATACTTTATTGGTAATTTTCTGGGAATTTGGCTTGGGAGCAAGAGTTTGTTTTGCTGCTTTGATCATTTTCACTAGCTTTTCCCGTGAGCTGACAAACTACAGATGGTTTTGTCTTCTTTACCATGTCATCCAAATCAATGCTTGGAAGATATGCTAAACATATTGTTGATGAAGCCCATCCATAGCTTGTTTGCTGGATTCATAGAGTCAGCAGGAATAACCAGAGAAATATGTACTATTTGTTTATATTGTTGTGTTGCATAAATATGCTCAAAAATACAATGGCTATCCATTAACATTTATAATTTTTTTATTCTTATGATTCTAGGAATTTACTTTGGATGCCATTTCTGGAACAAAATAGAACATTTGAGCCAAAATTTCTAGTAAACTATAAGCAAAATACATATTAACAGGCATTTAGAAATCTGATACGTTCCATAACGCAATGAAATACAATAAACTATTCATTGTCACATCCTAGATATGGGATATGAAGAAAGAAAAAAGTCTGAAAATTGTTTTTCATTGTTACGCTAGCAAATTATTAGGTTAGGCTGGTTTGAATTACATAGGTTTATTAAGCAAATATTTTGCTTTTTCTCAATCTTATGTTTGCATTTAGCAATTTAGATTTTAAATAATGCTGGTTTTTCTATATATATTTAACTGATTGCTCTGTATTATTTTCAGGACTCTGTGTCACTCCATAAGAAATTCATTGCTGATTGTTACTCAAGATTAGAAGTAAGAGTTCACTTTCTAAAATAAATATCTCATCTTTATTTCTTATTTTATTTTATTCTTGTACAATTCTAGAGTCATAATCAAATGCTCCATAAAGTTACTTTCTTGAATATCAATAAATTGAGGAGTTGTAAAAGTGGATTCTGAACAAAATTGTTCTACCTGTTAACTGCAGCTTCAATGAAATATTTATTTCATTAACATCAAATTTTGTGTAGATTTTAATGTAATAATAATAATAATAATAATAATAATAATAAAGTTGGAAGGTACTTTGTACGTCATCTAGTCCAACCCCCAACCTCCTTTTTATTTTCCCAATGTGGCCTCAGTGGTTGCTGTCCTCTTAATAGCCTTCACTTTAGTTCAGCAATAGTGTTTTCCATTTTAGGCAGCTAGTTCAGCTCTTGGTGGCCCAACGCTGACTCATGCTGTTACCAGAGCTACCAAAATGCTGACAGCAACTGCCATGCCCACTGTGGCAACATCAGTACAATCTCCATACAGGTAAGCTTACACTTCACTTTATCTATGTTCCTTGTCAATTCCCAGGACTGCATACAAGAGATTTAGAAATGTCTTGTGGATGCACAAAAGATGCTTGAAGTTCAAAATGTCAATTTCATGTTTCCCGATTTTAAAAAAAAGTGTATTATTTATTTATTTTTATTTATTTTTATTACATTTATATCCCGCCCTTCTCCGAAGACAAGCTTAGCAGTAGCCTTCATTCTATGTATATGCCTGCTTGTTAGGGCTTTCACACACACCCCAAGCGGCATTACTACAAAGTCAGCTTAATTGCCCCCAACAATCTGGGTCCTCATTTTACCTACCTCGGAAGGATGGAAGGCTGAGTCAACCTTGAGTTGACTTGTGGAGTTCTGTCTAAACTTTGAAAAAAAAATACTCTTATGTTTTCCTGAACTGGGGATCACACAGAACGGTTATGATCTGTGCTATTTTCTCAGTTGCTCACCATATGTGAACGGTGGGTTTTGTTTTTTAAAGAATTCAAGGAAGTAGACACTTGGCGATCCAATAGAAGGCACAGATTCCAGTCATGTTTCTAGAACTAGCTGAGGGATGAGGTGACCTTGGAGGTAACAGTTACATACATGATCAAAGTTTAAGAACATTATAGGGCAGAGAAAATGGACACTGCATTTTAAAGTTCTTTCTTACAGAAAGGTTCTAAATAATGTAATCATTTCTGTCTGTGTGTTTTCTTTTGCAGTCAGGTAATGAAATGCCAGAATGATAACTATATGTGTGCAGAACTGTGATTAATAGCATTGTGTGCTGGTTAGTGACTGCAATAATGTCAAGGAAGGAATAGTATTACATTTTCACATCTTATAAACTAAAATCTGTTTAAACTATTACTATTTGCATCTGTGGCAAATAGAGTATGTGAACAAAATAACATTATCAATAGCAGAAAGAGACTTTTACAGCTTTTGGCTTTAAGTTTCTTCCTAATGCTCAAACATCTATGTGAATAAAATAAAATGAATCATTTAGATGGTGCTTCATTGCTATATTCTGTTCTGTGTTAGTATTTGAAGGCAGAAGCCACAAAAGAGTCCTTAACAGTTGTTTTCATTGTTTGCTGTGTAGCTTTTAAAAATAGTTAAAATGGTTAAATTGGGCACACGGCTAAAGTGAGAGGTTTCCTTAATTGGATTGTCCTATTAATTTTGTTGAAAATAGCAATCACATTATATTTAATTATTTGACACCTGCAATATTAATATGTTCTGACGCTTATAAGCATGCTCCTTCTTCGTACATATTTTTATCTTATTAATGTGGATGTCCTACATCATTTTTTCAACTTACTAATGTAATATAATTGTGACCAATATTATTTTGGACTAAAACTCATCCCAGATACAAAAAATACAGAAAACCTGTACTCTTTTCTATTCCTTCTTTTGCTGTGAACTGAGACCGTACATAAAGGAAGAGATAAATATTGTAATTGAATTTTCATGTGTGATACATTTCATTGATTGAAATTAGTCTAGTATATTAAAATAATCGCTTCATGCTCTCCCTTATCACTTGAGGTGAGAGGGCTTTTCTATTCAATGGTAGCCCTCTTTTCTTTTAAAATATAGTTACAGTACTGTTTTTTAGAAATAGTCAAAATCAACTCCTTATTTAATTGCTACTTGGGAGCTAAACACACATGTACACGTACATGCATGTACTTAATACTATTTCATGGTAAGACGTGCTTATATCATGTACCAGAAAACAATTCCAAGATAAGATGATGCCACTTCTCTGAAAATATTTTTCAGAAACTCATTCAAATCTCTGCTATTTATTCAGAGGTCATCCAAATATACAAATATACAATTCAAAATCAGTTCAAATATTGTTTGACAGTTATCTAAACATCTGCTGTTTTAAATCTCTGCTACTCTAGGTCAACAAAACTTGTAATAATTGAGAGATTGCTACTTCTGGCAGAACGCTATGTTATCACAATAGAGGTAAAAGAAAAATGGTTTTGTACAGATATTTTATTTACTAAATGCTTAGTTTGTATCTGGGAATCCTTTGTTTAATTTCTGTTTCTATAATTTGATTCATTCTGCAGCTTAATTCAAATATGTATCCCTTAGTCCAGGGGTAGGCAACCTCGGCTCTTTTATCACTCATGGACTTCAACTCCCAGAATTCCTGAGTCAGCATAGCTGACTCAGGAATTCTGGGAGTTGAAGTCCATGAGTCATAAAAGAGCCGAGGTTGCCTACCCCTGCCTTAGTCCAAGTTTAAGAAATCTTGCAGTGAGAATATACTGGGAGCAGGGAGTATAGCGTGGGGGGCGGGATAAGGACAAATGTGATTAGAAGACAGTTTTAATAGCTGCAGATTCTATACATAATGTCACATTTCCTGTGGGCAGAAAATGCCTGTTGAGAAAATTAAGACAACTGACTCCTGGAGCTATCAACGATAGTTTTCAATTTATCCATTGTCATAACTGTATGTGTCATATTGGTTGGTTGTAGGCCGTTTTATTTAAGAAATAAATTTTCATGAGCTGAAGCTGACTTCATCAGATACATGGAATGACCTGACTAATGTATTTAAATATATTGGATGATGAAAGAAAGGGGGAGGCAGTGGTTATGCTGATAGAAGTTCCTTAGGAAGCAGAATGCAGTTGCCTATCAATTAAAAATGGGGATGTATTAAGAACTTATATTAAGAACTTATTGTGTATGTTCTTCTAAAATAGCTTGAAATCTCTTGATGCATACATGTATGTTCCTGTGTTTCCTACTCAGTTGTTTTAGCAAAGTTTCTTTGTTCCAAATTCCACTTTGAGCTCCGTGAGGGAATGTCTTGGAAGGTTAAAATGCTACTGTTAACTTGATTTTGTTTTGAGTCCTGATGAAAAAGCTAGTGTCCATTAATTCTTTTCTGCAAGGGCTGACCTGTTTGTCTTATGTAGAATCCAGACAGCTTTGCTGGCAGATGATGACATATTTCACATTAGAAGACATGTGCAAGCTATTCTAACTTGGTGTGTAAAGCTTTTTGTGTAATGGTAAACATTAATGTAAATGTGGAGTAGACAACTGGGCTTGCTGCAAGGTATGGTTCCCGTGCTGGTATTGTTGTCCTGGTAAGAATCTTCTTCAGGTTGGGTATGCAAGTATAGGCTTGCCACCCAAACCTATGAAAGTATAACATCATGGTCCAGTAGGGGCTGCAGATTATTATTGGTGTGTTTGAGTAGTTGAACTGTGAATAACAACCCAGCATATTCTGCTGTTTTGCCTCTGTAGCTAGTAATTTAATAGGATCTCCCCTGGGGATTGGTCTGTGTTGATCTGCACACTGAGCTCATTGTGTGCGTAGTTCAGCCTGGTTTGTTTTTGCCAGTTGAGTATCACTGCGTATAGTGACAGTGTTAATGCAATTATAATGGAGAGCCTGGCTATAAATTTAGGGTTGATTTGTTGGAATGTTCTGGATTGAAGGAGGATGTTTCCTTTGTAATTGCATGTGGTCGTAAATGAGCCCAGTGGATTGTTGACCCTGCATGCTGCTGAAGTGGTGTGAATAATATACAGTGGTGCTTAAAAGTTTATGAATCCTTTTGAATTTTCATTATTTTGCTTAAAATATGACCTATGAAGTGATTTCTATACAAGTAGCATAACTAGATAAAGAGAAACTGAGTCAAAACTTATTCATTTATTTATTGAGGAAAATGATCCAAAGATAGATATTATTATATTTTTATTTTCCTTCCCTCTATAGGATCTTTACTCTGTTCCTCGAACTATTCTACCTCACGGTGCTTCCTTTCATGGACATCTTTTAACTCTCAATGTAACATATGAGTCTACCAAAGATACATTTACAGTAGAGGTATGTAATTTTATCGTGTGGTAATATTTCTAGGATTGCAGAATTTCCTAATTGAAAAAAGATTGATAGGAGACATAATATGTAATACGCTGAAAAACATGAGAACTTGAGAGACAGCATGGAGCATATTAATATGCAGTTATTCTTTTCATATGCTAATGGCATATGCTTAGTCAGTTAAGAGTATGAATGACAAAAATATTTTTATTTTTATAGGCTCATAGCAATGAAACCATCGGAAGTGTCAGATGGAAAATAGCAAAATTATTGAATGCCCCTGTGGACAGTATTCAAATCTTTGCCAACGATAGCTTGGTATGTTAATTGCTTGTAAGTATATTTCAAGTTGTAATGTCTGCTAAATCTAAGGATGTTTTTTTTTAATTATTTCAGTTAACAGTGAATAAAGATCAGAAGCTGCTTCATCAGCTAGGTTTCTCTGATGAACAAACACTTACTGTAAAAACATTGGGAAGTGGAACTCCATCAGCAAGTTCTGCCGATTCATCCAGCAGCAGTAGCAATGTCTTCAGTTCATCATATGCAATGGAACAGGTAAAACACGAAAGGCTGAAATGTGGATGTCATATTTTTCATTAAATTGACATGTTACTGTCAGTCAGAGTTAGGTTTATGTCTATAACAACAATAACAACTTTATTGTCACTTTGAATGTACACCAATCAGCATAGATCAAAATGAAATTTCGTTGCATACAGCTCTCAAAGGGCCACCACCTCCGATATACACTCCTTGTTCGTGGCTTCCAGTTGAAGTTTCAGATCGTCCATTTTAATCTCTAGGGAGTGGACGATGGCAAAGAGGACAGATGGAAACAGAGCTCCGTGCGGATTAGCCCTGAAATTAGATTGTATTCCTGCACGACAACCTCGCCTCCTTTCCTTTTTCTGATGCTGACTCTTCCATCGTTTCCTTAAAGAGGCATCCAAGTCATGGCTGTCCCAAAGGTGCTTTCAAAAAGGCAACTGTACTTTCTTGATTTTTCTTGAAGTTTCTTCAGTTGGTGGGAAATCCATGAAGAAGTAAAGCATCTTCAGGAAAAATCAAGAAAGTCCAGTTGCCTTTTTGAAAGCACCTTTCAGATAAGAGTTACATTCTAAGTGAAGAGAGAGATAGCGTCTTCTATTTCTCCTTTTCTAGCATTGTTTTTTATGCAGATACCGAATTTTTATTAAACTGGTTTTCTAAAATGAATTCTGCTCACCCATGATTTGCTCCCTAATATTGTTCTCTCTATCCAAATACAGAATATATTGATTAACTGATTACGTAGAATATTTTCATAATACATGCATTTGGGCAACTTAGTCCTTTGTTTCCTGGTATATCCCAAGTTGCTCATGAAGCTTAAAAAATATCTAAAAAGGTGGTGAGAGCTGCTGTTCTGAAAGTGAGATGAACTTAAAATGGAAAGCCTGTTTTCCATTTTAATTAAGAACCTTGGCAAAGCCAGCGTGAAAGATTGCCACCTTACTGTTGTTTTAATTTCTATTCGTTTCTTTGCTTCAACAAAGTTTTACTAGAATTTCAGAAACAAATGCATCCAAATTGTTTGAAATAATGCCAACCGTAAATAACAAGGGGAAGAAATGGGAAAACAGAAGCTATCCCTAAATTAGTTCAAGAGAAATACTTCATCCCAGAACTCAGAGAATTCAGAATTCAGAAATGTAATGTTCTACTAAAGTTCTGTCATTTTCACTAAAAAAAACCAACCCAGTATTGACAGTTGCCCTGATTTCTTTGCAGATTCATATTAAGGATTTGATTTGAGGAGATAGCCGGAAGCTGATGTAAAAAGTCTTATGCTAGGAAAGGAAGGAAGGATATGTCTTTAGGCCAAGTTTTAAATGTATGCAGCTGTGCTTAAAAATAAGATTGTTTAAAAGAGATGAAAGAACTCATAATATATTCTTTAATCCTCAGGAAAAATCTCTTCCTGGTGTAGTAATGGCCCTTGTATACAATGTATTTGATATGCTTTACCAGCTTGCTAACCTGGAAGAGCCGAGGTAAGTTGAGCATTGTTAATCTAGTGTGGAAATGCTGTGGCTGCAGAGTTTAAAGATCCATATTCTTTAAAAGCATGTGCAAATACACACAGACTGTCCTCTAGTAGAAACCTAAGTGCATCGTATGGGTTTTTTTTCAAATTCTTCAGGATCACTTTGAGAGTTCGGAGGCTTCTTTTATTGATTCCTACAGATCCAGCTATTCAGGAAGCTCTTGATCAATTAGACTCACTCGGACGAAAGGTACCAGTTGCCAACCAGAATGATAAAAACTAATAATAATCAAGTTTTATTTGCTTCTCACCTTTTATACTGAAATTAATGAAAAGAAAACTAGAATGATATTAATTGACTGTAATGGTTTCACTGAAATAAGTTGAAGCGATGCAGTCTATTAGTTCTTATGGGATAAAATGTAAATTGTCACTGGCTACATTAAAATGGTCTCTGAGAGTTTGGATAAAATGGAATATTGATTTTGTAAAGTGGGTATTCCCTTTGCTCAATACGAGTACTCTATTTCTAGAGATTCATACTGCGTGTCTAATGTGTTTACTGCTCCTGGGACTGGAAAATAGTGCAGGGTTGGCATAGCTGTGCATTAGCTGGCAGGCCTCCCCTAAAGATACAGCAGAATTTATTATCTTTAATGTATGTGTGTTTAAGTTACATGCTCATTTAATATAATCTTAATACTCCTGGCTGAACTGCCTTCATAAGCCAGCAGCCAACAGGCACTGAATCCTAAATATATTCCATATGCAGTTTAATCTGAGACAGGAAAGGTATCCTTAGGCAAAGCTTATTTTGGGGGAGGAAAGCAGATTACAGGATAGTCTATAGGTAATTAGTTTGGGGGCTCTGAAAAATCAATATATTTTGTTTAAAATGTAATGAATGTTTTAGAAATTTTGTTAGGGCTCATAAGTGTTGCACGTAAGATTGTCTTAAACTCTGAGGGTTATTTATCATAATTTCACAGAGACCATGTATAAGAATAGCCTTCTACTCACTTTCTCTGTGCTTCTTTTTCTCTTAGAAAACACTGCTGTCTGAAACAAATTCTCAGTCTTCAAAATCTCCTTCTCTGTCTGCAAAGCACCAACACCAGCCTAGTGCGGCTTCAATACTTGAAAGTCTTTTCAGGTCTTTTGCTCCAGGAATGTCTACCTTTAGAGTGCTTTATAATCTTGAGGTAAGAATGAAATTGTGGCTACAGAAAGGCCAAAGTCAGAATTACAATACATGCTTTTGCCTATATGTACAGTTCCCATTACCTTCATGTAAGGCTAGAACAGTTTTCTGTCTTAAAAAAAAACAACTATGGGGAACTGTCAGTCAATAGAAGAGGTACTGAGTTAACTGGAGCAATGCTTACTTCCTAGGAGACTTCTTAATACTATAAAATATATTTATTCAATGCTTTTGTTATGATCTCCATAACAAAATTTAATAGAGCTGCAATTATTCTCATTATCTATAGCAATTAAGGTAGTTATAGTAAGTCTGGTTACTGTAATGCAATATGGATCAATCAATTATTTTAAAAAGAAACTTTTCATAAAAGAGGAGTAAACAACATAATGTAACTTAAATCCACTGCTTTGAGCTATAATTTTTCACAATACCTTATCTCTGGACCGGCTGCCTAAAATGAATAAGAATTTATGTCCAGCAATTTCGGAAAGGCACCAAGTTGCTTATTTTATACTAGCGCCATATTTTTTGTTTAGATTATCTTTTTTACAGTCCCCTTAGAGATTCTATAATCCAATAACTCTTTATTGTTTACCTTGCATTGATGATACATATCAGTCATCATTTTGTAATTCTGTTCTTCCATTATATTTATGTACTATAAGTATCAAAATATCTCCTTGAAATGGGTGTTTCGTACTGTTAAACAATACCTTAAAAAGCTTTGTTAATGTTCATGAAGTTATATTATTACTTGTATTGATTCACTTCCCACTTACCATTATAACTGGTGAATGGGAAGTGGATCAAATGGACCCTTTGAATTCAGATGATTTTTTTTTAAAGTATAATATTCTGAATAATATTCAATAGTAGATATTGTTGCCTGTTGCCAAACAGGAAATCATGCAAACTATTTGGTGAGAAAGGTTTAATTGCGTGTTTCTAAAATTATGAATATTTTTAGGTATTGAGTTCCAAGCTAATGCCTACAGCAGATGATGAAATGGCAAGAAATTGTGCCAAATCATTTTGTGAAAACTTCCTTAGAGCGGGAGGCCTGAGGTTGGTTTTTAAATATTTCAATCAGCTGAAGAGTTATCTAAGGTCAAACTGTTGAATGTTTACAAGTCAGTTGAAATTAAATGTTGTAACTTAGTTTCTATAGCATTCATGTTTGAGCAAGTGTTCCGAATATTACAGGAAGATAAGTTACTTTGTCTTACTAATTAATCTGTTTATATACAATTCTTAACTTTCTAAGTAGCTTTCAAACTTACATACATGGTAGTGATCAATTTTACTGAAAGTATTTGTTCTTTCCTTCCACTTATTTATTTATTATTATTATTATTTATTTTATTGATGGGATTTATATCCCGCCCTATCTCCCGAAGGACTCAGGGCGGCTAACAGCAAAACATATAATAAGTACAGAGATCAAGATAGAAATAAAATTGAGAACATCTGTGCAATAAATTAAATTAGAGAATTTAAGAGATAAATTAAAATACTAAATATAAATTAAATAAAATGCCTGTCAGTCTAGGTCGGCCTGGTGGAACAGGAGTGTTTTGAGGCCGCGGCGAAAGGATTGGAGGTTTTGGGCCATCCGAAGCTCAGGGGGGAGCTGATTCCATAGGGCTGGCGCTCCCACAGAGAAGGCCCTCCCCCTGGGGGTCGCCAGTCGACATTGCCTAGCTGACGGTACCCTGAGGAGGCCTTCTCTGTGTGAGCGTACTGGACGATGGGAATTTGTTCCCGGCAGCAGATGGTCCTGCAAGTATCCCGGACCTAAGCCATGTAGGGCTTTAAAGGTAAGTACCAGCACCTTAAATCTCACCTGGAGGGCAACTGGTAGCCAATGCAGCTCACGCAGGAGTGGTGTAATATGGGAGTATCGGGGAGCTCCCATCACAACCCGTGCAGCTGCATTCTGCACCAGCTGAAGCCTCCGGGTGGTCTTCAAGGGCAGCCCCATGTAGAGAGCATTACAGTAATCAATACGGGAGGTAACGAGTGCGTGGGTGACTGTACGTAGGGCATCTCGGTCCAAAAAGGGGCGCAACTGGTATATAAGACGAATCTGTGCAAATGCCCCCCTAGCCACGGCTCCAATCTGATCTTCAAAACTGAGTCGTGAATCTAGGAGGACGCCCAGATTGCGTGCTCTATCAATGGGAGGTAACATCTCTCCTCCAATAGTCAGAGATGGAACATTTTGGACTAAACGAGATGACGGTATGTACAGCCACTCAGTCTTGGCCGGGTTAAGTCGAAGCCTGTTTTCTCCCATCCAAATCTGTACCGCTTCCAGGCAACGGGACATCACATCTAGGGCATCACTGGGTTGATTCGGGGTGGAGATGAATAGCTGGGTATCATCAGCATATTGATGATATTTCACCCCGAAGCTACGGATGATCTCTCCCAGCGGCTTCATATAGATGTTGAACAGGAGGGGCGAGAGCACCGAACCCTGAGGCACTCCACACTTAAGAGGCCTAGGGCTTGACCTCTGCCCTCCTGCCAACACCGTCTGCGAACGGTCCGAGAGGTAGGAGGAGAACCACCGCAAAACGGTGCCTCCCACTCCCAGCCCCTCAAGACGACGCAGTAAGATACCATGGTCGATGGTATCAAAAGCTGCTGATAGATCTAATAGGACCAGGACAGAGGAATAACCTCTATCTCGGGCCCGCCAGAGATCATTCACCAGCGCGACCAATGCCGTCTCCGTGCTGTGCCCGGGTCTGAAACCCGATTGGTACGGATCTAGATATTCAGCTTCCTCCAGGTTCAAAGGGAGCTGTCGTGCCACCACGCTCTCAACGACCTTCGCAAGGAAGCGAAGGTTGGAGACAGGACAAGACTTACCGGTCTTCTGTAAATAACCTGTCTATAGAGGTACTAACTTAACAGGGACACGGTGGCTCAGTGGGTTAGGACGCTGAGCTTGTCGATCAGAAGGTCGGCAATTTAGCGGGTCGAATCCCAAGTGCCGCGTAACAGAGTGAGCACCTGTTACTCGTCCCAGCTTCTGCCAACCTAGCAGTTCGAAAGCACGTAAAAATGCAAGTAGAAAAATAGGGACCACTATGGTGGGAAGGTAACAGCCTTCCGTGCGCCTTTGACGTCTAGTCATGCCGGCCACATGACCACGGAGACGTCCTCGGACAAGCGCTGGCTCTTCGGCTTTGAAACGGAGATGAGCACCGGCCCTAGAGTCGGAAACGACTAGCACGCATGTGCGGGGGAACCTTTACCTTTACCTTTTAGAGGTACTAACTACAATTGACTCTCAGTCTTTAATTTGGTCCTAAGCTCTGCATAACTGTAATGAGGCTGATTTCAGAAAACAAGTCCCATTGCAAGAAAGAAAATGAAGTTGTTATTTAAAGAATTGTGTGATAAATGGGTTTTGTTTTCCAAAAAATAGTTTTGCACAAAATAAAACTGCTGAAATGTGACAGGTATCAAGGTCTCTAAGGAAACCATACTAACATTGATCATATTCCTGTATATATTTGGTTGGTTGACCAGTACTCTGGGTTGTAAAACTATATGGATTAGGCAGGGAAGCCAGTGAAGATTTTCAGTCATTCAGGTAGAGTTGTCTGGACATTGAGCCATGGCAACTGGACTTCTTTTTTTCTTGGTTTTGAAACATTTCACTGCTTATCCAAATAGACTGAAGAAACTACTTGGATAAGCAGTGAAACGTTTCAAACCAAAAAGAAAAGAAGTCCAGTTGCCAGGACTCAACTTTCAGACATTAGACAGAAATGTTAACTACTGCGTCTCATACAGCAACTGAAGTGCCAGTGACTCAGCCATGGTTCAGGGAAAGGAGAGGAAGGAAAGAATATTATTTTCTGTATACCAAAAAGTGGAATTTTAGATCATTGGAAATAGAACATTTGGGACAGTAACATAAAGTTAATTCTGTCATAGTAGTGTAGTGATGACGTGAATCATTTGCCAGACTTATGTTTGTAAGAATCGGTGTAATTATTCATGCTGTTAAACAAGCAAAGTTCAGTTTTGATACTTCATTGCAGACATGTCAAATTCGTGACGTCGCGCAACGTATTGGGACGGTTTTGCCATTGCCGGCAATGGGGTGGGCGCGGCTTCTGCATGACACATCCGGCCTGCGGACCGGCAGTTTGACACCCCTGATCGAAAGAAAACTAATGGTTTTATTTTCTAGTTTGGTAGTGAATGTCATGCAGAGAGATTCCATCCCCTCAGAAGTGGACTATGAAACCAGACAAGGAGTATATTCCATCTGTTTGCAGCTAGCAAGGTCTGTGTTTGATTTGCTCAGAAATATGTAATATACTGAATAGTTTGATCTTAATGTAGTCAATGCTATTCGTGGTTCAAATGGCACATTTTTATGTTTAGGTTTTTGCTCGTTGGGCAAACAATGCCAACTTTATTAGATGAAGATGTGGCTAAATATGGAGTGGAAACGCTTTCTTCCCGCCCCTTCCGTAATATGACTCGGCAAACTACGAGGCAGATGTCAATCTGTGGAACTCCAGAGAAGTCTTCATATCGGCAACTGTCTGTTTCGGACAGGTCCTCCATTAGAGTAGAGGAGATAATTCCTGCTGCACGAGTCGCAATACAAGTAAGTAATTTATTTATTTAGTTTATTTAGTTACATTTATATACCGCCCTATTCCCTGAGGACTCAGGGCGGTTTACAGGAAATTAAAAAATCCACCATACAAAAGTCACGACAGCCATACTAAAATAAAAGACTATATAGATATAGATATTTGTATAGAATGTTGATAGACTGATCACAACAACAACCCTCTGATTTGTGGTTACTTGAAGTGTCGCCTTACCTTCGCTTAGTTATTTCAAGCAAGCAAGAAATTTCTTTTTCTTTACAGACCATGGATGCTAGTGACTTCACATCTACAGTTGCTTGTTTCATGCGACTCTCATGGGCGGCTGCTGCAGGACGCCTTGATCTGGTGGGGAGCAGCCAGCCAATAAAAGAAAGCAACACTTTGTTTCCTGTTGGGATTCGTAATCGGCTTAGCAGCTCAGGTACTGCATTAGTTTAATTTAATTGAAAAAGCAGAGAGTTTGTTCTCTGTGAGACATTTGATTCTACCGGTAGCTAATTCAGTCCAAACCTGAAAGCATTGTAAGACTGAAAAGGAAGGTGCTTTTATATCAGAGGTCCCCAGCCTTGACCACTTTATGACTTGTGGACTTCAAGTCCCAGAATTCCTCAACCAGCCAGGGCTGGCTGAGGAATTCTGGGAGTTGAAGTCCACAAGTCATAAAGTGGCCAAGGTTGGGACCACTGTTTTATATGATCTCTCTTTTTAATCTATTGCAGGAAGCAATTGCAGTTCAGGAAGTGAAGGGGAGCCAACCACTCTACATGCTGGAATCTGTGTAAGGCAGCATTCAGTATCCACCAAAGATGCACTGATTGCTGGAGAAGCTTTGTCTCTCTTGGTCACATGTCTGCAACTTCGTAGCCAACAACTAGGTAGGCTTGTGGGAGCCTGTTACATTTTTATATTTAATGTCAATTCCATTAATCATTGTGCTACATAAAGTGGGTCCTGTTACATTGTGAAGATTCAGTCCAACCTTCCCAAATTTTGCCATTCACGCTTTCCTCATTTCTAGTAATCCTTGCATTTTGCTGTGAGAACATGTACCTGCTCAGAGTCTTGAGAGTTGGTCAGCACATACAATAAAAATGCTACCTATAGGTGGTCCTCGACTTACGACTGCAGTTGAGCCTCAAATTTCTGTTGCTGAGACAGTTGTTAAGTGAACTTTGTCTCATTTTACAACCTTTCTTGCCTCAGTTGTTAAGGGAACCACTGAAATTGTTACGTTAGTAACAGGGTGGTTAAGTGAATCTGGCTTCCTCATTGACTTTGCTTGTCAGAAGATGAACACTGCAACCGTCATAAATACATGCCAGTTGCCAAGCACTCAAATTTTGATCATGTGATCATGGGGATGTTAGAGCAGTCATAAGTGTGATAAACAGTCATAAGTCATTTTTTCAGTGCCATGGTCACTAAACAAATGGTTTTAAGTCAGGAACCACCTCTGTTCATATTTTCTGAAATGACATATGTTAGTATAAAATAAAGGGACGCAGTGGCTCAGTGGGTTAGGATGCTGAGCTTGTCGATCAGAAGGTCGGCAGTTTGGCGGGTCAAATCCCGAGTGCCGGGTAGCAGAATCCTGCCAACCAAGCAGTTCGAAAGCACGTAAAAATGCAAGTAGAAAAATAGGGACCACTACGGTGGGAAGGTAACAGCGTTCCGTGCGCCTTTGGCGTCTAGTCAAGAGTTGGAAATGACTAGCACGAATGTGTGGAGGAACATTTGCCTTTACCTTTAGTATAAAATAGTATAAAATTATGCAGCATACTCTAATGAAACACCTTGAAAACACAGAATGTTTTTATCTTAGGATCTTTCTACAATCTCCCTTGTGTTGCTGATTTTATCATAGATATACTGCTTGGTTCACCAAGTGCTGAGGTGAGTAGTTTGCATTTCTGTTTCAAAGATATTTTTTTCCAGGACATTAGCAACATAAACATATTTTACATGGATAGATCTGTATAAGGGACAAGTGGTAAATATTTCCTACTGACCTAAGCTAATTTTACACGATTAATAACATGCTGCATAAAACTCCAAGAATAAGAAAGCTGTACTGGGGGGCGGGGGGAGAAACGGGAGAAACAACATATTACATTACTTTAAAAGTTGTTATGATTCTTGATCCATGTATACAAGCTTAAAATCAAAATTATGTTTGCTTCGTGCAGAATGTAACTTGTCAGCATTTCTTGTATAGAGAAAATTATCCAGTTAGAAATGCATTTAATCTTAGTTCTATCTAACTAAGCATGGTAGTACAGCTTTTTTAAAAAGATATCTATTGATTTCAGGTTTGTAGACCATTAGCAAGGGAGACTGTAATGATTGGGTGATAGAACTGCCAATCAAAATACAGCACCAGTGAGCACCTCCTCCACAGTTTCATTCCAGCACAGGAAGGGAACTGGAGAAAGTCATTTGGGAGGTGGAAGGACAAATCTGAGGCAGATTTGGAGTACAAGCTTGGGAATATCTTATATTAGAAGATAGGAGAGGATAGGAATATAGAGACTTAAAAGAATTTCCAAACAAAAAAAGGAGCTTAGTGGGGATAGTATAACAAAAAGATAGTACAGTAAAAGAAAAGAGTCATAAAAGGCATTTCAGATGAATCCATGCTAAAAGGCTTAGCTTAATATGCAGTGAGCGAAATGTCACGGTGCTGGTATTTCCAGATGCCAAAAGCACTTTTGTTTCGAATGGTTTGTGACCAGATATTTGCTTCCTTTTTTCCAGATTCGTCGTGTTGCCTGTGATCAATTATATACCCTTAGCCAGACAGATACATTGGCTCATCCTGAGGTTCAGAAACCCAACCAATTTCTCTTGAGTGTCATTCTTACTGCTCAGCTGCCCCTTTGGTCACCTACCAGCATCATGAGAGGAGTCAACCAGAGGTAAGCTGGAGACATGTTTGTTCTGTGCAGAATGTAAGAATTAAATATAAGCATTTGTCTGAAATGTATACTTAAATGAAAATAACTCAGCCAGAGAAGCAAAATGCCTAAGTGCTAGAAATGAACTGAATGTGTTCAGTCTCCTGTGGAAATGATGCCATCATATAGAACTTGTTGGGCCCCAATATACCCACTTCTTCATGTAAGATCTTTTTCAATGGACAGTTGAAGAAAGTAGTTCATGGTAGCTTTTTGCCAAGTTAATATATTCTTAACTATGTGACTGTACAATATACACAAGCAAAATAGGTCAAGCTAATAGTTCACTTTATTCACTGTTGTGGTGTGCCATAAAAAACGTTTCTATATAGCTTCCGTTTAGGACGGTAAAATAATTTAAATACAAAATAAGATAATAAATCTTGAAGTCAAAACAGTGTCAGCAAAAAATAACCCCGAGTCAGAAAACAGACTTTAAACTGCAGAACATTTGGTTCATTTCAGATGGGAAGACAGGGATGTAGTACCAAGATTGCGCAAAAGCTTTACCTTTGGTAAATAACTTATGACATTAATGACTTTCAGTATTATCAGGCACGATATCCTACAAGGCTGGTAGAACTATGTATTGGGGCTATTGATTTACTACAGTTGTTGTGTTCTTGTAAGGCTCCGACCAGAAGGAGGTGTTGTGGAAGGATTGTTGAACAGCTAGATCAGGGGTAGGCAACCTTGGCTCTTTTATGACTCGTGGGAGTTGAAGTCCACAAGTCATAAAAGAGCCAAGGTTGCCTACCCCTGAGCTAGACCATTATTCTTTGGTTATCTCATAGGATCTGTCTTTCCTCATGCAGTTTAGTATCTACATGAAACTGCTGGAAGAAATCATTCAGAAATTTGAAGTGGAAAATTTCTACTTTTCTGGTTGTTTCAGGAAAGACCATTCAGACTGTTTTTGTGTAGAATCAATAGTGCAAGAAATGGTTTTGATTCTGACCTGTGTTAGCCCTATTATCATTAGTTATCTTATTTGTTTTGTACATCATTTATAAATCCCATAAATCGGTAAGTCCCATTCATAAAATCTTTAATAGTCCAAGCAAGTCCATTAGTTCTCTACTGAGACAGAGAGCTCATGAAAAGTTAGCTCATCAATAGGACATTAACTTTGAATGATTAACCATCACTGGACAACAAAGCACCACTATGTAAAGGTAGTTCTCCCTTAACAATGGTAACTCCATTGCCAAGCACAATGTCATATGACCACACCAACTTACGACAGCTGCTATTGCAGTTCAAGTTGACATCATGGCCATTAAGCTCAACATCATATGATCACCATTTGCAATGTCTTGCTTGCTTCTCCCTTGATTTTGCTTGTTGGAAACCAGAACTGAAGGTTGCAAATGGCGATCACATGACCTCCCTGCCATGTGGAATTTTGATCATATGACTGTGGGGATGCTGTTGATAGCCACAATTACAATGACCAGTTCTAAGTCTCACATATCCATGGTTTAGTACCGGATGAAATTAAACATGGGAATGCTATTATGCCCACCACCACCACCAAGGTCATGGAGAAAAGATGGAGTTGTATGGTGGATGAGTGGGTTTCAGTCCTTTGACTGTTCAGTATCCTCCTCTACTGTTGAAAGATCAAATTTAACATTTCCTATGTGGGACTGCTGCAGTATGTTCACCAATTTAGTATTTTTCATCGTAGTCATAGTGTGATGAATGAGTTTATTGAAAATCCCAGCACAGTTTTTTCCCAAGACAAACCTTTTGAGAGCCTTCAGTGCCAAGTCTGAGATTGCTTAATTTCTTCAAGAGGGAGGTGATAAGTTGTAGTAAAACACAGCAGCATCTCCAGTTATCCTACTACTGGAAGGTTGCTTTGTAAGCCAATCTCTACATTTCAGTCCTTTTAAAATTATGGTTACATTTTCAGTTTAAAAGCAGCATTCTGTTGAACATGCAGGATGTTCAATGCTTTAAAAAGCATTAAAACAAGTAGCAAATCCTAGATTTGCTTTTAATGAAGATTTTAAGCTATTGTATTTTTGTAAACACGATATAGGCCAATTTTCCCAATTACAAAAAAATTCAAGAAAAATACAACTTTATTTTTAATATAAAATTTGCATGTCTGGATCCGTTAGCTTAATCAAAGTAAAAAAGTTTTATGAGAAAATATATGTAAAAGTGAAGATTTCTGCAAATTGTCATATGCTTATAAGAATCTTAATAGTAATTGCTTGAGTTCATTTTTAGACACTTGTCCCAATGTACGGAATACTTTGATCTTAGATGCCAATTATTGGACGATCTTACATGTAAGTAGTAGAAACTAAAACTGCTTTAAATTGCAAAAGAAAATGTTCTTTATTCAAAAAGATAGGATTCTAGGTATATCACAACCAAAAACATTTATTCTAAAAAAGCCAACTGAAATAATGTTATTCTTACAATTTTTCTTTTTGAACTTTGTCCTAAACTCCGTCATTTAGTTCAAAATCCACAGTTTAGATTTATCCTGAACAAAGCAGAAGAATAACAGTATTTGCTAATCCCACTTTTAAGACTAAGAAAATAAACTTTTCTATCTTGTTGACAGAAATAACATCTTTATAGAGCTTTAATAAGTAGGCAGAATAATTCTGAGATTCTTTAAACTAACTGTACATAAGCTACATAAAACTGTATATAGTTATATAAACTATATGAGTAAATGGAAACATTATCCCTTTTCAGTAACTATTTCTGAAATGATTTTTAAGATGTGAAGTTATTGTAATAATGTAAATTGTCATATTTGATTCTGGTAACAGAGCCACATTTGAAGTTATGTATTTATTTGCAGGTTGTACTATCTAAAGATCTCAGGCTTGTCATTTTTAAGGAGAAGGAACTAGGTTAATTTTTAAATTAAATGCTTGCTTTATGTCACATGTCTTAAATTAGCATTAGCGTTGATTTCAGTGATGTTTCTCTTTGGAGTATTTGAATATAGTGGTATGCTTAATCTTTTCCTTCTGGCCCTTCCTTTGTTTGGTTGTTATCACATAGCTTCAGAAATGGAACAACTAAAGATAAGTCCAGCTGTCATGTTGGAGGATGAAATCACTTGGTTGGATAATTTTGAACCTACTCGTGCAGCTGAGTGTGAAACCAGTGAAGCTGACAACGTGTTATTGGCAGGACATTTAAGACTTATTAAGACTCTTCTCTCACTTTGTGGGGCAGAAAAGGAAATGCTAGGTAACTATTACTTTCCACAACTCATGTTTTAATTGCATTATAATTTGCAATTATTTACTCTTTTGCAAAGTTAAATGTAAATACAACCTTGGTTAAAAATTATGACATTCTGCTACTGTCAGTACTATCTTGGTCTTTTGGAAAATACTCTTCTTACGTGGAAGCTTGCAGGTAAATATTTATTTAGTAAACCAGAGAGTGCTGCTGTATGGGAATTTTACTTTTTCAGCACGGTGTGTAAAATGATACGATCAACACAGCGCTCTAAATCAAATATAAACAAGAAGTTTATTTCTGTTCAGTTATTTCTGTGTTTTTGTCCGTCTGTATGTATATGTACATATACATATACGAGAAATACATGTTCTCTGATTGCCTGTGTATCTAGCAATATACCATTCTGTTCTGTAAATGCTTTCTGCAAGCATGTTAATTCTTAACTGTAATAATAATATTTTTGGTTTTTTACATAGGTTCATCTTTGATCAAACCATTATTAGATGACTTCCTGTTCCGAGCATCCAGGATTATCCTGAACAGTCATTCTCCAGTTGGCAGCATTGCTGCTACTCAGCAAGATTTTCACCCAAAGTAAAGCATATATTAGTGTATTGATGGTAGTAAAGAATAGGGGGTAGGGGGTATTATGTTACTTGATTGATCAGAACTGTCTATGTGTAAATCAAAATGGGGCTTTTTCATTTTTAAATATCTGCATTTCCTATCATTCACTTAGTTATCTTCATTCTGAAATTAAGTAACTAAAATAAATATATGCTACTTATATGTAAGGGTGTAGGTCTCTATACACATGTTCTATATAGTATGTTTTAAATGTGTACATTTTGAGAGGAAGCAACTAAATTTCATTTTTAAATGTGTGCCATTGTGCCCACAGGAAAAAATGACAATAAAGGTTATCTAATCTAATACAAATATCCCCAAGAAGGTTACTAAGGAGCTTCATGGTATCATGATTATAGATCAGTCCTGGGTCATTTATTGATATATACTTACCTTAATAAATACCTTTGCTGAATGAAGTTAAGCTGATTGTCAGAAGGGAGGGCTCTTTTAGCTGTGATATAGCCTGCTTGTGCCTCTGCTACACTTTTGGAACCAAGCAGAAATATTCTACATTTTATGTAGAGGGAATGTGGAATGACTGTTGTAATGTATTTAGCATCCTATTACTCATAGATTGATGTTAGATTTAATTGTGCTTTTACTTTTTTAATTCTCTTATTCTTAGAATGTAATCCACCTAAAATATTTAGGATTGAATAAAGTACAAGTATGCTAAATAAGTCGTATTTTCTGGATGTGTAGAGAAATAACCTTTAAAGATTTGTTTTATTCCACATTCTCAATTTTAAGTCACTTCATTTATCCAAATCTATTGCTATTTCTAAATGGTCATTTATTTTACTTCAATTTGATGATTTGCAATTATGTATATTTCTAGATTTCTCACAGTATAAAGTACAGATTACAGAGCACCCTGGAAACTGTTCATAGGGTACTGTTTTTGACATCTTAATAATTTCCATCATGTTTGACTTAGACAAATCACTCAAGCAGTTCATACTGAAAAAAACCAAGTCCTCAATTAATGTTATTAATATTGGTATGGAATTCAATTCCTCCACATTTCTGAGATCAAATGTGCAGAATCAGATGGTAACTGTAGCCCATGACCCAATAAAGGTTGTCCACCTTTAATTACATCCTCCACCACATATTACTTTATAAATGGAATCAAAAATAACTATCTCCTTTGTCTGCATGTACAGTATAATAGCTTTAACTCATCCAGGAAATTAAACAGATGATTTTAGAATTGCTCTGCACAGAAAGGCCCTAAACCTCAATTTATTCTCTTTGGAAGCAGATTACTATATTTTACAAGTATTAACAGCTGAATATTGGCTATGAATAATTGAGTCCTTTGTTTTAGATGCAGTACAGTGAACAGTCGCTTAGCAGCATATGAAGTTCTAGTAATGTTGGCTGATAGTTCACCCTCAAATCTTCAGCTTATTACAAAAGAATTGCTTTCTATGCATCACCAACTTGATCCAGCTCTTTCCAAGGAATTTGATGTAAGTATACAGGCTTTATTTTAATGCAAATAGTATCCAAAGATGGCAGACGTGCTGGGGAGAGCTCTGTGAGCCCCAGTGGCAAGGCGTCCCCCAGGAGCCCCCCAGGGATGTCGTTAGACCCCTGGGATGGGGTCAGAAGTTTGGGCAACTAAGTTGGGCAATACGCCGCCCGCTGCCTCCCCGGGCCAGCCATAGGGGCGCCGGGACATCTCCTGCCTGCCCCCTAGGCCGTTGGGCGGCCGATTTGAATGGAACCAACGTCTCCGCCCTGCCTCGATCTACTCCTGGGCGACGGCGGCGCCTCCGAGGGAACAAAGGAGGCGCCGCGGGTCAGCTGTGTGGCGGAAACAGCACCAACGAAAACAACAGCGACGGTGACAGCTGCTCCGGGCCCCAGTCGATCGCTTGCCCAGGAGCCTTGACAGCGGCGATAGCGGTGGCGGCGTAGCGTCCCCGGCCCGCCCCTGAGCCGCTGCAACCGTTGCAGGCGTCTGGAGTGGAGCCGGCGCCCTCGCTCTGCCTCGGCCAGCTGATCTGCTCCTGGGCGTCGGCGGCGTCTCTGAGGGAACAAGGAGACGCCGCGGATCAGCTGTGCAGCGGAGGCGGCGGCAACGAAGATGACGACGGCGGCGGCAGCTCCTCCGGCCCCCAACCGATTGCTCTCCCAGGGCCTTTGACAGCGGCAGTAGCAGTGGCGGCGTGGCATCTTCGGCCCGCCCACTGAGCCGCTGCAGCCGTTGCAGCCGGCTTGACTGGGGCCGTCTTCTCTGCCCTGACTCGTCCACCTGATCTGCTCCTGGGCAACAGCGGCGTCTCCGCGGGATCAAGGAGGCGCCGCAGATCAGCTGTGCGGCGGAAGCGGCGGCAGCGAAGACGAGGGCGGCGGTGACAGCTTCCCCGGGCCCCAGCCGATCGTTTTCCCAGGGGTCTTTGACAGCGACGATAGCGGTGGCAGCATGGCGTCTCCGACCCGCCCCCTGAGCCGCTGCAGCCGTTGCAGCTGTCTTGAATGGGGCCGGCGTCTCTGCTCCGCCTCGACCACCTGGTCTGCCCCTAGGCGGCGTCGGCGTTTCCAAGGGATCAAAGGAGGCGCCGCGGACCAACTGTACGGCGGAAATGGCGGCAACGAAGACGAGGACGGCGGTGACAGCCTCTCCGGGCCCCGGTCGACCGTTCTTGCCCAGGGGCCTTTTGACAGCGGCGGTAGCGGCAGCGGCGTGGCATCTCCGGCCCACACCCTAAGCCACCTTCTTCGAGGCACCTTGAACGGAGACGGCAACGGCAGCGACATGACACCAGGGACTCCCGCACCTCTGGGAGGCCACGCTCCGGACGGTCCCCAACCAATAGGGGCCTATGGAGCTGCAGCCGGGAACAACGCCCAGAGTATCAGGGAGGAAACTGTAAGGGCAGCTGAACCACCAAAGCCGACGCCAGTTAATGAATCCCTCCACCTGCCTTCTGCCCACTCTCAACCATCCTTGCCCACTCTCTCCCCACAGGACATGACGGGCCTGGGTGCAAGCCACGGTGGCAGAGTGGCTTGGCCTTACACCTGCAACCCCATAGAGGTGGGAGCTCTATGGGGTATGCTTCACCCAGAGTACGTTCTGGACCACCCCCGGATACAGAGTCACACCCATCGTGAGAGGATGAGGAGTGGCCTGCTTCTGGGGTTCACCCGGCCAAGTGGCAGCGGCTGGGTGACGGTCCAGAAACCCACCTACCCGACTCGACCCTCCTGCAAATTCACCATCCAGGGGACTGCCTTCCCGGAACCCCTTGTGACTCCATGCTCCTTCAATACTCCAGCACAGTACTGCACGCCCTCAGGGGTTCCCCCCTCTCCTGGGTGCGACCCGCCTACACTACATCCAATCTCGATGACGGGCCCGACCACTGGGCCTCTGAGAGATGGCCGGGCAGGGTCAGGGGCCTCCAGCATAAGTCCAACAAGAGGCCCCTGATTAAGTTCTTAGTTAAGTTTTTTGTGGGGTTAGGGAGGGGGGTGGGAGAAGACTATGGTTGCTCGGCGAAGGGGGGCCTTCCAACAACCATAGCACAGGCCAGGCCTATGATCGTTCGCGAAAGGGAGGAGCGGGGTTCAGTCCACGACGAAGCCCAGTGGCGAGCTAACGGACAACCAATTTCCAGGACGGTGGGGAACGGCAGAAGGTGCACAAGCAGAGGGCCGTATCGACACCGGGAGGGTCATCTCCGCTTTCTACAAGCGGTGGGACGCTCCGACCCTCTGTACTTTCCCCGAGGACCCGGGAGCGAAGATGTGCAGCCTCCTGAGCTCAGGCTGGTCTACCTAAATGCCAGGTCCGTTGCTAATAAGGCTCCCCTTGTTCGAGACCTAGTGGAGAGTGAGCACGTGGACCTGGCTTGCATCACGGAAACCTGGCTGGGCCCAGAGGGTGGTGTCCCTCTGGTTGACCTCTGCCCGCCTGGTTTCCGGGTGCTGCACCAGCCTCGGGCCCATGGTAGGGGCGGAGGAGTGGCAGTAATCATCAGGGAGACCCTTAGCCCGCGGGAGACCACCGTCCCTCAGATAGTCGGTTGTGAGTCTCTCTTTCTGAGATACGGTCCGGGGGCGCAGTTGGGCCTGCTGCTGGCGTACCTTCCACCTAACCGCGCAGCGGCAGCCCTGCCTAAGCTACTCGATGTCCTCTCGGGGCTGGTGGTTGAATTCCCCAAACTCATGGTTTTGGGCGACTTCAACCTACCGTCCCTAGGAGGATCGTCCGAACTAGCTCGGGAGTTCATGGCTTCCATGACGGCCATGGACCTGTCGCAAGTAATTTCAGGACCGACTCATGAGGGAGGCCACACCCCTGACTTGGTGTTCTTATCTGGACGGTGGCGTGATGATATTGGTGGGGGCTCCCCAACCGTTATGCCCCTGTCATGGACCGATCATCACCTCCTACGGCTAGACTTCCGCTTTGCCACCCCCCGCCGTGGGTGCACGGAGCCAACCAGATGGTACCGCCCCAGGCGCCTAATGGACCCTGATAGGTTCCAGGCAGCGCTTGGGAACCCACCTGCACTCCCTGCTCACAGCTCGGCGGATGCCTTAGTGGAAGCCTGGGAAACGGCAGCCACAGAGGCACTTGACCGAGTTGTACCCCTGCGGCCCCTGACCCGGCGCAGATCCCAGCGAGCCCCATGGTTCACCGCGGAGCTCCGGGAGATGAAGCGTCGGAGACGGGGCCTAGAGAGCCGTTGGAGATCCAGTCGATCCGAATCCGACCGGTTGCGACTAAGAATCCACACCAGGTCTTATCTCGCAGCGATAAGGGTGGCGAGATCCAATTACTTCTCCACCCTCATCGCGTCCGCAGATAATCGCCCGGCTGCCCTGTTCAGAGTGACTCGCTCCCTTCTGAACCAAGAGGTGAGGGAGGAACCCTGACAGGGTCGAGCCGAGGAATTCGGTCAATATCTGTTGGATAAAATCGCTCGGATTCGAACCGGCCTGGACTCCAACTGGGCAGAGTCTGAGGAACAGGACATGGGCAGTCTTGTCGACGTCATCTGGGAGGAATTTGATCCTGTAACTCCAAAGGAAGTGGACAGGATTATGAGGAGGTTGAGCTCCTCCACATGCTTACTGGACCCGTGCCCTTCCTGGCTGGCTTATGCAGCTCGAGAGGGGACACGAGGCTAGTTTCAGGCGGTCATCTCTGCTTCTCTGAGTGAGGGTCACTTCCCCGCCTCCTTGAAGGAGGTGGTGGTGAGACCTCTCCTCAAGAAGCCCACCTTGGACCCAGCTTCATTGAATAACTTTCGTCCAGTCTCCAACCTTCGCTTCCTTGCGAAGGTTGTTGAGAGTGTGGTGGCACATCAGCTTCCTCAGGTCCTGGATGAAGCGGATTATCTAGACCCGTGCCAATTGGGCTTCAGGCCGGGCTACAGCACGGAGACGGCATTGGTCGCTCTGATGAATGATCTCTGGAGGGCCCGGGACAGGGGCCATTCCTCTGTCCTAGTCTTATTAGACCTTTCGGCGGCTTTCGATACCATCGACCATGGTATCTTGCTGCGGCGCCTCAGAGGATTGGGAGTGGGAGGCACGGTTCTGCGGTGGTTCTCCTCCTTTCTCCTGGGACGCTCGCAGTCGGTGTTGGCAGGAGGACAGAGGTCGACTCCGAGGCCTCTCGTTTGTGGAGTCCCTCAGGGGTCGGTTCTCTCGCCTCTCCTGTTCAACATCTACATGAAACCGCTAGGTGAGATCATTCGTGGTTTTGGAGTAGGGTACCATCAGTATGCTGATGACACCCAGCTTTTCATCTCAACCCCAAACAACATCAGTGATGCCCTCGACGTGATGTCCCGTTGCCTGGAAGCGGTTCGGGAATGGATGGGGAGAAACAGGCTTCAGCTCAACCCGGACAAGACTGAATGGCTGTACATACCGGCATGCCAGGATACTCGGAGCATTCCATCCCTTAACATCGGGGGTGAGTTATTACCCCCTGTTGATAGGGCCCGCAACCTGGGTGTCCTCCTAGACTCACAGCTATCCTTGGAAGAGCACATAGGAGCTGTGACCAGGGGGGCCTTCACTCGGGTTCGACTTGTGCGCCAACTACGACCTTATCTGGACCTGGATGCCTTACGTACAGTCACCCATGCTCTTGTGACCTCTCGCCTTGACTACTGTAACGCTCTCTACATGGGGCTGCCCTTGAGAGCCACTCGGAAGCTTCAACTGGTGCAGAGTGCAGCTGCACGAACACTTTTGGGGGCCTCCCGATACTCCCATATCACACCTCTCCTCCGTGAGCTGCACTGGCTTCCAGTTGCCTTCCGAGTGAAATTCAAGGTGCTAATGATGACATACAAAGCCCTACATGGCATGGGTCCGGATTACCTACGGGAGCACCTTCTACCAACGTCAACACCCCTCCGTCCTGTACGCTCCCACAGAGAGGGCCTCCTCAGGGTGCCACCGGTCAAAGAATGCCGGCTGGTGGCCCCCAGGGGGAGGGCATTCTCAGTGGGTGCGCCAACCCTCTGTAACTGCTTGCCTACCGAAATCCGGATGGCCCCCGTCCTTCGCACCTTCCGGCGCGACTTAAAAACTTACTTGTTCCAGCAGTCCGGCCTGCCCTGATAGCTCTTGGGGTTTCATTTGTTTTTACTATTGTTTAATTGTATACCTACCTTGCTCTGTACACCGCCCCGAGTCCCTCGGGAGAAGGGCGGTATATAAAAACAAATAAATAAATAAATAAATACTACTCAGAGGTTTACCCAAAATATACATTGAGTAAAATCAATATGGGTAAGTTCCATACTTAAAGCAAATATTTCAATCAGCAACATTAGTTCTTTGTAAATTACATCTATTTTTCTATGTTACAATTTTTTCTTCTTTCCTCTACCCTCAGTATCTCCCACCTGTAGATGGTCGATCCATTTCTGGTTTTGTGGGGCTAAAGAATGGTGGAGCTACATGTTATATGAATGCAGTTTTCCAACAACTGTATATGCAGCCAGGTCTTCCTGAGGTAATATTTATTTATAGTCTTGTGAAAAATGCTTTTAGCAATCCTGTTAATTATATACATAGAAGTTTCTCGGGAAGGAAGGATTGTTGACATATAAATCTATGATGAAGAGAAGCAGCAACTTGAAATTGACCCATGTTAACAACTAGTTAACAGACTCGGTCTTCCCTGGGATAGTCCAATGTGAATCAGTGCTGAGGTAAGAAATAAGACTCAGAAAAACTAAATTTGATTCTCCAATTATTCAGTATGACTACAGTGCAAGCAGTATCATTTTATTTTATTTTGTGTAGAATGAATTTGGCGGGGAAGCTATGCAGAGTTGAAATAAGAATCAGAGTTTTTAAATATGCTCTTTTAAACATTTCATTTTTAAATGCCTGTTGGATTTAGTGGTCTCCTATGGCGGAGAATAAATGCCAAATTGGGAGAAATTTATGCAAAAATAAGGGGCATTCATAAGGAATGATGTCCCTTCCTGGGCTGATTGTCAAAGATTGCAGTAGAGGTGTGAGGCATGGATTTAGTTTTTCATAAAAAACGAAAACACTAATCCAAGATAGCTGGTTGATGTACCTCTTAACAGATTATGACATAACTGCGCAGGATGAGAAACAGATGACAATAAGGCAGAGCCATGTTACTTAGAACAAAGGTTCTTTCTGTCACCGAAATGTTAATGTTAATGCTAACTAATGATTTTCTGATAACAATAAGAGCAAAGCTGATGGTTATCAGCGGATCCAAAGGTTTGTACCGGAATATTATTATTAGTCACTTCAGTGGCACAAATGACTACAAATAAATCTTGTTGCACTTTCAATAAACACTCTTGAAAATTGTTTCTAAAGGCATTGCTTTCAATCGATGATAACATGGACAATCCTGATGACAATGTATTCTATCAAGTTCAGTCCCTCTTTGGTCATTTAATGGAAAGCAAGCTGCAATATTACATACCGGAAAACTTCTGGAAGGTATTACTTACTGTTTTTTAAGCATGAATCCTTTTCTTTTCTTTCTTTCTTTTTCGTCATGATTTAAAATGATAATTTAGATCACAGCATTTTGAAAAAAACAGTAATGTTGTAAAGGATTCCCATTTGAT
Organism: Vipera berus; assembly: GCF_964194415.1. NCBI lineage: Eukaryota > Metazoa > Chordata > Lepidosauria > Squamata > Viperidae > Vipera > Vipera berus. The sequence continues at coordinate 65,266,722 of NC_138204.1, read as the reverse complement.
TTTAGTTAGCCCTACTCATAGTCTCTCAGTGATATAGAATCCTAAAGTTTGTTTGTTTAAATTCATTAGCCTTCCAGTTGTAATGGACTCAAGTAGCATTCTTCTCTTTAGTAATATTCTCAGGAAGAGAATCCAAAGTAGTATTCTCAAGAGAAGGTATATTTTCTTGTAAAAAAAAGTTGGGTAAGGATAAGAAGGCACCTTTTTCTTCCTGTTTAGATTGGCTTACTTACTTAGTGCATTCTAGTGACATTTATAGATCTTGAAGCATTTAACTGAGTGGATTGCATCTATATTTTATAGATCTTTAAAATGTGGAACAAGGAGCTTTATGTACGTGAACAGCAAGATGCTTATGAATTCTTCACCAGCCTTATAGATCAAATGGATGAATACCTTAAGGTGAATTACACTTTTGGTACATTGGTATATTAATTCAGTTCATTGTTTCAGTTGATGCACAGTTAATCTGCTGTTGGCATTTCAATCTCTTACAGAAAATAGGAAGAGACCAGATCTTTAAAAACACCTTTCAGGGCATATATTCTGATCAGAAAATCTGTAAGGATTGTCCTCACAGGTAAGTGAAGATCAGGTGTCATAAGATAAAGTAGATCTCCCTCTCGGCATACTGAAAGTGAAATCTATAGGTGAAGAAAGAGATCCACTTTTGTAAGCCTTTGCATGGCAAACGGAAAAATCACTATTCTTTATCACTTTACCATTGGTATCAAATGAAAGCTTTGTATACACCAATCTCAAACTGTTACATTTCTGGACTTTCTAGAATTAAGATAGAGGTGGGGGAGGATATCTATACAGATCCTGGATCTGCATACTTCCTGACTAGGTATGTTAACATGGAAAAAGGAGAAACTAGAGAAGCAAAGAAAAAGCATGCCACATACAGGTGGCACAATTCACTGGTTTACCGTACTTTTAATAAATAATAAAGGTGGTTACTGAAATAGACAAAATCTTGCAGCTTTGTTTGACATATAGGGTGCATTTGTGAATTCTTAGTTTTTGTTTGAAAATCTTAATATTCTCTTCTTTTTCTTAATGTTGTAGGTATGAACGAGAGGAAGCCTTTGTGGCTCTCAACTTAGGGGTCACTTCATGTCAAAGTCTAGAAATTTCACTGGATCAGTTTGTTAGAGGGGAGATCCTAGAAGGAAGTAATGCATACTACTGTGAGAAATGTAAAGAAAAGGTAATTCTTCTACTTTATCTAAGAGTTAAAAGTACTTTGATTTTTCTATGGGAAGAGAGTTCTCTGGATTCATGAGTGCTCTGAGAAATTTTGAGTCTGTCCTTAGCTGTATATGCTTCATATGTGCTTGTTTTTTAATTAAATATTTAATTAAATCTTTATTTAATTAAATCTTTAAACCTTTCTTCAGGGTTAAGATGATATGTATAGAAGTCCCTTATTTTTTTCCCTTACAATTATCTTGAATAATAGTGAATCCTCAAGATTTCCCTCTGATTTTCAAGCTGAAAAAGAATATGAAACATTGTCATAAGACCGTTTAGAAACTATAGCTTTGCAATCCTGTATTTCTGTATGTTCTGGTGGTTGAAAAATTGTAGAAATCAACACTTGGTTGCCATGATGAGTAAAAAAAATCTTCAATTTTTCATTTCATTTTTATGTTTGGGAATTAATTTTGGTTTCCTACCCAAATGAAAACAATTATTTTATTTATACATTCTCAGTAGACATATCAAAGAGTTAAAGTGAATGTAAGAACTGTTTCTTTAAAAATGCTGCAAAGGGAAAAAGAAATGCTGCAAGGAAATTAACACACTGAACATTTTTGTAGTTTTGTACCCTTTAAAAAAAACTGGTAAAAATGTAATACTTTATCCTGCAATATGCAACCTGGAGAATCATGTAGCCTCAGAGCCACTTACTGGTTCTCTGAAAGTTCCTGTTTTTCTTGTAAAATACTAATTTTATATTTCCATGTGATATTTTCCATTCCATGAAACTTACCCTAAATCTGTACTTATAAAGAGCTTGTTGAAATACTTTTTGATTACTTTGTACAGAAAATGATGTAAAATTGTTAGCATTGTCAAAAAGAACGCTATAAGCCCACTGTTGCTTGGATGTACTTCAACACTGTTGAAAAGGGTAGCTTGCTGAATTTGCTTCAGGGTAAAAAGGAACTGAAAATGGTTTCTCTAGTAGTGTCACTAGGTTGATAATGCTAACAGCATATAGCTATAATATCTGTGAAACAAATTTAAAATTTACTCCTAGTCTATAGGAGTAAAGTAACAAAGTTCCTATAGATAAACAGTAGACCAAAATAAGTATTTAGCTGAAACTTTGGTTCATTTTTTTTAAGAGAACTACAGTGAAACGGACCTGCATTAAAGCTCTACCCAGTGTATTAGTGATACACCTCATGAGATTTGGCTTTGATTGGGAAAGTGGACGTTCCATAAAATATGATGAACAGATCAAGGTAAGCTTAACCTTTGTTTACATGTGTTTACCTTTTTAAGGAGACACAGTCTTTATTTTTATTATCTCTATGCATGTAGCCTGTCTATATTAAAATAGGTGCATGGACTGGTAAAGTTAAAGGTAAAAAAAACTTCTACCTAAAGATACATGGTGATGGTGATGACGATAAAAAAATGTAACAACTTTTTTTCTATAGATATAACATAATTGATTATGGTGGGTTTTTTTAAAAAAAAAAAGTTAAGATTTTTAGTTTTCCTCAAAGGGTCTTTTTAAAAAGCTAAGGCAGTGTTCGGGAGAAACTGAAAATGCTATGATTTTACCCAACCAATAAAGTAATTTATTTTATTCTATCTACATCTTGGTTGTATAAATTTATAAAAATCTAGGTTTTATACATTTTGTAGAAAATTGAAGAAAATCTATTAACATGCAACGTACTTCAGGTTTAAGTTTAATCTGTTTCATTTTAAACAGTTCCCTTGGATGCTGAATATGGAACCCTATACAGTTTCAGGAATGGCTCGCCAAGATTCTTCTTCAGAAGTTGGTGACAATGGACGACATCTAGATCAGGGATGTAAAGGGTCTCCACAGAAGAAAGTGGCTCCTTCAGAAAACTATGAACTGGTTGGCGTAATTGTGCACAGTGGTCAAGCCCATGCAGGCCACTACTATTCTTTTATAAAAGATAGGAGGTAATTGGAAATAACTGTATTCTCATGTGGGGTGGTCAGTTGTTGATTTGCTAGATTAAAAGCTAGATTATAATTCAGGTGTTGAATTATAAATCTTGTTTGGCAAACATTTTTATGTAGCACACCAAGCTTTATAAACTTACATCCTCACCGAACTAATACCACCAGATTGGATTAATATTTTCCTTTTACATATTGCTCCATTAACTGATTGCCTAGACTGGTCGTGAAGCTATAGATTTAAAGGCAGATATGAAATACAGTGTATGTTGGTAAACTAGAATATTTGTATGTTGATGTGTTTTGCAAACTTGGCTTAACAGAAGACAGGAAGAATATATAACACTCTTTTTCAGAGTGCCATTGTTATGTATGCAAACTAACATAGATATTGTTGTTGTTAGCTGCGAAGTCATGTCCGACCCATCGCGACCCCATGGACAACTTTGCTCCAGGCCTTCCTCTGCTCTACCATCTGCTGGAGTCCATTTAAGCTCACGCCTACTGCTTCAGTGACTCCATCCAGCCACCTCATTCTCTGTCGTCCCCTTCTTCTCTTGCCCTCAATCTTTCCCAGCATTAGGCTCTTCCCCAGTGAGTCCTTCCTTCTCATTAGGTGGCCAAAGTATTTGAGTTTTAGCTTCAGGATCTGGCCTTTTAAAGAGCAGTCAGGGTTGATCTCCTCTAGGACTGACCGGTTTGATCGCCTTGCAGTCCAAGGGACTCGCAGGAGTCTTCTCCAACACCGTAGTTCAAAGGCCTCAATTCTTTGGCGCTCAGCCTTTCTTATGGTCCAGCTTTCACTGCCATACATTGCAACTGGGAAGACCATAGCCTTGACTATACGCACTTCTGTTGACAGGGTGATGTCTCTGCTTTTTAGTGTGCTGTCTAGTTTTCCCATGGCTTTCCTCCTGAGGAGCAAGTGTCTTTTAATTTCTTGGCTACAGTCCCCATCTGCAGTGATCTTGGAGCCCAGGGAAAAAAAACCTGTCACTACCTCCATTTCTTCCCCATCTATTTGCCAACATAGATATAGAAAAGGGTTATTGACAGACTCGGAGAAACCCCTAGATTTCCAGAAACCCCAGAAATGCAACAAATAATAAAATTAATCTTCAAAATTTCCAAAGACTTAATAAATCTGATGAATGTTGATTGGGGATGAAGGAGTGAATGGGACTGGAAAGTAAAAAAAAAATAGCATTTAAGATATAAGTTGTGCTATAGTTATATTTTAAGGTATCACCTGAAACATTTAAAACACCATGTTCAAAAATGAATGTAGTCTGGGTTTGTTTGTTTTTTCCTGTAACCACAGGGGAAGTGCGAAAGGAAAATGGTATAAATTTAATGACACTGTTGTTGAAGAATTTGAACTTAATGATGAAACTTTGGAGTATGAATGTTTTGGAGGAGAGTATAGACCAAAGGTTTATGATCAATGTAAGTATAAGCCTACATTTTCATTATCTCTTACAAGTGTTTTTAGCATATCTTAATCTTGTTAGGAACATCATTTGAAAAAAACTTTAATCAAATCTTGAAACTCACAAATGTGACTTACATATATTTTAATTAGGCTACTAATTAATTTTGTGGAATAGATAACATAAAAATAAGCACTAATAAATAACAGATGGTTCGGAGTCAAAAATGGAATAAACTGTATAGCTAGCTGAGCAACGTAAAATTACTCACCTTGGTGTTTTTCCCCTAGAAATCTTAGTAAGTAAGTTAATAGCATTGGTTGTGCCAAGATTAATGGGGCTTCAGGAATAAACTGGGGAGGACAAATTTCTGTTTAGTCCCTTTCAGATGAGACACACAACTATTTGAGTGCTTTTACTACAGCCGTTTTAATTACTATCATAAACTACTTTATGAAAATGTACTTAAGGTGTACTCTTACTATCGGAATCAGGTTTCCCAATCAGAATATTTCCTTCCTTCACTCCTTTCTTTCTTCTTCAGCAAACCCGTATCCTGATGTTCGCCGTCGCTACTGGAATGCCTACATGCTCTTCTATCAACGGGTCTCTGAACAGAACTCCCCAGTCTTGCCAAAGAAAAGTCGAGTCAGTGTTGTGCGTCAAGAAGCTGAGGATCTCTCCTTGTAAGCTTTCTTCTCTTTAAAATCCAGCCTTTGATTCATCTACAAAATTTCAGTACTTCTGACTTTCCAAAATTAAGGTTATCCTGTCCTAGAACAAAACCTATTTAGAAGGGTATCCTTGAGCCTGTGTCTGACTATACATAATCCTAGGACAAGTTGCAACATGTTTAGAGCTTGGGAAAAGCCAAGAGAAATTTGAAAATAGATACTGAAGAAAAGAAAAGAAAAGTGTGTGTGTGTTTGTGTGTGTGTGTGTGCGCGCGCGCGCGCACTATTTTAATTTGACAGATGGCTTCCTGCCAGCTAGTGATTCCCAGCATGATACTTAGTTATATTAACAGTTTTTGCCACAGCTGTAAATGTGGTTGACCACATTAGTGAATCTGTGTTTTTATCCATTGCTTTAGATCTCTATCCTTTTAAAATACGTATTTCTTGTCCTATACTAACCTCAAATAAATCACCAGTTTTATTTATGGAGAGATAGACCTCACGCATTCATTTAAGAAATTTGCAAAGAGGTGAGAGTTTCTCTGATATGGAGGATTGTTGTATAATAGATAAGTATTTAATACATTAATAATGACAGAATATAGTTCATATTTACCTATACAAGCTGTGCAATCAAATGTACAATGCAGGATGTACACTAAACTTGAGGTATAGAAACTGATGGACAATTAATGTTTGTAATATCATTTTTTTCAGGTCTGCCCCATCTTCTCCAGATATTTCACCCCAATCATCTCCACGTCCCCACAGACCTAGTAGTGATCGTCTGTCCATTTTGACCAAATTGGTTAAAAAGGGAGAAAAAAAAGGCTTATTTGTGGAGAAGATTCCAGTTCGAATATATCAGGTAAGCCATAATTACAGCATTGTTAAAAAGTTAGATTTTCATGGTCATTTGCTGAAGTATAAATATATAATCAGTATTTCTTTATATAGTAGTTTCAGTTCTGAAACAACCAACAAATAATATTAGAAATTTACATTTTGCTAATTATCAAAAATTGACTTTGTTTCCTTGTATCAACTTAATGTAAAGCACATACTTTAAGCTGCTGTTTGAAGAATCCATGCCTATTTATAAATAATATTGCTACAATCCTTTAGCAGTCCCAAGCATTTACCATCCCAAGCATTTGACAAAACAAGAATCTTGTGTTCATGAGAAAGAAAAAGAAGGCAAGGAGAATGACCCATAAAGAGTATCTGAAGTAAAATTGAAAGAATAGTTAAGATCAGAAACTTTATTTAGTCTAAACAAAATCTTGTTTGTGCCAACAGCATTTATGATACCTCTCTAACTTTCTGCCCTTGGAAAACATGCAGTGAAACCAAAGAATTACATGCAGGAAAGTGAAGATCTAGTTTAATTAGGAATAAAAGGCTAAAATATATGTCAGAAGTATGAACACATAGGACAAAAGTTAGTGTGAATGCATATGATAAAAGAAGGAAGACATAGATTTATTATTATTCCTTTTTAGCACCTTGCATAACCCAGCTTATTGTGAAAGGAAATGGTATGCTTTTTAGGCATGTGTGAAGCACAATAAAATAATAAAGTGGGGTTTTTTTAGTGAGATTTATTTTTTTTTATTAAAGAGTTTTACAAAAACAAAATTTTACAATATATCCCCAAATCCCTCCCACCCCAAACCCACCCACTTCCCCCACCCACTTCCCAGAGCTAAATACAGGATTATAGTTACAACAATCATATTCTAAATAAAAATTATGCATAATATACAATTAACCAAATTCATAATGTGCTTTAACTCCCCTTTAATATAACTACAAACAACGTGCCAATAACAATATCCCACTAAAATCTACTCATAAGCTAAATGGAACTTTTTAGTCCCATATTTGTTCTGAATATAATTTATCCATCTCCTCCAAACTGAAATATATCTTTCCTGTGAATGATCTTTCAAATAAGCAGAAATCTTAGACATTTCTGCAAGATTCAAAACTTTAAACACCCATTCTTCTATAGTGGGCAAACTATCCTTCTTCCAATATTGTCCCACCAGTAACCGTGCTGCTGTTATCATCTTCAACATCAAGTTAGTTTCTTTAACATCACAATCTACAACAATACCCAATAGAAACAATTGCGGAGAAAACTTTATCTTTCTCTTAAAAATCTTTTGAATGTTCCACCAAATTTTAATCCAAAAAGCTTTTATATTTCTACAAGTCCACCATATGTGAAAATAGGTAGCTTCTAAACTACCACACCTCCAACATTTAGACTGTAAATTAGGATACATGTTGGACAACTTCTTGGGATCCAGATGCCATCTATAAAACATTTTATAAAAATTTTCTCTTAAATTTTGAGCCTGAGTAAATTTAACATTTCTGACCCAAATTATCTCCCAGGTGTCCAACGAAATTGGTTCCTGAATATTTTGTGCCCACTTTATCATGCAGTCTTTAACCAGTTCCGTTTCCGAATCCAATTCAATTAAAGCATTATATATCCTCTTTATATGTGCACAATTTAAATCTCTAATTTGCTTTACTAAATTTTGATCTGTAATTGTGATGCCAACCTTTTGATCTGACTTCCACCTAGCTTTCAATTGGGTATATTGAAACCAAGAGTAACTTATGTTTTCTTGTCTTAACTCCTCTAATGGTTTAAGTTGCCAATCATTCCCTTGCAATCTAAGTAATTCCTTATAAGAAACCATATCCATACTCACTCCCATAGATACGCCCTCTATCGCGTGTCCAGGAATTCCCCAAATCGGTATTTTATAATTTAACTTATAATAATACTTTTTCCAGACATGCAATAAAGCACTTCTAAGAATATGGGATTTAAAAGCCCTGTCCACCTTCTTATCGTAAAGCAAATATGCATGCCATCCATATACCAAATCCCATCCCTCAAGATGAAGTATTCTCTTGTTAGTTAAATTAAGCCAATCACTAATCCAGGTCAAGGCAACCGCATCATAGTACAATTTCAAATTCGGTGCCTTGAGTCCCCCTCTTTCCCTGGCATCTTGTAAAATCTTAAATTTAACTCTTGGTTTTTTCCCCGCCCAGATAAATTTGTTAATACCCTTCTGCCATTGATCAAGGTTGGCATCCTTTTTCAATATAGGTATCATTTGAAACAAAAAGAGAAACTTTGGTAGAACATTCATTTTAACAACTGCAATTCTTCCCAGTAATGATAATTGTAATTTTTTCCAATTATTTAAGTCCCTTTGTACCTTCAACCATAGTGTTTCATAATTATTCTTATACAATTTTACATTTGAGGCTGCAATATATACTCCTAGATATTTAACCTTCTTCACTATTTCAAAACCTGTTAATTTAGATAACATATCCCTTTCACTCATAGATAAGTTCTTGGATAATATCTTAGTCTTATTACTATTCACCTTGAACCCAGAAACCTTACCATACTGAGTTATAATTTCCATCAAGTCTATAACCGACTGTAACGGTTGGGATACTGTCACAACCAAGTCATCAGCAAAAGCTCTCGGTCTATAATCATTCTGTTTTATTTTAATTCCCTTTATCATAGAGGACTCTCGAATTTTAATTAATAAAATCTCTAATGAGATTTTAGTGAGATTTCTAATATATGTATATATAGCGTCTGAATACCCTGTACTCCCTTTTATTGCTTATAGCAGGGGTGTCAAACTCAATTTCATTGAGGGCCGCATCAGCATTGCAGTTGCCCTCAGGGGGCCAGGTGGGCGTGGCCTGGGTGGGCGTGGCCTACTGGGTGGGCGTGGCTAGAGTGCGTATGGCCTACTGGGTGGGCATGGCCAGCTCTACATCGTTCGCATCAAGGGTGCCTATGGGGGCCTGGGCAGGAGTGGGACAGATCTGGGGGGTCTCTGGCAGAAGGAGGGTCTCTGGGCCAGGGCCAAGGCAGTGGGGGCCGTTCCCTCACTGTTTCCAGGATGGCTTCGCGGGCCGCATGAAACCACTTCGCGGGCCGGATCTGGCCCCTGGGCCTTGTGTTTGACATGTCTGGCTTATAGTATCATATTTTTAAACATTTTCTTGATACTGATTATTACAAGAACACATTGTTTTTCAGATGGTGAGAGATGAAAACCTGAAATTTATGAAGAACAGGGATGTCTACTGCAGTGACTATTTTAGTTTTGTTCTGTCATTAGCTTCATTAAATGTCGTGAGTAGTGAATTTAATATTTCAGTTATTAACTCCATGCAACATCAGATATACTAGCCTGTGAACACACAAAAGGTGGACAGGGCTAGCCTCTAGAATTATCTTAGCATAGTTCAAGCTCCTTCAAAGTTCTGGAGATCTATGATCACCAGATCGTTATCAATATGTTGGACGGGTTGTGCCAACAGGCTTGAAAGAGATCCTGCATGGATCAAGTTATTCTGTATAATTATTACCCAGTTTTAAATCTTTCTTTTTGTAGGGATGTTTGTTGAGAGAATGGAAGGGATCAACTGTTGAGCATGTTAGAAGAAATTGATTAGATATTTATTTAATCTGGATTCAGGTGTGGCCACATGACAGGAGCAATACTATTTAATATCATATTTTTCTGAACCAGTGCGAGAATTGAGAGAGTGGAAGTATTGTTTAGTAGTGAATAGCTTCAGTCACTGGTTATGGGGAGAAAGAGGTTGGCTTGGAGGTCATTTATTTCCCCAAGTGGTAGAAACTTTTTCATTTTACACTTTCTTGTTAAAACTGGCGTTTACAACTTATAGTTCTAAGAATTGTGTTTAAGAAATCTAACTGAAATGCAGCCTTATATAACCTAATGTCTCTCTGTCTAGACAAAGTTGAAACATACCTATTATCCATCTATGGCAAGAGTGAGCTTACAACTAGCAGTCCAATTTCTGTTCCAAACTTACCTGCGAACAAAGAAAAAACTCAGGTGACCTTTTATTTAAAAGTTCTTTTTCTGAAGAATGCACATATACCGGTACTCATTCTTTTCTGGTCATACCAATATTCCTCTGTTTGCTTCCTTTAAGGACTGATACAGAAGAATGGATTGCAACCATTGATGCTTTAGTTTCTAAAAGTGTTGATGCTTGTCAGTGGTTAGTTGAATATTTAGTTGAAGCTGAAGGACGAGAACTTATTAAGTAAGTCAATCTGTTTGATAAGATTCCATGATATCGTATCCTTCTTTCCAGTTCAAGTCTTCCCCTGCTTACATAGCTCTTATTTATATAGCTATGAGAAAAATATCCCTTACTATGTGCAGAGATATCAGCAAGCCCATAATAAGCCCGTGGTTTGTAGATACCTCAAGAGGCAGTATCTTATCTAGTCTCTCTAATCTCAAAGGCATGTGAATATTAGGTTTCCCAGTAGGAAAAAAAAGCAATGATGATTTAAATTAGAGCATGAAAGAACTCACTTCTCAATGACGGGGTATTTTTCAGAACGTTTCTGCTGGAATGCAGTGTAAGAGAAGTGAGAGTTGCTGTAGCCACAATTCTTGAAAAAACCTTAGACAGTGCCTTGTTTCATCAAGAAAAGGTCAGTAATGTACAAATAACATACTGCTCTATCATTCATTGCATATTATTGATTTCTGTCATTTGCTCACCTGAAATTAGTTAACAAGAACCATATAATTTCTAATTGCTATGAATGTAATGTTTAAACTCAGTAGATTTTTTTTTTATGAAAACACCTGTTACAATTCTTTTTAAAACTTGTTTCAGGTCTTTCAGGCTGCAGGGTTATGATTTATTTATTTAATTAATTAATTAGTTTTATATACCGCCCTATTCCCGAAGGACTCAGGGCGGTTTACAGGGCAAAATTTAAAAGACAATATAAAAGTTGAAATAGAAATAGAATTAAAATGAATTAAATTAATTAATAGCCCAACAAATTAAAACAAAGTTTAAAAACTTAAAACCCCTCAGTCCAGGCCAGATAGATCAAAGAACCAGATTTTCAGGTCCCAGCGAAACGAACGAAGGTCGGGGGCGGTCCGGAGTTCCACAGGCAGATCATTCCATAGGGCAGGCGCGCCCACAGGGGATCACCTGCCGGCACTCCCTAACCGGCGGCACCCTAAGGAGGCCCTCCCTATGGGAGCACTCAGGACGATGGGAAGTTGATGCTGGCAGCAGGTGCTCCCTAAGATAATCCGGGACCATGCCATTTAGGGCTTTATAGGTCATCACCAGCACCTTGAATCTCACCCGGAGGGCAACTGGAAGCCAATGCAGCTCGCGGAGAAGAGGCGTAGATAGAGAATGCTCAAGGTTTAGTCAGGCTCCAGGAGCCAGAGGCCAGAGAATGAGGCTTTTACATTTATTCACTTACCGAGCACATTTTAAGGTCTTGAAATTAATCCTAAAAGTGTTAGCTGGTTTATGCCCTGGCTAACTGAAAGATTATTCTCCTTCTTCAAGCAGCAGCATCTGCAAGAGGGACCCTTCTGAGAATGTCCCAACCACCAAACCTGCTTGTTTGCCCTGCATTACTGGATGTTCCTTTTTTTTTTTTGCTGGACTCTCAATATCAATTTTAGTATTAAATTTATATTTTTTTGGGTTAAAAAATATGCAAGTATAAAATATGAAACTTTTTGTGACCAAATTATGTCAAGTTTGTTTAGACTTTCTACTGAGTGATTTATTTAACTACTCCATCATTGCTCAGAACCGAGGCTCAGCCAATCTCAATGTATACATGGTTGTACTTTGACAATAAGGGTTCGTTCATTCAGGTTATTCTACACTTTCTGTATATTGAAACCTACATATGACCAGTCCTTTTGTTCTGAAGCTGTCTGATTTCTAAGACTCTAAGAAAGTGTCAGGTTTTGTTGCAAGCTTTTTTGGGGGGGGGGATTTTTTTTGCTTTCAGGTGTTTTTTTATATTCATTGTAAACCTGAATTATTAAATTATTAAATTGATAATTTCAAATAAAGCCCTTCTTACTTCTACTTCTTTGACAGCTAAAAAGCTTGCATCAACTAATAGAAGTGTTGCTGAGTCTATTGGACAAAGATGTCCCTGAAAACTGTAAAAATTGTGCCCAGTATTTCTTCTTGTTCAACAATTTTGTACAAAAGGTAAAGGAAAAACTATTCTACTTTTCAAAGTGTTGTAATTAGATGAAAGAATGAAGCTATTTTACAAAAAGTTTCCAGTATCACATGGGGGGGGAAAGCTGTCCTTTGCCAAGTGGAAGTTCTCTACCGTATACAAAGTGATCATTTCTACTTGCCTATACCGTAAGAAAAGTAAACTGAAATTCAAAGTTCTCCTAGGGAAGGTTTTTGAAAAAGCGCCAGAAGGCTCTGGGAGAAGTGGATTATCACAAAGGAAGGTGAATGTACGTGTCCCAGGATAATGTTGCAGGATCCAACCTGGGTCAGTCACCGGGACCAAAAGTTTTTAGTCTTCCGAGCTTTCAGAATTGTTCTGAAGCCCATCCTCAGAGAACTTCTCTCTAGCGGATTGTGTGCTTTGGGCTATTCTGTGTGTGCTATTTATACGGTGCCTGTTGTGTGTGGCTTTTTAGATGTTGATTGGGGCGCTGATGGCTGGCTATTAAGTTGTTGGCTTTGCTGCACTACTGTTGACTAAGGAGGGGCCCATTTCCCAAGCTTTTAAGTTCCCTGAGGATGGGGGCTCCAGCAAGAGTCCGAAAGCTCGGAAGACTAAACCTTTGGTCCCGGTGACTGACCCAGATTGGATCCTGCAGAAGTGGATTATCTGAGCCTTTTCAGTCAGGATTCAGGCCTAAATATGGTGCTGAGGCAACATTCGCTGTGCTTGTTGATGACTTCTGATGGGCTAGAGGTTAGAACATCCATCCTGGCCCTCCCTGATCTTTCTGAGACTTTCTGTACCATCAATCATGATGTTATTTTGGGATGGCTCAAGGGGTTGGAATGGGAGGTATCATGTTACAATGGTTCTCCTCCTTTCTCCAGGACCAGTTCCAGTTGATATTGGAAAGGAAGCAGGTTTTTTTTTGAGCCTAAGAATTTAAAGTAGTTTGAAGATTTACAGGCATTAACCTCATGCTGCTTCAAATGCCACCCTTTGCTATTCTTTGCACAGTAGTTCACAGAACAGTGTAATAAGTAGATTTTAGTTATAGGTACTATATTATAATTACCTCTTAGTTGTTATGTTTCAGTTCTTGAAGATCATTCGCAATGATCTCTTATTATTGAGCTAATGGGGGGGGAAACCAAAGGAAAAAAGCAAAGTGAAAATTCAAAGGTAGTTTGGTGTCACATAACCATTCAAAGTCAACAGATCAACATAGTTAAATGTAATGAAATAGGTTTTAAGAAGCATTTTGCAGTAGATGCTTGATCAATGATAAATAATATTTAACCTTTTTGTGTGGTCTCTCTTTGCTTTCTAGAATATAACCCTCTTTCTCCTGTCTTTTTACAGCAGGGTATCAGAGCCTGTGACCTCCTCCTCAGGCATAGTGCCTTGAGTCATATGATCTGTTTCCTTCTTGGTCCCAACCGGCAGAATAACCAGGTAAGAACATAGAGATAACATTTCAGTCTCTGAGAGAGCGTGCGTTTTAGTCTAGTAAAACTACATTAGATTTAGCAGTAAATCTAATTGGTTGGGACTTTGAGAAGACCCATTCACTCTGTAGGCTTTGCTACAATCCCTGCTCCTTTTGAATGCAGGAAGACTGCAAGAATTGTAATAATATTGTTTTCCCCCAAGAATGGCAACGTTCCCTGCAATTACAGCTTCTGTTCATTCAAAAGTAGCCCCTAACTAGGAAAGTATGTGAGAGCTGTTTAGCCTAAATTACCTCTAACTGCCAGTTATGGGACTGTCAGATAAATGTGATTCAGCACAGTTAAATTTGAGTGATTCTGAATGTCTACTTCTTGAAGTACCCTTTATGCCCATGAATGGTGTTGACAATTTAAGGGAATACATAGCTTGGAAACTGGCTATGCTAGAAAGTCTAATCCAGGGGGAGGCAACCTCGTCTCTTTTATGACTCGTGGACTTCAACTCCCAGAATTCCTGAGTCAGCATAGCTGACTCAGGAATTCTGGGAGTTGAAGTCCATGAGTCATAAAAGAGACGAGGTTGCCTCCCCCTGGTCTAATCTATCTGCCTTTCAGCCTGCCCATTCTCTTGGAACTACTTGGAGTTTCAGGATGATGTAGCTTATGCTCATCTTGAATAGAGAACAGCTGCTACTTATTTAGGCTGTGGTAGCTTTTTTTCATCCCTCAGAGTCGCCAAATCACTCTGAAAGCACGCTCTTGCCATTCAGCCTGGCTGAACCAGTCTTTGATAATATGCCTTTATGAATGAAAAGATATAGTAAAGGAGCTATTAGTGCTTATACGATGCTTGGTATATTCTTAACAAAACAGAACCGCAGATGGAGTTCAGCACAAGCCCGGGAATTTGGCTTTCTCCATAATACTGTGGCACTGTTTGTCTTGCATTCGGATGTCTCCTCACAGAGGAATGTAGGTAAGTCTTCCCAGTTTTTCTTGATGATCCTAGCTAGATGACCATGTGTTATAGCTGCAGTATGTTTGCCACCCCTGACCATTTTTAAATTATTATTTATCGTCAGTGTTTCTCAGGACCAAGTGTAGTTTTATATTTGTACTTCTTTTACAGCTCCTGGTTTGTTTGCTCTGCATTCGCCCCTTAGCATTACTACTTCAGGGCCACTCCTGGCCCTTCATGAAGAAGTAGAAGCTTTGATGTTCCTATCTGAAGGGAAGCCTTATTTAATGGAGGTAAACATCTATTTTACATTTATTTTATGATGGGTTAAATATAATGCTAAATGAAAGCTTTAATCAAGTTGGTCTAAAAACCAGTCTCACAACATTGTTTAGAAATGATGTTATTACAACTACAATACTGCATTCCAAATTGTGAAGAGATAACCAAATAAGTATGGAATGAAATGCTTGCCAAGTTGTACTATCTACTGATTTTTTAAATAATAATAATAATAATCCTCTGCTCTTCTTTCAAAGGTGATGCATGCTTTAAGAGAGCTAACTGGATCACTGTCGACCCTTATTGAGATGGTGGTCTACTGCTGCTTTTGCAATGAGCACTTTTCCCTTACCATGTTGCATTTCATCAAGGTACATTTTTGTAATAAATTTTCAAGACATGAATTGTTCTGGAATTGACACCCAGCTCCTGAGGCACTGATTTAAGAATATGCATCCTGCTGTAGAAATTTTTTTATTTTAATTCCATTTATATCCCGCCCTTCTCCGAAGACTCAGGGCGGCTTACAAGCTTAGCAATAGCCTTCATTCTATGTATATGCCTGCTTATTTGGGCTTTCACACACACCCCAAGCGGCATTATTACAAAGTCAGCTTAATTGCCCCCTACAATCTGGGTCCTCATTTTACCTACCTCGGAAGGATGGAAGGCTGAGTCAACCTTGAGCCTGGTGGGACTCGAACCTGCACTAATTGCAGGCAGCTGGTGTTACTTAAGGAGGCATTAGCCCACTGCTCCACCAAGGCTCTAGTTTTTAAATTTTAGTTTCCATTGTGTTGGCAACTGCTTATTCCTTCTGAATCTAAGGACTGATACACACTTTAGTTTTCAGTGCTGTTTACTTTAAGGAGTTACGAAATGTCTTATGATTTCTTACTCTTCTTCCCCATATAGTCCACCAATTTACAGTATATATCCATAGCTTGTATGCTTGAAAATATTTTTTTTTCTCAAAATTTCCATTTTTACACAAACTACTCTTGCTATGTATTCTTTAGTATCCCAGACAAATGCTTTTCAGAAAAAAAATTCCACAACTTGAAAAATTCTGTCGGAATGAGGTGTAAAGTCTTATTGAAATGTATAGCATTACTTTCTGAGAGAACAAAAATATCTATGAATCTTTTACAATGACTGTTTCTAAAATACAAATACCGTAAATAGTTTGACTGTGTACATTCTGCTTGCCTGTATTTATATTTTTGCCTTGCAGAATCAACTAGAGACAGCTCCACCTCATGAGCTGAAGAATATTTTCCATCTCTTACATGAGATATTGGTAAGTAATAAGATAAAAAGTGAAGTCTCCCTCATGTCAAGCTTGCCCCTGTTGTTCTTAGAAACAGTACTGAATGGGTATGCCATTGAACTTAGTACTAAAACTTTTAACTTTATTCTCAGCACTTTAAAATATACATAAAAATCCCCCCCAAAATTAAGTCAATGTCTCTACTTATAGGACCTAATTTATAAATATCATATATTTTAGTGACGTAAATTATACTTTGGTAGATACGTAGCCATTATGTTAAAATTTTGCCTATTTTTTATTATCTGGCTTGACACAGCATTCTGCTTAAGCCAAAAAATATCTGTTCTATTCTAATTGCTTTCAGTAGAAGCTGTGCACCACAAGCCTCAGTGTAACTGATTAAGTGTGATAAACTTTTTTAGTTAATCTTATCTCTTTTAAGTAGACTTGAACTGTTGTTGGTTTTAGATTCAGCGTAGCTTAGCCTAACCTTCTCTGTTGTTTCACAGATTATTGAAGATCCTTTACAAATAGAGAGGGTCAAATTTGCATTTGAGACGGAAAATGGATTGCTGGGTTAGTACCGCTGCATAGAATTAGTAACTGTGTTTCAGAGAAAAGTGCAATGAATCCCAAAAAGATACAGTATTTTTAAATACCAAGAGACTTTAGTTATACTGGTGCTTCTAGCTGCAGACATTGTAAGAAGAAAGCCATGTTATTCTTTGAGATGGATAAAAATCAGGAGACTGGCAGCAGCTTTTCTAATTCATTTATAAAATTTTAATAACATTTGTTAGTTGGGAAAAAGTACACCAGACTCCTGATGTTTTAATTACTTGGGAAATCACTTTGAAATAAAGAAAAGTTTTGAAAGTCTCTATATACATAGAAGAATTTCTTTAGAAGTAATCAGAAAAAGAATTTATAAATAAAATATATAATTCAAGAATGTTGTGTGAGATGAACAACCATATAAGTATGATTTATACATAATGTAAATAAACTCCTAAAGTGCTATTTCTCTCATGATAGCAACTTGATTCATATACAGTATTTTTGGCATTTGGATTACTGCAACTTAAGTACATGATATCGGAGAAATAAAAGATTATAAATTCAGACTATGTTACAGATTTAAAATATCTGCAGCTTATTTGCTAAAATTTATTTTGCTGTATATTAATCTTTAAAAAGAATTCCTTTGTGAATAAAAAATAATGAGCCATAGCCTAAATTCAGACATTGGCAAGCTGATTAAAAAGCAGCTTGGTTCGGCATGATATCTAAATGTAAAATCATAGCTAATGTCATGATCTACATCAATTAATGCACCTTGAAATGGAGTTTAACTGTGAATGTGCAAAGATAAGTTGAAATAAAATGGAAGGTTTAAAAGAGCTGTAAACTGTTCTTGACACATGAGCATTGAGACTGTGTATATAATCTATTTGCTCAAGATAGTGACTCCTTTTAGAAATTATTTTTGTTTACATACCCTCTGTTAACAGCCCTGATGCATCACAGTAACCACGTGGACAGTAGTCGTTGCTATCAGTGTGTCAAATTCTTAGTCACACTTGCTCAAAAGTAAGTATGTAGTAAAAGTGAAAAACAATGCTATTGATTGCCAGGTTTTACACTCTTAATAAACTAGGATGTGGATGACATTTTAAATATCTTTTGTATCAAACTCAAAGCCAGATGCAAAGGCTGGAGTGTTCTAGCTATAGAAAACAATGGGAGTAGCACTTCACTCCCATTCTCTGTAATCTAGGTAGTGAAATATTAGCATTGCCAGAGTAAGTACTACTGACTAGCCAACGTACAGAAATATTGGTGAAAGGAGCAATATTAACAAACCATTAAAAAGAATTGGGGGGAAATATTCTCATAGGAAAGCCTTGGGATGGGAAAAAAAACCAGCATGAAGAAACACTCTGTAAATCTCAACAGAAAAAGGCCCACAGAGGACACCTTTACTAAAACATAGGCTTGTAAATAGCCATGTATTAATGTGAAGCTACAACTATTGCTAATATCCTTTCAAAATATTTTATCCTCCTTGCTTTGATTTGGCAGCAAAGTCAGAATTCACATAGTAAATACCAAGAATTATTTCTATGTGACCTGAAAGGGAACCTCTTGTAAATTGGAATAATTTAAAAAGAAGAGGGAACCTAATCCTTTTATATCTCAGATACATAATTTTCATAATTTCTCTTCTCTCTTAAAGATGCCCTGCTGCTAAAGATTATTTTAAGGAGAATTCTCATCATTGGAGTTGGGCTGTTCAGTGGCTTCAAATAAAGGTAATACTTATTATTACAAAAACAAATATATACAGGTACAATGTAATTCAGTGTTATTTAATCTCAATAAATCCTCTTCCTCGTGGTTCAGACGTTTCTTCAGTGGGTCAATAGTGAGGAAGAGGGAGCAGGGAATTTTTCATTTTAGAACTGATTTCCTTTTGAAATCCAATCCAGTAACAATTTGCTGTTTGATTTTCATTAATTAGTGCTTTCACGTTTTCACATTTTTCTAGATGTCTGAACATTATTGGGCTCCACAAAGTAATATATCCAATGAAACCTCAACTGCCAAAACCTTTCAGCGCACAATTTCTGCACAGGTCAGTAAAACTGGTTGTAAATTTATTGCATTTTTGTTCCTTTTACTTTAAAAATGGCAGTTGCTTTTTTTAAACACCCAGATGAACCAAAAGGATTTTGCTAAGCTTTTTTGTTCTTTATAGAATTTAGCATACTAATTATATTATTGCATGCTTAGAAAATAATTTGGAGGAGCAGTTTCAGAAGATGGGGAGATAAGTACTTTAGTACTTTAAAGTACTTTTAAAGCTTTGACTAGAGTATTTTAAAGCAGCTGCATCTTTAATGGGAATCATTAAAGCATCCAACTTTTGTCTGTCTCTTGAGATGGGGGGACTCAGAAGATTGCTCTTCTTATTGCTTTTAAAGCATGCACTCTAAAGCATTGTCTGAATATGTACAGTGATACATAGATATTAAGGCTACTATGTGGGAATATTATAAGTGGAATATTTTTCATTAATTTTGGGGTTGAAAGGAAAGATCAGTATATAGCTTGAATTCATTTCCTACTACTATATATCTTTTTTCCCAGTGACTTCCAATTGCATCTAAACACATTAGCTTAGCTTTTAGTTCTGACACTCTTCCTTTAGGACACACTGGCATATGCCACAGCCTTGCTGAATGAAAAAGATCAATCAGGAAGCAGTAATGGATCCGAGACCAGTCCGGCCAATGAGAATGGAGGCAGACATCTACAACAGGTGCGTGGGATGATTTTGTTTAGTCTGTGACGTATATGCTTGACAAAAATCAAACAGCCTGTCAACCGTCTAGCAAAGAACCTATAGACATGGGGAATACCTTACTCCCAAGTTTTAAAAATTAGCCTCTTGTAGGGATTGTGTATTAGGTGCTGTGACTGAGAAGTGTGTATATTATCACTATTGCATCTATAATATACTATAACACAAAGGGTTTACATATACAGTATACAACAGTCATAATACTAAGCAAAGATCTACTTATCCACTTCATAAAAAAAAGACTTAGCCACCTCAACCAACACAAGACAGGGACGGTCTCTGGCCAGAAACAAAAACAGTGATCAGTAGAAGTGGAGGGAGAAATGGAAAGACTGAAAGACTGAAGAACTCTTAAGTCCATCAGACCCAAGCTGCAATAATAGGATAAAACCCCACGAGTTCAGGAAAACAAAAGAGGACTATGCAAAAGCCAAAAGGAGAAGCAAAACAAATTTCAGTTTCCTTCCCTCCAAATGAACTAAATATGCTAATAGAATACAGGGTGTCAATCAGAACATTTAATGATTCTCAGATTTCTCTGAAGCCGTTCCAAGGATTTTAATTCAGTGTAATACCTTCAGTGAATGCAAAGATTCTGTTTGAAGGGATAATTGAAATCAAGCTCTGAATTCATTCATCCATCTGAAGCTTCACCTAGTCCTAATAATAGCTTACGTGATGTGCTTTGTTTTTAAGGCCCTATTGCCTTCAGTGGCAGGCCAGCGCTAAAGGAAATGGCGAACATGGGCAATATTCAAACATTACGTAGCAGGTAAAAATGTCACAATATAGTCATAGCAAGATTATATTATCCCATTGCACTGTATTTATATTCCATCTGTCCTGATAGTTCATGGTAGTGCTGATCTAATTTATATTGTATTTATTTCTAAACTAACCTTTGATGTAGTCAGTTTTGGAAGTATTTCCTTAGATGAAATTAACATTTCAAATTTTAAAATATTCTAATAAAAGCTCTATCAATAGCGATCTCTAATTAGTTCATTAAACTACATCTGACAACATGGATTCTCTACCCAGAGTGGCTGACAGGAAGCCTTTTTTTATCTCTGCAATCTCCTGCTCATTTTCACCCCCAACTGGTATTAAAAGAGAGTTATCTCTGATTCTAGGCATGTTCTAAGGTCATCATGACATGGAGCCATTGACAGATTTTGTCTTCCATAAGTTGGTTTAGGAGCCATATGTTGAGGGACATTGCTTTTGTAATATAGCAAATTCCGTACATGCTTCCCTTTTAGTGCTCCTAATCATGGTGTGTCATCCTAGCCTAATACAAGTAGTCCTCATTTAACAACTGCAGTTGAAACCAGCAATCCTGTTGCTATGTGTCAAGATCATTCAGTGATACTTCATATGACCCCACCTGATTTACATCAATTCCACTTTGGTCATTACCCACAAATTACCCGTGGTGATCACAATAACGGCAGCTTAAGACTTCCTGCCAGTTCCTCTTTTCACTTTGCCTGTCCGAAGGTGGCTGTGAAAGTTGCAAATGGTGATCATGTGACTGCAGAACACTGTCCATTGCAAAGGCACGCCAGTCGCCAAGTGCCCAAATCGCTATCCCATGACCACCGGGACGCCACAACCATTGTGCTGTCATAAGTTTGAACAGTTGCTAATCGGGGCAGTTATTAACTGAGGGCTATCTATATTTCTCATTCAGTCCATGCTGCTCCTTTCGTGGAAAAATTATAGGGTTAATTTCTGGTTTCCCAAAGGCAGTTGCTAAATGATGCATAAGGGCTGCTCCTGAAAAATCCCTTATAATACCTTCCAGCAGTAACTAGTTGTACAGTTTAAATAAAAAGCCTAACCTTTCTAATTCTTTTGTATTTTTAAAAGGGCTCAGTATCTCCCATGATGATTGGCGAACCTAGAAGTGACCTTGAAGATGTGGATACTTAATTGGTGGCTGCAAGCTGGAGGAGAAAAGCTCCTCTGAAGTGGGAGAATACCCAGCGCCTTTGTGATATGGCTGGAATCCTTTTGTTTTCACTTTTAGAGGAAAAGAAAGTAAATGCTCTCAAAAGATCAATAGGTACTTTGTAATGAGTTAAAAGTATTCTTCAGAGAAGTTCCAGCATTAGGCTATGAAAGTCTCCCGGCATCTGCTCTGATTCTTATAAAGATGCTAGTTTAGGCATGAGTAAAACAAAACAAAACCCCGTCAAGATTCCACCCATTTAAGAACAATTATCAAGTTATTGAAACTTTTATGTGAACATTTAATGAGTGAATGTAAAACTTTTGCTTTTCTGTGATGCTGCAAAACAAAAGAAAAAAGGGGGGGGGAAGACTTGGGTTTTATACGGAAGAAAAATCAGATTGCCTTTACATATGAATGGCAAATTTTTAATCTTGTTTGTTTGTTTGTTTGAAAATATTGAATAGGAATATTCAAAATTATGTAAAATAAAATGTGTGATTTACACTTGGCATTGTAAAATATTAGTTAAGAATACATTTACACAAGGACTTTTGTATTTAATATGTCTCTAGGTAATTTGTATAGTGCTTTACATAAAGGGTTGTTTTTAAGAGAGCCCTTTTATGTAAGGATGATTATTCCTTATGGAATGGTTTTGGTACAGGTTAGTCTGGAATTGGTAACCTTTTTCCTGATGCTGTGTGCTTGAAAGGGTAAGAGCAATAAAAGAGCTTTGTTTATTCCAAGAATACAATTAAGGCATCAGTAGAACTTTTTAGAAAATGATGAGTAAGTTTAACAAAAAAAAAAGCACTTTAAGACAGAATTTTATTGCTGTTTGCCTCCTTAAATCATCCTTCTACTACTTGGAGACATATTGAATAAACCGTTGTGTTAATTATGTGATCTGCAATCATTTGCTTATACTGTTAAATTAAAAAAGTAGAAATTGGCTTTATACGATTACTGGAATAAAGTAGGGATGTTTCAATTCTTTAAAAAAAATTAACACAGGCAAAGGATTGCAAGCTGTTTTGCTTAGCTAGGCAGCACTTGAAATACAAGTGTAATTCTTTCAAAACTGGAAACAAATTGAACTTAATATGTTTTTGTTTACCACGTGAAATGCAGTTAAATAATCTCTTAAATTACTCTCAACACTTTTCCACACCAATTTTGAATCCGTTCCCCCCCCCCCCGCTTTTTCTTCATTTGCTTTTCCTTTTGCTTTTGTTCAAGAATTTTGCCTTAATTTATACAATATACCGTGCACATGAACTGGGGGGAAAATGCTCAGAGTGCCTGGACGATTTGCCAAGTCAAAGGCACAAGCAGCCAAAAAGTGCCTCTTTTTTTTTCTTTTATTACTGTTACAAAAACTGAACTGGCACACAAATTACTTCACTGTTGTGCACTAGTTGTGAATATAACAGGTCATTTCACTGTTGCTGGAAATAGCTGCACATCTTCCAGTTGAAATTCTCTGCCATACGGGTGAGTCAGAGAAATACTGTTAACAATGACGCTTCAGTTGAATGTCTTCTCTGAAGATAATACTTTCAATGAAGTTAGCAGAACTCAGATATTTTATTAAGCCTTCAAACATTTTAATACAATGTTTTAAAATTTAGAATAAATGTTGTTCCTATCCCATCCTGACTGTGTCACCCTATCTTCCATTTAATGTAAATGAAAGTAAGTTATAGAGCTGATTTGAAGAGAAAGGCATCGGTCCAAAATCATTTAAATTTGCATTGTTTCCTATGGAAAAGGGGGTCTTATCCCAAATTGAAGCAGGGCATTTTTTCAGAATCACAAGATGATCTGTTTCACTGCTATACTTTCTAAAACCATTGCAAACTGTTTTCTGCTTCACTCCCAACTTGTAGAGTTAATGGTTATGGTTTCAAATATAATATTTGGTCAATTATTTGTCTTCCAGCTGGTGTCACTTCAATTGGCTGAAGACTTTTTTTTTTAAAGAAACATTTGCCGTGCAAATTGTCACACATTTTAATCTTGCAGTCTCTTTTACTGCCAGTCCTTTTGGATGAAAAATGCATTTTATACATAATGTTCTCTAGCATTGGGGCAATTACAATTCCGTTGCATCTTCTTATTGTGTACAGTTGTGTTTAACTAGTTCGCAAAGCAGTGAAAAATGGAAGGGAGAGGCAGTTTCCCTGAGGAAAAAAATCCTGGTCAATGGAATAAAGTCTATCCCTCTCACCAAAAAAAGAAAAAGATTCCTGATTATTAACTTAAAAAACAGAGAGGTGTGGTGGCCTAGAGGTAAAGCTCTCACCTCACAATTGGGAGGCTGTGAGTTTGATCCTAGGTAACAGCCAATTTTTCTCTCTCTGGGCACCAAGACAAAATATCTGCTGTGAACTCCACCTAGGTGTCAGGAAGGACATTTGGCCAGTAAACGCTCAGCTCCAGTCATCCCAACTCCACCCTGATGGAAGGGATTACAGGATCATTAAAAGAAAACAAAAACAGCTGCTGGTTTGGCTGGTTCATTTATCTAGCTCCTGTTCAATTAGAATTGGATGTTGGAGAATTTGAGAATTCAAAATCACCACTCAAAAATGGAATTATGAGAAAGTTATTCTCTGAATCTTACTTTGTCCTGTATTAGCATAAGGCTGGCCTGCTCCAAGTTTGTTTGTTTTTGTTTGTTTGTTTGTTTTTTGCCTTCCTAACCAGATGCAAAATAGTTTGGGATCCTAGTAGGAAGATTACATTAATGTGCTGTCTTCTCCTACCTAGAAGAAATGTGAAATATAATAGGGCAATAGCAATAGTACTTAAGACTTATATACCCTTCCCATAGTGAAAGCATTCTCTGAGCAGTTTACCAATGTCAACCTATTGCCCCCAACAATCCGGATCCTCATTTTATCAACCTCGGAAGGATGGAAGGCTGAATCAACCTTGAGCCCATCAGGATCAAACTCCTGGCTGTGGGCAGAGTTAGCCTGCAATACTGCATTCTAACCACTGCACCACCAAAACAATATCAGTATTTTATACAAAAGAGGTTTGAGGGTATTAAGGATATTTTTCATACCTATCTTCTATATAATCTGGTAACGTTATACCTCCTAAAGTGTTTTGTTCTCCCTCACCTTTTACAATGGTATCGCTTATGAGCTTGAATCTCTAATGAAAAAAATAAGATGTGATAAAAATTAATTTTTTTCCTGTTCCTCTTTCCTTAAATATAATTGTAGAAAAATGCAGAGGAGGGTTTTAAGTACAGTTTCATAAATGCAGCCACATTAAAATTGTATGAAACTTTATTTCAAAAAGAAATTGCTTTATAAAATGTTATATAAAACAGAATAAATAGATTTCAGATAAAAATGTAAAATCTGCATCACAAAGAAATTCAAGCAATTACAGTAGATAATAAATTTGAGTATTAACTTCAAAATAACATACAAAGAATTGCATGCAGTTTATTCATGACTCGATATTCTTTTTGCCTTTTCTAAAACAGAAATGCAACTTAGGCTGCAATCCGATACACATTTACTTTGAACTAAGCTTAATATTTAAGGAAACATGTATAATATGGTCCCTTAGTTAAAAATATTTTTACCCAGAAATTGAGCAGACACATGATTAAATTCAATTATATAGGCAATTAAACATTTGTTAAGTGGGAAAGAGTTTTAAATGAAATTAATAGCTTGCTTTGAAAAAACCAATTTAAATGGTTTCTACCAAATACTTTATTAGAAAACTATACTATTTGGTGTGAGTTACCCAGTGTTTACTTGGTTTCATGTAAACCAAGGCCACTCATGCAAAAGTCCCTAAGTCTTCAGTGCTTTTTAAAACTTTCAGGTTTGCTTGTATAAAACCATTCTTCATTGGTCCAGTGGAGCCCAATGATAACCTTTTTTCAGCTACAGTTCCCAGTATTTTTCAGAATAAAAATCCTTATCATAGGAAGCTGGGGCTGAGTTATGCTTCAGCGATATCTAGGGGGCTAGTAGTTATCCACACTGATCCAGCCTCCTTAGAGAAAACTGCTCTGATTTTTGCAGAGCTTCTTCCATTCATGGTTACAGAAACTAACAAAGTGAAATAAAAGGAGAAACTTCTGCTTCTTAAAAGTTAGTATAAGGATACAATAGGACAGGAGTGTTAAACTGCCAGGCTGCCGGCCGGTTGCATCATACAGAGGCCATGTCCACCCCAGGTCCGGCAATGCAAAAAAAAGTTGTGAAACGTCGCGACACTTCACATGACGTGGTGAGTTTGCCACCCATGCAATAGGATATAATCCTATTTATTTTGGCACTAGAGAATGATGACAAAATAGTACAAACTAGATCCTAAATGACCAACACTGTTTCAGGTTGAGAGTTGCAACTACCGTAGAATCACAAGAAGTGAGCATAGGCAGGAGAAACAATTCCCAATTCTTATCAATTTGTATTTGAATACTGCTATATCTTATTTTATTGTGCTTTGCTTTATTCAACTTTGCATATAAAAGCATTTTTTTAACACATCGAAAGCTTATGGCAACCCTGCGTTGAACAAATCTGTTGGCACCATTTTCCAACAGCATTTGCTCATTAATAATAAAGAACCTTGTTTTTTAGATATAGTACTATTTTACATATTTGATAAGACTATAGTAGAATGCAAACATAACTTTTACAAGCACTCAGGAAACACACATGCCTGCCCCCCAAAAATAGTGTGACTCACTTTATTGTAATATTCGCTGATCTGGAACCGAACCCACAATATCTCCCAAGGTATGCCTGTTTCCTTCAAAAGTATTAAACAGTTAACTACAAAGGATACTCTGTTAATTGCACAGGGCCTCTAGAAGTAAGGGTTAAATACAGCCCATGGTTTGTCGATGCTTGCTGCAAAATATTACAACTTACTATATAAAAATATTCAAAAAAGGAGGATATAATGATAATTGGTATGCTCTGCAATTAATCTACTATCCTGAGCAGATTTAAAGTTTTAATACTTTCACTTTCTCCAGTTTTAAGCATCACTAATATATACACAGAGGTTTCTAGTTATAATTCAACCAATGAAAGGTGACCAAGTTAAAGAATTACACAGAAATAGCTACCTTCTTCATCCTTCTGCCTGCTCTGCCCCACCCCCCACCCCAGCATAATTCTATGCTATCAACATAATGCATTGAGCTACTAGTGGATGGTTGACAAAATAGATATTCTAAAAAGCCTGGAAGTCACTGATTGCAAATAAAAAGTTGGTGAAGAATCATGTATGCAGCTAATTATCAAAGATATTTTTACAAATGCAGCTTAACTGATATTATCAAGACAACAGAGACACCCATTTCTCGATGTTAACGATGGGAACGTTGCTAGAGGGATGATGTTTTGCACAGCTGCAGCATCTGAAATAGTTGTGCTATCACAAGCCACCCCAAGCTGTATTGGAGTCCTGCTTTAGGGACTACTGTGTTTACCAGTGTGGCCTTATATGGCAATTGTCAAAATTTGTGGGTCCTTTGGACAGCTGGAGAGGGGAAAAGGTAGAATTGTCACTTGTTACTGGAACTTTGCTTCTCATCCTGTAAGACCCTCTTTCTGCAGCAGATGGCAACTGCGGTTGCTCCTTTGCTTCCTGGACGGCTGATTACAATGCACGTGTTGTCCACTGAATATGCCCCAAGAGTATTGGAGCTATGTGACTGGGCATTACATCCGGTTAGAGTCCAGCCATCCTCACAGGTCTCCATCACCTGAGAAAAAGGAATTGAGGTTATTTTTAATCAACAATACTGCTAAAAGAGCCTTGGTGGAGCAGTGGGCTAATGCCTCCTTAAGTAACACCAGCTGCCTGCAATTAGTGCAAGTTCGAGTCCCACCAGGCTCAAGGTTGACTCAGCCTTCCATCCTTCCGAGGTAGGTAAAATGAGGACCCAGATTGTTGGGGGCAATAAGCTGACTTTGTAATAATGCCGCTTGGGGGGGGGGGGGCAAAAGCCCTAATAAGCAGGCATATACATAGAATGAAGGCTACTGCTAAGAATGAAGGATACTGCTAAGCTTGTAAGCCGCCCTGAGTCTTCGGAGAAGGGCGGGATATAAATGGAAATATATATATATATATATATATATATATATATATATATATATATGTGTGTGTGTGTGTGTGTGTGTGTGTGTGTGTGTGTGTGTGTGTGTGTGTGTGTATACACATACACATACATAGAATGAAGGCTATTGCTAAGCACATCGATTTGTGCTTTAGATTGTAAGCCGCCCTGAGTCTTCGGAGAAGGGCGGGATATAAATGAGATTTTTTTAAAAAAAATTCTCGTGTCTGTAATCTTTAACTCAGCAATCACAGGGCAAAACATTTTCAAAGTACCTCAAATGGGCTAACTTACAGAATCTATCCAAAATTCAGGACCCATGACTCCCATGGAATTGAAATGTGGCAAATTTTATAAAGCATTTTATGACACGAAAATAATAAAAGCATTTTAGGACCTAGTACAGGCATGTCAAACTCACGACGTCGCGTGACGTATCGTGACTTTTCCCCCATTACTGGCAATGGGAAGGGCGCGGTTTCGTTGTGATGCATACGGGCCGGCAGTTTGACAGGCCTGACCTAGTACAACATGTCATAAAACGTTTCCTGTGGTCAACTGATGCTCCTTTCAAGCAGATACATCTTTGAATATCTCCCTGATTTTTTTAAGAAATTTTCAAAGCACATTAGATCCCATTGTTGAAGGCATTGAGAAATCTGGGAAGGAAATATATCTGAAATTATGACCCAACAGGACACAGGTTATCTAGTAGTAAAAAAGTTTCCAAAATAGTATAGGTTCTCCCAATCCTCCTAAAATTCAACTCTAGCAACACTAGCCAGCATGTCCAGTGATCAAAGATCATGAGAAATATAATATATGAAAAGGAGGTTTCCTGCCCTTAGTTTGTGTAATCGGCTTTTCTTCCTGTGTTGATTCCTTTTCCTTTTGAAAATTACTACTCTGAGCTTCTGAAGCATAGACGTATTTTCTCTCTTCTGCTAATGAAGCTCTACAAAATGCTGCAGAGAATCTGACATTTCTAATTTAAAAGTAAACATTTTTTTCATAGAAAATTTTCAGAAGAAGTAACAGTTGACTGAAACACAACTGTGCTATAGCTATTAGAAAGATTACTTCCTACAGTACTGAACTTGAATGAGGCACTAGTTCTCTTGTTCTTTCTCTGTAGAACCTCTTTTTATAGCAGATCTTCAAAGTAAATCCTTGTCGGACTATCTGTGACTAAATCCGTAAAACACACAACCAGGTCAGGTAAAGAACAAGAAACTCCATGTACACAAGTGTTAACTTTAATTAATGCTAATTTTGATTAGTTTTTATTTTGGTTGCTGGAAGCTCGCATTTTACAGAAGACCAGCCCATTTGATTAATTTATGGAACAATGTCTTGTGCAAAACAAGAAAAGAGCAAGTCAGTAAATAGGCAAACTGCATTGTGTGAACAGACAATCTCTAACGGCCTTTCCCTGGCTGCTACAGTGGCCCTGCAAGGGATGGCACAGAATCATTTTCATCTTCCAATTCATCAGAGCTTGCACTTCTTAGGAAGCAAGTTACCACAGCTAGACTGGGAGATGCCATCAAGAATGATATACACATACCTTTGTTAAGTACTCCAGGGGAGGATGTCCCTGAACTTTGCACTCAAGGCTGGGTGCATGGCAGCAGAAAGCATGCACCGTTGCTTCTCCTTGGCTTACACAGTGGGCCCACCTACTGTCTGCCTGGTGTACAGCATTGATGCCGCCACTGAGATCTCCAGCCAGAGAATGAGTGCTGCAGCCTGCCAGTGTAGATCATATTAGGGCATTTTGTAAAAAAAAAATTCACTGAAGTATATACATGGCTATCACTGTTAGCTAAGGATTCTGTTTTTGTACATTACCGTAAGATTAGAAAATAAATGGCGGCACATCCCGCAGTCTGTATTCTCACATGCAAAAAAAAAACCCAAAAAATCCTTAGGAAAGGGAAAATGGAACTATCAACTTTGGTTTTCAATTTTTGCAAAGTGTTCAAAAAATATTTTAACATTTTCACAGTGGACCAGATGGGGAATGCCAGGCGTTTAGCACAAGACAAATGGGGAGCCAGATGAAAGTGGAATCCGGATCAGCTTTATCATTAAGAAGTTTTATTTATGGTGGGAAATGCTAGAAGATGGTGAGAAGCAGGAACTGTAACTTTTTTTTCTTTTGTGCTGCTAAAGCTGGTCTCTGCCAATAGCATACCATTAGCCACACAATCTGATATGCTCTTAGTGTTTTATGCATACAAGACCTATTTTAGTGCAGATCCCATTTGCTACAATACAACTTATACATATACATACCTCCACATCATAAATTTTGCTTTAGTTACTACCATCAGAGCTGTCATAGCATACCTGTCAAAACATGGCTATCTTTGATGCAGGTAACACTTTTCATGGCCATGCCCTCTGTGGTCTGTGAATGGCTATTAACCTGGCAGTCAGCCTTGGGCCAAATGCAACACCTGGCTATGGCATAGACACCTTGGCCTCGAAATCTGTTGTGAGCCACACACTCCTTCTTGCCTCCAATATCCTAGCATTTAGGGAAAAGAAGAAGTGGCATCAAATCTGATTTTCATATCCGGCTGAGATGCAGATCTGTGTATAAAATTAATTAAAATTAAATAGCAAACTACACCATCTTGCCTTTGAACATTACCTCAATGTGCTCCCCTCGCCGCTTGCCATTCTTTGATAAACTTGAGCAGCTGAACATGTCTTCGTTGCTGTTGCATCGGGCAACAGCTGTTGCTGCACTGGTTGAGTCAGACAAGGAAGACCACACAGAGCGACAGTACAGTTGTTCTTCTGAAAGAGAGTCGCTAATGGTCACTGTTAAAGGACTAGCAGAATCCCATTTGTTTAGGACTATCTCCAGGCTTTACGATTTCTGTAATTCAACCACTTGGAAAGATCCTACCTTTGAAAAATACATTGCACTAACACACATAATTGACTGAATAAACCTCAAACCAGAGGTGCTGAAGTTTGAAAAATGTCTTCTTTGTGCTTGCATTATTTTAACTTTGAAAACCCTGAAATAAAGGCAGGAATTAGCGTGCTAAGCCTCCCCCCCAAAAAAACATTTTCCAAACACTAAAGAAGGTCAAAGGTTTTCACTTCACCTTCTAGAGTAGGTAGAGAGAATGGCTTTGAAGAACATATGGAACATTCACAATCAAGCTAACAGTTAAATAAGTGAAGCTTGAGTCCAAGCCAAGGAAATAATTTGAAAAACACCCGAGAGTTTCCCGCCTCGTGAAGAGGGAGGGAAGATGGCACATTCAGATTTCCAAGATTCTGCTGCTAAAGCTGTTCTGCTAGAAGTAGCTTAGAACTGCATGGTGTCTGTTTCATAGACTGGCGTACCTGGTGACATCTGGTTACATCACTATACCACAGACATATCCCCGATGATCTCCAAGGAGGAAACTGATGGCAAAAGTTGAAAAGATGGGTCATTCTTGCCATAAAACAAGAATTAAAAATTGCAAAGGTTGAGTGAAGTTCATGAATAAAACAAAATTGGCTATTTGGAGGGATTGGATTAGATTAGATTAGATTAGATTAGATTAGATTAAATTAGATTAGATTACCTTTATTGTCATTTTTTTACTGTGGGTACAACGGCACACATCAAAAATGAAATTTAGTTTAGATTTCTGCCTAACTAGCAAATATGCTTACATTTTGGTTATCAATTAAGTTACAAATGTTGATTAACAGTAAAATAGATACAAAAAGGCTAATGGTTTAAAAAACTATTGAAAGAGATGTCAATAGATTTTCTAAAGAGAGAAAATGGGGCCAAATACAGATAGTGCAACACAATTTGGACTTGATAAATGTGCGATCACATTTAAATGAATTAACTCACAAGATACTCAACTTTTAAGTAAAACAAACATAAAAGGTCTAGACTCTAGCACCTAAGTGAGCTTATAAATATCTGGAAATTTTGGAAACATCAGATAGTTTGTACAACAAATAAATAGAAGAATACTATAGGCTCGAATTAATGTAGATGGTTGAAGAAAATCCTAAAATCTCACCAAAATGGTTGAATCAGACAATTCATAAGCAATATCAATTATTAGATCTATTACAGGAATATTGAACCTTGTTAATCTTGACCAGCAAATCAGAAAATTAATGCTTAGAAATAATGCCCTATATCCTCATATTGTTATTGACAAGATTTTTTTTCCAAGAAAGACTGGTGGGCTAGCACCGATTAAAGGTAAAATAAAGAACAAAAATAAAGCTTAATGATTACATCAAGACAATAACAAAGCTTTATTGAATTAATCTCAGAAAGAAAGGCTATTTGGGGAAATGGAATCTCAGTGAGCATAAAAAGCAACAGCTTGAAATGAGGTTAGAAAATTGGAAAAGCAAAAGCAATATCTTCCTTGAAAGGTATTGAAGGAAAATTAGACAACAATAAAACATGACAGTGGCTTAAGGATGAAGTATTTTAAAAAGGAAGCATTGTAGAAAGAATGCTTTTTATTGCTCAAGAACAAGCATTAAGTACAAATGTTGTGAAAGCAGTTAGTAAATGCCAGTCGTGCCAAGGAAGACGATTACAAAAAAGGCATAGTTGAATTGGGAAGATATCACTGGCATTTTGGTCAAGAGTACAAATTCACCATCAATTCAGAATGGCTGGAAACATAAAACTGCAGATAACATCACAGGGCAAAAAAAAATATGATACTTAAAATTCAGACTGATCATCTCTTTGAACATAATGCACACCCCTTTACTGTCTAAATTTGGAACAACTTACAACAGACCAATCACAACCAATAGTATTGTTGGGCTCCTCCTCATACACAGACATTACCCTTACCATGTCCAAGTTCTTGGGCAGACTTCAAATCATGAAGAATATGCTATTATACATGATTAGTAGAATAAGAATTATTCCTGCAAGCAACATCTTTAGTAAAAATTCTTTTTCACTTCAATCAACTGGAGTGTAGAGTCTGCTTTCCTAAATGATTGTTTTGGGGCAGGTTTGACAGCTTATTTTTAGCGACTTCTAGTGATGGAATTTTTACTAAAGATGTTGGTTGCAGGAAGATGAAGCGGAAACTGAAGTTCCCACTCACTGATACAAAGAGCCAAACTTAACATTCCTCATCCCTCCACCCAATGTCCAGTCCGTTATCACCCAATCCAGGATCGCCGAGATGTTGTGGGAAACTCTGGGTTGTTTAGGGTGTTGGAATTTCATACTCTGGGCAAGCGGCCTTGAAGATGCCTGATGTAACCGGTACAAACAGCCCTGGTCTTCTTCACGTCAGTTCCCCCTTCCCATTTCCCACCATTAGATACACAGGTGTGGGTTGCCCCAAATGCCTCTGCACTCCCTTCTCCTTTGATGGCAGGATGCCAGCAAGGCGCCAGGCCGACGATAGAGATCCTGACATAAGCTTTATTTGGCTATAAAAATAATTCATTGGGGCAATAGTTTATTAGCCAATTCAAAGTTCTGGTATAATCCTCAGCTTCTTAAGGAGTTTGCTCAATCAAGGAAGTAAAAAAATTACTCCAGGTTTAAAGTTTATATTCAATTATAATCAGGTTGAATAGGTAGCAGCTAAGTTCAAATAGTTAGTTTGGTGTAGTGGGTAAAAACACCAAGCTAGAACCAGAAGACTGTGAGTTTCTAGCCCTGGTTTCGACATGAGACATCTGGGTAATTTTGGGTCAATCACTCTTCCTCAGCCCCTGTAAGAAGGCAATGCAAACCACTACCAAATATATTGCTAATAAAACGTGATAGACATATTCAGACAGTTTCCAGGAGTCAAGACTCGCATGAGGATCTGACATAGTTCAGGCCTGTACCAATGAAGAAGACATCAACAGGACTCTCACCTGCTACAATTTTGGAGGGAAGCCCAGCCACTCTGTTTGGTGTTAACAGCCTCTGGTCTTCTGGAAACCAAGCCTCGTTCATAAGGTTTTTGACAGAAAAGTGGATCAGTTTTTGCCTCAGCTCGGAGATGGACAGAGCGGGGTTGGCATTCAAAATAATGGCTGCAATACCTAGGACAAGAAACAAGCCCTGTTTTTATTCCTCAAAAAAACACACACGAAGAGGGATTAGGTTATGTATTTCTACATTTTATATTTGTATAATTACCGCAAAATAACGCTTTGTGCTTGTATGGTTTTTTAAAGGAAGCCCAATTGATACCGATTATTTGCTTGGCAAAATCTGAGGCAACTTAATACAAATGCCAATGTTCTCTTACATTTTCCCTTCAAAAAAAATTATGCTTGAATCCACCTGCCTGCGTCGGAGGATTTCTATATGTGTGCGCATATGAATAATATAAGCATGAACCAACTATGCTCTTCAATTTCTAATCTGAATTAATGCTCCAGTAACATTTCAGAGTAACACCAGTCTCAATGGCTTAAAAGATTATATATGAGAATGTCTTTGTTTTCATGGTTTTGTCCCATCTCATCCCTGTATTTCTGCTTTGTGATTAAAGCTCGTAAGAAATTAATGGAAAAATAAATGTTTTATCAGGCCAGTTTGATTTAAAACACTGGGGAACTTTCAGTCAAATAATTTTCTTTCCTGTTTCTGAATGTGATTGGAAAAGTGAATATGATATTAGATTTATATAGAGAGAAAGAGGCCTATCCATCAATAAAAAGTCCCTGTTCCATACTCAGTTAAAAGTTACTCTAAATCCTAAACATCAATTCAGTTTCTCATAAGTCAGCTTCATCAGGAGTTTAAATGTTTTTTCAGGAAGCCAATGGAATCTAAAAAGGACTAAACTTGCTTATCTTGATAATACAGACAAAATTATTTACCTGCCTCTTCTAGAAAAAGACAAGGGGAAATGCAAAGGTCTACCAATTCTTTAAGCAATCCACTGGTGCCATTAAAACATAGATGCAATGAAAATGTCCAAATTGTACCAGTTTAATTTGTACCACTGGTGGGTATTACAAAGGTAGGAACACCAGAGCCCTGATGGCCCAGTGGTTAGAATGCAGTACTGCAGGCTACTTCTGCTGACTGCCGGCTGACAGCAATTCAGCAGTTCGATTCTGACCAACTCAAGGTTGACTCAGCTTTCCATCCTTCAGAGGTAGGTAAAATGAGGATGCAGATTGTTGGGGGCAATATGCTGACATTGTAAACTGCTAAGAGAGGGCCGTAAAGCCCTGTGAAGCAGTATATAAGTCTAAGTGCTACTGCTAATACTAGTTGCTTTCTTTTTGTAGCCCCTGGAGCTAACCAAGCTAATACAAATCATTGTGTCATCCTTTGTTCATTTTAACTACTAAAAAAGGGTGTCCTTAAGGCTTAATACTTCAATTTTTACCTTCCCTAACATCAAATGCAAAGAAACAAACTCTGCCCATGTTTTCCCCCACTGACAACAATGCATTACCACCACGCATTGTTCTATAGGTTTGAATTTTGCAAATCCAAGAGTATTATTTTGAATGAAATTGGGGAAAAAAGACTTTTTCCACTATTGGAAAATCTCATCATTCTCGCCTCAAAAAATTCGCGTAACAAGGCACATGTTATTGATGGTTCATCTTCAGAGAACCTCATTGCAATAAACGAGAGCTGTGCAACTTGCTGGACTCCTCAAATTTCCATCACACAATACAACCTGCAACATGGGCAGCTGCTTGTGATGTCCCACTCTGAGCTGTGAAGCAGGTACTGCAGTCACTAGAGGCACCAATGATATCATCCCCAGGAGCAAAGACATCTACGCAGCGCCCAAAGTTGGTTCCCAAAGTCCCCATGGAGGCAGGCTGGTCTTGGGCGTTGGTTGCTCCAACTGTAATCACCTACGATAAGAGAGTATCTTGTCAGTCCTGAGCAAGTAGCAGAAACAGGATATCAGAATCAGAGTTGGATCTATGAATAAAGAGGTTTCTCTCTTTCTGTGTCTGGATCCAGCGGGGAGCTATGCTTTTGAGGAAAGCAACAAGAAGATGTTCTTCACCAGCTCTCCTTCCTTTTGTCATTCTTCGTACTGCTCCAGTAGCTTCTCAAAGCCTTTTAGAGCATTTGTTCAAGAATGTTGAGGGAAGGAGTGTTCACAAAGATTGCTTCCTTATCCTCTTCCTCCAGCCCCAGCATAGTTTCACCAGGTATTATTCTTGCTCTATATTTAGAGGGAGGTTTGTTGGCCATTTAGCCTAAGTCTATTCAATGTAATAAATTTAAAAAATTAAAATCCTTTGCAAATGATTCTTTAGTCCATTTCTCCATTGAGAAAGACCTTCCCTCCAAATTTTCCTAGATAACTGATTTTCTGGACTGAGGTGATCAGAGGTGTTTGGTGACACAGGAAAATGTCACCTGGAAATACCAAAAATATTGTGCAATTATTATTTCATGTTTTTCTCCTCTCAAAATCTAGTTTTTCTAAAATATCTCCTAGATAATATGTCTGTAAGCATTCCTCTTTAGATGACTCATGAGAGGACTATAAAATAAAAAAAGAACCAAATAAATTGGCTTAGATTAAGTCTATGTGTCCCATATATCTCACTACTACAGTATCAGGAGCTGCTTTCCAGAAATTCCACATGTATTTCGAAAAAGCTCCTGACTGAAATTCTGTTGTCAAATATTAAGCACGGGTTCATCCGCAGGAAAAGTATGTTGACATCATGAAATTAAAATCTCTCCCCTAAAAAAACCCCATATTCCTAGTCAAATTCCCACATGAGTATTATCTAAGCCTGATCTTGCTGTCTGCCATTATAAGAAGTGATGGATGTTTTTAATTATATTGATGTTTCAAGTATCAGACTGATTCTTCATTGTCCCAATATTAAGCTTGGAGAGCTTCACACAATACAAATATTTGTATTACACAATGGCCTACGTTTGTTTACATATTGGAGGAAAATATGTTATTGCTGAGGAACAGTCAATAAAACTATCATACCATATTAAAAGTTCAAAAGAGACCGTGGGATCAAATAGGCTAGCTCTATTCTTTATTGTGTATCTATATAACGTTATTGCATGCATCACCAGCAAACCCACAACAGAATCACGCCATCAGGGTATTTAGACAGAACCTGGATAAGCCAGTATCTTGCTCACATCCTGGCACTCAAGCATACAGGAGACCTGATCCACACCATCTAAACAGCTGAGAGGATGGCATGGGTGAAGCTTCACAATCTTCCTCAACTTCCCATACGTTAAATGTGTTGGGGCATCATTGTGACAACTGAAAAACACTGCATTTAAGGCAGCGAGGTAACCGGCAGATCTTGATGAGCTGAACTGGAGCCTTATTAGGGCAGAGGTGGGCAACTACGGCAACTGTATGACCTGTGGATTTCCAGTTGTAAAGTTGCTCACCCCTGTGTTAGAGGGATTACAAACCATTTCTGGACCACTTTTCCCTGGGTTTTGGGCTGAAAGGAAGACATTGTCTACTTACCTCTGGTTCTGACGCTGGAGAGTATAGACAAGCATCATCTTTGTAGTTGCCTGCTGCAGCTATCATGATCACTCCCATCTGCACCATCCGACGAGAGGCGGCATTCAGGATCCGGCTATAGGTTCCAGCCAAGGGGAGCAAAACAACCAGGGGACTATAGGGCTGGACAGCCAGGGTCTTTGCAATGAATTCCAACCCTATACAGTAGGGCAAAGGATAAAGGGCAAAGGATTAGCGCCGTTGCATTTCTTTTACCCAGTGCAAATTCCAAATTTTAAAGACACAAACAGGAAGAACATTCTTTTTTAAAAAAATGTTTTTCCCTGCGACAAAGGATTGAGGTGCAAGGGAAAAACAGACAGCTGTCAAAGAAACCATGTAAATCTGAAAAATAATGCATTTTTCCACTTTTTAAATTGATAAAAAATAAATTAAACTCTTTGTATCTCAAACCCTAACCAGATATATGTGTGCCTTTATGAAAAGATAAATTTAATTTTGGAAATTCTGGACTCAGTTCTGTTCAGAATTTAATAATTCTAATATTAGCCAAAAGTATTTTCCCCTTTTTCCTTCTCTGACCTTTAACCACAATGCGCAACAAAGAATTTTGAACTCCAAATCTTGCAACTATTTTAAAACCGTGCTTGATTCAACAAAGGTATTAAAGGCATTAACCCTTTCTAACTGAACATGATCCCTAGTGACCACATGGATAAATGCATGCAGTTTTTAGAGGGACACAATACAGAAGTAAATTGCATTGCTTTCTTTTGGGGTCTTTTTCCAAATACTATCAAATTATTTATTATCTCTACAATAAATATACAAAGTCCTTCACATAATATCTTGGCCTGTAATTCCACCTCTTAAGAGAATGCAGTAGTGGCCCCTCTGGATAACCGTAGGGGTTTTGTTTTGTTTTTTTCCTAATATGTATAAGCCAGAGCTATAAGCTACGATGTGGATTGAGGACATGTCAACCTAATTCTGAATCAAACCTGAGTCTTCTGAATGTGCTACTGTTTGCAATTCAGGAAACGGATATATAAAACATTTATATTAAGCCAATATTCAGACAAAACATATTAAGAAAAAGAGTATATAGAAATGTATAATGTAACATTGTCTTCAGAAATACATAGCAAATAAAATTGAGAGAAATGCTCACAGCAACCTACAACAATTTGCAAATCCATATAAAAATGAGAGAATGAATTTTAATTTTAGAAATGATTGAACCCACACTTGCCACTACTCACCAATCAGCGTGCCGCTTACGGTGCCTTTCCCTTGGCAGTTGAGCACCCGCAGACTACGGACATTGGCACCTTTCGCAACTCCAGCATCCCTTCCATTCACCACACCTGCCATGTGGGTCCCGTGGCTGTCACACTTACTGGCCTTCCATGAAGCAGAAAAACAAAGTTTTTCACTTCTTGCAAGCCCAAACACATGTAGTGTAATAATAAGATGTGCACATCAAATAGCGCTCAAGGCAACATGCAAAATCAAAAGTAAACTAGAGCTTTAATTATAGGTAGTAATGAAAAAGACTCATCAGTCGGGCATTCTCACCCAATGTGTCAGTCACCAAGAGGAACAAGCACCTCTGCATTCTCAATGGAGAAAGAGATGGCAAATAACAGAAGATTTCAAAGTCTTGGACAGCTATAGCCAACTCTACCCATCACCCATTTCCCAAATGATTCATTTATACCAGCATATTCTAATGAAGGAATAAAACTCATCATAGACATATTTAGATGCCCCGGATCCAGAGAGGCACCATCATAAGTACTTGATCCAACATCTTTCTAGGAAGTGCTCCAAAGAGCTACAAATTATGTTTCTTATTGCTGATTGGGTTTTAACTCTATAAATATAAAAGCAGAACCTAGCCAAACTTTATGAACCAGATGTTCCAGAACGTGATGAAATATAGTGAGGAGAGATCTCCACAACCGAGGGGGGCATTCCAGAGAAGTAAGAGGCAACTCAGTCCAGATGTTATGTGTGAGAGAAAGAGGATGAAGACAGCCCTTCCCTAATAGTTCACAGAGTATACTGTATATGCAGATAGTAGAGTCCTCAGTCTGGCAAGGGTTTGTATATAGCTGTGAAACAATAAAGAATTCAGCCTGGAATGTGTTATTCTTGGTTTTGGGCCTGACACAGGTGTACTGAAATTACCATTCCCAGAATTTCTCCCCACCAGAAAGAAGAATATCTACCTGGCGGTGAAAGCGAGTGCCGTCCTCTTCAGGGACATTCTCAAACTCAGTCACAAATATTTTGCCTTCTATTTCCCGATGGGTGCTCTGGATACCAGTATCTAACAGATAAACTTCAACCAGTTCACCACCATCTATAGGGAGAATCAATGATACCAGAAGGATACGTATGGCAACAGTTAAATGCATTTCTTATTTTAATTTGTTTGTCAATATTAATCCAATTATTCAGCCAAATATTACAACAATGCAAGGGTGGTGTTAATTTTAATTTCTCTTAACAATGGAAGGAAATGAGTTAAATATTGTGATTCTATGTCAGAAAGTCAGACTTAAAAATCTGGATACTAGAAGGTGAACTGTGGACTGCAGTCAATATATGGACATAGTAATTGCAACACAGTTTGTCATTCTGAAGTGTTTTTTTTAAAAAAATAGCTGGAAATGAGGAGTTGTGGCTGAGGCTACACCTTGTATTATTTTGACTCTGTCTCCAACATACTTCTACTGGCAATTGGTATAAAGTCCCCATTGACATCAAAACGAGCTTATCTCCAACCATCAATATTAGGAACAGGAAAGGAAAATGCAATTCTAATAAAAACTATAGCAATCGTCACAGATCAGTCTTCCTGATTTCTTCGCATAATATATTCCCAATCCAACCCAGCCCAACCTCCAAAAGCTCTTTTTAGATATCCAAAATAAGAGTCGGAAGGTCTCCAGTCTCATTTACAGTAGGTGCTACACTGCTTAGGCCACAGGTCGGCAACCCGCGGCTCCGGAGCCGCATGCAGCTCTTTAAGCCGTCTCCTGCGGCTCCGTCGCCTGGTGCGCGCGCAGCTCTCTGAATGGGTGGAGGTGTGCGCACACCTCTCGGAACGGGCGGCAGCAGTACCCATTTGGAGACCTGCTGCCGCCATTTGGAAAGCTGCCATGGCCCGTTTACAGAGCTACCGCCTTCGGTAGCTCTGCAAACGGGCCGTGGCAGCTTTCCAAACCAGTGGCAGCAGGTCTCCAAACGGGTTATCGGGCGGAGGTGCGTGCGCACCTCTCCAAAGGTTTGGAGAGCTGCGCGCCCACCTCTCCGAACGAGCGGCAGTTTGGAGGTCCCAGGGGGTGGCTCCGGCAGCGCCCGGGGTGAAGGCGGCGCCGCAACCCAGCGCCCGTCACCAGGGAGACCCGTTGCCGCCGGCGTGCAAGTGCGTCCACATAAAAAAAAGTGGAATTGCGCGCATGCATCCACGCATGCGCATGCGCAAAATGTTTTGGTTTTGCGCGTGCGCGTGCGTGGATGCACGCGCGCGGCTCCCAGTTTTTTTTATGTGTGATGGAACCGGTTCCCAGTGGCTCTTTTGCTTTTTCAGGTTGCCGACCCCTGGCTTAGGCTGAAATACTCTCGCTCCAAATAAGGGTTTTGTTTACTTTTTCTAAGTATTTCTTAAATATATATCCTGAAAGAGACTAAAATGGATCAATGATTTTGAACTGGGAGAGCATCAGAAGTTTCCCCTAAACAGAAACACCTGCCTCCTCTCTTGGGCCTCTTATTCTCCATTCACTCTCATAGAAACGAGAGGATTACTGTTTTTCTGTAATCCCTAAGGAAGAATAGACTCAACTTGATCCATATTCTACGGCAGAATTTGAATTTGTATCCCATTTTTTAAATTCTTGTTGAAATGTGGAAAAGATGAAAGGGATAGCTTACTGGGGGGATTATACTCATTCAGCGTGTCCTGTTCTGGGACAATCCGGCCAAGATTCCAAGGAATGCTTTGAGCAAACACGTAAGAGTCCTCTTCTATGTAATCCACATGCGGGAGTTTCAAAGCCTGCACAAAAGAACCAGAAGAAAGTATTGCAGCACAAGCAACAGGACTATCGTATTCTTTTGGGGGAAAAATTGCATAAAGGTTGCGAAAGAAGCATCTTATACTTGCTTCTGTTTTACCACACTACAAAACAACTTGTTCCAGGTTGACTCTATAGACAGCCATTGCAAATGCAGTACCAGTAAACGGCAGGTAATTCTGCTATACATTTTGCAAAGCATGTTTCAGCCCAAGATGTAAAGCTGTTGGCATTACAAGAACCACACAAGAATGTAAAAGATGAATCTGAGAACTGAGCCTTCATTCACCTAATCCATGATGGCTCAGGAATTCTGGAAGCTGAAGTCCACAGGTCTTATATGCCCAACCCTGATCCAATCTATATAATATAACATACAACTATCAATATGCTTTATGTTCTATACTCTATACTGGTGATTCACAATGTGGGTCATATGTTCTCCCCACCCCACCCCCCGGAGCCATATGCTTTACACACATACACACACACTCAGATACATATGCAGACAGACATCTGGCCGCGAGCATAGTGCATCGTAAGACAAGAACATTTTCAATGTTCTGTCTTTAGAATGCAAAAGCAAAAAATGTAAGGACTGAGGATAGAATGCTAAATTGAGTAGAATGGATAGCTAGAACAACACAGAGCAAATGAAAATATCCCCAGTAATTCCTGGGAATAAAAAAAAAGCAAACAACACAAAATTCTTTATATTATAGAAAAATCTTTATTCTGAAGTACTTTTTCTATAGACAAATTGTTTTTGAGGGGAGTTGTCCAGGTTCTCATCCAGTTTTACAAATAATCTCCCCAAAAGGATCCAAAACACTCTCTGAGGGTCACTTCAGTGGTGGGATTCAGCCGGTTAGCACCACTTCGGCAGAACCGGTAGCTAATTTTTTGTTGCCCAGGCCCAGAATGCACTTCCAGAAGTGGCATCCACACAGAGAACCGGTTGTTCACATATTTGAATCCCGCCACTGGGTCACTTCAATATTATTTTATTGATTGTTTTAAAATTATTGGCCACACATCTCCAATGGTCTTCCTGCCTAATCTTAACTTTCAACACCCCTTTTCCATCTTTTCCGCATTGAATTAATTGCTTCGAAGGTGTTAAAAATCTAATGAAATGAGAAAAAGTCTGCTTCAAATGATGGGAGTTGTAATCCAGGAGGTTAAGGTTTTTGGCTCTATACCGTTGCCTCCACCTGGAGAAAGTTGCTCTGCAGAGATTTCATCCAAGAGTAGAAAGTCTCAGCAAAGCTTGACTTCCCCAGTGAATCATTTATTTCCCTTAAAAAATTTTTCCCAAGAAAGTGCCTCCGAGTGGGGTAGATTCCAATTCTCAAAATTCCCAACCAACCAGACCATTTGCACACCAGGATAGGGAAGGCCATCCTCAAATGTGGTGCCTGGGCGCATCCACTTCCGGCCACTGTGCTGTTGCACAAGTGTTCTACCACGTTTTGTGTACAAAGCAACCTGATATCCATTTGGCATCCGGGAACCATTAACCAAACACTCCTCCTTACCCTGCTGGGTCTTGCAACATTAGCTGAAACTTTTGAAATGTTTGCACAGCATCGGCAATGGCTTAAAAAGCTCCCTGATTTTCAAACTGTAAACAAAACAGCAAAGCTCTTGCAGAATGCCTCCCCTACCCATTAAATGGGAACAGGAGAGATTCACAACTGAGACCGTGAAGTAGCTACAGAGGATATGGATGCCAGCAGGAATTATGTGGCCTGAGTGGAACTATGTCTATTACTGGGCAAGCAAATCACTCCTAAAAACAAGCCCTCTCAACAAAGCTGGGTACAGCCTCATGATAAAAGCATACTTTATACGTATACTGCCATTTTTGCAAACATGGCTGAAGCCACAAAGATATGGTAACTATTGACATCTGTTCTCTATCCATCACGAGTCTGTGAACGTTCAGAAAATCAGAGGCATATCATTATAAAAACAATTTACCAAAGCATAGAGGTGTACAAGGTGAAAAATGCCTACTTTTCTATAGAAAAAGCCCTTTCTAAAAATGCAAAGGAAATAATCAAAAATCAATTACTAATGTTATAAACAACAACAAAGGGTACTATAAAGACTAGACTCTATGCCATTCAAAATGGCAAGATCCAAATTTGTAGCTAATTTTCTCAGTGAACTATCTCTGTAAAGTATGTGTTTACATGCCCTGCATGTGATGGTAGATAAGAATAATCTCACACAGTCTTTGAGAATTCTAAAATTAGTATGTCAACAATTCCAATGTCCAGAATGTGCTTTGGTTCTT
Source organism: Vipera berus (assembly GCF_964194415.1). NCBI lineage: Eukaryota > Metazoa > Chordata > Lepidosauria > Squamata > Viperidae > Vipera > Vipera berus. The sequence continues at coordinate 65,223,103 of NC_138204.1, read as the reverse complement.
AAGGCAAAGTAAGTATAGAATTACTGCCTTATCATAGCTTAAGCAATTTGCCAAAATACAGGTCACTTCCAAGTAAAATTTTAAGTCATTTGGAATGCCATATTCAGTAGCTGCAATATGTTCATATTTTTTTTGCTGAATAAAATAAAGGGTTTTTTTGTCACTCCTGAAAAAATCCAGAAAAGCAAGTGGCAACATCTAGCCAACTTTTACTAACCTATGGTGAGTACCTGAATGGGAGACAACTAAGAAATCCCATAATTGGGAAAAACACAACTATTATTGCTAAGAAAATGATGTGGGCCCCTCTGAATAATCACCAGAAGTCGCTTCAAAAGAATCTGTAGTTAAGATTAGCACAGACTGACTTTTTTCATTGATGAGGAAGGATTAAATATAAATCAAGCCTCCGTTTATGACATGCTTCATTACAGTGATGCTTTTCATTAGTACTCAACATTATCTCTAGCCAGCAATCATGAGCGAGGACACACAAACATACACGCACACCCACAAACAGATATGGAAGTCTTCTGTAAATATGGTAAAATTAATTCTTTGCAATGAAGACTTGTACTAGATTGCCCCAAATGATGGAGAAATTCTATTGCTATTGACAGTTGTGTTAATAACTGGGAAGACGTACCATAGTTGAGAACAGGGGTGTCCATAATGTATGGTCAAAAAAGTCAAGATGGCTACCATGGTAATTTGATCAAAGCTTTGCCCATAATATCCCTGTAGTCCTTAACTGAAATTGAACCCATAATTAGTCATAAGTCATGCCAGTCATTAAGTGACTCATAACATGACTGACCCGATTTGATGACATTTTTTTTTAATCCCATTTATATCCCGCCCTTCTCCGAAGACTCAGGACGGCTTACACTCTAAGCACAAACCAATGTGCTTAGCAATAGCCTTCATTCTATGTATATGCCTGCTTGTTAGGGCTTTCCCCCCCCCCCAAGCGGCATTATTACAAAGTCAGCTTAATTGCCCCCAACAATCTGGGTCCTCATTTTACCTACCTCGGAAGGATGGAAGGCTGAGTCAACCTTGAGCCTGGTGGGATGCGAACCTGCACTAATTGCAGGCAGCTGGTGTTACTTAAGGAGGCATTAGCCCACTGCTCCACCAAGGCTCTTTTTGTGAGTCATTAGTGAACACGGCAGTCATAAAGCAAACACTGCTATCACAAAGCAAAGCTATTGTCCAGAATGAACGTTTTGGCCAGAAACTGGAAGTAAACACCACTTTCTGGCAAATAAATTATAAATCAGTCATGTGACCATGGGACACTGCACGGCTGTGATTTACAATGTTTTTTACTGCAAACAGCAGCACTGGGTTGATTACTCAGTGCTGAAAATGCGATCACGTGACTGTAAGGGGCAGGCTTCCATTGGAATTTCAAGTATGGCTCGTAAGTAACATTTTTGGGGTCCATCATAACTTTAAATGGTTACTAAGTGATCAGTCATTAAGTGAGGACTACCTGAATGAACAGAAGCCATTTTTTACATGCAAACTCCTAGGGTTAACTGGCAGGTTAACGTGTGGACAATCAAGTTTGAATTGAACTTACCATATGCAGCACATCACTGCTCATTTTCACAACAAAGCCCTGGATAAGCTCCTCAAAGATATGCAGGATTTTGGTCATATAGCCATGCTTGGCTGCTCTGGCTTGCAAACGCTTGACAGTTTGTAGGATTTGGGATTTAAGGGTTTCCTCCTTGAGCACCACAATATAATGTCCAGATAAGCGCCATGACTCCTGGGTTCAGACAAGAAGAAGCAGAGAATGGGTCAGAGGGCAATCAAGTTTGGATGACACACAAAAAATATGTTGATAAAATGCAGTAATCCAGTGGAATGCGTTGATCTAAAAATAGCCCTCCAAATATGTTAAATTTCAAGTCCCAAATTCCCTTGGTTGGTCATTTAGCGGAAGGATTATGGAAGCTGAAGTACACGTCAGTTGTATCAGTTATATATAAAGTAAAGAGTATTTTACTCCGTTTGTGCCTGGTGCATAGTCTGGGTGGGTTTCACACCTGATTGAATGAAATGTCCTGAAAAGTCATTCTAGAAAAAATGTTTCTTTTCCAGAATTTCTATGTAATGTAATCTTACTCAACACTATTACACTACATATTCATTTTTATCAAAGTTTGGTAAAGAAGTCCAGGATTTCATAGCCATAAAACTGCGGTTGAATCAAAAGATACTACTCCAAATCCCACACTATCTCTAATTATGCCCTGAATATTGTATATTAACTTCTCTGCTAATTAATTTGAGGAACCTAAGGATTTCACATTGAATTCAAATAACACATTCATCAACTGCTATCCTGGTTTAACATTCCTTCTGTCTAATTATATGAGGGCAATTCGGAAATAAACCTCCATTTGGTTATCAATGACAGACACTCGCAGATACAGAACTTTTTATTATACACATTAGAAAACTACAATATTACATTACCTTTGGCCATTCAAATTGAGGCACTTGTCATAATGTCTTACAAGGTTTGAAATTCCTTCTGCAAAAAAATCTCCCACCTATGAATGAAGCCACCCTGTAAGGGCATCATGAACCCATTCGGTGTGTTTTGTGCTCCTCAGAAAAGAGTTTTGGCACCCAACGAGCACAGAACTTGCAGTATCCCAAATTTTCTGTCACTACCTTGTATAAAATAGTCTGAGAAACTTGGGGAAAGTGTAAAGAAAGTGCAGACATCATGAACAAATGGACTTCACGGACCTTTTTGTCAATTTCCTGCACAAATTTTATCGGGTGGTCACTTCTTGCCTCATCCTGCACGTCGGTTCGTCCATCTTTAAACATGCAACACCACTGACGTATGACACCTTGACTCATTACACTTGGTCTGTAAACATTACACAGTTCACGATGAATCACAGCTGCCAAAAGTTTTTTCGCAGAAAGGAACCGTATTACTGCACACACTTCACATTTGGAGGGATTTTCTATGTCAAGGTTCATATTCAATTGATCTAGTGGATGAGACAACTGCAACACAATCTTCTTCCATTCCTCACTGCCCACTGAACTACTGCGCATGGCGCCATTGGACGGGCGTCGCTATCCCTGCCTATTTCTCTGACATGCTCAAACGGAGGTTTATTCCTGAATTGCCCTCGTATACTCTTTTAATTGGTTTTGTTTATAGAAATACGGCTGTTGAAAACCATGAAGAAACTGATCAAATCAGAAATCAAACAATCCTGCTTTGGCACTTGTGATGGGAGAAGAGACAAGTATTTGGCAATTTCCAAATCACTCCACCCATGTCAACTGAAAGGACAAGTCTTGGGTGAGGCTGGGGTAGAGATGGGTTTTTACCGTTGACTAGACTGGCTTGACTAGACTGTAGCCATCAGTCAACACTCGCTTTGTTTTTGCACAAGTGTTTTTCTATGTGGATTTGCCCATCAGCTGATAGTTGGTTAGATTTTAGATCCAGTTTAGTGCTCTCGCAAAAGAGCACTAACTCTCTATTCAAAAGGAGCATAACAGGAGTTTCATGCTATTCTAGAAGAGCTCTAAAGTCATGCTTAAAAGCAGTTCAAGCAAGAACTAAACAAAACAGCAACTGTGCCATGGAGCATCAAAGAGATAGCTCTCTCTTCCGCCTCACCTCACAGCTCCCCGCCCAGCATGGTTGATTAGATTCCATTCAAACTAATTCTAGTCTCATAGGTAGGACTCCACTCAAGAGACCTGGCAGATGCAGAGAGAGAGCCCGCCTAAAAGTAATCAGATTCTCCTACATTATATCAAGAATGGCCCTACAATCCCCATTTTCCTTTGCAATAATGTTTGACTAACCTGGCAGATTTTACACAATTTATGGTATCTTTAAGATAGTGTTGGAATAAGGAGAAAATACACCAGAATGAAGAAAAGGGAAAAAAAATAGCTTGGGAATATTATGAGAATTTATATAAGCAACAAGTAGTTTCAGATGATAGGATAAAACAATTCTTGGGAAAAACAGAGATACCTAAAGTACCAGAAAAATTTAAAAAGCTACTAGAAGAGAAAATAACAATGATGGAATTAACAGAAGCAATTAAAAAACAAAAGAATGGCAAAACACCAGGACCAGATGGGCTACCAGCGGAACTATATAGACCATTGCAGGAACTGTTAGGCAATGTAATGCTGGAACTCTATAACAAACTCTTCTCTGAAGCTAAGATACCAGATTCGTGGTCGGAAGCACTTATTACCCTGATACCAAAGGAAGAAACGGAAATACAGAAAATAAAGAACTATAGACCGATTTCCTTGCTGAATGTGGACTATAAAATATTCGCATCAATCATGGCCGAAAGGCTTAAAAAGTTCCTAAACAAATTTATACATATGGATCAAAATGGGTTCCTGCCCAAAAGACAGATTAGAGACAATATGCGAATTATATTAAACACATTAGAATATTATGAAACACATCCCAAAAAACAGATGGCATTGATGTTTTTGGATGCGCAGAAAGCATTCGACAATGTGAATCGGCAATTCACGATAAGACAACTACAGATTATGGATTTTAGGGAGAAATTTATAAATGTAATTAAAGCAATTTACAATAAGCAAATAGCCAAAATAATGATTAATGGAGATATGACTGAAAAGAGTAACATTATGAAGGGAACAAGGCAGGGATGCCCTTTATCCCCATTATTGTTTGTATTGACACTAGAGGCACTAAATAGAACTATAAGACAGAATAAGGATATAAAAGGTATGAAAGTTAAGAGAGAAGAATATAAGCTACAAGCTTTCGCAGATGATTTAGTATTTATCTTGGAGGAGCCACTAGACAGGACCTGTATTAATAGAACAAATAGAAAAATATGGTGAGGTAGCAGGTTTGAAGATTAATAAAGATAAAACAAAAATGTTAGTGAAAAATATTACTGAAAAACAAAAAAAAAAGAATTGATGGAAAAAGAGATACAGATTGTAAAGAAGGTAAAATATCTGGGGATTCACCTGACAGCAAGATGTACAACAATTAAAGAAGATAACTATTACAAATTGAAAAGACAAATCGAAGTAGATTTGGACAAATGGAAAAAGGTGCAACTATCATTAATAGTGATAGCAAACACTCTTTTCCAACAACCCAAGAGACAGCTTTACACATGGACATCACCAGACGGTCAACACAGAAATCAGATTGACTATATGCTCTGCAGCCAAAGATGGAGAAGCTCTATAAAAACAAGACCAGGAGCTGACTGTGGCTCAGACCATGAGCTTCTTCTTGCAAAGTTTAGGCTTAAATTAAAGAAAGTAGGGAAAAGCGCTAGGCCAGTCAGGTATGAATTAAATCATATCCCTGTTGAATATACAGTAGAGGTGACAAATAGATTTAAGGAATTAGATCTGATAGACAGAGTGCCTGAAGAACTATGGACAGAGGTTCGCAACATTGTACAACAGGTAGCAACCAAAACCATCCCAAAGAAAAAGAAATGCAAGAAAGCAAAATGGCTTTCTGAGGAAGCTTTGCAAATAGCTGAGGAAAGGAGGGAAGCGAAAGGCAAGGGAGAAAAAGAAAGATATGCCCAATTAAATGCAGAATTCCAAAGAATAGCTAGAAGAGATAAGAATGCCTTCTTAAATGAACAATGCAAAGAAATAGAAGAAAACAATAGAATAGGGAGGACCAGAGATCTTTTCAAGAAAATTGGAGAGATGAAGGGAACGTTTAATGCAAAAATGGGCATGATAAAGGACCAAAATGGCAGGGACCTAACAGAGGCAGAAGAAATTAAGAAGAGGTGGCAAAATTACACAGAAGAACTATACAAGAATGAGCTTAATGTCCCTGATAACCACAATGAGTTGGTCACTGACCTCGAGCCAGACATCCTAGAATGTGAAGTGAAGTGGGCCTTAGAAAAGCTGAGCAACAACAAAGCTAGTGGAGGTGACAGTATTCCAGCTGAGCTATTCAAAATCTTAAAAGACGATGCAGTAAAAGTGCTACACTCAATTTGCCAGCAAATTTGGAAAACTCAACAGTGGCCACAGGATTGGAAAAGATCAGTTTACATTCCAATTCCAAAGAAAGGCAGTGCCAAAGAATCTTCAAACTATCGCACCATTGCACTCATTTCTCATGCTAGTAAAGTTATGCTTAAAATTCTACAAGCTAGACTCCAGCAGTATGTGGATCGAGAACTACCAGAAGTACAGGGAGGATTTCGAAAAGGCAGAGGAACTAGAGATCAAATTGCTAACATACGCTGGATCATGGAGAAAGCTAGAGAGTTCCAGAAAAACATCTACTTCTGCTTCATTGACTATGCTAAAGCCTTTGATTGTGTGGATCATAACAAACTGTGGCAAGTCCTTAAAGAGATGGGCATACCAGACCATCTTATTTGTCTCTTGAGAAACCTATATGCAGGCCAAGAAGCAACAGTGAGAACTGGACACGGAACCACTGATTGGTTCAAAATTGGGAAAGGAGTCCGGCAAGGCTGTATACTGTCGCCCTGCCTATTTAACTTATATGCAGAGCACATCATGAGAAAGGCAGGGCTAGATGAATCAAAAGTTGGAATTAAGATTGCCGGAAGAAACATCAACAACCTAAGATATGCAGATGATACCACTCTAATGGCAGAAAGTGAAGAGGAACTAAAGAGCCTCTTGTTGCGGGTGAAGAAGGAGAGTGCAAAAGTTGGGTTGAAACTAAACATTAAGAAAACCAAGATCATGGCATCTGGCCCTCTCAATTCCTGGCAAATAGATGGGGAAGAAATGGAGGTAGTGACAGATTTTATTTTCCTGGGCTCCAAGATCACTGCAGATGGGGACTGTAGTCAAGAAATTAAAAGACGCTTGCTCCTTGGGAGGAAAGCCATGGCAAATCTAGACAGCACACTAAAAAGCAGAGACATCACCCTGTCAACAAAAGTGCGTATAGTCAAGGCTATGGTCTTCCCAGTTGCAATGTATGGCAGTGAAAGCTGGACCATAAGAAAGGCTGAGCGCCAAAGAATTGAAGCCTTTGAACTATGGTGCTGGAGAAGACTCCTGCGAGTCCCTTGGACTGCAAGGCAATCAAACCGGTCAGTCCTAGAGGAGATCAACCCTGACTGCTCTTTAGAAGGCCAGATCCTGAAGCTAAAACTCAAATACTTTGGCCACCTAATGAGAAGGAAGGACTCACTGGAGAAGAGCCTAATGCTGGGAAAGATTGAGGGCAATAGAAGAAGGGGACGACAGAGAATGAGGTGGCTGGATGGAGTCACTGAAGCAGTAGGCGTGAGCTTAAATGGACTCCAGAAGATGGTAGAGGACAGGAAGGCCTGGAGGAACATTGTCCATAGGGTCGCAATGGGTCGGACACGACGTCGCAACTAACAACAACAAATCATTAATGGGCAGGATTGTAATAATCAAAATGAATATATTACCACGATTGCTGTTTTTGTTTTCAACAATACCAATAAGATTGGAAAAGAAATATTTTGAGGGGCTAAATAAAATAATTTTGAAATATATTTGGCAGGGGAAAAAGGCAAGGATTAATTTAAAAATGTTACAGGATGCAAGACTCAAAGGTGGGTATAGCTTACCTAATTGGGAATTATATTACCAGGCTGCAGTAATGTCATGGATGAGAGAATGGATTTTATTGAGGAATACTAGATTATTAACATTAGAGGGACATGATTTACAGTTGGGATGGCATGCATTCATATGGTATGGGAAAAATAGAATACACAGCTATTTCCAGAGACATCATATCAGGAATTCTTTATTGATGGTTTGGGAGAAAATAAAGAGGAAGCATTACTTGAGGATTCCAGCTTGGCTCTCAATGATGGAAGCGTTAATACCGTATTTTCCGGCGTATAAGACGACTTTTGAACCCCTGAAAATCTTCTCAAAAGTTGGGGGGTCGTCTTATACGCCCAGTCGTCTTATACGCCGGAAAAAAATCAGCTATCGGGCGGGAGCCGGCAGGACTGCCCTGTGCACGCGCGTGCTCCCCAGCTGTTAAGGAGCACTCCTTAGCAGCCGGGGAGTGCGCGCGTGTGCAGGACTGTCCTGCCGGCTCCCGCTCGACGCTCTTCCCTCTTCAGGCAGCATCCCCGAGGACTCCTTAGGAACCGGGGAGCGAGCGAGCGGGAGAGCCAGCCAGCGAGCGAGCGCGCAGGCAGGCGGGCGAGCAGTACCTGCTTTCGCGCCGTGCCGGAATTTCTCCCGCGCCGGCCTCCCAGATGCCCCTCGCGCAAGCTCCGGATGCTGCCGCGCGCCGCAAGGGAAATAGCGCGGCTTCGTCTCTTTCGCGCTGTCTTGCTAGCGGGAGAGCCAGCCAGCGAGCGCGCAGGCAGGTGGGCGAGCAGCACCTGCTTTCGCGCCGCGCCGGAATTTCTCCCGTGCTCGCGCGCCGGCCTCCCAGATGCCCCTCGCACAAGCTCCGGATGCTGCCGCGCGCCGCAAGGGAAATAGCGCGGCTTCGTCTCTTTCGCGCTGTCTTGCGAACGGGAGAGCCAGCCAGCGAGCGAGCGCACAGGCAGGCGGGCGAGCAGCACCTGCTTTTGCGCCGCGCCGGAATTTCTCCTGCGCTCGCGCGCCGGCCTCCCAGATGCCCCTCGCGCAAGCTCCGGATGCTGCCGCGCGCCGCCCGCCGAAAGGGAAATAGCGCAAAATAACGCGGCTTCGTCTCTTTGGCGCTGTCTTGCGGGCACCGCCGCCGCCACCCCTCAACGTGCGTCCCCCCCCTCCGCAAGAGGGTGTCATTTGTCGTGAAAAAAAAATTGGAAGGGGAGAAAGCGCCCGACGTACGTGTGGGCTATAGGTAACCCAACCCTAGACCGTGGCAGCAGACGGCGTTGGGATAGGGGAGGCGAGGCCTCTTCTTCCTTCCCTCTGAAGAGGCAGCCCCGGCAGTTCTTCCACCAGGCTTACTCCGTTTGCTGAATCTTTGTAGTTACTTAAGTAAGTGCTAGGCATTTTTAATAGGTCGCATCCTTTCTTTTCTCCACGTATTGGCACCTCGCCTTTCTACGCTCTTACCTCTCTGGCGCTGTGTTTGAATACACCTACATGCTGCACGCACCGGTAACTTTAACAAGCCAAGATGACGTCAAAATGATTGTACCACTGATACGACAAAATCATTGTACCATTGATATGAGGGTTTGGTCATTAGCATTCCTCCACATGCCTCCCTTTCCCCGACCCGTGAATCCTTTGCAAACACACATGATAACCATCAAAATCCCTTTTCAGGGCAAACCATATTATGAATTCTCTTTCCCCCCCCCCCCAGCATTTTCTTACATGAGAGATTATAAATTAGTCCTAAGGAGTGCTCGTTAACAGCTGGGGAGCACGCGCCTGCGCAGGACTGCCCTGCTGGCTCCCGCCAGACGCTCTTCCCTCTTGAGGCAGCATCGCTCCCCGGCTCCTAAGGAGTCCTCGGGGATGCTGCCTCAAGAGGGAAGAGCGTCGGGCGGGAGCCGGCAGGACAGTCCTGCACACACGCGCACTCCCCAGCTGCTAAGGAGTGCTCCTTAACAGCTGGGGAGCGCGCGCGTGTGCGCAGGACTGCCCTGCCGGCTCCCGCCAGACGCCAGCCTGCCCTGCTTCCTCCACAGTGAGAGGGGAGGGCGTGCCTTCCCAGGCTCGCTAGTTTTCCGGCGTATAAGACGAAAAATCTTGAAAATCATCTCAAAAGTTGGGGGGTCGTCTTATACGCCCAGTCGTCTTATACACCGGAAAATACGGTACACTCCAATATGTTTAACATGGGAAACATTATAAGATATAAAGACCTACTAACAGATACGGGGAAGCTGAAAACCAAACAACAATTAGAGGAACAAGGAATAAAGATGGATTGGTACACGAGAACGCAAATACAATCTAGATATGAAAAAGATGCTAAATAGATGGTTTTAATTTGGGGAGAACAAAGTTAGATGAAATACGGGAACTGAAGAAAAATGGATTAAAAAAATGTATAGCTACTTATTATAAAGGGAATTAGAGGAGGAGCAAGTTAAGGAGTCAATGATAAAATGGTCAAGAAATTTTGGATATACGATTGATTTAGATAGATGGCAGCAATTGTGGGAAAGAAACTATAAATTGACAATGGCGACAGCATATAAAGAAAATATGTACAAGATGTTCTACAGATGGCATATGTCTCCAGAAAGACTAGCTAAAATGTTTAAGGCCAGATCTATGAAATGTTGGAAATGCCATCAAATACCAGGCTCTTTCTATCATATGTGGTGGACGTGTGCAGAAGCTAAAACCTATTGGAACATAATCAAATCATGGATAGAAAAGATGATACTTCAACGTATAGAATTAAGACCAGAAATATTCCTGTTGGGTATTTTAGCAGAGAAATATAGCAAAGAGAACACATATTTGATTATTCATATAACCACTGCAGCTAGGATTGTGTTTGCACAAAACTGGAAGGCACTGAAAGCTCCTCCAGAAGAAGAGGTGATTAGGAAAATAATGGAATGTGCGGAAATGACTAGATTAACAATGATGATTAAAGATAAGACAGAGTCAGAGTATTATGAAATTTGGGGAAAATTTTACAAGTGGGTGAAAAAGAAAATATGCTTAAAAGACAGCTAACACTAATTTAGATGGAAGAAAAATGAGGAGATAAGGATATTATCATACCTAATATAGACATTGAAAATCCAGGGAGAAGAGCTGCTCGGACATCACCCCTGAATTGTATTGGAAGAGGAATGGGAGGGAAGAAAGGAGAGGAGAGAGGGAAGAGCGTAGAGGAGGGGGAAGGAAGTAGGAAGGTTGGAGGGAAAGAGGAGGAGAAGTGGGGAGAAACGGGAGGGGAGTGGTGAGGGAAAGAGGAGAGAAGAGGAAGAAGAGGGAAGTAGGAAAGAAAGGAGAAAGGGAGAAAGAATGTAGAGATGAGGGAAGAGAGGGAAGGAGGGTGGATACAGTGAAAGGGGAAATGGACGAGCAGCACCCAAACTTAAGTTTATGTATCTATGTATGGCGATATACTTGTTGACTTGTTTGTGGAAGAAATGGGAAAATAAAATTGAATATATAAAAAATAAAAAATAATTTTTAAAAAAAGGAATAAGGAGAAAATACTACTTTAGCACCCTATCGAAAAGGACAACCTAAGCCTCATGGGTCAGAGGCAACATGAAGACAGGAAAAAGACACTGTCAGGCTTATTTGTGCCATTGTTTGTTGCAAAAAAGAAAAAATGTCCTCCATCTCAAAGAGGAGATTAAAAAACCTGTGAATATAGAAACTTGCTTGCCTGCCCTTTTCAGTTAACATCCCTCATCCAATATTGAACTAGAACTCTAGGATCCTGGAAACATCAGGTAAATTTTTCTGGTGTCTCTTGCAGAAATTAAGCAAGTTAGCCTCCATCATTATTTTACAGTCCTTCTCTGCCTTGGCCGGTGCTACCACTGCATAGGAATCAAATGTACTGAGAATAAATACATTCCAACCAAACAAAGAAGGCTCAGAGATGCCTTAAAACAAATCAAGCGAGCATAACGTTGTGTAGTTGATACTTGCTCCTCTGCTCAAATGACTGTACTTCCTGGATCAAATAGCTTAACTCATACACATGAGTTCATTTTTAATTAAGGGTTGCCCAAGAATTCTTAAGAAAACACAGGGACTTGTTTCAGAAGTTTGGGGTTCTTTAAACAGGATGCTACAGGCATACACTTGTTGGAAAACAGTGAGGAATTGATAGTTTTTCTCACTCCCCAACCTTGCTCACAATTCTCCGCAAAGGTAGGTTATGGGAGTGTTAGCGCATCACATTAACTGCAAACAGCTGCCTTAGGTCACACAGTCAAAATGATTGATGTCTGGCCAATTTTCTAAAATGAAAGGTGTTTTTTTTGTTGCACACAACATCACATTGCAGTACTGTTGTGCTTTATTTTAAAAATCCTTCAAGGGAACTTGATTGTTTCATAAAACATAATGGCAACATAGTTAACCAGCAACTTGTTAGTATGGTCATCCAACCTCTTCTTTGTCAGAATAGAACTGAATGAGGTTAAGAAGATACTGTAAATCACTGGTGAGTCACCAGTTATAGTTACAATTTATCCAAATAATTTTCTATAGAAAAAGTAAAATGATCTTGTGTCAATGCTCTTCCAGCCTGCTACATTTAGGCATAAGCTAACACTTAGGATTGTGAGATCTGAAAGAGGCTTCTCAAAATTTCAGATTTTTTTTAAATCTAGCGTATTATATCTGAAAGTCTCCAAAAATTAAGCTTCCTGTATGGTATACACAAGGGACACGGTGGCTCAGTGGGTTAGGACGCTGAGCTTGTCGATCAGATGGTCGGCAGTTTGGCGGGTTGAATCCCGAGTGCCGCGTAACAGAGTGAGCGCCTGTTACTCATCCCAGCTTCTGCCAACCTAGCAGTTCGAAAGCACGTAAAAATGCAAGTAGAAAAATAGGGACCACTACGGTGGGAAGGTAACAGCGTTCCGTGCGCCTTTGGCATCTAGTCATGCCGGCCACATGACCATGGAGACGTCCTCAGACAAGCGCTGGCTCTTCGGCTTTGAAATGGAGATGAGCACCGGCCCCTCGAGTTGGAAACGACTAGCACGCATGTGCGGGGGAACCTTTACCTTTACCTATGGTATACACGACCCTCACAGATTAATTAATTAAGTTAGTCTTTGTTTCCGCATGAATTTCTACCCTTCTATTCAGAAAAAGCCTTTCTTCAACCCACTGCAGGTTTGTTGTGCATCTTCATAGCATTTATGCCTTATTGCACAGCCTTATTCTCCCTTACTTCTACATTTTCCCATAACTAAGGGGCTGCACCAGTCTAAATCAAACCCTGCCTATCATTATTCCATGGTGCCAGCCCTTCAAGGCAGATCAGACAAGGACGACAAAGTTACGAATGCTAATACTACTTTATTACAAGGTTATAGCAACAGATTCTTGCAAGTTTGGATGTGCTTCTCCACCTCTTCCTTTAGCTTCCTGAGAATTAAAGTCATGCCTGAGATGCTTACTCAGACTGTATTTCTTCTCTGGATTCAGATCCTTTTATCTGACCAAGTAACCTGTGTTTTGCCTCTCTTCCTCCTGTTCTCCTGAAGTTTGCTCCCACTGCCCATTGTAAGTGGTTACTAAAACCACAACGCAGAGAGAGAGTGTGTGCCTTCTGACCCATCCACCCATCATTTCAATTCTCACCATGCCTTCCATCAGGGCTCCGAATGTGGCAGCAGAATGCCCCAGGTAAGGGAGAAACACCAAGTCCACATGGGGAAATCCAGGGTTCAGACAGAGGGGGAAAAGAGACAGAGGACACCTGCCATGGCACTGTTGCTAGTATTGTCCTAGTGACCTTCCTGGGAGGCTGTTAAAAATACTAGATCCTTGTTCTGGAGCAAGCTAGGGAGACTGCAGTGAAGGATTGACCAGAGTCATATGCTTCATGACTAGATAAAAGCCACCTTGCATGGCTTTTATACTGGAGCGTTTCAAGGCAAAGAAACAGAGCTTCCAATACCTCTTCTTTGGAACTGACAGCTGTACATAAAGAAATCCCAAATCAGTGGAACCAGGCAATTACAGAGTGTCCCAAAGGTGGTTTTTTCAAAAGGCAACTGGACTTTGTTTTTCCTTGAAGACATTTTGCTTCTTAGTTCTAAGATCAATTAAAAGCACCTCTGGAACAATCATGACCTGGATGACTGAGAATCTCCATAGACTTTCAGAGGAATTGCAATGTTAACAACTGCCCCACATTTGTCTTCTCCCTTCCTTTTTTTTTTCCTTTATGCCGTTTAAGGGCAAATCCATACAATCCCACAGTCATAACCCACTTCATCTGCAGCCTGCCTCCCTAAATGACCCTGTAAATTTACTGGGCGTATTCCGAGGAAAGCAATCATAACGGAGCAGCTTGAGATCATCAGATCGTTGCATCAGGCAGATGCATTTCCTCATTAGGCAGCGTCCTCTGCCGACTTCACCATCACAACTGTGGCTTCGGTGTTTGGATGCAGCTACCTGATTATCACAGTAGTCCAAGTCTATGCCCCAACCACCATTGCTGAAGAGGATGAAATTGACCGGTTCTATCCCTACAGCACCTTATAGAACTAACACCAAAAAATGATGTCCTTATCATCATGGGGGATTGGAATGCTAAAGTAGGAAGCCAAAAGATAACCGGAATAACAGGCAACTTTGGCCTTGGAGTACAAAATGAAGCAGGGCACAGGCTGATAGAATTTTGTCAAGAGAATACGATGGTCATAGCAAACACTCTTTTCCAACAAGCCAAGAGACGGCTCTACACATGGACATCACCAGACGGTCAACACAGAAATCAGATTGACTATATGCGCTGCAGCCAAAGATGGAGAAGCTCTATACAGTCAGTAAAAACAAGACCAGGAGCTGACTGTGGTTCAGACCATGAGCTTCTCATTGCAAAGTTTAGGCTTAAACTGAAGAAAGTAGGGAAAAGCACTAGGCCACTCAGGTATGAATTAAACCATATCCCTGTTGAATATACAGTAGAGGTGACAAATAGATTTAAGGAATTAGATCTGATAGACAGAGTGCCTGAAGAACTATGGACGGAGGTTCGCAACATTGTACAACAGGTAGCAACCAAAACCATCCCAAAGAAAAAGAAATGCAAGAAAGCAAAATGGCTGTCTGAGGAAGCTTTGCAAATAGCTGAGGAAAGGAGGGAAGCGAAAGGCAAGGGAGAAAAAGAAAGATACACCCAATTGAATGCCGAATTCCAAAGAATAGCTAGAAGAGATAAGAATGCCTTCTTAAATGAACAGTGCAAAGAAATAGAAGAAAACAATAGAATAGGGAGGACCAGAGATCTTTTCAAGAAAATTGGAGAGATGAAGGGAACGTTTAATGCAAAAATGGGCATGATAAAGGACCAAAATGGCAGGGACCTAACAGAGGAAGAAGAGATTAAGAAGAGGTGGCAAAATTACACAGAAGAACTATACAAGAATGAGCTTAATGTCCTGATAATCACAATGAGGTGGTCACTGACCTCGAGCCAGACATCCTAGAATGTGAAGTGAAGTGCGCATTAGAAAAGCTGAGCAACAACAAAGCTAGTGGAGGTGACAGTATTCCAGCTGAGCTATTCAAAATCTTAAAGGACGATGCAGTAAAAGTGCTACACTCAATTTGCCAGCAAATTTGGAAAACTCTACAGTGGCCACAGGATTGGAAAAGATCAGTTTACATCCCAATTCCAAAGAAAGGCAATGCCAAAGAATGTTCAAACTATCACACCATTGCACTCATTTCTCATGCTAGTAAAGTTATGCTTAAAATCCTACAAGCTAGACTCCAGCAGTATGTGGATCAAGAACTACCAGAAGTACAGGCAGGATTTCGAAGAGGCAGAGGAACTAGAGATCAAATTGCTAACATACGCTGGATCATGGAGAAAGCTAGAGAGTTCCAGAAAAACATCTACTTCTGCTTCATTGACTATGCTAAATCCTTTGATTGTGTGGATCATAACAAACTGTGGCAAGTTCTTAAAGAGATGGGCGTACCAGACCATCTTATTTGTCTCTTGAGAAACCTATATGTGGGCCAAGAAGCAACAGTGAGAACTGGACACGGAACCACTGATTGGTTCAAAATTGGGAAAG
The DNA here is from genome assembly GCF_964194415.1 of Vipera berus. Classification (NCBI taxonomy): domain Eukaryota; kingdom Metazoa; phylum Chordata; class Lepidosauria; order Squamata; family Viperidae; genus Vipera; species Vipera berus. Next base: position 65,207,369 of record NC_138204.1, on the reverse strand, counting down.
GAGTCCGGCAAGGCTGTATACTGTCATCCTGCCTATTTAACTTATATGCAGAGCACATCATGAGAAAGGCAGGGCTAGATGAATCAAAAGTTAGAATTAAGATTGCAGGAAGAAATATCAACAACCTAAGATACGCAGATGATACCACTCTAATGGCAGAAAGTGAAGAAGAACTAAGAGCCTCTTGTTGCGGGTGAAGAAGGAGAGTGCAAAACTTGGGTTGAAACTTAACATTAAGAAAACCAAGACCATGGCATCTGGCCCTCTCAATTCCTGGCAAATAGATGGGGAAGAAATGGAGGCAGTGACAGATTTTATTTTTCTGGGCTCCAAGATCACTGCAGATGGGGACTGTAGCCAAGAAATTAAAAGACGCTTGCTCCTGGGGAGGAAAGCCATGGCAAATCTAGACAGCACACTAAAAAGCAGAGACATCACCCTGTCAACAAAAGTGCGTATAGTCAAGGCTATGGTCTTCCCAGTTGCAATGTATGGCAGTGAAAGCTGGACCATAAAAAGGCCAAGAATTGAAGCCTTTGAGCTATGGTGTTGGAGAAGACTCCTGCGAGTCCCTTGGACTGCAAGGCGATCAAACCGGTCAGTCCTAGAGGAGATCAACCCTGACTGCTCTTTAGAAGGCCAGATCCTGAAGCTAAAACTCAAATACTTTGGCCACCTAATGAGAAGGAGGACTCACTGGAGAAGAGCCTAATGCTGGGAAAGATTGAGGGCAAGAGAAGAACGGGACGACAGAGAATGAGGTGGCTGGATGGAGTCACTGAAGCAGTAGGCGTGAGCTTAAATGGACTCCAGAAGATGGTAGAGGACAGGAAGGCCTGGAGGAACGTTGTCCATGGGGTCGCGATGGGTCGGGCACGACTTCGCAGCTAACAACAACAACAACCTGACGATATAAACCGTCCAAACCAGCAAGGCGAGACTCCTCCGGTCCGCGCAGCCAACGCTGCGCTTAAGCTGCCTTGACCGGGCGAGCGAGGCGATCGCTACACCCATCGCAAGCGGCAGCGGCGCCGCTTCTTTCCAAACCGCTACCAGGAGTTCACCCGAGCACCGCGGAGCCCAGTGGGGGCAAAAAGAAAAAAAGAAAGAAAAGAGCCCCAACCCCGAGGTGGGGAAGCTCCACGCGCGTCTCACTCCTCCTTCCTTTTTACCGCCACCTTTTCGCCTCTCCCGCCGCCTCACCTTATTGCTCCGGTAGAAAGGTGCGGGTGAGCTTCGGTGTCTGGCGACCTCGGCCAGGTTCTCCTCCTCGAAAGCGAAGGCGCGCATCAGGTCTTCGCCTTCGTCCGCCTCGGAGTGAGCGGCGGCGGCGGCGGAGGCCGCCGGAGCTGACCAAGCGAGCGCGCCGACGAGCAGCAGCAACCACCGCGAAGCGCGCGAAAAGCCAGGGCTGCCCATCGCGGCGCGCTTTGCAAAGCAAGGGTTGGAGCGCGGGAAACCGCAACGCCGCCCTTAGAGGGAGAAGCCCAGCGGAGCCAGGAGGCCTCGCCCTCGAGGCGACCCTGTTTTGGGACCCGGCCTGGTCAACCGACTCGGGTTTATCAACTGCTTTTCGCTTTGCGGGTCGCTCGGAAGTAGCAAACGCTAAGCGGCCATCCCGGCGAGTGCGCACCCTCACAAGGCGCGCAGAAACTCCGCTTGCTTTTGCTTCCCTCCCCCTGGCCCACACGTTCGTGTACTCCTCTAAACCTTTGGGGCGGGGATGTGCCGGATCACGCCACCGTTTTCCCATCGGACCATCCTATTTTGTTAAACATTAATTGGAGTTTTCCCTCATCCATTGAAATTTAAGTTTCTGCCCCTTTTTTTTAATTTTTGTTTGCCTAGCGTCATATTACAGGGTTATTTTGGGAGGGGGGGCGAAATTCCCCTACACTGCCCCAACGAGACAAATGCACCCATTTCTATGCCTGAACATGATTAGAAAATTATGCCTGGAAGCAAAGGAGGAAAACGCTGCCTCTTTCTGCAGAAGGTACTTGAGAGCATTGTATGCTTTCAACAGGCATCGGATTTTTGTCAACCTTACAGCTTGTTAAACTCACACCAGGGCTAAAAGTCACCGTTGCAGTAAGTAAATATTTGACACTCAGTCCAAGTTGAGGTCCCTCGGTTTTATCAATGACAAGCAGCAGATTTCTAGACCAGATTTCTTATTTTGCGTTGCTGAACCGGGAACTGGGCTTAGAACTTTGTGCAGGTAACAAAAGTCTTGTTCTTGAGCTCTGTAGCTCTTTTTGCAGGGCACTTTCTTAACTTGTGTAATTCATCACCAAGTTAGACTTTTCTTTGAGTTCATTAAACAAGGAGTGGAACTCAGGAGCCTAAATCTGATGTAGATAGCCCAAACCCTACACAGCTTTAAATGGCATCAAAATATTTCTTTAACATCTCTGATGCTCAGTTGATGCTGGGCTTGGATTGCTAAATTAGTAGCCTTGGTGGAGCAGTGGGCTAATGCCTCCTTAAGTAACACCAGCTGCCTGCAATTAGTGCAGGTTCGCATCCCACCAGGCTCAAGTTTGACTCAGCCTTCCATCCTTCCGAGGTAGGTAAAATGAGGACCCAGATTGTTGGGGGCAATTAAGCTGACTTTGTAATAATGCCGCTTGGGGGGGGTGTGAAAGCCCTAATAAGCAGGCATATACATAGAATGAAGGCTACTGCTAAGCTTGTAAGCCGCCCTGAGTCTTCGGAGAAGGGCGGGATATAAATGGAATTAAAATAAATAAAATAAAAATAAATAAAATTGCCAATTTAGGTTTAATCCAGATTATTTGCAGTCACTCTGCTGGTTGACTCTAACCTCAGGGCAGACGGTGTGCATGGGTGTGTAAACTGAATCTTTTCTGAAGAACTTTTCACTTTACCAGAAAAAGTTAGATAGATAGTTTGGCCCTGGATGGCTCCTGGAATTATCACTGTTGTGGTTTGGCAAAACAGTCTGAATTCAGGTTTGTCCCCTATATCTGAAGCCCTCTTAATGGAGTCCACAAAGTCAAGGTTTTACTGAACCCAAAAGGTAGCTGCAATTATGGGGCTGCACAAACTATCAGATTTGTATGAGCCCTAAAATGCTGCAGGAATTTTAACTTAAGAAACTGGGATTTACAATTTGCATAGGCTCCATAAATTATACGGATGTGTATTTTTTTCCTCAAAATATATCAAAATACACTGAAGTAAATATTTCTTAATGTAGAGAGACAGATAAATCTAGTGATTAGGGCACTGGATTAAGAACAGAAAACCTAAATTCAAATCCTGCCTTAAGCACAAAGCCAGCTGGTTGACCTTAGCCTAATCACTTTTTCAGCCCTAGGAAGAAAGCAAGGGTAAATCACTTCCAAAAATGTTGACTAGGGAACTGATGGTGACATGTCCATTAGTAGGAGTCAAGACTGACACAAGGCACAAACACAAAAATTATGCAGCTACTGATTTCAGTAGATTTAAATCAGTGGCTTTAAGATTTTGCTCATTGAAAATTTGGGCTAAGATTAATGTAACTGTTGTAACCAAAAAGAAAGCTATTAAAACCAAGTTATACTCTAGGAGGGATTTAAATTTATTTCATGCTAGATATTTTACACACTAAAATAAATTATTGAGGTTTTTTTCTATGACAAAGCAAAATGCTTAAAATTAAGACCAAATGTTAGAATCATATTTTACTCTTCTTATCCTGCTGGTCTTTCAGGTAATTTCTGGGCCCAGTTTGGAGTCCTAAAAAGTCATGAAAGAAACCTCAGGACTTGATGAAACACTTCCTTATAATTGCACCACTTGAGTCCTAATACTGTCAATGGAAGCACTTTTATAAATTTTGAATCTCAGAGTATGCAGCAAGAAGGGCAGGAAAGAAAGACCAATGCCTATTAACTAAATACTATAAAAAGAGTGACCAAAACCAATAAGGATACATTTTTTTCCCTTTTGCAATTTCATTATATCCAGGACAGCAATGAAATTCTGGACCAGTATTTTGTAGTGTTAGAGAAAATTGGCATTAAATGAAGTCCAAAGGCAGGAACTAAGCGGAAAGCTTTGGTTGGAAAAATCTGTTCTGTGGTCTTCTTGAAATGTTTGAAGCTCAGTACTTAGTGCAGTTCAGCCACTTTAAACAAAACAGCCACATATTTTGCATCCTTTAATTTCATAATTTTAGGTTTTATGGGTCGCTGCTTTTCTGTTGGATACCAAGAGCTTCTTCTCTTAAAAATCTTTTGAATGTTCCACCAAATTTTAATCCAAAAAGCTTTTATATTTCTACAAGTCCACCACATGTGAAAATAGGTAGCTTCTAAACTACCACACCTCCAACATTTAGACTGTAAATTAGGATACATGTTGGACAACTTCTTGGGATCCAGATGCCATCTATAAAACATTTTATAAAAATTTTCTCTTAAATTTTGAGCCTGAGTAAATTTAACATTTCTGACCCAAATTATCTCCCAGGTGTCCAACGAAATTGGTTCCTGAATATTTTGTGACCACTTTATCATGCAGTCTTTAACCAGTTCCGTTTCCGAATCCAATTCAATTAAAGCATTATATATCCTCTTTATATGTGCACAATTTAAATCTCTAATTTGCTTTACTAAATTTTGATCTGTAATTGTGATGCCAACCTTTTGATCTGACTTCCACCTAGCTTTCAATTGGGTATATTGAAACCAAGAGTAACTTATGTTTTCTTGTCTTAACTCCTCTAATGGTTCTTAAAGAGGATCCTGTGTGATTTGTTTCAAGCAGTTATGCTCTGCCCCTGAATTTCTTTTCAAAGTGAAAAGAGAAGACATCAGAAGAGGAAATGGAAAGGAAAAATAAGAGATTTATTAAATGTTCACAGCACTGACATGGGAAGGAAAGGATGGCCACTAGAACGGTGAGAATCATGTAATACAGCACTTTATGATACAACCAGGGCTTTTTTTCCTCATAGAACGCTCAGAACAGAGTTCCGGCACCTTTTTTGGATGGAACCTTGTAGGGTAGGGCAAGGCGGGCTGTATGACATGTGTGAGTTCCGGCACCTTTTTCTTTTACAAAAAAAGCACTGGATACAACCAAAAGTCTTCCAAAATGCTGATCCAAATATTGAAATAATGAATCTTGTTGAAGAACCATGGTTTTGAGGGTCATACAGAATTATAGAAAATACCTTAACTCTGGACATGTTGAAGGATGTTTTTGAACAATGGAGCAAGAGGTTAATTTTAAGAGGGTCTGCCTCTATAGATCAAGTAGTTAAAAATGTTATGGAAGAACAGGTTTTACTGGAGAAGACTGAAATTCATCTGAACTTGGATTTTAAAATGACAGCCTACAAGAATAACATGGAAAAAGATACACTGGATATACAAATGAAACCAGCTAATACCTTAATAATTGAAATAGATATATAAATAATAAACTAAAAGAGTGCCCTTAATAACATTCCTACATTGTATTTACAAACGAAGGTTGTTAAAAGTATTAAATAATTTGTGAAAAGGGACAAATAAAAAATAAAAACAAGAATCTAGGACATTGAAAGAATTAAAAGTCCAATATTGTTAAAAATAAGGAAGGAATATAAAGTTGGCTTCTTTGATCAAGATTTTACGTTATCTCTGGTGAATCCTTAATGGACTTTTTCTGAGTAAGATTGAATGACAAGGCTTTAGGGATTTGTTTATAAATAACAGATGGGATATGGGAATCACATCCCATCTCTTATCCATAGAAAGTGAAAAATTAGTAAAATTGTGTATACTTGTGATGAAGATAGGAAGTAACTTCTTCAAATACATCTTTTTTTACTCACATTCTTATTTTTTTCCATTTCTCTTTTTATTTTCCCTTTTTTTTAGTTTGTATTAGTTTTTAACTGTTTGAATTATAACCTTTAATAAAATTACTATTAAAAAAGAAGTTACAAAACTGGATGGGAGATGTGAGCCATCACGTAGAACAGAACCAGGTAGGGTGCATAATGGCTTTTCCTGCCATGATTCTTCTGGAGCGCAAACAACCTGCTTAACTAAATATTGGGTTGGCTGTGTGTGTGTGTAAGAGAGAGAGAGAGAGAGAAAGAGAGAGAGAGAGAGATCAGAAAGTAATAAATCTGAAAGAATTTGTTTCTATACATTGGAGTGTAGAAGCAAATAACAAAAATATCACTATAACAATTTTCTCCGCATAAAGCTCGCTTTCCCACCAAAATAGTGCCTATTTATCTACTCACATGTAACATAACAAACTGCTAGGTGGGCAGAAGCTGAGGCAAGTGACAGGAGCTCACCCAACCGCACAATGCTAGGACTTGAACGCCAAGATCAAAGACCATCTCCAGTGTTATTAAGCCACTGAGCCACCCTGCCTCACTTATAACATTGTGAATAGTTAGGATACAATTGGCATACTTAAGAGAATTGGATCATCTCTTTCTTTTCATTTGAAATCATTATGGAAAATAAAATGGAGGAGGGAGCAAATAATGGTTGCCTTCCAATTTCTTTGCCACTCATGGTCAATTTCGCTCAGTCCTTCTTTGGCTTGGTGCCCCCTAAAACATTGGCACTTATTCTGTACATAGGTAAGCCAGGATGTTGGCAGAATCCTGAATTCTTATGAGCCGTTCTGTATTTCCACCATGGAGAAGAGCGCCTGCACAGCATAAAGTGTAGCAGAATGCAGAATCTTATAAGAAAAAGGGTGAAAACCTTCTTCTTGACTGCAGTTTGTATATATCCATTGCTTACTCTGGGCCACCAATATTGGTGGAGCAAGAAGAGTTAATGGACTGGCAAGTCCAGTCTCATTTCCTGAGCAGAAGGCAGTGTTGTGCTGGGCTCCAAATAGCAATAGGTCTCCTTGCCAGAAGAAGACGAAAGCAAATAATTTGGGAACAAAGTGAAATTCTACGACCTGTCTTTCTCTTCCAAAAAGAAGAATGCCAGTTGGTTCTACTACTAAGGAAAAAATTGGAGGCTTTCGTATTGTAACAGAAACAAAGTACTATAGTGCGCTAAAAGAAACAGTCAGATAGCCACGATATGCTACCCATCAGTGCCTGAACCATCCGGAAAGCATGTTGGCATAGAATTTGCTGCCTTGATAGTCAAGCCATACTCTGCTATTATAAGAAGGCCCTCGATTGGTGCTGGCTTCATGGTTTTAATGGAAGACAATTAAGGAAAGTGATTGGTAAATTCCTTCCATTCATTTGCCTTCTCATTGAATGTCTCATTTGTTATTGTTAGTTGCGAAGTCATGTCCGACCCATCGCAACCCCATGGACAACATTCCTCCAGGCCTTCCTGTCCTCTACGATCTTCTGGAGTCCATTTAAGCTCACGCCTACTGCCTCAGTGACTCCATCCAGCCACCTCATTCTCTGTCGTCCCCTTCTTCTCTTGCCCTCAATCTTTCCCAGCATTAGGCTCTTCCCCAGTGAGTCCTTCCTTCTCATTAGGTGGCCAAAGTATTTGAGTTTCAACTTCAGGATCTGGCCTTCTAAAGAGCAGTCAGGGTTGATCTCCTCTAGGACTGACCGGTTTGATCGCCTTGCAGTCCAAGGGACTCGCAGGAGTCTTCTCCAGTACCATAGTTCAAAGGCCTCAATTCTTTGGTTCTCAGCCTTTCTTGTGGTCCAACTTTCACAGCCATACATTGCAACTGGGAAGCCCATAGCTTTGACTATATGCACTTTTGTTGGCAGGGTGATGACTCTGCTTTTTTAGTATGCTGTATAGATTTGCCATGGCTTTCCTCCCCATGAACAAGCGTCTTAATTTCTTGGCTGCAGTCCCTGTCTGCAGTGATCTTGGAGCCCAGGAAAATAAAATCTGTCACTATCTCCATTTCTTCCCCAGTTCTCACTGTTGCTTCTTGACCCGCTTATAGGTTTCTCAAGAGACAAATAAGATGGTCTGGTACTCCCATCTCTTTAAGAACTTGCCACAGTTTGTTGTGATCCACACAATCAAAGGCTTTAGCATAGTCAATGAAGCAGAAGTAGATGTTTTTCTGGAACTTCCTAGCTTTCTCCATGATCCAGCGTATGTTGGCAATTTGATCTCTAGTTCCTCTGCCTATTTGAAATCCTGCCTGTACTTCTGGTAGTTCTCGATCCACATACTGCTGGAGTCTAGCTTGCAGGATTTTAAGCATAACTTTACTAGCATATGAAATGAGTACAATGGTGCGATAGTTTGAAGATTCTTTGGCACTGCCTTTCTTTGGAATTGGGATGTAAACTGATCTTTTCCAATCCTGTGGCCACTGTAGAGTTTTCCAAATTTGCTGGCAAATTGAGTGTAGCACTTTTACTGCATCGTCTTTTAAGATTTTGAATAGCTCAGCTGGAATACTGTCACCTCCACTAGCTTTGTTGTTGCTCAGCTTTTCTAAGGCCCACTTCACTTCACATTCTAGGATGTCTGGCTTGAGGTCAGTGACCACCTCATTGTGGTTATCAGGGATGTTAAGCTTGTTCTTGTATAGTTCTTCTGTGTAATTCTGCCACCTCTTCTTAATCTCTTCTGCCTCAGTTAGGTCCCTGCCATTTTGGTCCTTTATCATGCCCATTTTTGCATGAAACCTTATCTTCATCTCTCCAATTTTCTTGAAGAGATCTCTGGTCCTCCCTATTCTATTGTTTTCTTCTATTTCTTTGCACTGTTCATTTAAGCAGACATTCTTATCTCTTCTAGCTATTCTCTGGAATTCTGCATTCAATTGGGCGTATCTTTCTTTTTCTCCCTTGCCTTTTGCTTCCCTCCTTTCCTCGGCTATTTGCAAAGCTTCCTCAGACAGCCATTTTGCTTTCTTGCATTTCTTTTTCTTTGGGATGGTTTTGGTTGCTACCTGTTCTACAATGTTGCGAACCTCTGTCCATAGTTCTTCAGGCACTCTGTCTATCAGATCTAATTCCTTAAATCTATTTGTCACTTCTACTGTATATTCAACAGGGATATGATTTAATTCATACCTGGGTGGCCTAGTGCTTTTCCCTACTTTCTTCAGTTTAAGCCTAAACTTTGCAATGAGAAGCTCATGGTCTGAACCACAGTCAGCTCCTGGTCTTGTTTTTACTGACTGTATAGAGCTTCTCCATCTTTGGCTGCAGAGCATATAGTCAATCTGATTTCTGTGTTGACCATCTGGTGATGTCCATGTGTAGAGCCGTCTCTTGGCTTGTTGGAAAAGAGTGTTTGCTATGACCATGGTATTCTCTTGACAAAATTCTATCAGCCTGTGCCCTGCTTCATTTTGTACTCCAAGGCCAAAGTTGCCTGTTATTCCGGTTATCTTTTGGCTTCCTACTTTAGCATTCCAATCCCCCATGATGATAAGGACATCATTTTTTGGTGTTAGTTCTATAAGGTGCTGTAGCGCTTCATAGAACCGGTCAATTTTATCCTCTTCAGCACCGGTGGTTGGGGCATAGACTTGGACTACTGTGATATTGAATGGTTTGCCTTGGATTCGAACTGAGATCATTCTGTCATTTTGAGGATTGTATCCCAGTATTGCTTTTCCTACTCTTTTATTGACTATGAAGGCTACTCCATTTCTTCTGAGGGATTCTTGCCCGCAGTAGTATACCTGATGGTCATCTGAATTAAATTCACTCATTCCTGTCCATTTTAGTTCGCTGATTCCTAAGATGTCGGTGTTCAGTCTTGTCATCTCTTGTTTGACCACGTCCAGCTTTCCTTGATTCATGGATCTAACATTCCAGGTTCCTATGGAGAAAAAATATTTACAGCATCGGACTTTCCTTTCACCACCAGACACATCCACAGCTGAGCGTCCTTTCGGCTTTGGCCCAGTCGCTTCATTCTTTCTGGCGCTACTAGTACTAGCCCTCTGCTCTTCCTTAGTAGCATATTGGATGCCTTCTGACCTGAGGGGCTCATCTTCCAGCATCATATCTTTTTTCCTTTTGGTACTATCCATGGGGTTTTCATGGCAAAGATACTGGAGTGGGTTGCCATTTCCTTCTCCAGTGGATCACGTTTTGTCAGAACTCTCTGCTATGACCTGTCCGTCTTGGGTGGCCCTGCACGTCATAGCTCATAGCTTCATTGAATTACGCAAGCCCCTTCGCCACGACAAGGCAATAATCCATGAAGGGGGAATGTCTCAAAATACTGTTGAAAATGACCACCAATCTCATTCTCTAATGTGGGGCGGATGGAGTTGAGCAACTGTGGGCAGCAGAGTGAACAGCAGGTTAAATTATCTATCAAATTCCCAAGTAACAGGTTGCCTGTGATTCCTTGCTTCACTACTTCTGAACTTGGTTTTACTAGCCCTTTTCAGAAAGAGTGCAAAACCTGTGTCCAAAAATAGCTTGGACGAACAGTAATGATATGATTATCATACCGTCTGGATCCATGAATAATGTAGCTCCACATATCGATAAGACACTGTATTGGAGATAGCTGCCTTTGGGGCATAAAGAAGAAAAGGTTTTTTTCTCAGATTTCTTAAGAAAAAAAATAGCATTTATGAGATAAGACCACTTTTTTGCAGTTTGGCTATAGGAGCAATAAGCAGCAGGAGAATAAATAAAGAGAAAATACACAATCAAGTTGTCCAACATTATTATTAAAAGGATGCTGCTACTCAAATATTTGCATTTGATCCAGTATCAGGGATAGGACTATCAAATGTGGAGTACAAAAATCTGAAGAATCCTTAAAAGGCAGCCGGTATTCCATTTATTGTGCATCTATTGATTGTGCATTTATTGATATCTAAAGTAAACCATGAATGATCCAGAATGGTGCGGAATAGTTCTGGATGAAAAGGCTAGAACTTGAAGATGTGTGGACCTCAATTCCTGGAATTCCCCAGCCAGCATAGAGTTGAACTCCACACATCTTAAAGTAACTAAAGTTGAGAAACACTGGGTTAGAGGTTTAGCAAGTACAGACACCAAAAAAATCCCTGATTCTGTCTCTGTATTACTGCACTGTAGACTGTGTTATACTACTGTACTGTACTATACTCCATACCATATTACAGCAGTCCCCAACTTTGGTGGCCTGGGGGGAGGGGCATTGGGCTACACGAGCAGTGGGCTGGTGCGAATGTGCGTGTGCAGCTCGACTTGCGCAAGTGGGGCTGTGTGTGCATTTGCACACGCGCCAGTCTGCCACTCGCACAAGTCAAGCTGCTTGAGTGTCAGCCCACCGCTAGCGCGGCCGGGTTCCAAATAGGTCACGTCCCAGGGATTGGGGACCCCTGCTATGCTCTACCATACCAGTTGATTGAATGAGTGGCATCAAGTTATTTTTGATTTCTAGCAACAGGATGGATGGATGGATGGAAGGATGGATGGAGATAGAGGTATGCTAGTATAGGTACTACAGTACAGGTAGTCATGGCTTAATGAAATCTCCTCCTCTCCAAGATGGGGGTATGGGGTGGAAGCCATGTAAAACTTATATACAGGGACATCACATATATAATATCTGATTCTTTCTGCTCTGAAAGTTTAAGGGAAGGTGGACTGTATACCATACCATTCTGATGGATACCCAGTGGAGTGTGAGTGTACATTTTTCCACTAGAGGGCAGACTGGCACAAATTTACCAAATGGGTCGAGTTTTGGTTCCAAGATAAGGAATGAAATAACCAAGAACCAGATTTAATCAGAATAGGCTTGATGAAATTGCTGAGAAGATCATGACTCATTCCTTCCCTATTGATTTCAGAAGATTTATTCTAAATATGATTTGATTCAACCTACCGTACATTATTGTGTTTTACTTTTTTAGTACCTCATCCTTGTCTTTTCCTGGGTAGAGTTGCTTTAAGAAATATATATGTATGTATGAATGAATGTACATAGTTAATTAATTTTTTATACCTTAATAATCTTTCCCTGCCAGCCTCAGAGTGTGTTAAGTTAGATTCCTACAGGAACCTAGTGGATTAGCCTATGACAGAAACCCAGCCTTATAAACAATGATGGGGCTATATTAGGTGTAGCTAACTAATTGTGGTTTATTCAGTGACTATAGTTCAATGAATGGTGGCTTGATTAATGTGTGATTTAGTTAACGGAGTTCCACTCCTAGGAGAATGAGTACAGGTACTCATTGGGACAGGAACTTCTGTTGCTAAAGACAAACGGTCAGTGAGTCATGCCCAATTTTACAACCTTTTTTGGCATGATTGCTAAGTAAATTAGGGTTGTTAGGTGCATCATGCAATTGTTAAGCAAATCCAGCTTTTCCCAGAAGCTGGCTGGGAAGGTTGCAAATGATGATCATGTAACCCTGGGATGCCACAACTGTTGCAAATACATGTCAGTTTCCAAGCACCTGAATTTTGATCACATGACCACAGGGACTCTGTGACAGTCATAAGCGTGCGGACCGGGGGCAAGTCACCTTTTTTCAGTACTCCTGACATTTCGAATTGTCATTAAACAAATAGTTGTAAGTCAAGGACTTCTGCATACTCAGCCTTTGTAGTTTCCCTTCTGTTTTTCTTTTGAAAGGGGGAAAGCAAAAATACGCGTTGAATTCATTTGCAGATGACTCTGGAATAAGAGGCATGGATGTTATTTAGATTAGAAGAAACACTTAAATCTTTCCCCTGCCTTTCTGACAGAAACTTTTTCCCATGTCTGACCAACCTCAGGTGTGAGGTTGCAATGCAGGCTAAGGATTCGATGCTTCGCTTCCCATTTTTCTACTCTGCTTGTGCTCAACAGCAGTTCCAAGACTGCTGTTTGCAGGAGGAGGGTCAAAAAAGTCAAGATGGCAGCCTTGACCATCTGATGGAAGCCTGCTTTTATATGCATTGCATATAAAAAGGGTAAGGTCTTCAATTGCAGTCACCATCTTGACTTTTTTGCCATAATAATGCACTCCCTGGATACTTCTGTTACCAAGGTACATTGCATGGCTAGGGCACAAAAGGTAAAATCATCAGGGTCTCTGGTGCTCTCTGAGCTTGGTGGTTTTCTTGCAGACGTTTCATTACCCAACTAGATGACGTCATCAGTGCGTTGATGAAAACCATCAAGCTCAGAGACCCCACAGTTCAATCCCAAGCTACCAATATTCTCTCCAGTCAGTACAATCAATAGATTCATTTTGCAATTTAAATTAAATATCCTAATTTCACACAATAAACTATATCCCCTTCTTGGCCTATAAGTGTTCTGTTGCCAAATGAATCCTTCCCCCGGATAAAAGGTGAAAGATGTTTCACCATTTCTTTTTGCTCTGGGGTCTGGCTGGCTGGGGGATTCTAAGAATTGAAGTCCACAAGTCTTAAGATGCCAACGTTGGAGACCTGTGAGTTAGGTCGCCCATTTCCCACATAGCCTAAGTCACATCTGCCTTGGCAGCCCCTACTTCTCAACCTGACACCCTCCAGCTCTGTGAGAGGACTGCAGCTCCCAGAATTCCCAGCCATTCCAGCCTTCACTTGATGCTTGTAGTAATGATTTGCTCGGGAGTTGTTGTTGTTTTTCACTCCAAACGTTCCTGATTTTAATTTCTACTCAGGTGAGCTATTTCTGTAATGTAACTAATTGGCTTGGCTTCTTTGCCCTAGGTCAAGGTTATTTCCAAGGCTGTTGATTGTTGCCTCAGCCTTGTCTACAAATAGGAAGCTTTAAAAAAAATGCATGTTTTAATTTCATGCAGGAATGTACCTCTTCTTATAATACTTAACCCCTATGGATATCCAGGATTTGAGCTACTTCACTGAAAGTCCATGAGCCACATGATTTTATAGGCAGGGACATGCTATACACATGGTGCTAAGCCATGGGTTGTTGAATCGGCGGCAATTTTTGACATTCGCACAATATGCTAAAGCTAAACCACCTTTTGTCTTAGCACAACATGCGAATGCAGTCATTAGACCAGAATGAATTCTTTCTTACTATTTATCAAGTGAACCTCACCTTTGTCTGGTGGGCTTAGAAAATAGACTAAGTTCTGCTAAATCTGGCAGTCTCTGCAAGGAACGGGAGAGGTCAAAATGTCAAGAAGGTGGCACAATCCTGCAATTGATGATACACCCGTTTTAATGTGTGTCATACATTTTTTTTTTAAAAAAGGTGGGGTTTATGATATACATTCCCCCCTGGGATCATTGGACAGTTTTGGTTGGTTCAAACAAGATTAAGGTGGTAAATGTTTTGAGACAATATACAGATAGAAAATAAACAAGCAAATGCATACATCAGCTGTAGCAGCGATACCCTCAGCCACCACAAGGTAAACTCAAAACCACTCCCCAAAATAATCAGAAATAAGTTTTCAAGCAGCTTTAGATAAAAAGGACAGAAAAGAACCCTCTTTTGCAGGGAAAGACGATGCGAGAAAATGCAAGTCCACAATTTTTCCTGAAGCAAATCTCTCTCTATAAAAATGTGCATTGGCAAATTTTATTCAGGTCAGTAGGCTTCTCTTGCAAACTTCTGATGTTCAGACCAAACTGACACTGGGCCAGCCCATTAGCAGATGCATTTCAGTAGTGAACAAGGGGCCCTGGCCATATACCGCTAACCGTAGATCTCTAATCCTCCTCCATATGCACTGGGTGGATATCAAACAGACATTGGGTGGATCGTGACTGTCTTGCTTCCAGAAAAGATCACGCTGATTTTATGAGCTTTAACAAATGGTTGGTGAGTTCCTTATTTGGAACGTCATCCAGGAGAGATCTGAAGAAAGGGCAGGTCCCATCAGAAAAGCTAAGCGCTGTGGAAAAAAAACCTCCGTACTATGATAGAGTGAAGAAAGAAACCAGTTCAAAGGTGATTTGAAAATTGCTAGTCAGAGGTAAACAAGACAGGATCCCTTTTCTTTTTCCTAAGAGTTTATGTTCTCTGAGTACAATGTTTAGGAAACATTCATTTTTCCACCTTTCACTTCTTTCTCCGCTGGCAAGCCTCCCTTGCCGTTGTCCAAGCAACATTGCTTATGACTTTGTTTTCTTCTTCTCTATTAATTCCTCCACAGAGATGCATAGGATCGAACCCAAGGCATAGCTCCAAGCTCTGAAGGTCATAGTGCAACTTTTGCTGATGTTATGCCAAGAGGATAAATATAAAAAAAGCAGTCAATGCCTAGAGAAGATGGAAAAAAAAGATAAATAATATGATAAGACTATCTTGACAAGCTGCTGAAAACAAACGACTCCAGTTTTCTAGCAAGCACACTGGCATCTACTATATTTCTAATTCTTATTCAAGGTCACCTGGATCCAGATTATTAACTGGGTATACTGGTGTCATACTGGCATCTCTTTCCTAATATTCACCCCAACAATGTGGAGCACCCTCTCACTGTTGTCTACTTTCTAGAAATAGACACGCATGAGTTGTTGTTCTATTAGATGAAGGTATTTGCTAAATATCTCCGCTACACTTCAATGAAGTACGGGCAATAACTATGTAAGAAGATGGCAGAGAGGATATATGATAGCAGTCTTCAAATATTAGAAGACCCGTTACAAGGAAGAGGGTGTGAATTTATTCACCCGAGCTTCAAGGTAGGACAAAAAGCAGTGTATGGATGTTTTACAGAGGGAGAACCAAATTTAAAATAAGGAAAAATTTCCTGGCCACGAGAACTATTAAGTAGTGGCATAGACTTCTTAGGAGACCAACCCTGCACATTTTCAATGAAATATTGGGAAGTCATTTTTCTGGGAGGATATGATATTCCTGCCTTGGGCAGGGAGGATGGATTGGAAGATCTCCAAAGTTTTTTTTCCATCCCTCTGATTCAATGAAATAAAATCTACCTGGCTCTTTCTCGATTACTCCCCTTGGTTAGAACCCATCAGTGGCAGTAAACATTTTCATTCTTCCTTGCAAGCCTCATGGTCCCTCCACAGTTTTAGGGGATGCTTGGTACATCTTTTCAGGAGCACATTGAAGCTACAAGAGAGGGTAAAACTGCCATCTCCCAGTTCCAGCAATAGAAAACAATTCCACAAAAGGATAGTGAACTTTGATTCCACCTACAGTATGTATGTATGCTTTAATTTTTGTATGTCATCTCAGATTCCAAAGTCTACGAAGTTTGGTATTGCATTGTGAGGCAACAGAAATGGAAACCATCTGCTGATACCAGTCATACAGTCATCTTATCCCCATGCCAAATCCCGTTCAGAGTCCTTCTTCTTTAGAAAAAAAACAAAAGATGAAACAAACAAAAAAATCCCAGTTGAAGGGAAGACCATGATGGCCAAGCCTTAAACAATGGCCACTCTAAAGGACACTATCAGAGATGCAGATCACAAGTCTTAAGCCTCAAAGGGTGGGGGCAGGTTGGTCAGAACTGTCAGAATGGATAAACGCTTTGAAAATACTGGAAGATATGAAAAATATCCACAAATAAGAAGGTCTGAGCGAAAATACTTCAGCGCATTTGATAAAGCTTACGTGAGCTTGAAGCATAGCTTTGAAGGATGTTTTGAGGTCATGAACTAGGGCTTTTCTGTTTAATGTAAACAAGGCATCTCAAGCGTCTGTTGACATGGTGAACAGCTGCATTACCTTTGTCAGTGCAACTTATACTAAAATATAATTCTTCAGCGAAGCATTCGAAGTAGATGTCATGCTTCTGGCCATCGTTACTTCCCACTTCTGCTGCTGCAGTGCACTCACCATAAAACTTCCTTCGCAAAGTGTTTCTTCTAACCCAAAACGTCTTTCAAAGCTCTGCTTGAAGCTCATGTAAGCTTTATCAAATGCACCAAAATTGTCCATGCTCAATTCAAAACTCAGAATTTTCCTGCCAGAATGATCACTGCCGAAAACTCAGGGTAACAAAGCCGCATCTGGAGGTTGTTAAGGTTGACAAAAGTTGTTCTACAAGGTTGAAGCTAGAAATGTAAATTCTCCCATATACTGTAAGTTTGCTGTGGTCCAGGATAGACCAGAAACATTTGGCAGGAAGATGAAGGAGGCCTTCTAGGTGAATATTCTGGTTGAGACCTGCTACAGTATGTACCCCCGATCTACCTACCTACCTACTTACATTCTTGTATGCGTATTAGCTTGTATTTGCAAATCATTCCATTGTTCTGATTCTGGGCAGCAAAAGTAAATCAACAATAAAACTAAATAATATACTAATATGGTAAAACATAATCTCCCCAAATCATCCAAGATCAAAGGCATGCTTGAACAGAAGGGTCTTCAAAGCCTTGTGAAACCCAAGGAAGGTCAGGTCCAAATGTACTTAGGGGAAGTAAAGAAAAAAAAGAATTGAAAAGGAAAGGGACTGGTCACATAACAAGAAGAACTGGTGGCAGGTGGACCAAGGTAATCATAGAATGGATCCGACTTGATAAAAAGCATCCACGAAAGAGACCTAAAAGAAGATGGATCGACAACATCAGCAAGTATTGTGGGCCCAATTGGCAAAAGAAAGCCCAGGACCATATTGGTTGGAAACATACAGAAGAGGCCTTCATCCTGCAGTGGATAGACAATGGCTAGAATGATGATGATGATGATTCCAAAATATAAGGGGTATACAGTAACTATGGGTAATACAACCGTTCATTGAGTGACCATTTAAAGTTGCAATGGCACTGAAAAAGTGACTTATGACCAGTTTTCACATGACCATTGCAGCATCCCTATAGTCACATGACCAAAAGTCAAACACTGGGCCACTGACTCATATTTATGATAATTGCAGTGTCCCAGGGTCATGGGATCACCTTTTGCGACCTTTTGACAAGCAAAGTCAATGGGGAAGCCATTACTAACTTCACAATTGCAGTGATCACTCAGCAATTGTGACAGGAAAGGTAGTAAAATGGGGCAAAATTCACTTAACAACTATCGTGCTTAACAACAGAAATTTTTGACTCAGTTGTGATCCATAAGACGAGGACTACCCGTATAAGAGTCTGCCCCATGGTCCACACCACCTCAAGATGGTTGGGACCTTCAGCAGACCTTCTTTAGACTTGTGGACATGTTGATACATTTTTGTTGTCTAATCTGAACAACTCAAATAGTTTTCAATTTGAAGGCCAGATTTTAGTTTTAAAAAATTTAACAATTAAATAATAAAGTAACATATTCTAAGGGAAGAGGACCAAAAAAATACACCATACCAGCTGATGTATTTTTTATCATTATTATGTTGTCACAATGTAAATATTCCTTTAAAAAACCCACAAGAGGATAATATGGATTTCTTAGTTGGATATTGATCATGTATTTCTTTGCCCTAATCCCAAGAGGTGATGGCTGGCTAAGTTTATTAGTGGTTTTGCCAAAAGTATCCTTACCTGTTATATGTAACTAATACTTGGAAAGTGCTGGTCCTTATTAAGCCCTATTTACATTAATTGGCAAAACCCTCCAAATTTATAGCAGGGAATAAAAAATATATACTTGATAACCCCTAGCTGTTAAAAGCTAAAAAGCTCTCACAAGTAAATCCCGATGGAGAAATAGGATAACTTGGCTATATATTCAGCTTGAAGACATTCCTTTTGTTTTGAGAAATATCCCTTTTTTTGTGCAGCAAGACTTGTATTTTTGTGTTGTGGACTGGCATTCAGAAGGAGGAGGAAATTATTAAGAATTAATTCAGAAATTGACGAGTCTGGGCAGTTCCTAAGTCTTTCGTTCTAAATACAAGTTGCTAAGAAGTACTTCCCAATGGGACTGCTTTCCAAATGTTGATATTGTATAAGACCAAGGCTTGGGGCAGCCGAGTTAGAAATGGATAAAATGAGCATCAAATCCTTCTGCCACAATTTGTCAAATTTCGAACTGCCCGGAAGCACTGCTTCTTCTCTTTGCAGGAACAGCCAACAGACTGATATAAATCACTCCAGATTTTCCACCACAACAAGTTGATCTTCAATAGCCATGAGGCAGGAACTGAACCATGAAGCCATACCTCCATAGCAAAGGTGCAGAGGGCCCTTCTGTCCAGCCATGGCTCACACACGTCTGCTACTCACTTGAGATCACACTGAGCAATGAAGCAAGAGCAAGCAAGCTGCCTGGATATTGACACAGAAGTGTTTTTTAACCTCCAGTTTTAACCTCCAGTTTTATATGTTGCAACTAATATCAAAGGGCCGTTGTTTAGGAAAAAATGCTGGGGAAAAAATCAGCATGCAACTATTGTGTCACGTCCATAATTTGGACCAGTGAATTGAGGGACAGAGGGCTTCTTCTGCAGAGATACAATGGCATCCTTTTAAATATCCAAAGTGATAGGTGGAAGCAAAACTTGAAGTTGTCTTTTCCCACAAAAATCAAGGAATGTTTAAGTGAATTTCTTGAATTCATGCTAATGAAAAGAGTAGGCTTAGAAGGAAATCGGGCTGAAGCAAGGCCTAAAATCATCCAAAATTTGTCTAGCTGCAATAACATTCAAATTTAAATGGGATTATGATGTACAACCACGCCAGTGAACACACAGCAAAATGGAGTTAGTAAATTTATTTATTTACTTATTTATTACATGTATATGAAAATTTATATGAAATAATGAAAGCACCCTTATCTTACATCTTCTGTGATTTAGAGTACCATTGCATATTTAGAGTACCATTTCACACATATTCCATAGAAAGAAAGCATCAGCAAATGATGTTCAAGTCAACCATGAATCGTTTTGCTGCATTTTTGGGTACCGCATTAGGCTATTGAGGGAAAGTCATGATTCGGATGCCAGGAAAGATGCAGCTGCTTTCAGGAGTTAAGGCCAGGTCCATGCGCTGCCAAACACTTTTTGGAAACAGAATCTGAAGCACTACCCAACTGTTTTATGTCTCTGCAGCTAAAACCTACCACCTAAGCCCACAGGATTTCATGGAGCCTTCGAAAATATTCTGTGCAATCTTCTCCAGACAACAGAAAAGATGTCTGAACATGAAAATTAACCCTACATGTAAATTAAACAAAATAAAACATAGGTTTGGATCCAGTTTTGGATTATGCAGTGAAGCTCCTGATGTCCTTGACCTGATCCAGAAAATTCCCTGTTCATAATCATTATTTTCATCACAATTATTAGAACATTAAGAACTTCTTAATAAGATTTGGTTTCTTTCAGAAGGAAGTCACTGAAAACATATGTTATTTAATAAATGAATTTATTTTCAAATGCGTGAACTTAATTGGAGGCACACATAAATCTTCTAGGAGCCAAACGCAGATTACATTGAGTGGTAATTCTGATGGAGTACAGTTCCCATAATATACAGCCAATACAAAAATGATAAAGTTGCATTCCAAAACATCTGAAGAAATCTGCTGCTGCAGATGAGGGGGAAAGGGTCAGTTATAATCAATAAAAATGATAAAGGGACTTGATAGTCTGTAACTGGCTTATTTATCCCATAAAATAATCAAAGCTGATGCTTCCACTTATGAAAGGAGGCATAGCCTGCTTGACAGATTTTAGAAATGAATATTTCTTGGTACTACAAAAAGGCACTTCTGTTGCACTTAAATAGGTTTCAAAACAATTTGTCATATCTGTACAACTTTGTTTATCATTTGGCACATTATCCTCATTTCAAAAATCCCTTTTTTTAAAAAAAAAGCTTGATTAGTTTTCCTAAGATTTTATTTATTTATTTAAGATACCCAATGTAATGGTGGATTGGATATGGCTGGATGCATCACAGGTTAGGTAAGCTTGATAGTCTGTGATCACCTTCTTCTATGATATTCTAAAGCAGGGTGGGGAACCATGGCCCCTTTTATGACTTGTGGACTTCAACTCCCAGAATTCCTGAGCCATCCATGTTCAGGAATTCTGGGAGATGAAGTCCATAAGTCATAAAAGGGCCATGGTTTCCCACCCCTGCTCTAAAGCAATATTCTCAACCTCAGCAACTTTAAAATTTGTGGATCAACTCCTAGGATTCTCCAGCCAGCATGTCAGAAGTTGGAATCCAGACATGTTAAGGTCACTGAGGATGAGAAACACTGCCCTAAAACAAACATTAGACTCCACTCCCCAGGACAGGCCTCAGCTTTCATTAACACACTTTGAATTTAAACATATATACGCTCTCCCTAGACACAGAGACACATACATAGCACATTGTTCTTGGATTTGGAATAGACTTTTTCTTCCAGTCTGCCTTGGTTCTTTTTACTATTTCTTACTCTGACTTTTTTTTAAAAAAAAATATCCACATCTTTTTCTTTTCCATCCCACAGCAAAAAAATAACCCTTAATGCCATGGATTTGATTGAATTATCTCTTTTCCATCCCCCTTCATGCTCTCTGAATTTGAAATGTAAAAATGTTGAAACTTCTGTGCTTTCCCATCTTGGGGGGATGGGGCTTATGGCTTTGGTTCAGCAACAATAAGAGAAGGAATGCTGTCTCTTGGGCTTTCCTGGATCCCATAGTATAAATCATCCTCTTCTGCCTCCTGCAAGCCTCTGCTGCATTCCAGAGGACCACAATCTGCTATTCCCACAATGCCATCACCTGATGTAGGAGGAACAGAGCGATGGCTCTGACTTGGGGTCGTGGTGTTTTCATTGCTCTGCCCCTGACCTTCCACCGCCAGGGAATCAATCAAGGAGAAATCTTCGTAAGAAGGAAGCTTGAATTGGAGCTGGCTTCCCATTAGAGACACAGGATTTGGGACATCTTTCCATCTCTGTAAAAATGGGCTGTTGGAAGTGGAGTCCAGTGAAGAAGTGTCCACTTCCTCTTGAAGAGATGCTAATGGTGCAACCCTTGGAAACCTCTTAGATGGACTGGAAGGGAGAAAAAAAAGGATTTAGTAAAGGGCATTCCTCCTAAGGCTGTTTGTTGAACTGTTTTGGGTTTCAACTGAAAAGTTTACAGTAAATGAAGCAATGTGGATGTTAGGTTTGTACCAGGTTATTAGTCCAGAGTGACTAATTTCCTTGTTACCAGTTTGGTTTCTAGGACTAGATGTTATTATTGACCAACCCCGTCCAACATCAGCATTTTGATAAAAGAATGAGTGGAAAATAAAACTGTACTAGGCAATATGACTATACTGACCTTTAAAAGTTGGAAACTAGAGTGCTTCTACTGTATTTTATTCAACCAAACTTTTTTTTTAGAAATTTCATCTTTCCTTTAACTAAGATCACAACATGATTTGATAATTCATCAGTTACAGTACATTAATCAATTAGAGCAACTCTATTCAAGTAAATTGGTATTCCCAGTGAATGAAGCAATAAAATGAAAGTGAGAAGATGAAATATCCATAGAGGCAGTCTTAGAAGAAACATTACAACTTTAAAAGTACTTTCAATTAATCTAGATTATAACCTTATGCATCTAGTTCCATGTCCAGTAATTTTCTGCTAGTGATTGCTGCCATCATTTCTCCACTTGGAGTTTGCTAAGAATGAGAAGCAACTTGATGGCACATAATCAAAATAGCTATATTACATCATACTTCATTATCAAATATTACAATAAAGAGTCAACCTATTTTTTTCCTAGATAATGTTTTAATTATATCATCAAAATACCTACCTTTTGTAAAACACATGTAATAAAGTTTTAAGAATTTTAAAATAAAGTTAGTGATGCCTTTTAAGGAATATACACTGGCGATATTTTTGCTGAGATTGCATGGAAAATGGAGTTTAAAACAGAATAACAGAGTTGGAAGGGACCTTGGAGGTCTTCTAGTCCAACCTGTTGCTATTTCAGACAAATGTTGTCCAGTCTCTTAAAAACTTGCACTGTTGGAGCATTCACAACTTTTGGAGGCAAGTTGTTTCACTGATTGTCATAATTGTTCTAATTGTCAGGAAAATTCTCATTATTTTTAGGTTGCTTCTAGGTCTCCGTGATTAGTTTCCATCCATTAAAGTTAGGAATGTTTTGAGCAAGGTGATCTACTTCAGAGTTACCATAACATTTTAGGAGTTGTAAACAAGGGCTTAATTTCCTTTAGGCACTTTCCACAGAATATTCATTGTATCATGTAAAGCAAAATATTGTGAGTGTGATGAAAGACCTGGTAAATTAAGACCTTTTCACTGAAACAATTCTAAAAATATAAAATTCACTATGAAGAATCCCCATGTTGATTCTGACTCTGTAAATCAACAATTGTTTTATTTTTACTCTCAAAACTATAAGGTTGTGTCAAAAGTAATCCAGGTGCAAAAATAATTTTATACGATATAGCTTTTCCTAACGTCATATATAGTGAAGCTTCCTATTCAGTAGTTCCTTTATCTCCCCCCACCCCCCCGCTACCAAAAAATTAATAATAACAACTACAACAACTAAAGCACCACTTGAATACTGTCAACACTGACAAAATCACCATCAGTCAACCGCAACAGGCAGCTGTACTTGTAACAACTTACATCTTGTAATAACATTTTTAACATTATTAAACAAATAATAATAATAATAATAATAATAATAATAATAATAATAATAATAATAATAATAATAATAATAATTTTATTTATATACCGCCCTTCTCCCGAAGGACTCAGGGCAGTGAACAGGGCAGATATATAAAAAATACAAAAATACAAAAGTTAAAAGAAAATTAAACATATGCCCAGCTAAAAACAATAAATACAGATATTAAAAATGAGATAAAAACCCAACCCATCCCCCTTCAGGCCAGGCCGACTTGTTCAAATAAGAATGTCTTCAGATCGCGACGGAAGGAGCGAAGATCGGGCGCCATCCGGAGCTCAACCGGCAACCGATTCCATAGCTCCGGGGCGCCCACAGAGAAGGACCTCCCCCTGGGGGCCACCAATCGACATTCTCTGATCGGTGGCACCCTGAGGAGGCCCTCTCTGTGGGAGCGCACAGGGCAGAGGGAAGTTGATGCCGGCAGCAGGTGCTCCCTAAGGTACTCCGGACCCATGCCATGTAGGGCCTTAAACACCATTACCAGTACCTTGAATCTCACAAGTACATCTATCCAACCCAGGTCTTGGGAATGACTCAGTAGGTGGACAAAAATGACAAATCCATTCTAAATATTAGGCTGACTGCTTTACCAATTACAATACATGGCTATCATTAAACCTATGAAAATAAGGATAAGCTTTTTTTGTCCCAATAGTGTTGTCCATAAGGAATGAGATGATATGCAATTATAAATTAGCACCAACATAAATCTGGACAACCATTCGATTGTAATTAAAAAGTTAAGGGTTGCTGTATCTCTTTGCTTCCAACTATAAGTCTTTTACATTTCTGCAGTCCAAATCCAATTGCCCTAGTATAAGCTAATTCATAAACAGTTCATATATGTTACTCACCAGTTCAGTCCAGTTGTTGCATCTCTGTTAGGGCTCTCATTACTCTCTGAGTCCCTGTGGACCTCTGCCTTGGCATGTACATGAGGATGTCTTCCTGTCCTGACCAGTGGCACTGGGATGGGCAAAGTTCCCAAGCATTCTGCAGAACTGTTTTTCTGGATCTGTTCATAAGTGGGCAGGCTTTTCTCATATATGTCAGCTTCTTCCTGGCTTGTGTATTGGGTTTGCAAACTGTGGAGAAAGCAAGATAAAATTCATTTCTATCCATCCATCCATCCATCCATGAATTTATTTTCAAGATAGCTAATCCCTGAACATAAAGATGGACCTCCCTCCTAATAGTATTAATAGGAGCTTGATCTTTAGGAGATCCTATGGAGAATGAAGTAATATGAAGTAATATCATGCATTGATGGGGTTCGGGGATTGAAATCATAATGATTTATTTTATTGTATTTTGCCTCTCCATATGAAACTGACCAGACAGAACTAAAACTAATAACAAGTAACATACTGATTGAGACTGGACTACAAACAGAGTAAACAAGGTTTTATTCTACTGTCAGCCAAAGAACTCACTGGATGTTTTTGGCCAGTTAGTCTTTTGTAGACCAGCGTAACCCACTGGATGGTTGCTGTAGACACAAATCTGAGGAAACAATGCTACATTGCTGCTTTGAGTTTGTGGAAGAAAGACATAAATCTAACAAATAATGAAAGAAGGAAGGATGAACAGATAGAATGAGCTTTACAATTGAGTAGAGCATTGGCAACTGACCAAGAGTAAGATATAGGAAGAGGTATTTTGTGCCCTTGAAGGGCTGGTATTTAGAAAAGGAAAAAAACTATATATATTTTTTTCAAACTAACTCAAACATGCAGGAAAGAAATAATGAGTTGAGCCCACTATCACCTTTTCCAAGTCCACACTTGGAAGCAGAGCAGGTTATCTGGACTTATCAGAGTTTACCAAACAAAAGTCAGCAACTCTATTTTGGAAAACAGACTTCATTTTCTTTTCTAGGTGTTACTGGGACTATTGTTTGACAACCCCAAAGATCTGCTGCCTTTTCTTATGGCTCTGCCCTTAAATCCATGTTAGCCTAGATTAGGGGTGGGCAACTATGGTCCTTTTATGACTTGTGGACTTCAACTCCCAGAATTCTGCATGGCAGGCTTAGGAATGCTGGGAATTGAAGTCAACAAGTCATAAAAGGGCCATCTTTCCTCATCCCTGGCCTAGATAGCTGTTAAATCAGGGGATGCCTTCAAATGAACAGTAGTCCCATGAAAGCTTTTCTAAGAGGGGGGCTGCTCCAAGTTCAATAGACTAGATGCATGCCACAGGTGGCACGCCGTCGCCCCAGTCCTAGGCCTTCAGCTGGGTTTTATAAAACCTTTTGGCTTTAGGCCTTTACCGCCATGTGCAAAAAAAAAGGTTCATTCAATCAATCAAAGATCTCGCAAAGTTGGAATTGATTGATTGAACTTTTTAGTCCCACCCAGTCTGCCATCACAGCCACACCCACCTAATGGGCCATGCCCACCCAATTGACCATACCCAGCCAATGGGCCACGCCCAACCAGCACCCGACGATACATAAGTGGGTTTTGGGTTGCAGTTTGGGCACTTGGTCTCTAAAAGGTTTGCCACCACTGGACTAGATGATCACTCTAATACCCTTGCAGTATGCCCCTTTGCCAGTGTGTGCTTAGGGGAGGGTCATAAACCTATTTTCTACATGTGTTGATGTCACACACCCATAGAAAGAAATAGAGTTTCAATAAAACAATTCTATTTGGACTTTTTTGCCTCTCCCTGCAGATGCCCTGTGGCCCTTCCCATTGAATGAAAAGTTGTTCCTTGAAGAAGATGTTGGCCAGTTTGAATGAAAGGCTGAGCCAACATTTTGCAGTTCACTACAGGCCATTTTTCCCCACTTGGAAACTGAAGCCTTGTTTAACTTGGTAAACTGTGCTAGCACCAAGAATAAACCAAACCTAAACTGTAGTGCATCTTCACTAGAAGTTAGAATGGCTGCCCCAATGGGGATATTGTTTGCTAGCTAATAACTCAGCATGCAACCATGTTTTATGAAAAGCTTTCTTTGTTAAGAGGCCTTAATTAAGAAAGCCTGATGAATGACTTACTAGGAGACTAAGTCACAGTAAATGACATTCAGTCCTTAAATCAGGAAAACAATTCTCAACAGAGTTCATAAAAATGAACCACATGGCATTAGCTTTTGCTTTTTCCTTTACAATCTTGAGGAATACTAATTTCAGAGAAATGAATCTTTTGTATGAAGACTCCACGTTTTATAACTTTATAGTTCTCTCTATGGGATTTATACTTTTCTATGGGATTTATAGTTTTTTCTATGGGAATCTTCTCAATGAGTTGTATAATCTTTTTTAGCCTAAAAAAGCAGGAATCTTCAAACTTGGTCCTTTTATGACTTGTAGACTTCAACTCCCAGAATTCCTCAGCCAGTGTGCCTGGCGGAGGAATTCTAGGAGTTGAGGTCCACAAGACATAAAAGGGCCAAGTTTGAAGACCCCTTTCTAAAGGCAAGTGCATTCTTTACTCACCTTAAATCCTGAACATTTACTGGGACTAGGTAAACATTAAGAAGAATGTTGGAACCTCAAGATTAGCCTTTAGTTTCTAGCAGGTGGAAATCTAATGTAATTTCATGAGTTTGCATTAAATGAGTAATAGCTTTTGAGATGTCCTTCTTTTTTTTTCCTTACAGATGGTAATGGAGAGTTTAATTTAAAAATATAATATTTATTGCCATTTGCTATCCCATGCCAGCATTTCTCATCCTTGACCTTGTCCTTCTGAGGAACATAGCCTCTAGTACCTACTGGCTAGCACTCTAATTAAAATGTAGATTGCGGACTGTTGAGCTGAAGCCTGCTGGCTTGGCTTCTTCATAAGCATACCTTTCTTTCTCAGGAATCTTATTTTCAATAGATGATGAGGCAGCCAACTTCTTTACAAAGAACTTTTCAGATTCTGGATTCTTTACAAGAAACTTCTCAGACTCCGAGTCAATGGAAACAATTCTGATCTAGAGGAAAAGTTAGAAAAAATGGCTCTATTGATCGATTTGTGTTTTGTGTGAATATGCAAAAAGCTGTATAATTTCACTAGGTATCACTTCAACAGGCTCTAGAACAGGGGTTTTCAAACTTGGCTCTTTTATGACTTGTGTACTTCAACTCCCAGAATTCTGCGAGTTGAAGTCCACAAGTCATAAAAGGGCCAGGTTTGAAGACTCCTGCTCTAGAAGTTTGCATTGTTGAGTAGGTGTAAAGGACCATACAACTGCAGAAAACCAATTCAACCGTAGAGTCTGCTAGCCAGCTTCTCTTTAGTAATGTATTACATTATTACCCCACTTCTTTTCTAGGGAGGCAATATAGTAATAAGCAAATAATGTAATAAGCAACATGATGTCCGTGATAATATAATTGTGTCCATAATAATGTAATTGTTTCCACAATAATGCCATTAGTAATATGGTTTCCATGGAACAAATGTTGCTCTTCCTTGGTGCCAATCTTGTCTACCCTCCCACCTGATTTTTAAAAACAATTGTTTATTTTGATAAAAATAATATCAGGAAATTGGAGTGTACCAGTCTCTAATATATTTGTTTATAGGAATACTTTTGGGTCCTACCAGGTCTAAATTATCCTGTTCCCACCACATCCTTAACTGAGCCAATGGAAAGTAATATATTGTTGGAACACCATAAAGGAATTAACTGACCTAATCAAATAACCTGCAGGCAGTTAAATTTTATCCCAGTCATTGAAAGGATTAAATTAACTCCATCCAACCAATTGTATATGAAAATACCTAAACCCATTACGAATTTCTGGTCCCCAACAAAAAGAGGTAGGGAGAAAAATTGGCTGAAAAGCAAACAGAAGTTAGTAATAGAATTCAGAAAATGGAAACCTGCTACCACATAACCCATGCCTGTTCTTCCTGCAACCTATCTAGTGCCTGGCCAATGAAGAAATGGACTAGTTATGTCCAGGTAGCCAAGACTCATGGGATATCAAGCTCTTCCTGGAGAAAGAAGGTGATGTCAGCCTATATAATCATTATACTGCACGAGGATTCCTACTTTTGCTCCATATGTACCTGCCCTGTCTGAGAATAAAGATATAAGTAAAACCAAGAGTGGTGGGGATCGTTTGAGTTCAAAGGAAAAGAGCAAATCATGTATCAGAAACAATGCTGATAAAGTTCCCATGACTACCAGCCATTGGCCACAAAAGAGTTCTGATTTGTTTGTATTTGTTAACCCTTCCTTCCTCCCTTCCTTCCTTCCTTCCTTCCTTCCTTCCTTCCTTCCTTCCTTCCTTCCTTCCTTCCTTCCTTCCAGTTTCATTCAGATTAACAGATTCACACATGTACAACACACATTTCACTGGCAAAATCAATATTATGCCGAGTTTCAGTCTCAGTAACAGTTAATTAGATAGCCCATCCTGAACAATTCTCTATAAGAAGGAAGGAAGGAAGGAAGGAAGGAAGGAAGGAAGGAAGGAAGGAAGGAAAGAAGGAAGGAAGGAAGGAAGGAAGGAAGGAAGGAAGGAAGGAAGGAAGGAAGGAAGGAAGGAAAGGCGCTAGCTGCTGTTTTAGACATTTTTTTAAAACAATGCTGCCTACCTTTGGGTAGCACTGGCACATGCTCCAGATGATGCCCACAGCAATGACCAAGACTCCCAGCGTGCAGAAAGTGATATAGATTTGCGGTTTGTCCACACTCATGATGAACATGCCGATCATGACCAGAAAGAATCCCAGGACAATAAGTCCATAACGAAATGTTTTTTCTTCAGCCATTGTAACATATACCCTTCGGAAAGCAAAATTAACGTCAAGCTAATCTAATGTAGATGGACTTATTTATAAAAGGTGATTGAACTGGAATCTGGAAAAGGGAAGGAGGGACGGAAGGGAAGGGAAGGGAAGGGAAGGGAAGGGAAGGGAAGGGAAGGGAAGGGAAGGGAAGGGAAGGGAAGGAAGGAAGGAAGGAAGGAAGGAAGGAAGGAAGGAAGGAAGGAAGGAAGGAAGGAAGGAAGGAAGGAAGGAAGGAAGGAAGGAAATCCAGGGTTTCCCTTCAGCTGTTCCTGACCCAGACAATCCACAGGTACCTCTTCCAGAGGCAGCAAGGGGACAAGTGTCAGCTCCACCTCTAGACTAGTCCTGCCCTGATCTCAGCCAGCCAGTTTTAAATGGGTTTGTAATGAATGCAAACAAGATCTTTAAATTCACATTTGAGTAACGCTGCCTGGGGGGAGCTTTACTATAACCTTCCTCCTAGCTATAGACCGTGCAAAAGCTACCAATGATTTGCCAAGGGGGTGTGGAGAGGAAGCTAGATGTTCTAGGCTCCAGTCAAAGGGGCTGACTGGTAAATGGTGAATTTACCAGTCAGACAGCACGTAGACAGCCAAGGGAGTACTTTACTTTCAAATTAAAATAAAGCTTCTCTCAAGTAATACATATTTCTTCATGTGTATGTAATTAACCTGGTTTATTTATTGAAAACATTTCTTAAACATCTTTTGTCCAGGGAATATTATTATTTCTTATGGTGTAGCAAATGCAGCATGGTGTATAAAATTCACAGAAACAACATATAAAATGTGTTTCAAAATATAAGACACCAGAGCAGTGAATTATTTTAAAAAACACACAATGCGAGCAATGAATAAAGTTATGAATAAAATTAAATTATATATGACCAGTTACTAATATAGAAAAATATGAATAAAACTATTGATGCAAACTAATAAATGAAGCATTCTGGAAATTCTTCAAGCTTTGGAGAATGAAGTTGTCGTGTTAAGAAAGGCAAATGACAAGAAAGGTTATATGAATTATTCACTTTCTTAGTGAGAAGAGTCATATTTAGATGGGAATCTAAATAGCCATGTTCTTTCCCCAGGGGGGAAAAAATACTCAGCTAAACTGCACTACATCAATGTGAATAAAAATGATTGATGTGTTTACTGTATTTATAAGCATCCCTCAGTTTCCACATTCCTCCATTAGATATTATTTTTAAAAACTAGTCTCAATCTAAATTGTAATCCAAGAGTATATTATGGAGTGCCTCAGGGATCGGTGCTCTCGCCCCTCCTGTTCAACATCTATATGAAGCCGCTGGGAGAGATCATCCGTGGCTTCGGGGTGAAATATCACCAATATGCTGATGATACCCAGCTATTCATCTCCACCCCGAACCAACCCAGTGATGCCCTCGATGTGATGTCCCGTTGCCTGGAAGCGGTACAGATTTGGATGGGAAAGAACAGGCTTCGACTCAACCCGGCCAAGACTGAGTGGCTCTACATACCGTCATCTCGTTTAGTCCAAGAGGTTCCATCTTTGACTATAGGAGGAGAGATGTTACCTCCCATTGATAGAGCACGCAATCTGGGCGTCCTCCTAGATTCACGACTCAGTTTTGAAGATCATATTGGAGTCGTGGCTAGGGGGGGCATTTGCCCAGATTCGCCTAATATACCAATTGCGCCCTTTTCTGGACCGAGATGCCCTACGTACAGTCATCCACGCACTCGTTACCTCCCGTATAGACTACTGTAATGCTCTCTACATGGGGCTGCCCTTGAAGACCACCCGGAGGCTTCAGCTGGTGCAGAGTGCACCTGCACGGGTAGTGATGGGAGCACCCCGATACTCCCATATTACACCCCTCCTGCATGAGCTGCATTGGCTACCGGTTGCCCTCCGGGTGAGATTTAAGGTGCTGGTACTTACCTTTAAAGCCCTACATGGCTTAGGCCCGGGATACTTGCAGGACCATCTGCTGCCGGGAACGAATTCCCATCGCCCAGTACGCTCACACAGAGAAGGCCTCCTCAGGGTACCATCAGCTAGGCAATGTCGGCTGGCGACCCCCAGGGGAAGAGCCTTCTCTGTGGGAGCGCCAGTCCTATGGAATCAGCTCCCCCCTGAGCTTCGGATGGCACAAAATCTCCAGTCCTTTCGCCGCGGCCTCAAAACACTCCTATTCCACCAGGCTGACCTGGACTGACAGGCATTTTAATTATATTTACAATTTTTAATTTATTTTTAATTTTTAATTTTAATTTATTGCACAGATGATTTTAATTTTATTCTTATCTTAATTTCTGTACTTATTATATGTTTTGTTGTTAGCCGCCCTGAGTCCTTCGGGAGATAGGGCAGGATATAATAAATAAATATTTTCCCATTATGCCAAACACACTTAGCTTTCTGGGTTTACTCTTCATTCATCTAAAGATTTTCCACAGTTAAATCTTTTTTCAGAAGGATCTTCAAACATTTCATCCTGAATCTGCCATGCGATCATTCAGACTTCCTTTTCCCAACTGCTAGTGAAGTCACAATTTGCATTATATATTTTCAATGTGCTAATCAAGCTTGTAAATTAAAGCAAATATCCTTTGTTTTCTAGTCCTCTTTCTTCTAATGCAGCGGCTCCTAACCTTTCCTGTACCCCGCACCCCTAGAACGCTTCTGATATATTCTCACAACCCTAACAAAAGTTCAAAAATAACAGCAATGAACTATGCATATACACTATCATTTTGAAAACCCGGAGTTTTCGCACCCCCTGGAATATCATCTCACATCCCCAGGGGGTGCAACAACCCCTGGTTGAGAACCCCTGTTCTAATGGATAATAAAATTGCAATCACGGTACTTTTTCTTTCCCACCACTGCAATCCTTAAAAGCATTTCAGATTTACAGTATAGACACAAATACTTTGGTAGTAGGTTGCCATCTAGTGGGGCTTTCAACTTGCAAATAGGAAAGTAACTCATTGGAAATTTGTATGTTGGTGCTGGATTTTGATGTCAATTTGCTTCATTATGAAGAAAGGGGGATTGAGGGATTCTAGATATTCTCCCCCATACCTTTTTTATTGTTATTTTTTCTGCTTTTTCGCACAGATACTTTTTTCCAGTTACTTAGCCAGCAGCTGAATTTGACCAAACCTAGGTCCTCTCTGCTTTACTATTCAAAAGCCTGGAATTTTTGGCTTTAATTGCTACCTTGTCCCTAATGGAAATATATTTTTCTCAACCAACAAGAGCTTGGACCTCTATCCCTTGAGAGACAATCAGCATCTAAATGAGACTGTACTTCCAAGATAAGCCACAGAGATCCCAAAGAATATTCATTAAACTCAGTCCCATCCTGACTGGCCATCCCATTCATGAGAAGGATCCTTCTATCTATGAAAGTTGCTAGGATGCAATAAGGATTTCATGTTGGAAGAATCAGTCTGGCAATCATCATTTATCCCTTTTTCTTACTACCTGTCCTTAACTGCCTCTGCTATATTCTCTGTATGCATGTGAATATGCCTGAAAGCAGAATCTGACCTGAGTAATAATTAATGAAATGGTTTTAGAGTCAGCACCTAGCTGAATCCATTCTGTCAGGCAAAGAATTAAAGACCACATGCTTTGTGTAGATGGGCATGAGAAATAAAATAGAAGAAAGCTCAAATTAAAACCCTTAAACTAGAAGAAGGCAGAATTATAGATCAAGAGGGAACCCACAGTGAATCCTTAATTTTCTATGTACAATCTACAGTCTATTTTGTTACTTTTTTCTAGCTGTTTTTCTTCAATTCGTGCATCACCTGGTATTGCAATATCAATGAACCAGATGATGATGATGATGATGATGATGATGATGACGAGGAGGAGGAGGAGGAGGAGGAAGAGGAGGAGGTGGAGGAGGAGGAGTACTATTACTACTTCAGAGCTCATGGTCCATGATATGCCATATCCTATCTAAGATTCTGTACAGCCACTTCAGTGGCCTCTTCATTTTGTTTAAATATATGTGTACATGTGGATGTAGTCACCTGGCAGAGTGACAGTTCAAATGGCTTGGCCAGCCTTAGTACAATATGGCTGGACTCCAATCCACCACTTCGCTACTGATTATCTTGATCACTGCTTTTACTAATATATTTAAAGAATGCACCACTTTCACTCAAGGCAAATTCGGAGGCTCAGTTTTGACAAAAGAGCAAAACGGAGTCAGGAGTCATGAATGGATAGGAACTAACCTAACATTTAAACTCTTCTGAGCTCATTTAGGATCTAGCTATTGATCCTCTCAGGTTTTCAAGAACTGTCCACATAGGAATTTGTGAGATTCCTTTTGCAACCAGACAAGATCCTTTCAAGATTCATATAGTTCAGCATCTCTTTTGCCATTAGGATACATCCACTAAGTTTGCAATTAGGTTGTTTTTTCATAGTGGCAATCAGGATGTAACATGCATGATTACAAAAACAGATTAGCTTAAAAAACAAATAATCCCTATAGCCATTAAAGAATGAAACTACACTTCCAATAGGATGGATTCTTTGTATTCAGCAACTTCTTAATTTGGTACTTTGCAGCAATGTAGAGCCACAAGTCATTTACAATTATTGCATTATCAATTGGAAGTGATTGCATTGTGTTGCATTGCATTGCATTATATTGTATTGTATTGTAGTCCAATTGTAGTCTAATTGATTTTATTTATTAAATTTATTGATAGTAACGTAGTCCAATACAGCTGAGACATGTCAAACTGAGGCTCTGTACACAAGATCTCATAAAAAGCCAAATTTCCTTCCCGTTATCATGCATTTACAGCATAGCTAAACCTAATTAATATGTTTAAAATGGAAATGCCCCTTCCATATCATTATTGGTAGAGCAGACATCGTGCAATGCATCCAACAACAGATCTATTATATAAAAAGAAATACATACAAATAAAAAAAGAACCTGACCAAGATAATAATACGCTGTTAACATTATGAAAAGAAAAACTGGGTGAGCAATTAAAGGGGATCGCATATAGCCAGAAATAATGGCAGTCATTTCTTCCTATTTATTTATTTTTTATTTGCTGTGCTTACAGCATTTGTATTTGGAAATACATGATCTATGTATTGCAACTATTACTACTACTAATATAATTTGAGGACAGTAAAAATAATTTCTAAATGAAGATGTAGATAGTTTTTAAAAACTGAAATGCTTTCTTGGGCTACCCATCTTTCACCTAGTGCCCTTGGCCTTTCGTTTTCT
Source organism: Vipera berus (assembly GCF_964194415.1). Lineage (NCBI taxonomy): Eukaryota > Metazoa > Chordata > Lepidosauria > Squamata > Viperidae > Vipera > Vipera berus. Next base: position 65,172,919 of record NC_138204.1, on the reverse strand, counting down.
TCCTTGCCCTGCTTCCATGCCTTTAAACAACATGCCAATGGGCAGAAAATACACCAATTATATGTCTCCTGACCTGCAAAGGAGATAAAATGACTGGAGGTAAAAAAAAAGGCACAGCAGAAGGCCTGTTAGAAACTTGGCTGACTCTATGTTTGTAAGGGCAAATGGACTTGCAGACGATAGCCATGGTGCTGTGCCCATTTATCTCTGCCCGGGTAGCCTTCTGTGTAAACATGCACAGATTGCCCTGAATGCCATGGGGGAAGACAAAATGAATCAATTTGAAGACAATCCCGCACTGTATATAACTAATTTTAGAGAAGAATATTTCCTTTTAACCAATAAAAGGGTGCAACCCAGCTAAAAATATCAGACTTAATTGCATTCTTGATGCTGCCACCCGATCCATTGTCTAACACCCACATAACCTATTCTTTAGCTTGAAGGAAGAATTGATCAAACATGTGACAGTGCACATCTTCTAGGCTTTTCTGTTGCAGGAGAAGATGGGGAGCAAGCACTCCTTGCCTTCTGCAAGGGGAACAGATGGAGTAGGTCTGGGCTGCTGGCAGCAGCGAGGTCTAATTTGAGGCCCAGCAGGACAGTTGGGTCAGCTTTCCTGTCCTAATTTTAAGCCCCAAAAGATCAAATGCATTGCTCTAAATCTGAAAATAAACATTTTAAGTAAAGGAAGGTAGATTAACTCATCCACCCCTCTTGGTGGATGGTTGGTTCACATGGTGTGGTAGGATGGAGGGTTTGTTGTCACTGTGTGTTCGGGGGAGAGAGCACGGGGGGGAGGCTCAGCTAATCTCAATGTACACATGTTGTACTTTGACAATAAAGGTTTATTATTATAATTATTATTTAAGAAGCAAAAAGTACCTATTTAAAGCTAGTCCTCGACTTACGACTGCAATCGGGACTGGAACTTCTGTTGCTAAATGACGTTTCATTAAGTGAGTCACACCTGATTTTATGACCCTTTTGGCTGCAGTCATTAAGTGAATCTGGCTTTCTCCACTGACTTTGGTCTTCGGAAGAGACCAGGGAAGGTTGCAAATGCTGGACAAGTGACCTCGGGATGCTGTAACAGCTGTAAATACATGCCAGTTGCCATGGTGCCTGAATTCTGATCACATGCCTGCAGCAGTTAGAAGTGCAAAGACCTGCCGTAAGTCACATTTTTCTGCACTGTCATAACTTTGAACAGTCATTAAACAAACGGTTATAAGTCAAGGACTACAGTACTTGTATAGAATTAATGATTCTTCTACAAGTTCTGATCCTATGCACCTGGCAGCAGCCAGAACCATACAAATTAAAACAATAGAATAGAACAGAACTGGAAGGGACCTTAGAGGTCTTCTAGTCCAGCCCCCTCCTCAAGCAGGAGACCCTATACCATCTCAGACAGGTAACTATTTAGTCTCTTTTTAAAAATTTTCAATGATGGAGCGCCCATGATTTCTGGAGGCAAGCTGTTCCACTGGTTGATTGTCCTCACTGTCAGGCAGTTTCTCCTTAATTCCAGGTTGCTTCTCTCTTTGTTCAGTTTCCAACCATTTGTTCCTCGTCCTTCCCTCTGGTGCTTTGGTGAACAACCTGGCCCCCTCTGCCTTGTGGCAGCCCCTCAGATACTGGAATACTGTCACCCCTACTTTTTTTTTAGACTAGCCAAACCCAAGTCCCGTAGTTGTTCTTCGTATGTTTTAGTCTCCAGGCCTTTGATCATCTTAGTTGCTCTTCTCTGATTTTTTTCCAAACTCAACATCTTTTTTGTGATATGGTGACCAAAATTGGCTGCAGTATTCCAGGTGTGGTCTTGCTAGGGTTTTATAAAGCGGTACTAATACTTCATGTGATCTTGATACTATGCCTCTGTTTATACAACCCATTAGCTTTTTTGGCGGCGGCTGCACACTGCTGGCTCATAAGTGATTGTCCACTAGGACTCCAAGGTCCCTCTCACAGTGGCTGTTTTTAAGCCAGGTCTCACCCAATCTGTACTTGTACCTTTGATTTTTCCTGTCTAGATGTAAGACCTTGCTTTTCTCCACATTGAAACTCATTTTGTTGGATGGGGCCCACTGTTCAAGTTTGTCAAGATCTTTTTGGATCCTGAGTTTGTCTTCTGGGGTGTTGGCTACTCCTGCCAGTTTGGTGTCATCTGCAAATTTAATGAGTTCCCCTTCAATTCCCTCATCTAAATCATTTATGAAGATATTGAAGAGTACTGGGCCTAAGACGGAACCTTGTGGTACCCCACTGCCCTTGAGGACTACTCGTTGAGTACTGTTTGTCAGCCAGTTACAGCTAAGCACATGAATTTTTCAGGACCCAGAATACCACGATGGAGACCATTAATTCCTCTATTTGGGCCTGCTATTTAAAGGATTCTCACCATGATCAAGGTTGACTCAGCCTTCCAACCTTCCGAGTTTGATAAAATGAGGAGCCAGATTTTGGGGGGCAATAGGCTGACTCTGTGAATTGCTTAGAGAGGACTGTAAAGCCTAGTGAAGCAGTATATAAATCTAAGCGCTATTGTTATCATACCACTGAATTTTGTTGGATCACTGAAAAGTTGGCAATCTCTTCTGCATATCTTGATGTATCAGTACAAACACAGAAGTCTATCCTTGCAATTTTCTTTTCACCAAGCTTCCCAGCAGATTAAATTTTAAAATGTGTCATTTGAAACATATCCCATAGGTATCATTTCTCCCCAAATATTTTTTTTTCTTCCATTCAAACATGCCCGATTCTCAGAGATTGCCTTCAACGAGTCCTTGAAGTTTTCTTGAGGAGGTTTTTCAGAAGTGGCTTTGTGCCTAAAGTGGGACTAGAACTGAGTGTCCTAGTTTCCATCTAGCCTGATGCCTTAACCACTACATTAAGCTGGCTCTCTCCACTCCCTAGCAATGCATGTTAACGTGACTTTTTAAAGTTATATCATTTGGTTGCTCTAATAGCAACATACACTATTCTTTAGATTTACAACAGGCCAAAGCAAGTCAATAATAGCCCATAATTCCCTTGTGCCTTTAATGCTTATATGCAAATGAAAAGCTCAGCAGCTTAAAGTTTAATTAATATTAATTATTAGTTCATGATGATTAACATTATTATAAGAGTCAGGAAACATGGTCAGCAGATGATGGTTGATTACATCATGCTGACTCTTAGGCTTGCAAACATTGTTTGAATCTATCCTCTGGCATATTCATCTAAGACTTTTTGCAGTTGTCATTTGCAAATTATTTTAAGTTAAATGATTATTAAAGCAAAGCTAAACCAATTAATTCTGAAAAAAGCCAACCTGCCCATGCCACCCAAAATGTGACATTCTTACATTTTTGCTCACAAACATTAATTGAAACAAGAACATTAATTACTCATATATTTGAACACAGTATTAGGAAATATTCCAAATACTATATGGATGAATTTTTTTTTCTAGTTTAGTAAACTGATAACAAGACTCGGGGGGGAAACAGGCAGCTGTGAATTTAAAAGAGATTAGAAATGGAAAGAAAGATAAAATCTAATCAATTATGTTAAACAATAAACAAGGACATAATTCAGGCTAGGTTTATGGCTTAGTTTTGGAAGAAATATAGTCTGTTTTGGGGTAAGTTGTATTACCTCTTTGAAAATGAGGAGTCATATCTCTGAAATTGCTGTTTTGTGAAAATTTCCCACATTACAGGTAGTCCTTGAGGTACGATGACAATTGAGCCCAAAATTACTGTTGTTAAGTGAGACATCTATTAAGTGAGTTTTGCCCCATTTTATGACCTTTCTTGCCACAGTTGTTAAGTGAATCACTGTAGTTGACCTGACCTTGGGACACAGCAATGGTCAAAGTACGAACCAGTTGCCAAGCCTCTAAATTTTGATCACATGACGCTGGGGATGCTACGAAGTCATAGGTGTGAAAATGGTCATAAATCACTTTTCTCAGTGCTGTTGTAACTTTGAATGGTCACTAAATGAACTGCTGTAAGTCCAGGACTACCTGTACTATGTTTTCAGAGAAAGTCTGGATTCTTAGTTATTTTCTTTGACATATTCAGTTTCACCAGGGCAATATCTGAGACCATAACCTCCCTTGTATATAAGCAGCAATGAAACCATCTTTTAATATCCTTTTATCACCCCAGAATAAACATGTGACTCAGTCTTAATACTCCCGCCTCTCCATCCAGAAAACAAAACACTTGGATGACAAGTTATTCATTTGCATCTTGGATCCTCACGGATTTCAGATTTAGAGGCAGACTCAGTAGCACGACTGGACATATTCTCAGCTGAAAATGGTTAAGGGAGGCATTCGTGTCGTCCTTCCCACCTCCGTGTGTCAGATTATATGTGATTATTCCTCATCTTGATTTGTTAATTGTGAGGCACTAAACAGACTACAAGCAGTGCTCTGAAAAAAAGACATTTCCCAACACTTTTAAAGTAAATTTCAAAGGCAACCTTTCCATGCCTTGTTCAGAATTTCCAGCATCTACCAAGCTTTTGTTCTTGTGTTTGGATGGGTGGAATCTCCACTTCAGACCAGTCAGGAAGGGATGGGATGATCCTCTTTGTTCAACCATGCTTTTTTGACCAGTTTATAACATTTGGACTTATAGACCACTTCATAGGGCTTTGTAGCTTTATAGCCCTCTCTAAGCGGTTTACATATTGCCCCCAACAATCTGGGTCCTCATTTTACCGACGTCAGAAGGGTGGAAGGCTGAGTCAATCTTGAACCAGGATCAACTCTTGGCTGTGGGCAGAGTTAGAGTTAGTCAGTTCCATCCCAAGAAGGTTTTCTACTATGCTGTTTCCAACATCAGCAGCTCATGCCCCTCTGTGGAGATGACCTGTCCACTTTGTGGCCAGGACTTTTCAGTGATATCTTACCCACATTGTTTAGCTTTGAGGTGGAACCCCTCAGCAACATATAGATGCTCCTTAATAAATGTTCTGACTTCCTTCTGACTCCCTTCCAACTCTGTTATTCTGTTAAAATAAAATTCCCATAGGGGATTTTGATTAAGCCAAATCAAACAAATCACATTATGGCTTGTCAACCTAGCCAACCAATAAAATTGAATTCTGGGCTTGTAAAGCAGAATGCAGTCTAATTGTGCCATGCTATAATTCAATTCAATGGGCAGTTTTGCTTGTTCATAAGGTTTAGGTTTTAAAGGAAAGGGGGGCTATTTTAGGGACAAAATGCATGTGACACCATTCACCCTGACAATAGACATTCATAGCCTCAGCACTTCTGCAGGAAACTGTAGCACACTCTACACAGTGGTGGGATTCAGCCAGTTGGCACCACTTCAGCAGAACCAGTAGCTAATTTTTTGTTGCCCGGGCCCAGAATGGATTTCCGGAAGCTGCATCCACAGAGAACGAGTTGTTTACATATTTGAATCCCACCACTGACATTACATAAGGTTGCCCTTAAAGATCACCTGGAAACTTCAGCTGATCCAAAATGTAGTGGGGGTGAAGGGAATAATAGCACATTCAGCAATGTTGCATTTATGCTATGGTCACTACATTGGCTATCATATTGCTTCTGGAACTAATTCTGGATATTAACTTGCTCACCTAGGTTTAGCCCATCACATGCTGACTGCTGAAGGAGGTTATGACTCCCAACAAGACTGGCTCCCTACTTTGAGATACCCCAGTAATGGAGATAAGGATTGTACCCCTCCTTTCAGACGTTTAACAATGTTTTAAAATCTCTGTTGTTCCACGTGTTCCACATAGGTTGTGATTACTATTTTAGTTGTCTTTTTCAACTGTACATCACCTTGAGTTTTTTGTTGTAATTGTATACATAAATAACATATAGCATATTCTAGAGTCATATTTTCTTAGAGAAAAACAACAACAAAGAATTAGGGGGCATCTTAAGGACTAATAACTTTATTATGCCAGAAATTGCCATGGACCGCAGTCTCGTCTTATATTTTATTAGCCTATACAAATTGTACAAGTACACAAAGGTCTGACCTGCAAAGCAATAGCTATAATAATAAAATATAAACTAGTTAGTTATACTTGTAGTTATGATTCCACTGGATCATATGATGCCATAAACTGTAATAAGGTGATTTTTGCTGATTTAGTGAGAAAATCATCCCTTAAACACACATCAGGAAATGCGTTAAGAGAGAGAGATTGCTAACTAACACAAAATATTATTTTGTTTTCTAATTTCTTTGAGACAATTCCAATTCTCAGTTTGAGGAAAGATATTGTTAATTTGCTCAGTTCTCCATGTTCAGCCAAAGTGGCTCTTTTGCCCTCCTTCTCTTTCTCATGGGGTCTTTCCCAGTTATGAAATAAATTATGTCCCCTTTTGCAGTTTTTCCCCTGCTTGTACATAACTGCAAGCAAAATCTTTTTATACTCTATTCCCATGATGTTACCTTCATATTCTTCTCAATTCATAAGTTAGACAGGCTTAAACCTCCCTAAGCTAAAGTACATCAGTGTTAATGTAGTGTTTTCCTACTTCTCCAGCATTATCTAAAGGCAAACTCAAAATGTACAGGTTTTGGCCTAGGAAAGTAAAGTCAGATAACTAGGAATAGAGGTGTCCAAAGTAGGATATGGATCTGTTATAGCTTTATATTGGCTCAAAGATGAATGGAGAGCACCAGTTCAGCAGTGGGGAAAAGTCCTTAAGCCTCTTCAGTATATCATTTCATTAATTGATTATAATTTTCCAGTGCAAGCCCTGGCCACAGATAAATGAATCCTTCCAATTCAGATTTATTTATTTTTAATTGAGCTGCTCATCAGTTGGTAGTACATTTTATTAAGAACATTTTTACCTTTCAAATAACCATTTACCTAGAAACCTGATTACCAGAATTTGTTGTGAACTTTCCTTCTAGGCCTGTTCAGGAGCTTCTTTGAAATAGTTCTCTCCAAGTCAATTGTGTTTATATTTAGTACATATTTTGGATGCGTTTCCAAAGAATCCATAATCACCCACTATAAAACAATATCGAGACTAGATCCTGTGGCTTAGAGGTGAAAACAACTGCCTAATGTGTAATCAGCCCAGGTTCGAATCTCAGAAGGCTGACTGATGAAAACTAATAAGTTTGAAATGCATATCAGTCTCCCTTAATTCGTTAGCAATTTAAAATTTACACAAATATGAGCTGTCACCGGTGTGACTACTGCCTGTGGATGGCCTTCATATATATATATATAGTTATTTATCCCAATGTGCCACAATGAATTAATTTAAAGAAAACAAATATCTACAACAATCCAGAAATTCCTACACAATGCTATAAAAAGATGCCTGGATCATCCATCACACAAGCCTATGCTCTCATAGCTTGGGGGTGGGGTGTCACAGACAATGATGGCTTCATCCGGTGACGCTAAGCTTGGCTTGGGTGGAATGTTCCGAAACAAAACGCCATCAGAGGAACTGCGTCTTCGGCTGCCCAGCCCTTTGTGATTTTCATCCACCAGCTGATATAAGGGCAGCCTGATCTCCTTTGAAATCTGAGACTGCATGTCGCTGGAGGCATTTTTAGTGGGTTGACAATTCAACGCCTCCTCGTAAGTGGGAATACTGGTGGCCTCCCAGGTGCTGAAACAGAATCAAGACCACAAAGAAAATCAATTGTCCTAAAATTCAATATTTGATTCTAAAATAAGGTGTAGAAAGACAAGCACGAGCACTGTTATCTGTTCTAGAGGAACTAGAAGCTTAGAGGGGGGGAAGTATCTTCACTTTTCTGGTGTCCCATAGAAAGAAAGAAAGAAAGAAAGAAAGAAAGAAAGAAAGAAAGAAAGAAAGAAAGAAAGAAAGAAAGAAAGAAAGAAAGAAAGAAAGAAAGAAAGAAAGAAAGAAAGAAAGAAAAAAAGAAAGAAAGAAAGAAGAAAGAAAGAAAGAAAGAAAGAAAGAAAGAAAGAAAGAAAGAAAGAAAGAAAGAAAGAAAGAAAGAAAGAAAGAAAGAAAAAGGAAGGAAGGAAGGAAGGAAGGAAGGAAGGAAGGAAGGAAGGAAGGAAGGAAGGGAGAGAGGGAGAGAAAGAAATTGTGGTTATATATTCTGGAGATATTCTGTTTAGATTTATAAGGTTTGTAAGGATGAATGAATCTGCCAGTTTTGCAAACTCCTAAATTTAAATCTTTTACATCTCAGTGCTCTTTTACAACAGTGCTCTTCCTCTCCCACATATGAAAAAGTATGCAGATATTAGTAAAATCTTATTGTAATGAAATTCTCATCCTCTGGCACCAGCCGAGTTCCATAAGTCATAATAATCTGTCCTTATCATCAGCAGGAGAAACAAAATTGAGGGTGCGCTACATGTTGCAGTTGAAGGAGGAGTTTACAGATGTTGACCACCTTGGGTCAATATAAAAAAGATGGAAGATTACACAGAGAAGGAAACCCAGTCTGGCAGAGGTGTTATCTAGTCAGGTCAATCTGGCTGATAACAATCAATTACTGTACACATCACAGCCAAGCCCCAAACTCCCATTTTTTTCCTGCTCCCTGCAGCATAACCTAGTTATCCAAACAGGGTGGGTAGAAAAACCAGCATGCATTTAGCAGGAATTGGGCTTTCCATGCCCAATCAAAGTCACAGCCCGGCCAGGATCGCTTTCCAAGCTTTGAAGAGAGAGTGAGAAAAATTGGAATGTAAACAGAAATCTTTTCATCCTGTACCAGCAGAAACCATAATGCCTTTAAACTGGGAGTGCCCCAAAGCCCTTACCCACTACAGATTATTACATTAGAAACACAGAGGTTGAATGTATATGATAGCTGTCTTACCCATTCAGCCTCTGAAAGCAAGGTAAGAAGCAGATCATGCTGCAAATTTCTCCAGTGCTAGTCTAGTATTTACCCACAATGGATCCTCAGCTTTTTCCATACTCTTAAGAAACACCCAGTATCAAAACACAAAGGTATGTCCACTGATTAATCTTTATTGCATGGGCCATAAAACATACCCATTTTTTTCTGCTGTATTTTACCAAACAACACGGTTTGTGTACAGATAAAACTTTCACATAACCTATGCTCATCTCATTTCCTCTTTTTCAAGGGGAAAATAATTTAGAAGTGGAAATAACTATGAATAGGGATTGTTGAAATCATCATGAAACCAGACTAGTCAGGCAGAGACTGCTCTATCTAGACTAAAAGGAAAAAAAAATGGAGAAAATTGCTGTAATATAGTATGTAATCATTGTTTCATAATCTCTGGTATGCAGAATTAATTGGAGAAAATAATTTCATTGTTAGGCATAAGAGTTACATTTTTAATCTCACCCTTTCCCAATGCTGGGAGAAGGGGGGGGGGACAAGTGAATCAAATCTTTGTGAGAATCAAAATTCTAACAATTCAGCCATCTTGAGGTTTCACAATCGTATTTAAAATGGGCTAATAATATTTATTGTATTACTGTTCTGTTTTGCAGAAACTAATACACTAAAACAGTGCCTCAATATGATACCCTCCTGAAATTTATTTTATTTCTTATTTTAATCCCATTTATATCCCGCCCTTCTCTGAAGACTCAGGGCGGCTTACAATTTAAGCACAAACCAATGTGCTTAGCAATAGCCTTCATTCTATGTATATGCCTGCTTATTAGGGCTTTTGCCCCCCCCCCCAAATTTGGACTATTGTTCTTATTGTGTCCAAATACTTGTGCTGGCTGAATATTATGGAGTGGTAGTCTAGTACTTGGCTGACCTTGTTTTGTCTCCAAAGCTAAGCAGGGTTAGGACTGGTTAGAACTTGGTTGTAAAGTTTGCAAATAAGGAGGGGCTATTGGCTAGACTAGGAATTTGAAAAAAACATCCCAGAAGGCAATGGCAAACCACTTTTATATTGACAGGTCTGTTATGTATCCAGCTGAAGAGAACACATACACACTTACATAGCAGCTACCACCAGGGGGCGTTGAACTGTAACTGTTTTGGCGGGAACCCAGTTTCGGCGGGAAACAGAGGTTCAAACCCATTGGCTGGCTGCTCACCTGGCCAAGTATAAAAGGAGGGCAGGTAGCCCCTATTCCCCAGTACAGTCACTTCCACCTAATAAAGATCTGCCATGCTGTACTCATCGTCTCGGCATCTTTCCTGCGCTCCAGAACCCACAATACAACAAGGTCCATGAAGTTACCAAAGACAAGCTTAACTTGAAGAATTTTACAACCATGTGCAACACATTTATAAGTCATGAAACTGAAGGAGACTATAAGGGAGACAGGGCTCAACTAGCGTGATCTTTGGTTGAGAAAGGCCTAACGGCCTGCAAGAGTAAATGTGGTTTTGGGCTACCCCAAGCTAAAAGTCTTGAAAGGAAGACCTGTTTCAGAATGCCATTTGGCTAGATGGCTTCTGACAAATTGACCTTCCATCCCTCTCTTCTCTTGTATGATGCTTCTCTTGAAGTAACACTGCCTGACAATTATTTGCTGGGCATGTCAAAAGGATTATGTTGATCTCTCAGGCAGGGCTACAAAGATCTTGCTAACCTGCATGTCTGCTTTTCAAGAGGCTCGACGGTAGAGTACTGAAGGTCACTGGAAAAATGGTACTGGTAGTGCCGGGAAATTATTCCAGCATTGGCTGACCAAAGGAGTCCAAACAGAAGAAGCAGCCCACCAATTCCACAACAGAAGAAGCTGATTGATCTGAGTACAGGACTGGAAGAGGAAGCCCTGGTCATAAGTTCCGTTTCTCCTTGAGGTGTGACTTTGGGGTCACTGCTGGGTGCAGTGGCCCCCATTTCACCATCGCTCCACCAAGCAAAGCACAGTGTTCCCGTCACCAGCAGGATAGCTCCAGCGATGGTCACTCCGTGACGCAAAGAAGCTATTTCCATGTTAAAAACTGAGGCCTGTGGAGATTATAAAGTACTTTACAAGGAAAAGGTCCTGGTGACAACACTCAGGCTGGAAAAGAAGCAAGAAAACGAATGGTGAGTAGATACAAACAGACCACAGGACAAACAAAACAAAACAAAAGCACAAACTTTAGATTCAAAGAGAATCAATTCAGATTGACTGCCTGCCTTTTCAAACAGCCCAAAGTCTTTTTACTGGAAGAAAAAAACCCAAATGCCATTCAATAAAAGTTACACTTATCCTAGGAGGCAAATTTACAGCTTTTGCTTTTGAGATCAATCAAATGGCTTTATAAATTTCTCTACATTTTACAGCAAATTCATTTTGTATGCACTTTTTATGTGGAAATTGGATGAAGCCACAGAATTTGAAGGGATCAGTAAAGAGGATGCCCACTCTCTTACATGTCTACCTATATCTTGATCCAAATATCACTAGGTGATCCAATTTTTACAGGACTTCATCACAGGTTCATTTTTATAAGATAAACCTTTCATTCAACTTTCCCTACTCAGAGTGAAATACTGAGATGGTATTCAGTTCAGCTGGGAGCAAAACTAAACTCTGACATTCATCTTAGTGCAATATTCCCTTGCCATATGATTTAGCATTCAGATGAAAAGATTAACACAAAAATCACTTTTGTAGTTAAAAAAACGGTTATAAAGGGTAATCTGTGAGTTCTAAGTAATTCTGGAAGAGATTCGGATTTGAGAAGCCAATCAACGTCTTATAATCATACATAACAAAAATTGTGTTACGCTTTTTGATGCATATTTCAATACACATACACACAGAGACACATACACACACACATACAATTCCTATCAAATCTCAAATTATAACATGACCAATTGTTGGGATTAATATTTTTCTTATTGAGCACCTGTTGATATTTTTTGGGGTATATGGATGGCATTGTTTTCGCTACATATGCTACATGCCGTACAACCATTAACAATTACAATTACAGGTAGAGTGGTCAGCTTACGACCACAGTTGAGTCCAAACTTTCTTTGCTAAGTGAGACATTTGTTAAGCAAATTTTGCCACATTTTATGACCTTTCTTGCCACAGTTCCTAAGTGAATCACTGGAGTTGTTAAATTAGTAACACGGTTGCTAAGTGATTCTGGCTTCCCCATTGACTTTGCTTGTCAGAAGGTTGCAAAAGAGAATCACGTGACCCCAGGACACTGCAACTGTCATAAATATGAGTCTGTTGCCGAAGAGTCCAAATTTTGATCATGTGACCATAGGGAGGCTGCAACGGTCATGTGAAGAACGGTCATAAGTCACTTTTTGCAGTGGCATTGTAATTTTGAACAGTCACTAAACTAGCTGTTGTAAGTCGAGCACACCCGTAGATAAAACCTCCATTGTCTTGTGCTTTGATAGCTTTTGGGTGTGGGAGCCCATTTTATGGTGGTCCTCCCTTTTTCTATGTTTGGTTTTGGTTAGTATTGATGGGGTAGAGATGTCACACCTGTGTCCCCTCATTTGTGCAATGCCTTCACCTTCCTCTTACCGTACATCAATACTTTAATTTCCTGCAAAAGTTCTACTGTCACTCTAGTTTCTTTCTATTACTTTCACTTCTTCGGTGCGCCTTTCCCAAATTCAAGTCTTGACGCTACCAAGAAATTGCCTGACTTATAAATCTCTCACTGCATATTTCACTAATCACCTTATTCTTTCGCAATAAACAATGCTCTCTTATGCTTTTAAGATTTATATACATTCCTTTGCCAGGTAAATGTAGGAAAAGATTTGCGTTTAAATCACACATTCAGAAGAAACGGACCTCTAGCTAAGCATATTTGCCAGTCGCCATTTTGATTCAGGCTTGGTTGTCCAAAACATGCATTTATACAAGTAGACTTCGGCTTTCAACAGTTCATTTAGTGACTATTCAAAGTTTCAACTGGAAAAAAGTGACTTATGACAGTTTTTCACACTTACAACCATTGCAGTAACTCCATGGTTATGTGATTAAAATTTAGATGTTGGCAACCGGTTCATAGTTATGACGGTTGGGGTGTGCCAGGATCATTTGATCATCTTTTGTGACCTTCTGACAAGGAAAGTCAATTGGAAAGCCAGATTCATTTAACAACTGGATTTCTAACTTAACAACTGCAATGATTCACTTAACAATTGTGGTAAGAATGGTCGTAAAATTTGGCAGAACTCACTTAACTGTATCACTTAGCAACAAAAATCTTGAATTCAACTGTGGTTGTAAGTTGATAGTGTACTAAACTCTCTTGATGAACATGGAAGACTGTGGGCAGTGAGAAGTTCCCCCAACAGGGACATTCTACCGAATTTAGAAACTTGATTATCCAGGGTTTTTGAAAATCTAGGAAACTTTTATAGCAGGGGTCTTCAAATTTGGCCCTTTTATGACTTGTGGATTTCAACTTCCAGAATTCCTCAGCCAGTCATAAAAGGGCCAAGTTTGAAGACCCCTATTTTATAGGATGGATTTACGAAGACTTCTGTCTTCATTTCTACACTCATTTACAGAGACCATACATTAGGGGTCCCCAACCCCTGGTCCGTGGACTGGTACCGGGCTGCGGCATGCCAACAACTGGTCCACACAAACAAGCAAAGCCCCATCTGTAGGATGCAGACAGCAAGCAAAACCATGCACTCTCTGGTCTGCGGAAAAACCTTTCTCCACACAACCGGTCCTTGGTGCCCAAAAGGTTGGGGACCTCTGCCACACATGACTTAATTTTCAAAGGTCCAAGAGGGCTTAGTCAACCCTTATCTACCAACAAGTTTCCATTCTTGAAAAGAACTGCCCCCATCCAGTGACCAATAATTTGCAGATTGAGGAAGATTTTATATTTTGCACATCCCATATTCGCAGCTGCTAGCACAGTAGCTAAATGTTGGAATTAAATCTCTGAAGATGCACCCTTACATCTATGTGCAATGTGAGCACAGTAATTATATGGGGGAGCTGCTAACAGTGCAAAAAAGCTGGGTGTGAATCAGATGTTAATCATCATACATGTGGTTTCAAGTGAAATAAAAGGGCAAAATGAAATAAAGAAAAATGTGTTTCAAAAACTAGCTCATTTAGCTATTCATGTCAGCAAGACATAAAAATGGTATTACTGGTCTCTAAAGATCTCATTTTCCTTATACAGTATATATGGTGAGGAACTAGGAAGCCACGCATTCAAATAATTCTGCATAAACTGAGAAATGCACAGGAAATGTATATGTCAGGAACAAGGTTCAACTCCTATATGTTACTCCTAAAGTTCAATTCCTGGTCCGGTCCTTACTGCCTTTTTAAGTTAAAAGTAGACCACCCTTAGTGGTTACACATTCAGGAATTGTTTAAAGTTGTGAAAGCAGGATACTTATGACCAGTCCTGACTTGCACTTCCAATGTGTACAGTGGGATCACAGTCACATGATCGCTTTTTACCACCTTCCCTGCTGGCTTCTTACAAGCAAAGTCAATGAGGTAGCCAAGTAGGAAAGTCACTAGTCACTCTGGTAAGTCACCCCTTCCTTCCTGTGCTTGCACCCCCACACACACACCATCCATCCCCTGGTCTTCCTGCACTCGTGCAGTGCCTGCTCCTAAGGCACCCCCCATCCTAGTGGCATTCCTGTTGCTGCTTTCAACTTAAAACCCATGCATCTTGTGGTTAATGGGAGTGCCAGGATTATTTTTGTTAAGCAACACAGCCATGTGATATTGCACTTTACTACCCCATCACTTAGTGATGACAATCACTGGTCCCAATTGCCGTAACTTCAGGACTACTATAATGGACTTTCGGATGCTTTTATCTCAACCTTAAAACTGTCTGCCCCCTGTTTATCAAATGTCTCTTTCTAGCGTGAGAATCAGGGGTTCTCATTTCACCTGCTTCTAAAATACCTTTTATAAAACAACTTTCCTGCTGTTGTATTGATACTGTATTTCCCAGAATGACAACAATCCATGATGACGCAGAGGGATTGAAATCCAGAAAACCTACCTTCATTAAACCTAGGACAAGCAAAACTGCATTTCATTTGAACTGGGCTATGGGCAACTGAATTATGAAGCACTGAAAGAAACCGTGCATGATCTTATTCTTATCTAATGAAAAGATATTGGAAAATCAGGTTTTATTAAAATAGTGACATTAGGTTTATTAAAGCTGCACACAGGATGTTGATGGAAGTTAATGAATCCAGTATGGGTTTTTTTCAGTTCTAGATAAGGATCTCTAAACAATGAATCTCGAGTCAAGGAAAATGAAGCTGCTGTAGAGCTTGTCCTTTGCTGAAGGACAAAATGTATACCCTTTAGCCAAAAAATAAAAAATAAAAAAAATTCAAAGCATCTATTACTCAATTGTACCTAAAAAAAAAG
The DNA here is from genome assembly GCF_964194415.1 of Vipera berus. NCBI lineage: Eukaryota > Metazoa > Chordata > Lepidosauria > Squamata > Viperidae > Vipera > Vipera berus. The sequence continues at coordinate 65,157,612 of NC_138204.1, read as the reverse complement.
AGTTCACCCCACCCTCATTAAGTCTTGTTCTATTTATTTTAGTTCCCAGAAAGTCTTGATGGCACAGACTCTTTACATCTATTAAATCCACTTTAATCTCTAAAGTTGGAATTATCCCTGGTAACATGTTCAACTAAGGTGGAAAAAAGAGATAACAGAAGAGCTTTTAGCTTTGAAACTGGCATAGGTCATCTTGTATCTTCCAGATATTTGGAAACCATTTGTGACCCAATGGTTGGGAACTATGCAAGTATTACTTTGAGGAAAAGGAGCATATTGCCAAAGCTGCATGACTTTAGAGCTTTATAATCTGATGCAAGAATTTGCTCCATTGAAACAATTTGTACTGATTTTATAGGAGTGTCATGTTGTAGTTCTGTCAACTCCTTCTAAAACCTTTGGAAGGACTTGCATTACACAGGATTGCATTAAGCCTGACCACCACATCTGAACAGTACCAATTAATCAATGTTATTGAAATAGTCTGTTTTCGGTAAATTGGATAACGGGATCTGGCTTCTTGCATCCCAGAACTTTCATAAAGTATCTCTCAACAGCTTGGATAATCCGGATCAAACTTTCAAAACTCAGGCTGGTGTCATTGCTTCCGCTTCTAACCCTTGTAAACAACTAAAAAGATGGCACATTCACAGAATAAGGCAGGATACAGTCCCATTATATCAGGGGTTTTCAAACTTGGCCCTTTTATGACTTGTGGACTTCAACTCCCAGAATTCCTCAGACAGCCTCGCTAGCTGAGGAATTCTGGGAGTTGAAGTCTACAAGTCATAAAAAGGCCAAGTTTGAAGACACCTGCATTATATCATTCAAAGACAAGAGACAATCTAGATTCTAGATTGGGAGCAGGTTACCATTTGGCATAGGAGATGTTCAATTTTTAAAAATAAATGGGAAGTAACTAATGACAATATTGTGACGGATGGAGGCAACATTTTTCAGTCACTTTTTTCTGAAGTGGCACAATGCAAAATAAGTTCGTTAAGCTTCAGCTGGATCAATTTTGCATTTTGAGATCAAAAACAAACCCTTGTAAAAAAATCAAACTGCTCCAAATGATCCATTTTGTAACTAAATCTTGTTGGGGCAAACCGGGAATGATCTGAGAGCCACAAAACCACTAGACTGCCCACTGCTGCAATCCAGTCTTCCCCAACTTGGTGCCTCCAATCATATGAATCAAAATTCAAATCATCTTAAGCTAGCAGGGCTAATGGCCAAAGAAGATGAGAGGGCAAGTTACAATATCTGAGGAGACCTGAATGGGGAAAATGTCCCTATCACAGGCTTGCCAATTGTCCTTTATTTCTAGGTCAGACAATGTAAGTTGCTGTATTTTTTAAGTTCTACCACTGTGTCAGAAAGAGCTGGTGGCTGGTGGATGCTACGAAGGCAGTCCCATACAGACTTTTTCAAAACAAGTCCTGCTCAATGTCATTTAGGAAGTATAAACAGGATAGAGTCCTAAAACCATGAAATGTGAAGTCTCTAATTCAAACTTAAACTCACTAGGAAAATGACAGACTAATCAGGCAATGTTGAGCTACAATGGAAAAAGTCTGAATTTACTGAAAGCATTTCCCTGCCCCCTTCATGCCTATCTTTCCAAGGTCCCAAGCTGTGATGATAAAAAAAAAGTTAGTTTGACCTTCACAGAAAAGAGAGACCTTGGATGAAATAAAGAGGAATTTGTCCTTGTTAATGGAGGGGCCAGCGATAATAAACCAAAGGGAAGCTGAAAGTGGAGAGTTTCTTTGCAGTTCAGCCAAGACCAGTTTGCTATTTTATTTTTTTTATTTTTTGCCATGTGAAACAACCCAGCAAACATTCTCCAGTTCAGCGTTCCAGGATGATTTTTGTGGGGGAGGTTAATAGCTGAATACATGTTCTGTCGCTTACAAAATAATAAGAGAGTGACAGTTTTATAGGAGGAAAAAAGAAATTTTTCCCTCCCTGGCAAAAAAGCTGCAACAGCAACATTTCTAACATCCCCAGCCCACGCTGCTACGAAAGGAGGAGCCACAGATACAGTGGATCCCCACACTGAGAACGGCTAAATTCTGTGCAAATTTCTAAGTATCAGCCACAATCCAACGTACTTACAGTAGATTGTATTTTAAGAATCCCAAGAGGTCTTCTCTTCGCTTCTACAAGGGCCTTTTGAAACGTATTTTTAAAAAGTTGAATCTTTAAATGGCATTTGTTGGAAATGAAGCAAATTTATCTACGATGTGAGTGAGATGAAACTTAAAACAAAATCTACTTCTGCAAATTATTATTTTTCCCCCCAATATTTCCTCTTTTTGGATGCAATCATTACAAGTTCAGCAAATGCTTCTGCTTTAGGAATTTAGAATAAAGAGATTGCTCCTTCACATTTTTTTTTTCATTATAGCAAAATTTATATTCTACCAGTGGAGTTTGAAGATTAAAGAGGATTCCCATTTCCTCAGTTCAACACACAAGTTTTAAATAATGTCGGATGTACGCATTTTATGACATGATCGGTTGGTTGGTTGGTTGGTTGGTTAACTCGTACATAACCAGCTTCTGTGAAATCTGGATTCTTTGCAACAAAAAAAGGTAACATAATAAAAGCAATGAAATATTACCTAGTTATCATAATGCTACTGTACCTACTCATTCCTAAAAGTTTTGGAAGAATTCTGTCCTCTAGGCCAGGGGTCCCCAATCCCAGGTCCATGGATCAGCACCGATCCACAGCATGCCAGAAACCGGGCCACACAAACAAGGAAAGCCCCATCTGCAGGATGCAGGCAGCATGTGAAACCACGCCCCTTCCGGTCCGTGGAAAAACCTCTCTCTACAGAACCGGTCCCTGGTGCCCAAAAGTTTGGGGACCTCTGCTTTAGGCTTTCTCCAAATATTTAAAGCATGTGCAATCCAAACTTTTTCAGGTAAGCTATTCTACAAGAAGGAACCCCTTAGAGAAACCCTACCTCTTGGTCAACACACCTTCCCTTCACAACCGTGGGACATCTTCAGCTTTTCTGCTTGTGGCACTGCTTTTATGGTCAAATTTAAGTTTCCTGAGTTGCACTTGGAAATCTACTGGAAGGCAATGTGCTATGGCTCTTACCTGTCAGCACACAGGCTGTTGCATTCAACACCAACTGCAGCCTCCTGGTGGTCTTCAAAGGAAACCCTGTATAAAATTCATTGTTAGCGTAGCCCATTTAGATGGGGGTGGGGATGTGAGTCATTTTTTTGACCTCCACCTAGGCATCCAATAGCCACGAGTCCAGGAACACTCCCAACCTGCAGACGTGCTGTTATTGTACATTGAATTGGATAACACACACTCAAGAATAAGCCCCATTGAACATAATAGGTTTAAGTCATTCGGCTACACAATACAGTTACATTGTTTAACACAGCTGTTTTAAAATTAATCAGTAAGCTTAAACTCTGTCAGTAGACTGCCTTGAAACTTGTGTGTGTGTTTGTGTGTGTGCGTGGGTACGTGCGTGCGCACGAGCACATTCAAGTCATTTTTGACTCCTGGCAGCCATCTGGACAAATCCAGGCAGTTCTCTGAGCAAAATTCTCAGACGTGGCTTGCCTCTGCCTTTTTCCTAGGGTAGAGGAAGAATGACCCAAAGTCACCCAGCTGGCTTCATTCCTTAAACTCATAATTCCCTGGTTTCTAGCTTGGTATCTGACTCTCTTGCTTGGAAACCTGCTCTTTAAAATTAATTTTTCCAGAAACACAATTGGAATATTTTTAAAATCCAGCATCTGAATTCATAATGTCACATTTGCGACTTTGAAAAAAAAATGGCAAGCTCAACACGGATTATGCTGATAGGATATTCAATGCACTAACTCCCCATGCAAGAAGGAACATAGTTGCAAAACCACATGGATGCTCACGAGGATGAACCAGGCCTTTCAGGTAGCAACTCAGCAACCCTCCCCTGGACATCACTGGACCATGGGCAATCAGTATCATAAATACTGGCTATCTGTATCTGATCTCAGTTCATCTTTTTTTCTCTGCTGGTATTATGCCCCTGCTTCCCTAAAAGGATTCGATAGCATCAAATGACCCTTTCTTTGACCTCATCGCCCAATTCCAAGACAATTTCTATATCGGAATGGCAATCAATAGCCTACATGCAGTCTCAGTTACAATTTATCTGCTAATCATTTGCATTTATACAGCCAGGTATTTCACAAATAAACCCTATTCTGGGGTGTGTGTACTACAATCACTAAAGTACACACACACACACACACACACATAAAAGGTAAAGGTTCCCCTGCACACGCGTGCTAGTCGTTTCCGACTCTAGGGGCCGGTGCTCATCTTCGTTTCAAAGCCGAAGAGCCAGTGCTTGTCCGAGGACGTCTCTGTGGTCATGTGGCCGGCATGACTACACGCCAAAGGTGCACGGAACGCTGTTACCTTCCCACCGTAGTGGTCCCTATTTTTCTACTTGCATTTTGGGATGGGCTGTTGTAATCAGTTGCTCAATCTATGTGTCTAATAAAACAGAAGAACTCTGCTCTATCAGTTTTATATTTTTCAGGGATCAAATTTAATTATTTTTAATTGTTTTTAACTTTTGTATTGTATTGACGTTTTTAATTACCTTGTAAACCGCCCTGAGTCCTACAGGAAAAGGGCGGTATATAAATTCAATAAACGTAAACTTAAACTTAATATGCTGAAGAAGCATAGTCCTGCACTCTGAACACCACAACAGCTGATCAGATGCACAGAGGAAATATGTGGAGCTTGGTTTAATGGTTAGGGCACCAAGCTAGAAAGCAGGAGACCACGAGTTCAAGTCCCATCTTAGCCATGAAAGCCCACTAGGTGACTTTGGGCCAGTCATTCTCTCTCAGCCCAACCCACCTCCAAAGGTTGTTGTTGTGGGGAAAATAAGAGGAGGAAGGTGTGTTGGATATGTTCGCCGCCTTGATTTACTTCTGAAAATAAGAAAGGTAGGATACAAATAAATAAATGGCGGACAAGACTGAGGGGCATAAGTTTTCTTCTACACTTACTCTGTAACAATTGATCTTTCAAGCATGCGATCTTTGATTCTGGAGGTTAAATGCAGGCAGGAAAAATAGTAGCTACTATAACCCTCCCTTCCGCAAATTAGTCCAGGGTCTGTTTAAAACAATTAGAATTGGTAACCATCACTGCATAAATGGTAAGTCAACTGAACAGTGTGCAAAGGATGACTCTCATCCTGTGATAATCACCTTTGTGATCATGGTATCTCTCCTACCATCTGTGCACAGAATTAATCAAGCAAAGGACCTTTTTATAACAGCCGCAAAAGCATCGTTAGGTTTTAATAATAATAATGATGATGATGATGATAAAGTTGGAAGGGACCTTGGAGGTCATCTAGTCCAACCCCCTGCTCAGGCAGGAAACCCTATACCATTTTAGACAAATGGCTGTCAGGTCTCTTCTTAAAAACTTCCAGTGTTGGAGCATTCACAGCTTCTGGAGGCAGGTAGTTCCACTGATTAATTGTTCTGTCAGGAATTTTTTCCTTAGTTCTAGGTTGCTTCTCTCTTTGGTTAGTTTCCATCTGTTGCTTCTTGTCCTGCCTTCAGGTATATATATCAGGATGCTTCTAAGATAGAAGCTACCTAGCCCCAAATTGCAAAGGATTACACCTGAGTTCCTTACTCCACCTTAACCAGTTGGAATTGGGCTGCATCTCCTTTGGAATCTACCTAAGACTTTGTCACCTCAGATACTACCGTTAGTTGAAGCAAGTTCTTTGGAGAACATATTTTGGTTCACTTCACCTTATCAGATAGGCGTGAATCTTCCCTAAAATGACAAATTAATTTTGACCTGGTTTTCTGAGGTTTTTCTTTTCTGGCGTTGGCCGGTCCCACCCTTGATAAACCATAGTTGTCCTTTTGCTGAAGATCAGAGGGTTAGATCTCCAAGCATATCTCCTATTTCCATTACCACACAATAGCCCCGCACTCCTGTTCCATTCCCAGATACCTCTACCTCTTTTCACATATTTCACATAGGAGATTATTCACTTTGGCCAAATCAGAAAATTACACATAAGGAAATAGCTCGTACTATGGATACATGATTATGAAGACTGCACTTGTATATGTTCTGAGACAGAATCTGTTTCACATGTACATATTGTACTATACAATAAATGGATGTTAGAACTCATAACACCACCACATCTTTTGAGCAGGTCATCATTTTTCACCTAAACAAACACATTTCAGCTATTTCTAATAAAGTTACTAAATTTTTAACAATAGCCACAGCCTGCATGAATCATCCGATGCCCTACACTGTTTATTGCTCCTGGCTTTTCTGCATGAGTTCTTTTTTAAAAAAAAATTATACCACTGTTTTATATTTGATGAATTGTAATACTGTCTTCTTTCAGACCATAAATTAATGATGAAACTATGTGCAGTGTAAAGAAGTGGCATTCTTCCTTATCGATCCAGGATCTCTCCGCATTTAGCTTCTGCGCAGAAAAGGGCCCAAATTCCTGCTCTTAGTAGAAGGCTGTGCAAATGGTTAGAACTGAACAAACTGGACCCCTTTCCTGAAGGGCGCAAAGCAAATGACTAGCAGTTTCAATGCCCAGCATTTGTTCATATCCATGCAAAGCACTGAATCTCAGAAGGCAGCATTGTAAGCCTAGCTCACAGCTGCGTGTAAGGCTTCTTAATTCATGGGTCCCTGTATTCTGATGAGGAACAGCTCAGTTTATATCTGAGCATTGATAGACAGAAAGGTTTTAGTAGCATTACTTTCTCCCCATAAAACCCTGCCAATTCAATAGAGAGGGACATTTATAGTTTTCTCAGGGTCAGAATGCCCCAAAAGAACATGTTCAGAGCCTCTAAATATGGCTTACGTACTCTCTTTATCTTTATATAGTCATACCTTTTGTCACTTGCCAACTATCAAAATTTGGTGATAATTTCAAATGTCTTTTCTCTGAGGCAGAAATTTTGAATGGATTAAATTGCCACCTGAATATTATGCCCCCAAAGACAGATCCTTAGACCTCAGGAAAAATGTCATTTTCCAGGAGGAAACCCAAAGAGCGAGACAGTTATGTATGGCTTTAATAAACACTTCCAGGAAAGTCTAATCACAGATGTCAAAAACAAACAAGCCAAAGGTAATAGTGAGATAACAGAATGTCTTAACTTGTATTTTACATCTGTTTACTCTCAGAAGGGAAATGAAGCCCTAGCTTGCCTTCAGGGTACCTCTAGCTGAAGAAGGAAATAACAGATCAAGAAGGATAAGGAGCGGGTAAAAGAACGCTTAAATGATATCATTGATCTAAGTCTCCATGGTCAGATAAGCTACATCCTAGGACCTAGGGTAGGGACACGGTGGCTCAGTGGGTTAGGACGCTGAGCTTGTCGATCAGAAGGTCGGCAGTTCGGCGGGTCGAATCCTGAGTGCCGCGTAACAGACTGAGTGCCTGTTACTCGTCCCAGCTTCTGCCAACCTAGCAGTTCGAAAGCACGTAAAAATGCAAGTAGAAAAATAGGGACCACTACGGTGGGAAGGTAACAGCGTTCCGTGCGCCTTTGGCGTCTAGTCATGCTGGCCACATGACCACGGAGACGTCCTTGGACAAGCGCTGGCTCTTCGGCTTTGAAACAGAGATGAGCACCGGCCCCTAGAGTCAGAAACGACTAGCACGTATGTGCGGGGGAACCTTTACCTTTTTAGGACCTAGGGTAATGAAGAAACTAGCAGATGTGACCAAATAGAACCACGAACAAGATGCCTGAAGACTGAAGTAGGGCAAATGATGTTCCTATCTTCGAAAAAGGAAAAACAGAAAACCTAGGAAACTACAGAGCTGTCAACTTGATGTTTATGCTGGGCATCGTCCTTGACTGAATTTAAGAGGGAAAATTACGAATCTCCGACATGTGGGGAGAAAAAAAATGAAAGGCACACAAGTACAGGATGAAGACCTGGCTGAGGAGTAGTTCGTGTCAACAAAATCTAGCCATTCTAAAAGATTATAGGCCAAACATGAGCCAACAGTGTGATGCAGCTGCTGAAAAGGAGATTGCTATTTTGGAGAGTATTAACAGGGGTCTGTCCTGTAATCAAGATACTATGCTCCTGTTAACATCAACAAAGTATGTATGGCCATCAAGGAGCTGATGGGGCTTGCAAAGCAAGCCTCTATGACAGTTAAAGGAACAGGACATGTTTGGCTGATAAAAGAAAAAATTAGGGGGGGGGGGTTAATAACCCTCTTTGGATATCTAAGGAGTTATCACACAGAAGAGGATTTGCTCTGAAAGCCAGGACTAGAACCAATGGTTTGAAACTGCAAAGAAGCAGACTTAGGTTAAAAAGAGGAATTTCCCCACTGAAAAAGCTGTCCTAAGTTGCCTCGTGAAGCAATCCATTCCTTTCCCTGGAGATCTTCAGACAGGATAGCCATTTATCTGAAATGCTTTAACAGATCCCACAGCAGGGAGCCAGACTAGATGACCTCTGAGATCCCTTCCAGTTCTAAGAATTTATGGAAGTTTGTGCAAAAACAGGCAAAAATCTGAAGTTCATTGTGCAGCTCTGTGTGCTAAGCATCCATTGTTCCATTTTATATCAAAAAGAGCTGTGGGGTATAGAAAATCCAAAATTACTGTTGGTAGAGAATGGAGGCAACAACACAATAGGTTGGCTGAACAGCGTTCAGGTGTGTTAGTGTTCCTTAGGATTACCACACTTCATGCTAATAGTAATCCAAGAACAGTATTACCCACAACTGAGCAAAAAGATGGCTTGAAGATTCAGCTCATCCTTATGACTCATTTTCAAACCCTGTAAACGGGGATGCCTGAATCTAAACCGCTTTCTATAAATAAACCTGTGGGCAAATCTCATTCTTTACTATATAAAATGTAGGGGCACAAGCAAGTGAAGGAAAGTTCTAGCTTTCCAATACACAGGGATGAACAGGGGGAGAGGATATAAGGTCGATACTATTTTCCTCCTCCTCCATCATCATCATCATCATCATCAATCTGTCTCTTTAATATGCCCCTTAGAAGAATCTGCAGGCTGGCTAGGAGCAGTTCGATTCCAGAACCGCAACTGGATCCGACCTCTTAGGTAGGTAGGAGACCTACCCCAGTTACTCAGCCTTCCATCCTTCCGAGGTAGGTAAAATGAGGACCCAGATTGTTGGGGGCAATTAAGCTGACTTTGTAATAATGCCGCTTGGGGGTGTGTGTGAAAGCCCTAACAAGCAGGCATATACATAGAATGAAGGCTACTGCTAAGCTTGTAAGCCGCCCTGAGTCTTCGGAGAAGGGCGGGATATAAATGGAATTTTAAAAAAAACCTCTTCCTTTTTTTAAAAAAAAATCAGCTTTAAAGGCGGGGGGGGGGGGAGAGAGAAAACTCCTAATAAGTATTCTGTTCTCCCCTGTGTTAGTAGCGGCAAAATGGCTTAATTCAAGTCAGGAAGAAATACTGCACAGTTCGTGAATAAGCCCCGGTCAGCACGTAGCGCCTTGCTAGACACGCTCTTGCAGAAGCGACCAAGCTTGCGCCTTCCCGCCCGTTTTGTGCCCACCAATCCACTCGGCTTGCGACCCCTTCCCTCCCTCCTCCCCCGAATGTACTTACGAATCGCCGGCAGCTTTAAGTTGTTCCCCATCTACTTTTAAGCAGCAGTCCGGGCGGAAGGGATGAAAGCTCCCCAGAAGTCGCGGCGGCGGCGGCAGCAACAGCGAGAAAGCGGACTTGCCAGCGCAGCTTCTTGCCAGTTCTGCCAGTCCCCGTCGCTAACTTTGGAAACTGCAACAGCGCCCTCTAGCGGGAAAAAGCCGGGATTCCCGCCCCCCTCCCAGTTGGAATTCGGAGGAGAGAGAGAGAGAGAGAGAGAGAGAGAGAGAGAGAGAGAGAGAGAGAGAGAACGAACACGAACACCCAGGCGGAGAAACGGCGCTGATACTTTCTGCCGAAGCGGTTTGACCAGTGTTGCAAGTGATTAACGGGATCACTTTGCAGCATTAGTATAACACAATGTTTCTTCACCTGTGGCAATTTTGTTAAGGTGTCTTGAGTAGATGCGTAACAGCATTTTTTTTTGAGAGCTGAATGCAACGAATTTTCAATTTTAATGCATGCTGATTGGTGTCCATTTAAAGTGACGATTCTATTCTACTCTGCTCTGTACTATTCCCAGAATTCCCCAGCCACCGGGATGGCTGGAGAACTCTTGAGAGTTGAAGTCCACACATCTTAAGAGATGCCACGGTGAAGAAAGACTGTGTTATACTAATGCTGCACAATGATTGCACTAATCCTCTTCTTTTTCACATACTTGACAAAAAGGAGGGGGAAAGTAGAGAGGGAATGGGGGTGGGGAAACGCTGCATTTCAGCATATTGAGCGGGGCTAAATCTCAACGCAGAAATCTGAGTGGCGCCCTGGAACATAGAGAGAGCCTGGCGTGGAGAGTAGAAGTTTCAGAAAGTGTGTCTGTCTCTTTAAGAGAAAAGTGCAAAGCATCTCAATAGTTAATAGCAATTTATTAAAACTCTTTTCTGTAGTTTTGGGACCTATGGGGAGAACTTAAATGACAAATTTGGGATTTTGAGAACATTTAAAGGACCTTTTCTCAAAACAGCTTCCACAGAAGACATGACTTGTCCTAAATATCCATATATTAAAAGATAAATTTTGTTGTTGTTAGCTGCGAAGCCGTGTCCGACCCATCGCTACCCCATGGACAACGTTCCTCCAGGCCTTCCTGTCCTCTACCATCTTCTGGAGTCCATTTAAGCTCACGCCTACTGCTTCAGTGACTCCATCCAGCCACCTCATCCTCTGTTGTCCCCTTCTATTGCCCTCAATCTTTCCCAGCATTAGCCTCTTCTCCAGTGAGTCCTTCCTTCTCATTAGGTGGCCAAAGTATTTGAGTTTTAGCTTCAGGATCTGGCCTTCTAAAGAGCAGTCAGGGTTGATCTCCTCTAGGACTGACCGGTTTGATCGCCTTGCAAAAGATAAATTAGTGTTTTTCAAATCCGGCAACTTTTAAGATGTGTGAACTTCAACTCCCAGAATCTCCGAGCCAGGACTGATGGCTCTGGAATTTTGGGAGTTTAAATCCACACATCTTAGAGCTGCCAAGTTTGCAAAGAAGAAGAAAAATTATTTGAAACATCTGACTCTAACCAAATTCTTTCTTTTATGACCATTTCTGCTATGTACCAATTTGTATTATGAGCAAAGCCCACACAGTAGCATAGACTGCATGTCTTCTAGGCCAGGCTGTCATAATTATAGAACCTTTGCTCTGCTGATTTTGTGGCTAGATAAGCAAAAGTATGTTTATAATTTTAGCAGATAAAAAAGCCACCCAGCATTTATATTCAGCTTGATTTTAATTTTGATACAGGCTTTCCAAGTTGCATATGTCCTCACCTCGAGCAAATCTGGCATCTTTCAGAGCTCTCAGCCAAAGCAAAGATTAATTTTTATTATCTCTGTGTTGCTGAGAAAAGAGCCAGAAGATTAAGGGAAACATTATCCAATAACAGGACTCTATAAAAAAATGCCCATAAACACACAAAAAGGGAGTTTTCAAAAGGAAAAAAACCCTCTGCTTATTTCTAACACCAAGAAAGCTGCTTCTCTTTTCATACTCTTCATTTTACTGAGCCATCTGAAGGAGTCATAATTCAATCATAAGGCATGGTTCTGTTGAAAGAAAAGTCTTCATCATGGTTCAGTCCAAGCTGGGAATAAACAACATGGTGACTGCTTTAGAAAGAAGCTTGCAGTTTATTGAAGAGGAGAGCCAGACAGAGAGATGGCTCTGGAAGACAAAAAAAGAGCACATGTAGGGAGTGGGTTTTTATACCCTCTGGAGCCTTTTGTTTGGAGTTGTTCCTGTGGCATGAACTTTGACCTAAGTCTGAGTGTGCCTTTTGGCATCTGTGGGTTAATCCTATTATGTCCTGTCTTAGAGTTTGGGTGGGGTATGTAGATTTTAGGTGTCTTCCTAAGCTTCTAGCTGCAGGCCTTCAACCTTTCTGGATTATTTACATCTGCAAATAATAATAATAATAATAATAATAATAATAATAATAATAATAATAATAATAATAATAATAATAATAATAATAATAACAACAACAACAACAACAACAACAACAACAACAACAATAATAAGTTGGAAGGGACCTTGGAGGTCATCTAGTCCAACCCCCTGCTAAGGCAGGAAACCCTATACCATTTCAAAAAAATGGCTGTCCAGTCTCTTCTTAGAAACTTCCAGTGTTGGAGCATTCACCACTTCTGGAGGCAGGTTGTTCCACTGATTAATTGTTCTGTCAGGAAATTTCTCCTTAGTTCTAGGTTGCTTCTCTCCTTGACTAGTTTCCATCCATTGCTTCTTGTCCTGCTTTCAGGTGCTTTGGAGAATAGTTTGACTCCCTCTTCTTTGTGGCAGCCCCTGAGATATTGGAACACTGCTATCATGTCACCCCTCACCCTTCTCTTCGTTAAACTACACATACCCAATTCCAGCAACCGTTCCCTATATTTCTAGAGAGCTGGTTTCTGCTTGGGGGAGGGAGACTTGGGGCTATTAAGAAAAACTGGACATGCTTTTCTGCCTCTTTAATATTTCCTTCTCGGCGGGGGGGGGGCTGACTTCCCACAGTTCCATCTCTGATTTTTGTGAGCATAATCCAAGGTAAAGGACTGTTTGGCAGCCAAAGACCAACCTTCATAGCATCTGTTGTAGTGGAAGATGGGGGAAGAGTGGTGGCTGAATTAGGCATGATGGTAACAAAATAGGCAAGGCTAATTCCACAGAGTAGGTGGCAAGACAATGAAAATGCACTTCTGGGTTCCTCACAAATTTATTTATCAGATTTATAGAACTACCCAACTCACATGGATGACTCTGATTAGTGTACAATAAAACAATCAAGTAAACAATTATAAAACAATATCATACAACAGTTGAAAAAGCTGAAAACAAGAAGAATGGCCCAACATACCTCACATAGCAAAGTTACCTCAGGGGCTTTCTCCTTCCCTCAGATCTCCTGTTGAAAGAATCAGGATTTGTTTAATTGAACGATCCTGAAATGTACCAATGCTGCCTGATCAAATCAGTATGAGCATGTCCATGAAGTCATTAGGAGTGTAGATTTATTTGAATGAGTCTTTCAAGGATTTCCTTATATTTTGATAAGCTGCTAAGATTATGCTAGAGTTTATAATTTAGCACATGTATTGGTCTCAAAATGCCAGCAAAGCAAGTTGCCCAGTTTTTAGCCATAGTAACAAGCATATTCGGGAATCTCTCTCTCAAATTTTACTTTTAATTATTTTTAGCCACAAGCTAAAGTTGAGAGCAAAAGTACTGGAGGGAGATTATTTTCCATTCTCTTCTAGCTGTATGCTGATTTCTCAGCCCTGAAAGAAAGTTATTCAGATCTTGCATTATTTTCTTTCCAAGAATAAGAAGGGCTTGTGGATGGGTAGAAAATTAGAACAGACACTCCTCAAGAATAAAAGAGATTCAGCAAGCCTTTTCCAGTCGCTCAGTTCCCTGCTTCCCGATTCAGAATTTTGCTATTTCTTTTCAAGAGAGTGAAAAGTATTGGAAGGAAGAGTTATGGCTAGTCTATGACATAAGATCAGATTAGGCAAGGCAAGGCAAGGCAAGGCAAGGCAAGGCAAGGCAAGGCAAGCTTTACTGTCATTTTTTACTATGAGCACACTGGCCCACATTAAAAATGAAATTCTGTTGCCTGCTCTCAAAAGAAAGTATATACCTACTCATACACATACATAACACACATATACACATGCTTATATACATACACACACAAACACACATATATATCACACATACAAACACACACAATGCTTCCAAACCAGACTGTGATGCTGTATGACAGGATGCTCTTGATCATCCCTCTGTACAAAGTGGTAAGTACAGGGGAATAAAAATGTGCTTTTCTCATGCAACGCAGAAAATGCAGGTGCTGCTGTGCCCGCTTCACCAGTGTCTCGCTACTGAACGACCAACCAGCCTACTCATTAGCTGCACACCCAGAAACATGTAGTTTAACACAGTGGTGGGATTCAAATCTGTGAACAACCAGTTCTCTGTGTGGATGCCACTTCCAGAAGTCCATTCTGGGCCTGGGCAACAAGAAATTAGCTACCGGTTCTGCTGAAGTGGTGCGAACTGGCTGAATCCCACCACTGGTTTAGCACTTAAATAACTCAAGTCAGTTCGTCAGCATAAATATAGTTTCACTCAGTGACCATAACAACTGAGTTGCTGGTCCCAACTGTGTCCAGTGTAGAATTGGAGGGGACTTCAGGGTCATCTACTTTAATTATGTATGTGTATAAATAGGGCTTTTAGGAATATAATGCCATTACTTAAAATGATGGCACGGAGAAATAAGATGTGGTTGTCGTTATCATATTGATAACACCAAGCACTAAATCTCCTGATAACTTCATCCAGCAATTTTATATAGATAATGGTGACAGAATGAAAAACTTCTGTTTTAAAGACCAGTTGGCACCAAGTACCACCACGAGATTTACCCCAGACAAAAAAACCAGAATAACTGCAATGCAGTGTCTTCATCTCAAAATCCCAGTCAACTGAATATGATATCATGGTCAATAGTACTGCAAAAGTAATCCAAAATAATCAATACGGTTGCATTCCCTCATTCAGGTAATTGGCAAAATTCATCTATTAAGCTGTCATTTTCAGCTTTGTTTTTCTAACTTAAAACAGATCTAGATAATCAATTTCTTGCTTGAAGTTGATTAACCACCCACTCTGTTACCTTTCTCATCCATGGAAGTTAGAAAATAACTTCTAATTATTGATCTGCAAAAATCCAGAATAGCCTCTGAAGCGATATAACTATTTAAAAAAACAAAAAAAAATCTCGGTGGTGCATTATTGTCCAGAAGACCTGTTCCAACACTTCATTGCATGAAGGTATCTGCCATGTTGGGAAGGAATCCAAAAAATAGATGGTAACCTATAGAACTCCAAGCAACTTGCCAACATCTTCAGGAGTCACAAACTAAAACTGATCCAGTAAACACAAATAAATGTTACTGGAAGACTAAGGAATATAAGAGCTAGCTTAGTATAGTTGTTAAGGAATGCTGGGTAAGGACTAAGGAAACTGTACACAATGGTCTCTGTGAGAAACAATGGAGTAGAGACGTCTATGAACATTCACCGATTTCTTGAATACAAGGGAGATAAATCAAACAAAAACCTATATAAGTAAGAGCTGCTGTGGTACAGAGTCATCACTTGTAAAAGTAGTGTCGAAGAAGGAATTTCTTTGATCATGTTGCTATGGAAACCCTTTTATTTACGGAGATTTCTCACTGATCTTTCTGGATAAGCTTAAGTTTTGTGAAGAGAAGTTTACTATTCTTCTGCCAGTTTAAGAATGATGCCAAAACGAAGGAAGATTTAGAGGAAAAGACAAAGAGAATTTGGAGTTTTACAAGCTTTAAAGAAGGGGAAGAGCTGCCTTTCTTGAAAATGTGTGGTAATAGATATTTCATCTTGTCCTGCCCTTGTGTTGTTGGTAGATAAAATCAAATGCTCCTGGGACTCTTTTCTCACCACTCAGAAAAGAGAACAGTGTAACTTCATAATAGATCTTAAATGCAACACGATGAACAGTGCAACTAAACCAATGGAGCAAAAGATTTTTCCACACTGCAACCTTAAACTGCTTGATTCTTATGGGGAAATGGACAGATCATGAAGCCAACTTAAGAAATCTCTTTCTGGATTTCAACCTGTCTCTGCTTTGACCATGGAGAGGGTCTGATCTCTTATACACAATCTCTTGTACACTGTATCCTTTTCTTTCCCATTAATCATGTGCCTTGAGCTAGCAGAGAAGTGACAGAATGCTTATCAAGTTTCCTCAGGTTAAAATAGGGCAGCAAAGACAGGGCCATCCTTTTACTGTTTCATTGTCACATCAATGAACTTGGTCCAGCGATTCACTGTTTCATTAGTGCTTATATAAAAAATAATGGTAGATCCATTGGAAGGAGAAGGAGGGGAGGGAGAGGGAGAAAAAGAAAGAGGAGAAAGAGAAAGAAGGGAGGGAGGAGCACTGTTCTAGTGCGAACTTGTAAGAAAGAAACAGAAGCTTCAATGGAGAGTAAAATAATTGTTGGAAGTAGAGGAGTTTGCCTACAATGAAGTGAAATGCAGATGAACCGGACAGCACTATTTGAGCTGCATTGACACTGGGGTCAGCTGGTCATGTGAATCAGACCAAGAGAAATAATTCAGGGAAAGAAACAAAATATTTTTGAAAATGGAGTTTCTCAAGGTTAATAGCCGTAATACTACAAATTACAGTTTTCCTTCTAATTTTATCTTTTTTAAAAAATTACTAAACTGATGAGGTTACAAAAATGCTGGTAGATAGGTTAAAGAAATAACACACTGTTACATTATGGAGCAGACATGTCAAACACAAGGCCCGGGGGCCAGATCCGGCCCGTGAAGTGGTTTCATGCGGCCCACGAAGCCATCCTAGCAACAGTGAGGGAACCGCCCCCACTGCCTTGGCCCTGGCCCAGAGACCCTCCTTCTGCCAGAGACCCTCAGATCTGTCCCACTCCTGCCCAGTCCCCCATAGGCACCCTTGATGCGAACGATGTAGAGCTGGCCACACCCACCCAGTAGGCCATACGCACTCTAGCCACGCCCACCCAGTAGGCCACGCCCACCCTGGCCATACCCACCCGGCCCCCTGAGGGCAACCTCAGTGCTGATGCGGCCCTCAATGAAATTGAGTTTGGCACCCCTGTTATGGAGCATCATTCTAATTCATCAATAAGCCTTCTACAAACTGGCACACTCCAGGCCTGTGGAACCACAACTTCCACAAGAGTTTGGGAGAAGCAAACCTTCCATTCACCTCTCAGTAAAATGAATGGAATGAATATAGGTAGGGTATTCATTTTGCTGAGATGGGAAAGCATTTTAAGAAAGTGTTTTAGTTTTATAAAGTTTTAAAAAATAGTTTACATACATTAAGCCTTTATACCAGAACTCCCAGAAACGTTTTGGCACGTGGCTGCGGTGTATCTAAGATTGCATTTCTATTTTGCCACCACACAAGATATTCCACATTCCTACACATTAACAACCGCATCTACTTCAATGTTAACTGCTATTATTATCAAGGCGTAAACTTTTTTTCTCAAAAACAATGAAACATGGAAGGTTGATGGCTTTTTCTGTAGGATTTGAGAGGAACTATTGCAAAAATGAAGATGACATGAACCAATTTCTTTGGCAATCACAAAAGGTGCACTGCTTGAAGAGGGGATACATGGTTTTTTTAAAAAAGTAAAAAGGTAGAGAACAATCAGGAGCTGATTGCATGTGCCACCTAGGAGCAGACTGCCTATAAATGTAGATTTTGTACAGGAAGTACTTGACTTAAGACCACAATTGAGGCTAGAGTTCTCGTTGCTAAGTGAAGCGGTTCTTAAGTGAGTCATTCCCAATTTTAACAACCCTTTTTGCCAATGTTGTTAAGAGAATCACTGCAGTGGTTAAGCAAATCATGAGGTCATTAAGCAAATCTGCTTGCCCCCATTGGGAAGGTCACAAAGGGGAATCACATGACCTGCCCCAAATGCTGCAGCCTTCATAAAGACAGGCCATTTGCAAAGTGTCCATATTTTGAATCACGTGATCTTGGTGATGCTGCGACAATTGTTAAGTGTGAAGACCACATTTTTCAATGCCGCTGCAAGTTTGAATAATCATTAAACCAACAAATATCGATTTATTGAAACATGTAAAAATAAAAGTAAAACCATTAAGACATTCACATATTTTTTCATGAAAACAAATCCTAATTTTTAACAAAAACTAACGAGCAGAGTGGCATTGTTTTACATTTTTGCAAATAACTTCAATGTCTGGCAAATAATTCTGATTTTGTGGACTATTGAGAGGATCTTGGGGAACTCCCTGGGCCAGGGGTAGGCAACCTCAGCTCTTTTATGACTCGTGGACTTCCAACTCCCAGAATTCCTGAGCCGAGGTTGCCTACCCCTGCCCCTGGGCCTTGCCTTAAAACGCACAGAATTCCAGGCAAAGTGCCAAAAGTCAGCAGTGCCTTAAAAGGTATTTCTGCCATACTATTGTAACCTGCTCTTATCCTTCAAATGTGGTGTGGCACAGTCTTAAGAGCTCTGCCAACTGTCTCTGCCCATTCATTAGGGTAACAGGCTGGTCCATTTGGTTTTATTTTGTCTACTAATGAATTTGCTACATCCAAACGCCGCAAACTCCTGACTTGTTCAGCCCTGCATGCAATATGGCAAATACCCAGTTCCTGCAGATGGTTTGCCTCGTGCCATGATATCATGCCAGGGGACAGAAGAGATGGGGAGACCATTCCAGGCAAGGTGCCAGAAATCAACGCGTGCCTTGAAACAGACCCCCCGCGGTGCTTGTGCCAATGCCCGGCTGCTCTTTCATGCAAGCATGCCAATTCTATTTTCAAGCTTATAGAAATGGTTGATTGCAGAGTGTATTTTCTAAACTCATCTCACAGGGAAAGAGACTGGCTATAGTTATAAGGGACGCGGTGGCTCAGTGGGTTAGGACGCTGAGCTTGTCGATCAGAAGGTCGGCAGTTTGGCGGGTCGAATCCCGAGTGCCGCGTAACAGAGTGAGCGCCTGTTACTCGTCCCAGCTTCTGCCAACCTAGCAGTTTGAAAGCACGTAAAAATGCAAGTAGAAAAATAGGGACCACTCCGGTGGGAAGGTAACAGCGTTCCGTGCGCCTTGAAAAATAGGGACCACTATGGTGGGAAGGTAACAGCGTTCCGTGCACCTTTGGCGTCTAGTCATGCCAGCCACATGACCACGGAGACGTCCTCGGACAAGCACTGGCTCTTTGGCTTTGAAACAGAGATGAGCACCGGCCCCTAGAGACGGAAACGACTAGCACGCATGTGCGGGGGGGGGGGGAACCTTTACCTTTACCTTATAGTTAATTATACAGGACAGGTGAAGAGCTATATTCACAGTCGTGCAAACGGGGAAGGATAAGACATCTTTTATATGGAGGAAACTGTCCGCGAAGAATGTAATGAAGCCTGTATTTTTTTATTTCCCCCTCCCCGCCCCCCAAAAACCCACCCCATCAGCAGTTATGGTTACTTAGAAGCAGCTAAATTATTTATGGTAAAGGTCAATTCATTTCTGTTCCCTTCCCTGGAGCGGACGTTGCAGCCGGGCGGAAAACGCCAAGTTTCTCTTCTTAGCTTGGGCAAAATCGATCCTACCAATAAATCCTTTTGCCCGGTCAACAAACACCCGCTCGTGCCATTCTGATGGATCTGATATCGAAGAAACGCCTGGGGGAAATCTCCCCACGCTCAGAGGCTAGGTTCCATTTGGGTCTCTCGCAAGGCTTGAGCCTTCCTTCCACACCAAATCCGTTTGGCAAATCCGTTCCGAGGGCGCGGACGACAAGAGTCCACTCCTCACGCGAACCCACGCTCACGCTCATCCCGCAAGCCCGATCTCCAGGCTGGTTCCTTCCTCGCCCCTTCTACCGGCCCTGGCTCTCTCAGCCAATCCCGCCGCTCGGCCCCTGATCCGATCCAAACGGCGCTTTCTCATTAGTTAAACGGCATCCCTCTCCTCACCGCTCAGCCAACCCGAAGAGAGACGCGCGGAGAGCCGGGTGGTGTGGAGAGCGACGGGGAGGTGGCTTGGCCGCGGTCTAATAGATTAGTGCGGGTGGGCGCGATCCCTGGCTTTCGGCGATCCGTTCGACTACTACGGAGACCTCGCGCGGGGGTGCAGTCCGAGGGGAAAGGCGGAGTCTGGGAATAGACTTTTGAGGGGGTCTTGAGTGGAACGAAACGTGGTGGTTGGAAGTGGGCGAGGGAGCATCTTATGAGTGCACTTTGGGGGGTTCCTTGAGCACCGCACATAGCCACGGGCTACGCATTAGTAGCCAGAGAGAGAAAGAGAGAGAGAGAGAAAGAAAGGAAGGAAGGAAGGAAGGAAGGAAGGAAGGAAGGAAGGAAGGAAGGAAGGAAGGAAAAGAGAAAAAGAGAAAGCATAGCAGACCACTCTGGAGCTCTTCTTAAAAAAGGCGCGGTTTTTTTGATTACAAGACGCCTCGGTAGGAAGCGGCTTGCAGAAAGGTGGGGGCCCGAGGGGAGGTTGCAGGTTGTTTGGAAGCGGCGACGGTTATGTGAAAAAGGCAGCGAGGTGTGCGTAGAGCCTGGCGCGATCTTGCAGCCCCGGTTAAAGAGGAGAAGCGGAATTGGCCAACTCCCGGAGAAGCTTGGTCGACGATGGGGCCTCTGCTGTCTCTAGGGATCGGGCTTCTGCTCTTCTTGCTCTGGGCTCGCTACAGAGGCATTGAATACGTGCTAATCCACCAGCGCTGGATTTTCGTCTGCCTCTTCCTCTTGCCCCTTTCGGTCCTTTTCGACGTTTACTACCAGCTCCGGGCTTGGGTTGTGCAGAAGCTGCACTGTGCTCCTCGGCAGCATGACTTGCGGGTTCGGAACATCCAAAAACAGGTAAAGGACCAGCGGAACTACTTGGGTTTTGTTTTGGTTTTTCCCGAATCCAGAAGGTGGTGAAGGGGCCGTTTATTCTGTGATCTTAATGAGCTTTGAGGGTGTTTCTGTATCCCTTTAGCAGGGGTCTTCAAACTTGGCCCTTTTATGACTTGTGGACTTCAACTCCCAGAATTCCTCAGCCAGCTTTGCTGGCTGAGGAATTCTGGGAGTTGAAGTCCACAAGTCATAAAAGGGCCAAGTTTGAAGACCCCTGACTTTAGGATAGAGAGGGAAAAGACTGCAAGCGTGAGTAACCAGAGTTCCTCTCGCAGTTCCGAATTGCATTGTCTAGCTCAGGGGTCCCCAACCCCGGAACCGGGCCACGGCATGCCAGCAACTGGTCCGCACAAACAAGCAAAGCCCCCCCACCCAAAAAAAATCTGTGGGATGCAGGCAGCACACAAAACCACCCACCTTCCGGGTCTGCGAGGGGAAAACCTCTCTCCACGAAACCTGGTGCCCCAAAGATTGGAGACCTCTGGTCTAACTCATTTGAACTGTTCAGCAAAACCAAAGCTGAGGGGAATTCCCTTCATTCTACCGTTTTCATTTATTTTCATTTTAACTGATCAAAGTTTTTTTTAAAAAAAGCAAACCTGTTAATAAGGAGGATAATCGTTAACATGCCCTTGATCTTTTGTTTGTTTGTTGTGTTTTTTTTCATTGGCACCTCAACAGCAGTTTTACCTATGCAGTGCCTAAGTTGCGATCCTTGAAGCCAGTTTGCTTGTTTGTACTGTGTTATCTAAGCCAAATCTATTTCTTTCTTGACACTGGGTCAGCCTGGTAAATCACACAATGCAACCCTCCCCAGTTAATAACTTTTTTGGGGGGAAATGTAGTAGTTGGTTGAAATTGCAGGGAACAGATGGAATATGGTCACTTGGGACTGATGTGGAGGATCAAGCAGTCTTTGAGGTTCTTGCAACAGATGTCTAGTAAATGATGTCCTTCCAAAAACAACATTCACTTGTGCTTTTGGGCACTCATCTCATGAAGTTTCATGTTGCCTATGGCTGCCAGGCTAAGTATATCCATGAGGAAACAGGCAGGTGCTGATGAAATTGATGTACACAGTATTCCCACTGCTTAGTTATGCCTGTAGTTATTATCTATAATGCCTTGATGAAGATAATAATTTCACATTTGCATTTATAGCAGCATTCAGCCGTGCTTTGTCTATTCTGGGATTGGAGGGTTGAATTAGGATTAATTTAGTGTGGGAACTTCTCTTACAAGAGCAGCTGAAGGAACCTTTACCAATGGTCTCTTATGTTGTTTAATGCCTCTTTTTAAAAATTTGGGATGCCAAAGATGATCTCGAACAGACATGTCCAACTTGCGACGTCGCGCGACGTATCGGAACTTTTTCCCTTTGCCGGCAATGGGATGGGCTTGGTTTCTCCGTGACGCTCCGGCCGGCAGTTTGACACCCCTGATCTAGAATGTTCTGTATGCAGAACACAGACTCTGCCATCTATAGGGACGATGTGTTACTATTAGGCTATAAAATAAGAAAGCTTTTACAAGTTCAAGTCTATTCACAGACTAAAACTGTTATTACAATCTAATATTGAAAATGCCAACAAATTTTGTTTTAGGGTTTCAGTTCCTTAAAAATTATTCACTGAGATTTATATCAGACATATGCAGGCAGTATAATTATATGCAATAGCTTTATCATGAACAAATATTAAGTAAATTACAAAGAATGACAATTTCCTAAGGCCAGGGGTAGGCAACCTTGGCTCTTTTATGACTCATGGACTTCAACTCCCAGAATTCCTGAGCATAGTTCAACTTCTAGGAGTTGAAGTCCAAGGTTGCCTACCCCTGCCTTAGGCTTAAAAATGCAGTTTGCAGGCTTGCACGAAAGAGCAAATAAGTGTTGACATAATTACTTCAGAGTTGCCTTTCAAGTCATGTGCTGACATTTGGTACATTTTCTGGATTGCTGAAACAAACTATCTGCATATTGTTGATATTCACCATATAGTGCTTTTGCTATGGTTAGTAAACTAAAACCAGATCAATTATTTTATCTATCAATGAATGAGCAAAGAAAACAAGCAAGATTCCTCATACTAATATGACGTCGAGTTTAAAGCAGGGCTTTTCAACCTTTTCACCCATTGTACCACTTTTAGGATAAGGCAATGTCCGAGTACCACCAGTCGCCCAGCAAGGTGTCAAAACATGACCAAAAAAAAAAGGAAAAAAATGATAAAGTACAGATAGTCCTCGACTTACAACAATTCGCTTAGTGACTGTTCAAAGTTACGACAGCACTGAAATAAGTGACTTATGACCATTTTTCACACTTATGACCATTGCAGCATCCCCAGGGTCATGTGATTTACATTCGGATGCTTGGCAACCGATTCATATTTATGATGGTCTCATTGTTCCAGGGTCATGTGATCACCTTTTGCAACCTGACAAGCAAAGTTAGTGGGGAAACCAGATTCACTGAACCACCATGTTACTAATTTAATCTCCCTCTCTTTCTCTCCCTTTCTCTCTCCCTCTTTTTTTCTCCCTTTTTCTCTCATCTCTCTCCCTCTTTATCTCTCCCTCTTTCTGTATTTCTCTCTCCATCTCTTTCTCTCCCTCATTTTCTCTCCTTCTCTCTCCGTCTCTTTCTCTTTTTGTCTCCCTTTCTTTCTCCTCTCTCCCTCTTTTTTCCTCTCCTTTCCCTCCCTCTTTTTCTCTCTCCCTTTCTTTCTCTCTCCCTCTCCCTCTCTCTCCCTCCCTCTCTCCCATTGTCACTTTCTTCCCTCCCTCCCTCTTTGTCCTTTCCTCCTTCCCTCCCTCCCTCCCATTGTCATTTCCTTCCTTCCTTCCTAATCCGTTTTTTACCAAGAAACCTGATGCCCATTTAACTCTTTATGAAGCACCCGAGGAAAGTTGGGGAAGATCTATCAACGATACTCGGGAGGTTGCCAGCTCATTTAATAAGCTTTATTCCAGCAACAGAAACACCTCGCATTTGCTCACAGTCGATCCATGCGCGCCAACAATGCTGCTGTGGACCGCGGGGCAGGAAGGCGCCCTTCACACAGGAGGGATGGAAGACACGCCAAAGCACCCTTTCCCCTGCTGCCTTCTGTAGACGCGGCCAGAGTCCTGGGTGGGGGGAGATCCGGGGCTGAGGCGCAACTCACAACCAGTTGCTTTTGGGGGACGGACGCACAAAGCCGGCCAGACAGGGCTCGGAGCGGTTGACCATCCCGGACCACAGCTGTACTTCCACCTTTCCCAGGGCGGCCCCTGCAGACAGAGCGCAGCGCAGGGAAGACGCGCCAAAGCTCGTCCTGGAGCCTCCTGCTGCTGGAAGCCTGCAGCGGCAGCATAACGGGGCTTGCAAAAAGCGGGGCGGGCGGCGGCGGTTGCTCACGGCACCGGCCAAGGGCAAGCAGGGCAAGGCCGCTATCAAGCCCCTGGCTCGACAATCAACCGGGTGGGGGGGGGGAATCCGTGCAGCAAACCGGCTACCTGGCCTGCCAGCTGCTCATTGCAGAATACTCCCCAAAAGCATGACTTGCGAGTTCTGAACATACAAAATCAATTTAGGATGAACAGAACTATTCGGGTTGGGGGGCAGAGAAGAGATTTAAGGTCTAAAATCTGAAAATGGCATTTATTCTGCGATACTGAGTTTGAAGGTCTTTTTATCTCTGATCATCTTTTCTGTTAGGAAAAAACATGTTTTGACGAAGGAGAATGGTTTGTTATATTTTTCCCCTTGATGTTTACAGGTGATACATTTGAATTGTGCTTTGTAAACACTCCCAATATATTTTGAAAATATATTGTAATCGTGCAGTTAATTATTATTTTTTAAAAAAAATCTTAGATAAATTATAGTGAGTAACATTCTCCCCCCCCCCTCGCCCACTCCCCGGAAAAAAGAGATCCCTCTTAATAACTTGGCCACTACAGTTTTATTGGCTTTGCCTGGAAGGAGAAGAATTAGCAATGCTATATTGCAGATTTTTGTAATAAGAGAGCTTAGTGGGGCTGTGATGTTCAAATGTCATATGTCTAAACAAGAAAAAAAAACCAAGCATAATAAAACAAAGATCATATCATAATCTCTGTTCCTTGGATCTGTATCCTTCTTGAATTCTTTAAATTTGATGGGCGGACTAAGAACTCTGCCAACTTATTCTGCAAGTTCATCTTGAATAATGTGCTGATTTCATTTTATTGTGGGCCCTTCACATCAATGCTATATGCTGGGTCCTGCATATAACATGAAAAAATACCCTTATAATTTGCCTTGTGACATAGGTATGCCAGAGAGGGTGGGGGGATTGTGGCAATGAGCCACAAACATGACTTACCCTGAAATAGTATGAGAGAGTAGTCACAGAAGCAGTCAAGAGTGAGACATGCCCTCCATTGGGGGGTTGAGTTAAAGTGCAATACATGAAAATGTTGTATTGCCTTTGGAAGAGTCTATGGGATTTCTGTTCTTACAAATACATTTTTTTGGAAAGTTAAGCAAAGTGTATAAAAGTGAGGTGAAGACAAGAAGTCAGCAGTGGCCAAGTGGAACATGATAGGAACATCCAGTGCTCCACTTTAAAAAAACAAACAAAAAAACCCCTGTCAATTGCATGACATAAAGGGCAACTGGAGAAAGGCAGGCAGGTGGAGGATGCTAAAATAAGCTGGAAATCCACACTGCTATCTTACTGCCCTGCTTTTCTGGGAAATAGGTTTGGGAGACTCGTGTAGCGACTGAAGATGGCATGGTGCTTTCTCTTGCTGTTCCTTCTTTGGACCATCTGAGAAGTACAGTCTGTACTTTCCAAGGTATTTTGACACCGTCCATCTTACATGGATTACTGACTATGTTCATTCCTAAAGAGTTATGATAGTTAGTTTCAGGGGCCATCTGCATGGCAAGTTTAAAAAAAAGGCAAAATTGTGAGGAAGACATTGCAATTACACTTTTGGTGTTAGGCATCGATTAGAGAGCCTGTTGATAGTTCATTAACTAAAGAAGGAAATTATAGCTTATGATATGGTAAAGCTTTAACTTTAACCTTAGGAATATTTACCCAAATATCGTACAGAAACAAAACATTGATTTTTCAATTCTTATTTTTTTCCTCAGATACTCAATATGAGTGAAGCCCATCTATGCAAATGTGCGGTTATTTCTAATAACAAACAATTTATTATTCAGTTTAAGAGTAAGAGTTGCTGTTATTTAAAATGTATGATAATGTATGTTAATTTGACAATATTGAAAGTTAATGTGGAACAAATTTATGACATAAGATTCTAGTGCTTTGGAGTCCCTTAGCTCTCATTCTGATCTTATTTTTAACTAATAAACAATGCAGTCCTGTTTAGCTAATAAACAATGCATGTTTAGTTGGCATTCACCAAATATGTTTCTCCTGAAAACTTTATATACTGTAAGGTTGCACTGAAGCTAAGTTTCTTACTTGCAAGCTATTTGCTAACAAATAAAATTGGGAGTAATTTTCTTAATAATACATGAGGTCGATGTCACTTTAATGTTAAGTGGCTGTAGGTCACATTGATTGATAGTGCCACCTCAAAACAGTGCAAAGATTTGCATTTTTAGAATGATTTGGAAGGATGGACAGCTTTGGCACCCCGTAAGCTTGATGCCCAAGGCTAATATCTACTTGGCCTTAGCCTCAAGTTGGTCCTGTACAAAGAAGTGACTCTATCTTCTTTTCTCGTAGGTTCGAGAATGGAAAACAGAAGGCCAAAAAACATATATGTGCACAGGCCGTCCTGGCTGGCTTACAATGTCTCTTCGTATTGGGAAGTACAAGAAGACTCTCAAGAACATCACAATCAACTTGATGGATATTTTAGATGTAGACATTGAGCGACAGGTACCTTTGAGATTTTTCCAGATGAAATTGCTTTTAAATTGAGCTCAACAACTAGTCCATATGGTTGTTGTGGGATTGTCACCACTTCCTTCCAGGATGTTTTTTCAGCACTGCAATTACTTCCCACTCTGGACTTCCTGTTGACCTCTGTTATCTAGCTTTATAATAATACTTCTTAAGATGCAACGATGAAACTGTACATGATCCTATTAAGTGTGGTACAATGCTAATTTTCATAAGGGCACTGCTATAGTCAATGGTTTTATTTCTATATCCTTCCTAAATATTCCAAGAATGTTATCTGCCTTTTTAAAATAACAGATATACACTGGATTGACATTTTTCATCAAGCTGACCACTATGATTTCAGGATCCTATTCCTGATCAATCACTTCCAGTTCAGATCCTATTAATGTATTGGTTGTTGTGCAAATGAAGGACCTGTTATGCAGACTGATGGGATGTTATCTAAGCCATAAAATGTGTTCTGTTGTAGGTTGTCCGGGTGGAACCTTTGGTCTCAATGGGACAATTAACAGCTCACCTGAATCGCATGGGCTGGACTATTCCAGTGGTACCAGAACTTGATGATCTTACAGTAGGTGAGAAGCCTTGGAACATGGAACTCACGACTATCCCTTTTATTAAACTACTCAGTCATAATTTCACATATGAGAATGTTAAGCATAAGAGGTTCCAGGCCAGTATGATTTCCTGTTTTGCTTGTTGTAGGTTCTCTTGTTCTGAAGTACTGTTCTGTAAAGTTGAGCATGTATTTCAGCTCATTCTTGATCATGGTCTCTTGCATAGGTGGTTTGCTCATGGGGACTGGCATTGAATCTTCCTCTCATATCTATGGATTATTTCAGCATATCTGTGTGGCCTGTGAGCTTGTTCTTGCTGATGGCAGCCATGTGAGATGTAGCCCGGTAAGAAATTATATTTCCTTGCCATGATTTAAGAAGTTACAACAGTTCTATTTTGAGTTGCTGCTTAGCATGGTGTGCTTTTTGCAGGAGGAGAACTCTGATCTATTTTATGCAGTGCCTTGGTCTTGTGGCACATTAGGCTTTCTGGTTGCAGCAGAAATAAAAATGATCCCATCTAAAAACTATCTGAAATTACATTATGAACCTGTCAGAGGGCTGAAAAACATCTGCAAGAGATTTGCTGAAGAATCAGAAAAGAAAGAGAATCATTTTGTAGAGGGCATTGTGTATTCTTTGGAAGAGGCTGTCATAATGACTGGGGTTTTGACCGATGAAGCTGAGCAAGAAAAGGTAACCTAACTATTATCCTTGTTAAGTAAAGGGGGGCACAGGAGACAGAATGACAAAACTGTCTTTCATATGTTGAAAAAGCAAGTTGTTTCTTCTAAAAACTAGAGAGTCCACTTATACCGTCAGTGTATATTTCTATATTGTAAAGATTATTTCTCCCCCAAGAGCAGTGTTTCTCAAATTTGGCAACGTTAAGATGTGTGGACTTCAGTTCCCAGAATTCCCCAACCACTATGGTTAGCTAAGAAGTCCACACATCCAAGTTTGAAAAACATTGCCCTAAAATTCTTTTTTATTGTTCCATGCAGAATAATAATTCCAAAGACCCCTTAGGGCTGGGGTATTGCTCTATTGTTCTTAAACTGCCTGTGAAATAACTAGATCTAACTTCTCCAGCAAGTCTACATCTATGCTGACAGGGAGACAATAGAAGTGCCTGCCAAAAAAGTTGGAAAAATCTAAGCTAAACAAATTAAAACGTTCTTAGCTCTCTGCGAATTAAAATTACAATTCCTGCTAAAGACAGTTGAATTACAATATATTTTTTAATTTTTTTAAAATTTTAATCCCATTTATATCCCGCCCTTCTCCGAAGACTCAGGGCGGCTTACAATTTAAGCACAAACCAATGTGCTTAGCAATATGGGAGGAAAGGCTCAACCAAGGTTGCTTACAAGGAATAGAAGGGTGTCTGGTGTCTGCATTCTTTTGGGCAAGGTACATTTAATGTAACTGTATTGGCATCCATAATAATAATCATTTGTGGAAATTATATACTGCCAATATTAATCCTACAGAAAATGCATTGTATTTTTGGTGCTTTATTTCAATAGTAGTAGAAAGTTGCCTGATTTTTAAATCAGATCTTCAATTAAACTATAACTTGGTAAGGCTAGATCATTCGGCAAAATTATATTTTTTATTCCTGTTCTTTACATTAAGGTCAATAGAATTGGGGCGTACTACAAGCCATGGTTTTTTAAGCATGTGGAAAATTATTTGAAAGCTAATAGCACAGGAACAGAATATATTCCAGCAAGAGATTATTATCATAGGCATACAAGGAGCATTTTCTGGGAGCTCCAGGTAAGGATCTACTTGTAATTTATTGTACTGTGAATACTTAAGACCAGTCAGCCTATGGATAGCTCCTATTTTAATTGTTAATTCACTCTATATCATGCCCATTTGAAGTTTTGAATATCTTTAGTGCCTAATACCCCTCTTTTTCCTCTTCCAAGAGAAAAGGCAAACCTAAATTAGGTGCCATGTGTAACATGTTAGATAGCTGTTTGGTCATTCAAGCCAGTAAATAGTTCACAGCCAAACGGACAACGGGGAAGAATTAGTGTCTGTGATAATGGATTTAATAGTCCTTTTGTAGATAAGGCCTATTATCTTTTCTTAGCATTCTGATTTCATCTAGACCAGGCATGTCAAACTCGTGACATCACATGACGTCGCACGACGTATTGTGACTTTCCCCATTGCTGGCAATGGGGTGGGTGCGGTTTCAGTATGATGCATCTGGCCCGTGGGATGCAGTATGATGCATCAGTTTGACATGCCTGATCTAGACCTATTAATCTAGACCTAATCTGGGGTATCCGTTCCTGAAGATTTTTAAAACAAATGTTGGTATCCTTTTAAAGGGTTGGTCCTTATACCACCCAATTAGCCATTAAAGCTTTTCCTTAAATCTTAATATTCCAATGTAGTATATCTTGACAAATATATAAATCGATAATTGACATTTCTAAGTTTACTCACCAGCATTAGCAGAGTAGCATATAGAAATTAAAAACAGAGGCATAAAACAACAAGCACAAATAGGGGGGAAAAGAGATGGTTTTCCAGATAGAACAAAAAGTGAATTAACAAGGGACTTAACATCTCACCCTGCTCAGTTCCTAAGGAAAGCGCTAGGCCTTCAACCCACATTTAGTCAATAGTGAATTTTTAAAAAATACTGAATAAAGTTGCTGATATATGTAATTATACTAATTTTAAATCTTCCCTTTTCTTACTATTAGCATTGTTTCCCTTACAGGACATCATTCCGTTTGGCAATCATCCAATTTTTCGCTATCTCTTTGGCTGGATGGTTCCTCCTAAAATCTCCCTTTTAAAATTGACTCAAGGCGAAACCATGAGAAAGCTCTATGAGCAGCACCACGTGATACAAGACATGATGATCCCCATGAAGAGCCTTGAACAATGTATTCAAACCTTCCACAGTGTCATTAAAGTAAGACCATCTTTCCTAAATCCAAGACAGATCATTGGAGCAGGAATAAGATTAGTTTCTTATTTAATACGTGAAGAACATTAAAACCCAGAAATGTAAAACAAATAAGTAAGTAATGCTTAATGTAACCCCATGTACCAATGGTAGGATTCAGAAAGGACACAAGGAGCTTCCACAAAACTAATGGAATACTGTAGCAATAGTACTTAGATTTATATGCCTCTTCATTGTGCCTTACAGCCCTCTCTAAGCAGTTTACTGAGTCAGCATAGTGCCCCCAATAATCTGGTCCTCATTTTACCAAACTCAGAAAGATGGAAGGCTTCAACCTTGAGCCGTATCGAACTCCTGAGAGTGGGCAGAGTTATCCTGCAATACTGCAAGCTAACCATGGCTCCTAGTGCATCTTTTTCCTCTTCTTTTCCCTAGGTTTATCCTCTGTGGCTGTGTCCATTCATCTTGCCTCACAATCCTGGAATGGTTCATCCAAAAGGAGATGAAGAGGAGCTCTATGTAGATGTGGGAGCCTATGGAATGCCCCAGACAAAACACTTTGAAGCCATGGCGTCCACCAGACAATTAGAAAAGTTTGTAAGGAACGTTCACGGGTAAGGATTTAAACACAGGAAAAGAGTTATTTCTAATGGTACAAGAGCTCTCTAGCAATTGGATTCCTAATTACCTATGATTACACCCCATTCTTTTGCTATTCTGTACAGTAAGTAGTTCAATTTTGGCTCTGCAGCACACTTGCTGGGACACCCAACTAAATGAAAGGGTTGGTTGGTTTGCTAGAACAAATTCAATTCTGACCATGGGGCTTGCCCTATTTTGCAGGCAAAGATCATTGTCACCTTCTAATGCAACAACTCTTAAGATCTTTCTCGTTTCCTTTAGTTTTCAGATGTTACATGCAATCTGTGCACAGCAGGTCCAAATGAAGTCAGAGATGCTGAGATGAACTTGTAGTTTTATATAATAAATATTTAGCATCTATATTTACAGCAGACAAGATAGTCAGGCACTTCACTATATCAAAGAAGAGCAGCATACAGAGCACAGAGAAGCAAAAGTGGGGGGGAGGGAAACTCCCCCTTTACACCCAGCAACCAATCATAATGTAGATTGCCTCATGCAGGAGCCCACACTCTCCAGCCAATCAAGTACAACTGTGTTCTGGCCCATTATACAGTTTACTGTTCCAGCTGTTAAATTACATAACTTAACAGTCACCTTCTAATGCCACAACTCATAAGAACTTTCTCATTTCCTTTAGTTTTCAGATGTTATATGCAGACTGCTATATGACCCGCGAGGAATTCTGGGAAATGTTTGATGGCTCCCTCTATCACAAACTGAGACAAGAGCTTCAGTGTAACAAGGCTTTTCCTGAAGTATATGATAAAGTCTGCAAAGCTGCAAGACATTAAATCCAATTCGTCCATGAAGCAAAATTTGGGTCTAAATAAAAACTATATCTTCTCTTTTCCAAAACCCCCTTGTTTCTACTTCAGACACTCCATTCCAAATGTGAAATTTAGAAGAAATACTTCTGCCTTCGTATGAACAATATAACTGGTAGTATTTGTCTTAAAAAGGTGTATGCTTCTTTATCTTCTTTCTAGGAATTTCCATTTTTGACCACTGTGGTTTAATGATAGCTTAGGTATAGATTGATATATTTAGTAGAAGGAGGAAAAGCAAGTTCAGAACTTTAAAACAGAAGAGTAAGCTATTATAGATAAACGAGTGGGAGATGTATGCAAGGTCTGCTGTTACAGATGTACTATAGGCTCTTTCTGAGAGTTGTGCCAAATAAGCCTGCCTTTCTAATGTCACAGTTGCCTATATCAGATAAGTTTCTTTGCCTAGGGTTGAAAAGTCATAATTTGCAATAAAGTCATAATTATAACCTGTCTGAACACTTTGAATACTATGTATTGGAGACTATTTTTTGAATTAGTGCATGTTCTTCACGATTCCCTCTCTTTCTTGTTTTGTTGACATTTTTTCTTTGACAATTTTCATCAACGTTTTATGTGCTGCAGGAAAAAAAGAGAGATTGTTACAGACATGTCCCCAGGAAGAAGACAATTTAAAAAGTATTTTTCCCCCTTGTTTATAAATTACTGCTTTTCTTGCCTTCTCCCTGTGGTCTTCTAGTGATCTGTCTCTTGGATTATGGACGCTGGCTGAACAGTTTTATAATGTATTGCTCCAAAGTGCAAGTTTGTACTTCTGTTTTAATAGTAAAGAGGGCTGTCAGTAATCTGATATAAATAGCAGTTTTTATAGTCATTATTGCGTCTACCTATTTTATTCTTATTTTATTCATGAAATTCAATTGAGCCCCAAATTTTTGTTGCTAAGCGAGACAGTTGTTAAGTGGCTTTTCCCCATTTTACAACCTTTCTTGGCTACAGTTGTGAATCACTGCACTTGTTAAATTAGTAACATGGTTAGTGACTTTGCTTCTCAGAAGGTCGCAAAAAGTGATCACATGACCCCGGGACATGGCAACCATCATAAATATGAACTAGTTGCCAAACATCCAAAGTTTGATCACATGACCATGGGGATGCTGCAACAGTTGTAAGTGTGAAAAACAGTCACATTTTTTCATTGCCTTTGTAACTTTCAATGGTCATTAAATGAATTATTGAAAGTCGAGGACTACCTGTAAATGATGGTGGAGATTTATATGGTAGATGATTAATTATTAATAACATTATATAGAAGAAGTATTCCTCCTCACTCCTCTTTCCATTGTTACTGTTATCATAGGATTTGTCATGGTTTTCTTCTACTGAGATTGTTTAGTGCCTTAAATCACATGAGAAAAACCTGGATTGTTTTAGGCCGCCTTACTTTCAGGAATACGTTAGATGTGAGAAATGGTTTAGAAAACTACTTGGAAGGTGGATCTCTTTAACCTCTTCCTACCTAACACTTAACAATGCTTGTAAAGATAGCGTTGCTGCGAGCTTTCACCATCAGATAAATACACACTACTGCAATATCAATTTTTATAATTATCTGGATGTTGTTGATAATCGAAACACTTGAAAGAATGCTGCTTGGAATATAATAATAGTATTCTGAGTTTTGTCCCATATTGCGGCCTGGACTTTGGAATACTTCCAACTCTTATTTCGTACTTGAGACAGTTTACACTCAAACTTTTTTGCATATCATTCCTTTGCTTTTTAAGTGGAGTGACAATGGATAAGCTAGAAAAGTATATCCTATGTGAATATGTTCCTATAGTTTAATATTATAACAAATAGGTCATTGGCTAGCCGTAAGAAAAATTGATTAAACGACTTTAAAGGTTTTTTATTTCAGTTTTGTATATATTTTAATGTCACTATTAACCAAAATTGGATCCAAGGACCAAGATGCACAATTCTAGCAAAGAATTAATTATTTGTAGTTAACACTTTGATGTTATCTATAGTATCTTAACATCTGAACTGTCTATGGAGTTTTAAACAGTTGTTGATATTTAATGGAGAGATTGGTTCAGAGTGAATCAGTAAAAACATTGTAGACCAGAGGTCTCCAAGCCTGGCAACTTTAAGACGTGGACTTCCAACTCCCAGATTCATCAGCTATGCTGGCTGAGGAATTCTGGGAGTTAAAGTCCATAAGTCTTAAATTTGCCAGGTTTGGAGGCTCCTGTTTTAGACTAGTCCAGAAATAGCTTGTGTCCCTGTTGAAATCTAAGCATTCTTTGAGAGAAAAACTTGCTTATACTTTTCTAGTGCCTTCTCAGGCATCTGAGAACCATTCCCATATGCTGGAACCAGTAAAACATCTGCATAACAACACCAGAGCATCAGGCATAAGTTGAATGCAGAAGCAAATCAGAAATGAGACTGGACTCAATATTTGTGTATAATTTTTGTAATGCGTCTCAGGTTGTAAACAGTAAGATGAGTACAATGTACCTTGGTATTCATCATTAATTGGTTCTCGGAGGTGTGATGAGTACTATAAACCCTGAGTATCAAACAAATTTTAAGGAAGAATGTGAGTCACAAAGCAGCTGACACTGACAAGTTCTAGCTTGTGCGTTGAGTATCAAGGGATGAGTACTGGGGGGGAAAAATTCACATCTAAAGGTATTGAGTATCAAATTTGAAAGCAGTTGAGTACCAAAGTACCACTGTATTTGCAAGTTTGATTTTTGTTGCAACAATCCTAGCACACTATTCCAATCTTGCAGATAAATATAACAGCATCGGTATACTTTGTTTTGCAGTTGTTAGTGATGTTGTATTGCTGCAGTTGGGCCGAACTTGTTCTTTCTTACAATTACAGCTTTGGTGTGCCTGAATAAAATTGTGCTGACAGTATTTTTCCTTTATTATACATCTAACGCCGGTATTATACGTCATTTGGTGCAATGGGATTCATAGGTATGTCATAGATCTGCTGTCCTTGCTGCTAGTTAATGTTTAAATTAAAAACAGTTGATTTCTTATCCTTGGTAAAAAAAATCTATTGATTTAAGGTACAATCCTAGACAAAAATATGTAAGATTAGGATTGTCATCACTAATCATTTGTGCTGGTAGAAATACTAATTAGTGGACTTTCTCTGGCTATCACCATTTTACTCCATTATTTTCAAGTTTGGATTCTCAAAAAAATAATAATAAATACATTGAGAGTAGGAATGTTCCTAAGTGAGACAGTGGTTAAATGAACTGACCCATTTTATGACCTTTCTTGCCAGAGTTGGTAAGTGAATCACTATAGTTGCTAAGTTACTATCACAGTTGTTAAGTGAATCTGGCTTTCCCATTGACTGCTCAGAAGCTCAGAAAAATGATAAATATGAATCAGTTGTCAAGTGTCTGAATTTAGATCACGTGACCACGGGGATGCTGCAACAGTCAATAAGTGTGAAAAACAGTTCTAAGTCACTTTTTTCAGTGCTGTTGTAACTGCTTATTAAACGAGCTGTTGTAAAGGACCATCTGTATTACTTAATCCTTTAAGTGTCTGTGTTAAATGACAAAGTATCGCTGATACGATTCAGTATTAAGTTCCAGAGCTGTGTTGTTCAATCTTAGCAACTTTAAGATGTGTGGACTTCAGTTCCCAGAATTCTGCAGCTAGCAAGCTCCAGAGAAAAACATGAGAACATAGGAGGGGTACATTCAAAAAGTACAAACGTTTATTGGGGATTAATGTTTCTAGTATAATTGTCTATGCTAATATAAACTCTCCTGAACCACTTTATAGTTATCACCCCTGTGACCATGAAAAACCCAGTTTCGCTTTGACTATTTGACAATTTTCACCATGACTATTTGAGGAGGGTGTGTGTGCAATAGAATAAAGCAAAGGTACGGCAGCAGTAAAAACAACATGAATGTCTAGAGCACAGGCGTCAAACTCGTCGCGTCAAGTGACCTGTTGCGACATATCGCGAGTTTTTTCACATTGCCGGAACGGGTGGTCACGGCATCCAGATGATGCAACCAGCCTATGGTCTATACTAGAGGTTATAAGTGGGGAAACAGCTTGTGGCTGTTACTATTAGAACACAAGCATGTTTATGGCCTTAGATCAGCCAAAATATAACCCTATTCTTGCAGTCCCATCTTCAGCCAAGACATCCTCTCTGTCAGGAGAGGTTTTGATTTGTTTCTGATGTGTGCATTTGAGTATAGCACTGGCATTGGTTCACACCAGTCATTGCACAGATCGCTCAGATGAAGTCCTTGAATCTTTAATCCATTTTTTATCATCCTTTGTCTTTTTTCTCAAATGAGGATCATTCCAGGCAAAAACGAGAGCTAAATTCCATAAAGGTAACTGGGTTTTGGGTTTTTTGCCAATTATTCCTTGAGGCTCTGGGAGAGAACTTCAGCCAAGGTGGCACTCGTCAGCCTTGGAGCAGTGGGCTAATGCCTCCTTAAGCAACACCAGCTGCCTGCAATTAGTGCAGGTTCGCATCCCACCAGGCTCAAGGTTGACTCAGCCTTCCATCCTTCCGAGGTAGGTAAAATGAGGACCCAGATTGTTGGGGGCAATTAAGCTGACTTTGTAATAATGCCGCTTGGGGTGTGTGTGAAAGCCCTAATAAGCAGGCATATACATAGAATGAAGGCTACTGCTAAGCTTGTAAGCCGCCCTGGGTCTTCGGAGAAGGGCGGGATATAAATGGGATTTTAAAAAAAATCTGCTCAAACTCCAGTTGTGAACATCCATAGAGGGCTTTTATCTATTTACACATATGATTGAATCATTGATACACCACCGGGTTTTCCCCTGCCTATCGCCCGCCCAAAGCAAAACTGCCTTTGCTGCTCTTCAGCTAGGAGTCAAGCTCACTTTCTTAAACTTACCGTTCGTAGATGTAGGAGCAAATCTGATCTCGGACTGGACCAGCCCTTGTGTGCCAAAGGAGCTAAGATTGCCTGCCTTCCCCATTTTATTTTTTATTTTTTTTTATTTTAATTGCATTTATATCCCGCCCTTCTCCGAAGACTCAGGGCGGCTTACAAGCTTAGCAGTAGCCTTCATTCTATGTATATGCCTGCTTATTAGGGCTTTCACACACACACACCAAAGCGGCATTATTACAAAGTCAGCTTAATTTTAAAGTGGAGGTGGAGGAAACTAGCTTCTTTTTATGTAAATACGGTTTAAGTGCTGTTCATGATCACTGTTCAATGGGTATGAACTGATAAAAGTCAAGATACGGTACACCTTGCTATGATCCACCCACTGGGGTAGACATACTGCGTATAACATTAATATGTGCATTATTTTTAAATGGAAAAGCAGTAATATGGGAGTGAAAAACTCCACTGGATGCAGCCCTTGAGTCGATCTTCTTTTCCTCCATAAATCCATTTTAATTTTTGAAAGCTACAGATTATTGTTAGTTGCAAAGTCGTGTCCGACCCATCGCGACCCTATGGACAACGTTCCTCCAGGCCTTCCTGTCCTCTACCATCTTCTGGAGTCCATTTAGGCTCACTCCTACTGCTTCAGTGACTCCATCCAGCCACCTCATTCTCTGTCGTCCCCTTCTCTTGCCCTCAATCTTTCCCAGCATGAGGCTCTTCTCCAGTGAGTCCTTCCTTCTCATCAGGTGGCCAAAGTATTTGAGTTTTAGCTTCAGGATCTGGCCTTCTAAAGAGCAGTCAGGATTGATCTCCTCTGGGACTGACCGGTTTGATCGCCTTGCAGTCCAAGGGACTCGCAGGAGTCTTCTCCAACACCATAGTTCAAAGGCCTCAATTCTTTGACACTCAGCCTTTTTATGGTCCAACTTTCACAGCCATACATTGCAACTGGGAACATGGCGTTGACTATATGCACTTTTGTTGGCAGGATGATGTCTCTGCTTTTTAGTATGCTGTCTAAATTTGCCATGGCTTTCCTCCCCAGGAGCAAGCGTCTTAATTTCTTGGCTGCAGTCCCCATCTGCGGTAATCTTGGAGCCCAGGAAAATAAAATCTGTTACTACCTCCATTTCTTCCCCATCTATTTGCCAGGAATTGAGAGGGCCAGATGCCACAATCTTGGTTTTCTTAATGTTAAGTTTCAAGCCAACGTTTGCACTCTCCTTCACCTGCATCAAGAGGCTCTTTAGTTCCTCCTCACTTTCTGCCATTAGAGTGGTATCTGCATATCTTAGGTTGTTGGTGTTTCTCCCGGCAATCTTAATTCCAACTTTTGATTCATCTAGCCCTGCCTTTCTCATGATGTGCTCTGTGTATAAGTTAAATAGGCAGGGCGGCAGTATACAGCCTTGCCGGACTCCTTTCCCAATTTTGAACCAATCAGTGGTTCCGTGTCCAGTTCTCACTGTTGCTTCTTGACCCGCATATAGGTTTCTCAAGAGACAAATAAGATGGTCTGGTACTCCCATCTCTTTAAGAACTTGCCACAATTTGTTGTGATCTACACAATCAAAGGTTTTAGCATAGTCAATGAAGCAGAAATAGATGTTTTTCTGGAACTCCCTAGCTTTCTCCATGATCCAGCATATGTTGGCAATTTGATCTCTAGTTCCTCTGCCTCTTCGAAAAGATTCTAATGAGACCCTATTGTTAAAAATCAAAACATTGGACTGCAGTAGTTTCCTTACTGCATTACAAACTCTTCTACCAGAATCCAATTTTTTAAAAAAAAAAAACTGATACAACTGTGGACTGTGAGAATTAGGATCAGGGAAATAATAGCCCCACCCACCCTTTTAATTCAATAAAGGAAAACATTTTACAAGTGGCTGCTAAATGAATAGCAAGCATTTAAGTTTCTAGCCATTTTAATACAGTATTGACATAATTATGGCAGCAAACTGATTTTAGAAGAGAAACCTACAATTATAAAATTCTAACAAATACCTTGATTTTTTTTTTAAAAAAAGGTGAAAGTGGGTACCCAAATTTCCAAGAGTGTATTGGATGAGAATAAGAAATTCCTCAGTGCATCTTTAGTTAGCCTGGCCAAACTAAAGCTATGTAGGCATGCAGCTCATACATGATTACTTAAGATTTTTTCCCCAGATGCAACAATTTCTTAGGCTGATTTTGGGTTGCTCCAGCGACCTTTATTAACAGGAGTGATCCTCTCCCTGTGGAAAAAAAAATCCAATAAATTTTTTACATGTTCAATCCTTTATCAAAGCCAAGGTTGAGACTGTATGTTCATCCAGATATCAGTGAATTAGCATCCCTAACAATTGGACATACTGATTAAAGACTGTTGGAAGCTCTAATTAAGGAACAACTGAAAAACCATGGGTTTTTCTTCCTCTGAAGAACTTAGAGCTGAAGGTAAGCATCCCAACAAACTTAATGACCTCTCCTAAGCTACTTAAGGGATTTACAGGTGAACAGAGCTATGAATTTGCTCAATATATAGGATGGCTAGACTTATCACAAAAAGAAGAAAGATTGGATGCAAGGCAACAGTAGAAAGAGAACTGTCACAACCATTCTCTTACATCTGCTTAGTTTTTCATATCTAATTTTTGAATTTTGATGATATAGGGATACTTAAAAACTCATACATTGTTCTTAATAATAGTAATAGAGTTAGAAGGGTCCTTGGAGGTCTTCTATTCCAACCTCCTGCTCAAGCCTATGACATTCTGGGCAAATGGCTGTCCAATCTCATCTTGAAACCCTCCTGTGATGGAGCACCCATACCTTCCAGAGGCAAGCCATTCCACTGATTAATTGTTCCCACTGTCAAAAAATGTCTCCTTAGTTCTAGGTTAGATCTATCTTTAATGATCTTCCAAGTCAGTGTAGATGTCAACATTCAATTTTATCAGTTTATCATTGGATGGGTGATTGTCTAAGGAATGGCTAAGAGTTTCTTATCCTGGAGCCATTTTTCATATTATCTTCGTAGGATCTAGCTCTACAGGTAATTCTGGATATGCTGTTTCTCAATTCTCAGCTAAACTTCTCTCTTGCATCCTTAAATTTTACAAGCATTAGGAGTTTACTGATTCATTCATTTAAAAATAGAGAACACAGCAGGATGCATGCAGTTTGCTACCATTTTATCTTTGTCTTCTACACAACTCTGCCAACACTTAAGTACGTAAACGTACAATGGTGACACAACTGTTTTCTGCTTGTGTATGTGTACACATGCCAGTTTTGCAAATATGCAGAGTAAAGTGTATGAATAAACCTGCAAAAGGTAGTATTGATATAATCACAATTAACATAAAAGATCACATTAAGGTGTTGTGCTCTTTTCTTTACAGAACTATATTGATGACGAACGTGGGGAGAGATTCAAAGATGCCAAAAATTGGAACACTGAAATTTCCAATTATGGCATGAATTTTAGAAACTGAGTTGAGTGAATTTAGAAGCAGAGCAAAATAGAGAGGGTAATGGTAATAAACTAAAAATATAATAACATCTTCACTCTAAACATTGTCCTGTTAAACCCTGTTGTTTTCTGTTTCATGAATCCAATTCCATCTGCAGGACGAGGTTTTATGAGACCCGATGTACCAATGGGAATCAGGCTAAATATTCCAAACAAATGGATACATTTCATTTTAGAAAGTAAGTGTGAAATTAAACTACATACAGAACAACTAGATAAACAAGGTCAGGCATGCAAATTAAAAATCAAAACTCCAAGCCTGATGGAAGTTGGGGGATTTTAAAAAAATGATTTGCCATTCTTAATTATGTTTCACTTACTGTAAACACTTGTCCTTTTCCAAGTTACTAAGATAACGTTGTGTTTCATTCATATAAAGGGAACGGTATCTCAACTTCTTTGGATATTTCTCATGCTTTGTGGTATCATAGCGGCCAACCCCAACAGGATTCTGTGTAATAGAGAATTGGGGGTATAGTGAGTGCTTAAATCTTCCTGGTTGCCCACTTCAAAGTAATGCCATGGCAAATTGCTCCCATATTGATGTCAAAAAGCCCACATAGATTTCCCTGTAAAGTTGAAGGAGAAGGAGGAAGAATCCTAGGGGCTAGGTATGGAATTAAGCTATTTGGAAGATTATCTTGGAATGACCACCAAAGAAAGGAGGTGGCTAAGACAGCACTCAACAGCATAAAAGAAAGCTGAGGAAGCAACAAGACAAGATTTGAAAACAATAAAAAATTGTATCCTTCTTACCACACCATGATTTTCACAGGGTCATAAGTACTCCCTTACTCTATGAGGCCCTGAGCAGCTGAGCTCCACCAGAATAAAAATTTGTTTAGGATGAAGGATTTTGTGTCCTTCAGTACAAATTGCCTTTCATCTATTGCAGAGGTACTGCAGAAGTCGTTCACAATCATGTGTCATTCTTGCTATGTCTACAGCCATGCCATGTTGGGAGTGCAATTTGTACTGAATGTTCAGTTGGATGGTCTGTGTTGAAACTGATGACAGCTCTCCAACTGATGTCTGTAGTATGATAATATACCCTCATTTATTCCATTTATGCATTCTATTACCTTGACAATATACTGTATTTATAGATAAAATTACTAAAACCAAATTTGGTGGAACCTCTAACTGAATTCCCATGAATTGGTTACACAAATGGAAGAGGGAAGCAGTAATTCAATAAATAAATGAATACATGTTGTGTCTCAAATGCTCTTGATATCAGTATAAATCTTAACTTTGACCAATCCCTTAAACTTAAACAAAAGATTCTACATCTTATATCGATATCCTTGAAGGATATAGGATTACTGCCTGTTTGTTCTAATTTGTATAATAGAAGCTAGTTGGTTTTTGTGGAAAGAATGTTGGAAGAGATGTACTATTTTATCTGATCGAAATCTATATTTGATGACAATGATGATGGTGAAGATGATGATGTCCAGTCAGTTGAGTTCATCTCTTGGCAATTCAATGCGCCAGGTCTCTCCCCATCTCACAATCTTGCACTATTTCTTTGAGTATGTTCTGTTTCGTGTCAGCTTTGATGGTGTCCAGCCCCCATGTTCTTTGATGGCCTGGTTTTCTTTTACTGCTAAATCTTCCAAATATAATCGCTTTCTCCATTGAATTCACCCACATGACATGGCCAAAGTAAGTGAGACACAGTTTTGTGGTTTTGTCTTCTGGTAATATGTCTGATGTTATGCGCTCCACTACTTGCTTGTTAAGATAGGGCTCGCAACTTGGGTGTCCTCCTAGATTCACAGCTCTCCTTGGATGATCATATAGGAGCTGTGACTAGGGGGGCCTTTGCCCAGGTTCGCCTGGTGCGTCAGTTGCGGCCCTATCTAGA
Source organism: Vipera berus (assembly GCF_964194415.1). Lineage (NCBI taxonomy): Eukaryota > Metazoa > Chordata > Lepidosauria > Squamata > Viperidae > Vipera > Vipera berus. Next base: position 65,115,738 of record NC_138204.1, on the reverse strand, counting down.
CCGGGATGCCTTGCGCACAGTCACTCATGCACTCGTGACCTCCCGTTTGGACTACTGCAATGCTCTCTACATTGGGCTGCCCTTGAGGACTACTCGGAGGCTCCAGCTGGTGCAGAATGCAGCCGCGCGAGTGGTGGTGGGGGCTTCCCGATACTCCCATGTAACACCTCTACTCCGTGAGCTGCATTGGCTTCCGGTTGCCCTCCGGGTAAGATTCAAGGTGCTGGTTACGACCTATAAAGCCCTAAATGGCATGGGTCCGGGTTACTTCCGGGGCACCTGCTGCCGGCATCAACTTCCCTTCGTCCAGTGCGCTCCCACAGAGAGGGCCTCCTTAGGATGCCATCGGTCAAAAAGTGTCGACTGGCGGCCCCCAGGGGGAGGGCGTTCTCTGTGGGCGCGCCAGACCTTTGGAACCGTTTACCGGTGGAGCTCCGGACGGCTCCCAACCTTCGCTCCTTCCGACGTGACCTAAAAACATATTTATTTGAACAAGCCGGCCTGGACTGATGGGTTTAGGGGTATTTTAACGCTTTGTATTAATTTATTGAATTGGGCCATTGTATTTAATATTTTTTAAATTTTTATATATTGTATTTTATTGTATTGCCCTGTACACCGCCCTGAGTCCTTCGGGAGAAGGGCAGTATAAAAATTAAATAAATAAATAAATAAATAAATAAATAAATAAATAAATAAATAAATAATCACTTTCGCTATCCAAGAAATATGCAGCGTAAGTCTATATTTACATTGAGAATATTGTATGGACACCTGTATTCTTATAAGGAGAAACTGCTGGCTCTTAAAGAGAACAGGGAGACTAAATGTATAATTAAACAGAGGCCCCTTATAATCACCATATCTTGGCTTTATGTCAAAGAATGATAGGTTTGATTATTCTGTCTCTGGAGAATAGAGCAGTTAAGCTACTATAGATCACCTATAGCAGACATGTCAAACTCGCGACATCACATGACGTTGCACGACGTATCGGAGCTTTTTCCCCATTGCCAGCAATGGGGTGGGTGCGGTTTTGATATGGCAGTTTGACACCCCTGAGCTATAGGCATTTCATCCAAGACCCACTTCACAATTACTTTAACCACATGTGTTTTAAGCACATCTGCCTCAACACTGTTTACCCTGAACGCAGCAGTTCTTTAGTTTTTTCCTATCACAACTCAAGTGATAGAACTCAGCTTGTACATATATTATTGCCAGAGTAAGCTTTGCTATTTAGCTATACCTCTGAGGAGAAATCATGGCACAAATTACATTATTTCCTGTAGCACACCATATATGCAGACAATGCACTAAATCAGAGGAAGCCTGTTGCAGCCGCTTAGCACATCTAGCCTGAATCTTTGTGTAGGCAGGCAGCAACTTTCTTAAGCCTTGTCCTGGGTTTTCATATGGAAACCAGAACTCTATTTTGCCAGCTCCACCTGCCTTGAACCTAAACTGCTGATGAGCCCAGATCAGTGGGGAAGTGAGACTTTTTCTAAATGAAGCTTTTCCTAGCTACTTGAGTGCTTCTAACATCACCACAGTAACTTAGATAAATGCAAATGGTAAAAGAAAAAGCATAAACAAATATATCACTAGCATCACCCTTTGGCACACCAGAATTTTAAAAACATTGAACTGAAGGACAAAGCAAATATCACACTCTGAGGCTGCTAAGAAATTGTCTTAAATCCAATACAGAGGAAGGAGCAGTTGAACTACTGGAGACTAATTCTTTGGACTTCAGTTCCCATGAATAATAATTTCAGTATGGCCAATAGCACAACATTAAGGCAACTAAAATTAAAGTTATTCTGAAAGCTATAAAGTTGCCTGTCTCTGATTTAGGCTAAATATTACAAAGGGGTTGAGAGAAATAAATAAAAATTCATATATACTAGGAGAAAAGCAATTTAGTCATCATCTACTCATGTTGCCATTGCCATAGGCCAGTTCAGTAAATACATACATTCCAATAACTGTGTGTGTGTGTGTTTGTGTATAAGCAAATAAAGAGTGCTTCAATACCATTTACTGTTGGCCTGTAGGTTTTGCTTGAGAGAATGTGGCCTTCTGGAGAAGAGACAATATTCCTCCTGAAGCCTCTAGATGGCTTGGATTACATGATTCCCAGACACCACTGGGCCATGCTGGTAGGGGAGAAAAGCTATACTTCAAAATGTTTAGAAAGGAAGCAGATGGATGGATGGATGGATGGATGGATGGATGGATGGATGGATGGATGGGTGGATGGATGGATGGATGGATAAATGATAGATGTGTGTGTGACTGAGAGAGAGCGTGATATGGTATAGATAGGATAGATAGACAGACAGACAGACAGACAGACAGACAGACAGACAGTAGATAGACAGACAGAAATGGAAGGCAATGTTCTTCCCTCCCACCCCTATCTCTTACATATGACCTACAAAGTGAAATTAATGGCACTACGAACAGGCCCCAAGTTATTAGAGCACCTTGGAATGATCTCCTTCATTGAAGAAACTGATCCATATGTGGTTTTATCTCCTAAGAGACAGTGGCAGAACAAGCTTTATTAAAGCATGGTTTTGAACCCAGTTTCTCTCCCAGGGACATCTGCAGAGGGGGTGGCATCTCAAAAGTCAAGATGATGGTTGCAACCATGTCTTGCAAGCCCCATCTCTTTTGCAATGCACGATAAACCCCGTTGTGACAGTCATCTGTCTTTGTCTTTCTAGTCCCTGCTCCCTTCCCTAAGTGAAATTCTGCTGACTGGGTCTTACTGGCTGTCTTTTTCAGAAGGCAAATGGACTTCTTTGGGGGGGGGGGTTCCCTTTGAAAACGTTTCGCTTCTCATCCAAGAAGCTTCTTCTATTCTGAACTGAAAAGCTGAAGAAGCTTCTTGGATGAGAAGTGAAACGTTTTCAAAGGCAAAAAATACCCAAGAAAGGTCAGTTGCCTTTTGGAAAAAGCACCTTTGGGACAACTACAGGTAGTCCTTGACTTATGACCACAACTGAGCCCAAAATTTATGTTGCTAAGTAGGACATTTGTTAAGTGAGTTTTGCCCCATTTGACCACTTTTCTTGCCCCACTTGTAGTGAGCCACCGCATTTGTTAAGTTACTAACATGGTTGTTAAGTGAATCTGGCTTTCCCCATTGACTTTGCTTGTCAGAAGGTCACAAAAGGTGATCACGTGATTCCGGGAACTGCAAACGTCATAAATAGGAGTCAGTTGCCAAGCGTTTTAATTTTGAGCAGATTTACCATGGAGAGGTCCATAAGTGTAAAAAATGGGTCGTGTCATTTTTTTCAGTACTGTTGTAACTTTGAACAGTCACTAAATGAACTGTTGTAAGTCGAGGACTACCTGTATGACCTGGATGATTGAGAAGCTCCATAGATACTGGGTGTCCTGGACACAGTATCAAGGCTGCAATGAGAAAAGGAGTTATAATCAAGTTTCTGCCTTACCGTATTTCCAAAACAGAGGCGGTATGCTCTTCGGTCAAATCTTTTTGCACCAATCCAGAACGGTGGTTGATTTTTATATTCTGTTCTCTTAGTGGGCTTTATGTCATAGGAGCCTGGTCCTGTTTGATACTGGGGAAAAAGAAACAGGCAATTATTTTCTGTTATTGACTGATCTTACTATATGTTCATCATCCTGATTAAACACTCATTACAGAAATACATCCCGGAGAAGATTTGCTTTCCAGTCCCCCCTCCCCACCCCATTTTTCTTCTTTGCACAGCTGCCTAGGTAAATATAATTCTGGATGTCCTTTAATGTTTTTTGCTTAGAGAAACTATTTTGATACGTATATTCTTTAAAATATGTAAAATATGTTCTTTAAAAAAATAACCAATTGTACTTCATTCTGTTCCTATCTGCTTTGTTAATGTACTGGCAGAAGAAAATCAGTGCCGGCTCATTGCTGAAGAAGCAAAGTCACCTACTTGTTCACATGGAAACATGCCAATTTTGGACCAGAAGATCCGTTCAGTTGGGCAATCAGGATCCCGTGAAAATGTACTAAAAACACCATGTTTCTTTTTCTCCTTTGTCTCCAGTTCATCCAGGAAGGATTTGATATTGCAACCAGACAACTCAGAGGTTTTTCTCTGCCGTGATTGAATAAGAACAAAATACTGCTTTAGAAGTGGAAAGTGGTAGAATGTACCATATAGATCACCCTAGTTTTACAACCACAATTGGGACCAGAATTTCCATTGCTAAACAAGGAGGTTGCTAAGTGAGTCACTTAGGACCTTATTTGCCATGGTTGTTAAACAAATCACAGTGGTCATTAAATGAATCATACAGTCATTAGATCAGTGGTGGCAAACCTTTTAGAGACCGAGTGCCCAAACTGCAACCCAAAACCTACTTATTTATTGCTGAGTGCCAGGTGGGCGTAGCCCACTGGGTGGGTGTGGCTGTGGTGGTCATGGAAGATTGGGTGGGTGTGGCCAAGGTGGGTGTGGTCACCTCAATGTTGCTCGTGGGGAGGGACACCTGTGGGGGGGTGGGCAGGGTTGGTGGAGCTCCAGGAGGTCTCTGGCAGGTGGGGCAGTAGGCAGGAGACTCATCCTGTGGGGTGAGGTGAGGCAGGGTGGGGGTGTCATTACCATGGGGCAAGGCAAGGGCTGGACCAGCTGCTGCCTGACACCATTGGCCCCCGCACACAGAGGCCAGCGAGCACATGGGGCCCAACGGTGTCCGTCAGTAGGCACAACCTGCTGGTCCCTTGGCAGGCACACTCCGGGGCTCCACAGCCCATTGCCAGCAGTTTAAAGAAGCCGCCTCCAAGATGGATGGTCGGCCAACAGCTGAGGAGGTGATGCAGTGTGTTGTGCCTGGGAAAAGGAGAGCATACGAGGCCAGGAGGGACGGGATCGGGGGGGAGGGAAACCAGCCGTGCCGGGATTCATTCAGCCATGTGGGACCTCGGCAAATTAGCAGGCGGCTGGTTGCAGAGGGACAGTTGCTACCTCCAGGGCATGGAGCGGGTGCCCACAGAGAGGGCTCTGAGTGCCGCCTCTGGCAGCCTTGCCATAGGTTCGCCACCACTGCATTAGATAAACCCCACTTATATTTTTGACTTTCCTTGTTGGAAGCCAGCTGGGAATAGTTATAAGTCGAGAACTACCAGTATATGTGTGCATACATACAGAAACCTGTGAACAATTAATCTAAGACAGAACTGCAGAAAATCAAAGAATTTATTTCAAATGAATGTATCTACTATGGGAAAATATAATAATCTGTAATCTGTAAGAAATCTGAATCCTGTAAGAAAATTCTCACTAGTCACAAATGATGAGGCTTAAATTATCCTGCTTTGGATATATTATGTAAAGACCTAACTCTCTACAGAAGGCTCTAATGCTGGAAAAAATTGAAGGAAAAAAAAAAGATGACCAGCAACAAGGTGGATGGATTCAGTTATGGTGGCAATGAGGGCACCTGAAGGACCAAATTAGGGATCGATCTCCATGGAGAAAATTTATCTGTGTGGTCATAAGAGTCGATTTTGACTTAATGGCACATAATTAAATACATTAATCTATGATATATAATAGCAGTTTTTGTAGAATCCATGGTTCCCGAGTTCAGATAACCTGTTTATAGGAGCAAAGCTTTTCATATATTTAGAATTATTTTAAATTAAGTTGGAATTAGTCCAATTGAACAAGTGCAAAATCAAGACATTTGACAACGTCTACCAAAGCCCACTGATGTAAACTAAGTACCAGAGATGAAAACACTGCTAGGTGTTTTGTTGTTGTTTTTTTGCTATCTGTTAATTTTCTGCCATCTAATGGCTTCATATTATCTACAGTGCTGTGTATTTTGTTCTCATTCTAGAATGTGAGAAATATTAATAATAGCTGTCCTATTATGGATCTATTTCCACTGCTGTCTACAGGATTTTCCTCATGACTCAGCTAATGTGCTTTACTACCCAGAAAAGGTTTTTTCAATTGCCATTTCTAATTTATCAGTGGGAGAAGTCCTTGGTGCTCTCTGAGCTTGGTTGTTTTCTTACAAATGTTTCATTTCTCAAACTATTTAGAGTCTGATGAAAGTAATGAAACACTGCAAGAAAATAGCCGAGTTCAGAGAGCACCAAGGAACCCTCATTTCAACTCTGAGCTAGAAATATTCTCCTTTATCAGTAATTTATTCTGTTTTGGTTGCAGCCAGAGGATGATATAGTCATTTCCTATGCCAGGAAGCCTGTTCCCCACCAGCTCTTAATATCACCAGCTCTCAGGAAAATGAATAACCTATCATAGAATTACCCCAAGCTCGGAAGCTGACTTGGACCAAATAGCTGAAAGACATGTGTGTGATCTGGTTATCTCCATGAGGAATTCAGATTTTGCTTGTGCTTCTCTTGAATATGTATTTACTACTGCTCTGGAAGAGTGCTAAGCCTGTGATCGAATCAGTAAGTTTATTACAGTCAAAGACCAGAGACCAGAACAAATTAAACACTCAAGGAATGTCCAGTTAGTTGGGGTTTTTCTAAAGCAGCCTAGCTTGGTGCAAGCATGGTGGTAAGGATTTCACAAGCGGCTTCTTTTTTTGCCGCTTCACCACATTTGTCAGCTGTCGTTCAGGTTTTAGCACCCTGCTAGAGCAGTAATAAACCCATTATTAAACGTGCTGTTGTCTAATCTTTCTTTTTTTGAAAATGATCTTAAATTCAACACTGTCTTCCTGTCAGTGTGACATTTTCACTAAAATATTTAGTTTTCCAAGTCTAAACTTCCTTAAAGAACTGAATCTAGGAGTCACAGAATGCCAATCTAATACAGGATTGCAAAATGTAACGTGACTCTTATTATTTGCTCCTATTATAATATTACAGCATTCATCACCTTTTTTTTTTAGAAAATTCCCAACCAGAAAATTTCTTAATTCTATTATTCCTAAAGTCATAGAACCTGTTGGCTGGGGGAATTCTGACAGTTAAAGTCCACAAGTCTTTAAAGTTGGACAACCCTATCCTAGATTGTTTTTAAGGAAAGTGACTGGGAGAAAGAATTCACTCCTCTGTTGAAGTTGTCTCAGTCAAATGACAGCTTTCCCCAATTTGGGGTCTTCCCAAATCTTTTAACTACAGCTTTGATCATTCATAGCCAATGTGATGAATGGCTATAATGAATCAAAGCTATAGTTCAAGAAATCTGATGATCATTCAGTTGGGGAAGTCTACGTATTAGTAACCAAACTATGGAGTACTCTTGCAAGCAGGAAAGGGAGAACACATACATCACCAGCAAAATGTCCAGAAACCATAGGCTTTGATCTGTCGCCAGTGAAGGTTTCATAGGGACCTCGAATACTGATCACTCGTTTCAACATCTCATCTACACCATTTTTGATATTGTAAGTACCAGGTCCCAAACCGCTTCCCTAAAGTCAAAGAGGAGAGAAAGATTCAGGAAGACACACGTGAAAACAGCTGCATAGTGTGGCACATTTAGGCTGGTGAATATTGATCCCTATCTAGCAGTAGTTGTGCTCTATCTGGAGGTCTAGGACTTGATTACATAGCTTCAGAGGATTTATGTTTGTTCCATTCGTGGACTGAAGTGAGATGACTTCAGGGGGATGTAGCCAAAAAAAAAATGTTGCCAGAGCATAGTTGGACCATAGAGAGCTGTAGAAGGGGAAAAGTTCATAGTCCATATCCAACAAGTAAATTGTTGAGCTGTTGTTTCTATGGGAGCAATGGTGAAAACCCCTGCCAAACACAACAGCGAGGTGGAAAATGAGATGATATACTTGCCGTATGGACGAAAGTGAGTTGTTTAGGTGTTTTACTGTCCATTATTCCTATGTCAGTCACTGGGGTTTTTTCCCTTTCTTCTAGTTTGACATATGGATTTCCATAGGTACCAGGGCCAGGATAACATTCCTAAGAGTACCAGGAAATATGAGGGGGGAGGGAGGGAGGGAAGGAGAGAGACAGAGACAGAGACAGAGACAGAGAGGATAATAAATATCGCAAGAAAATAACAAATATCTTATCTGAACAATTCCCTAATTCCAGAATTCAGCTTAGGTGCTAAGGTCACAATTCCTTGCAAACAAGGACAGCTGTATTTGTTTACTGAGTGGTATACACAGATTTTGCCCTATATCCTTCAGGTCTTTTTTATATATATCCAAGGTTGATCATCATTATTTATTTTAATATAACCTAATGGGATCTATATGACATTAGCAGCTATTCTTTAGGTAGATTCCCCACCACCACCATGCTGACGTCTATGTTAGAATGGTTGAAAGAGATTGATATATTTATTTTGGAGAAAGACTTTTCAAACAAATGAAGGTCAGGCATGCAGAAACAGGAACAGGCTTGTTTTCTGGTGCTCTCCTGGACAGGACTTGTGGCTGAAAGATTACTGATTTACAAAAGATAATTTTTAACAGTTCAAAGAAACTTCCTAATAAAAATTGCTATTCATGCTGCAAGACAAGAACTCAGGAAATAGTTGTCTGAAATTCTTAATTTAAGGGCTATATGGTATTGCTGGAATTCTCAACAAAGGGTGTGCTAGATATCCACCAAAACTCTTTCTCATTGTATGTCTCTATGGCCTTTCGCACAATATAATAACTCCAGACAAATGTTTCTTGGCTAACCCAGATTTGGGGGTATTACCTGAATTACTACCTCTTTTAGGTCTGTCTATATCCTTTCAACCCTTATGGCATGGGAATACAAGCCACATTTCATTATATCAATAGCCACTTTCTTATCGATCAAGCAGAAAGTGATAGCAACGTTTGGGTTAAATTGCTACTATTGTAATACAACTACAACAACTACTACTTGGCAGAGGTTTTCTACACTGCCAGGTCTTGGAGGTGAATTCTGCTTTAATTCTGCTGTTTTTTTTCTTGCCATTTTATAGCTTCAACAGTTTTTTCTCAGAGGACTGTCTGAAAGAGGTTTGATAACTATCCAAGAGTTAAATCACTTTTATAGTTACTCACCAGGGAAACATAGTTTAACCAAAAATATACCCAGGGCTATTTGATGTTAGGAGCATTCCTCACCAACCCCATTGCTAACTGAGCTGTGGTGTTTACAAAATATATTTATCCTGCTCTTTGTCTTCTTAAACATGCTGTATGAATAGAGACTTTGTCAGAATAGGAAATTTGCTTATTTCTTGGCTATCTGTTTGTTATGTTGCAATGAGAAGCACATAAAGCCAAGCAATGGAGAAACTTATTAGCTTCATCCATTGGTTCTTAGATAAGCATCAGTCTGAAGATTATATATTAGATTTTCCTGCATAATAAACAGTTCAAGCCCTTTTAAGTAGAAAAAAGAATGCTAAATATTGATTTCCTTTCAGTAATGTATGCACTTCACATTCTGGGCTCATAAATATAGTATAATAAAATTAATATCACACGCATCAGTTTTGCCGCATTGATGACAGTGATGTGCAAAAGGATGGGATAGAAAGTAAAAGAAAACTCAAGATGGCAGCCATAACCTGAAATCAAAATCTTACCTCTTTTTGTGTGTGTTGCATATGCACCATATCAGGGGCAGCACTGAAATTGTGTGTCCATAGTTGCCATCTTGATTTTTTTGCCCCAGCCCTTGCCTGCAAGACTTTCCTGGTATTAAAGTATTTTTTTGGAATATATTAATGAGGCACAGCTTTCCTTAATTGTGTGCTGGATTATCATATTACAGCTAGTAATGCCAGACAAGGAAAGGCTAACCATAAATAAATATTAAAATCTTCCCTGGAAAACCATTAAAATGTCAGATAACTATATCCTAGTAAAATGAAAGATAATGGTATTAAAGCAACATGCAAAATACTGCTGTTATACTTATATTAGATATCTGATTATTTTTCTAGAGAGTAGAATGGTAGTAATACAAAACTGATTTTCACCTACTAAGCCACCATGACTCACTCTTGCGTTGCAGTTACCGACCTCAATCAGTTAGTTACCATCAGTTGCCAACATTTCTCTGAGGAAGAAATGTAATTCCATTCCTGAATAAGCAAGTTGTTTACCTGGCATTAGCTTCTAAAAGCATCAAGAATAAAAGATGTATCTTTTCCTTCAAAGTTGTTCTTTCTTTTTCTTCAACACATGCTGAAGGATAGAGATTTGCCCGCAGAGATTTCACAAAAATGGTATGGATTTCAGATTATTTTGACAGAAATGGACAATCCGTAATCCAAATGCCAATCTTAGGTCTCCCTTATCAGGGTTACTTAATCTGAACAAATGAATTAGTCAAGGATCTGGCAAGCTTGTTTTAAACATAAAGCTGGCTGGGGAACACCAAAGGCATCAGAGTCATGGCTTGATGTCAAGAGGAAAGGAAGACAAATGAAAAATACACACCAGGACATAACTATGTGTCTCATACATTTATGCCGATGTTAAGACACATATACATAAGAGCAGGTTTTATATCAGGCTATCTTTAAACAAGTGTTGCCAGTTTGCATCATTGCAGGATTATGCTGGATTGTATAACACTCTACACTGAAATGTAATTGGCTTATTTCTGGTACAGTATACCATGTAACCACAGCTAGATAGTATACAGTACTTATAGACAACAACATGGAGAGTAGACTAAAACTTTTTATATTTTCAAGCCAGAATAACATGCATTATCCAACTGTAAACAAGATGAATAGATAACTACTGAATTAGGTTGGCACCTAAATGAACTCTGCTCTTCTACATCTTTATGGCACTAAGCTGAAATTATTTCTATGTAGGTGGAGTGGCAAGAAAGTGATTAAAAAATAATAATCCAAGATCGGACTTCCGGTCCTGCGTGGTAGCGACTGGTTGCAGGCTTGCAGACCCCCGTGGCTAACTTTTGTCCTGCCTGGAGACCTAATGGGTCCAAACCGCCCCAGAGAGGCAGAGAAGAAAGAAAGGTGCCCCGGCGACTCTGGAATGATGGTGGTCGTTCCGTTCATCTTGGGGAAAGCCTTCTAACCTGACAGGAGAAAGGCTGTATTTCACTGATCAGCCCAAGCTACTTGCAACCGGAGTCCAAAAGAACTAACCAGCACTATAGTAAACAGCTTGCTTGAAACTGGGTGAGGAATCTGCTATTCCCTTTTCTATCCTACACTTAATTTCCTGGAAAAGATCCCCAAGAAACAAAATACCTCCGTAAGTGAAAGAGGGGGACTTCTGTCCCATCCATATACTAATGGAAATGGCGAATTAAAATTTATATATGGTAGTGAAATAAATTTATAAACCTGAAAGCTAAAATTTAACTTTGGACAAGTTTAAGATTGAATAGTTAAGAATCTCATTTTAAAGACCATTGTTCATATTGAAAACTAAATAGATGTTGATACCTAGTGGTGGATGAAGATTATTTCCATAGAGAACTTGCCAAACCTGGGAAAAGCTAATCTGTGTTTGTGACCTTCAAAGCTTTAACAATAAAGAACAACTGGGACAAAAAAACAACAACAATCTGGGCTGCAGACAATGAGAGAATTACAAACTTTAGGGGAAAAATATCTTTTTGGAACTCTTTGGATTACAAATATCCATTTAACTGGCACTCCAAAGCTATTTGCAGATAAGAAGAAAAACTTCAACTTTTGGCCATCATAGATCAGAGTCATGTAGACAGAACACGCCAAGAAAACATAAATACCTCTCAGGAGGAGATATATAGTATACTGCAATTAATTTTCTAAAGCACCTGAAGGCAGGACAAGAAGCAATGGATGGAAATTAATCAAAGAGAGAAGCAACCTAGAACTGAGGAGAAACTTCCTGGCAGTTAGAACAATTAACCAGTGGAACAACCTGCTTTCAGAAGTGGTGAATGCTCCAACGCTGGAAGTTTTTAAGAAGAGACTGGACAGCTATTTGTCCAAAATGGTATAGGGTTTTCTGCCTGAGCAGGGGGTTGTACAAGATGACCTCCAATGTCCCTTCCAACTTTTTGTTGTTGTTGTTGTTGTTATTTCAAATAAGACTGAGTTCAAAGGACAAAGAAATCCAAAACAACTTTGAAAATACAAATCAATCTATCTTTAAGTTAACTTTACAACAAAAAAACTTCCAGGAAACAACAACAGAGAAAGAGCAGACAAAACAAACAAGTGGACATAAAACTGAAAATAGAGACTCAAAGACTGAATTTAACAAAGCAAGAAAACATGATTTAATCCTAGTGGGGGGGAAATTACAAGAAATGGAAAAAACAACTCATTCCTTAAGATTACAAAATAAATCTGAGGACAAAAAAACAGATTGGATAAAATGGAATGTAGACATGTTGAAAACATCAGAGAGAAAGGAAGTGATAAGAGAAGCAAAAAAGAAGAAAGAGAAAAAGATTTTCAAGAAACATGGAAAGGCAAAAGCCTCACATAAAAGATACTTTACTCGATTTACTTCTTATACCTACAGCAACAGTCATGAATATATGGAAAAACTTTTTGATTCAGCAAAACACATTGATCAAAAGAGATACTGGTCAAAGGAAAAAGATCAAAGTGAAAATTAAGAAAATAAATGATGGGATCTACCAGAGAGAATATTTAAAAAAGAAACATTTGTTTGACTATGGTAAAGAAATAGAAAAGATTCTGAATACATATGTCATTCTAAGAGAGATGAATTCCTTAAATGATACTGTATGCTTTCCCCCCCCCTTTTTACTTTATTTCTTGATATAAGTAATATAATACTGCTGAAATGGCCTAGATGAAAGGAATGTTTTAGATAATTAAATGTGTCTGAATTTAGGGAAATTATAATGTATAAAAAAGAAAAAAATGTTTTGAATAAGAGTTAAAGGATTAGATGACTAGACACATTAAATGGAATATTTAAAGATTAAATATATTTTAATCATGGTTAAAAAGAATAAGAAATTTTGGGAATTAATATATATTAGCTTAGGAGGAATACATATTTAAGTAGTATTTTACTTTTTATGTTTCTTTACTCTTGCTCTTTTTTTCCTTTTCTTTACTGTTTTTACCTATTCTTTAAGAAATATAAAAGTGTTGAGATGGTTTATATGGGAAAAATGGATTTAAATCTTTAAATCTAATTATCTGTTGAGAAAATCTTAACCAGCAAGAATACTTTGAAATAAGTAAATAAATAAGGACTGTAACAGGATATAAGATGAGGCAACCAGAATGATTAGATAGAAAAAAAATATTATATTGATGTGATCATTATTTCTAGGAATATTGGGGGGGAATCATATATGTAACTATTTATCAAAATAATAAGAACTGTATTATTTCAAGGTTTGCAAAGAAGACATTTTGGGGAAAAGGGGGAATCAGCTAAATGTACTATGTGGATTATGGATTACAGAAACCAATTGTTAATGATTTTTCTTTACAAATGTAAACCCAGCAAACAAACTGTTTACCAACTATTAAGTGATTTATGTTTTAAAAAATCAATAAAATATATGGGGAAAAATCCAAGATCATGGTAGCATCAATGCAATCAAAATCCCATCTTTTATACATACAGACACACAATGCTGATGCATGTGCAAAAGGGCCAGGGCTTCCTTCTCATGGTTGCAACTGCTAGTTTGATCTATTTTGCTGTTCTCCTGCCCACCGCAGATGCCACCTGCTATTGTTATTCCAACAGTCCCCTCCTTGCTATGCATACCTGAGTAAGCCCAAGGGAGAGAAAATGAATGAGCCAAGAGATTGAGGGGGGACAATACAGGCTGAATGAGAGAAGAAACTCTTCCCAGACAATTAGCTCAGATCTATAGAAAGAGCAATCTGTTCCTTTATCAGCACCCTTTTTGATGGGGAAAACATAGTGGTGAGGGGAAAAGAGAGGAGGCATCAACTTAAAAACAGCTAAGGATGATTCCACCCACCTTTGCTTTCTTCTAGCCACCATTGTTACAGCCATCATCATGTTATTAGGCAAAATACCTGAATCTAGTCAATACCATTGACTAGCTAGAGCCAAAATAAATAACCAGGTACCTTCCAGAATTTTTGCCAACAACTATCATATTTCCTGACCACTAACCATGCTCGCTGGTGCTTATTGCTAGTTATAATTTAAAACAGCAAGACACTAGGTTCTGGGTTGGAATCAGGAATGACAATGCAATGAAACTTCCAATTGTAGGGAGAAACTTCAGCTTCCAATACTCAACATCCATATTCTTACATTACAGTAACGCATCTGACTTCTGCTTCCTCTCTTTCTGTTGCACTGGAGAGTGCTGGCAAACTTTCCCAATGCAGGGTCTTCTACGTTGTTGGATGTGGCTGGGTTTATATGGTTCATACCTAGATGCATTTTAATCAACTATGTTGTGTGAACCCAGCTTGTTTTTGGTTCAGTCTGCAGTGTAAACTCAAAAACTAAGATTAATTGTGTAAAACTTGGTCCAAATAACATGAAGAAATATATCCCGTAAATATAGCCAGTAATCTGATGTTGAGATGTATAGAATCTCACTGCCCCACAATGCTGATTTTATAGATGCAAAGTTCCCTTATGGAAATAAAATAATCTTCAACTGGCTTTAAAATAATTTATTTTTAGACCTGTGCCACAGCAAAAACCAATGAAAAAGATACATATTCAACAAATTATAATACCTTATAAACATGAATTTTGGGTTGTTTTGTTCTGTTTGGTTGGTTGATTTTCCTGGAAATTGCTGTTCTTCACTTATGATCCCAGATTTTTTCCCCCCAATTATAATGAACTATTCTACATCTCATACCATCTCTCCATATTTTAATTAGCAATGTCCAGGACTATTTCTTTCTCATTGATTATGTTTCATAAAGAAACTGTAGTGCTGATTTATCCAACTAAGCATCATTCAAATGTACTGAACTACATACACTTTAATCAGATGGCTGTGCTAAGGGTAATAGAATATATGAATCATTCTATCCTAATAATGATGAGTGATAATTCAACAACATAGAAGCCAGTCTAACTTTTAGTTTCTTTTTTAAAATGTTCTTCAAATTATTAGTTCCAGCAAAGATAACAACTAAGTCATACCCTCATGCGGTCTTTAAATCTTACTGCTCCAGTATCACAAATTCCTCTAATACTGTGTGGACGTCTTTCCATGAGCTGCAGAAAATCTGTGTGATTATAAGTCCCAGGTCCCAGTTTTCTTTTCTTGGAGAAAAATAAACATGAGAATATAGTTGAGAAAATGGATGCATATCTCTTGAATTGCCCATTATCAACTGTTAGAAAGACTTGAGGGAGAGAGAGGACGAGAGAGATACACATATACATATTGCATTTAAATGTATTTTTGAACCCTAGCATTCTTGCACATAACTATTGTTTTCTCATTCCTAATAACAATAGGGAATTTTGGTTAGGGTGAGTGTTGAATCTTGTATCCTCTCCTCTATAATAACATGTTCCTCAATGCCCAAGTGATCAACTGAAAAGTGAATGTGTTTGCCAGGGATCTGTGGATTAAAGAAATATTAGATTGTGTTTATGTGTTGTTGGGATTATATCCAACATGCAGAAATTGGAATGCCCACGAAATGAAAGTAAAGAAATATCAAAAACTGTCTCTAGCCAAGGATGCAGATCATGGATAATTTCATATAATGCAGAATTTTACATAAATTAGAGGAAGGTCTCAAAGATGTTGGAGGAAAGTAATAAAGTTATTCATAATACTTGTATGTCTCTGGGAATAATTGCACAGCATTGTGACAGTTACCTTCTGAGAGTCTTTAACTTAACATTTGCCATTGTTGAGTGGCCCACCTAAGAGAATACTGTTACAAAGAAATGGGATGGATGGATAGATGGATGGGATTCATTGTTTTGAATTCTAGTGTTGCTGTGAGGGACATTGCTGGGTGACAATGTGATAGTCCTAAAAGTGGAAGACTTGATGTAGTTCTAAAAAAACAAACCTTGGAATTAAGTTGTATTAAAATGGATATTTATTTATTTATTTATTTATTATTTATTTGGATTTATATACCACCCCTCTCCCAAGGGACTCGGGGCGGTGTACAGGATAGCCCCCTTCATGCTTCACCTGTATGATAAATCAAGCTCTAGAGTTCCAAAGATATTTCTACTTATATTCAAGTAAATGTACAAGAACCATACTATACTACAAGTCTACCGGGTCTGTTAGTTTTTACTAGCTGATAATAAAGGAATGAATTTTCAAGAATCCTTTTCTGCATCTAGTGGCCAATCAGACATTTGCAGACAGACCGGGTAGACTTAATATCAGTTAGCTGGAGCCTGAAAAATGAAGCATTTATGAGGAATTTACAAACTGGGGCCACAACAAACAATTTTGTTACCTTGCTCACTTTGACATTTTATTGTTTCAATGAATGCATGGATTGAACGAATGCATTCTCAGCATTCAGTGCCATAGACCTGAACAGTATCCACTCACCCGAGCTTTCTCCTGCTGGCATATTTCTTTAAATTTAAAATGTGGCATTTGAGTGAGTCTAGCCGCTTCCTGAGATTTTGCCCAGCTAGAGCTTGATGCCCTCTTCTGTAAGGCAGTATTGCTGAAGCTTCCATTGTCAGTCACATAGGTGCCCGGTCCTAATTTTCGACACTAAAGGAAGTATGAAGTTAATATTGTTCTCTCATTCATAGATACACCTTCAAAAATAGACTAACCGGAACTAGATCAGGTACAAAGTGCTATAAGTCAGCTTTCCACAACTGTGTGCCATCCAGATTTTGTTGACTACTGTTCCCATTAAGCTAGCCAGAATGGCTAGTATTCAAAGGTAATAGAAATCAGAGTTCATAACATCTATAATCGGTCTTATATTGTCTTTGATACACTATTGCCTGGTTCAAACAAAGTGCTAAATCATGAGGTGGACTGTTTGTTTTTGGCTTAATGTGGTGTATGAATTCATAGCATCTGTTCAAATAAATAAATTACCTTGGGCAGTAAATGCAATAACTATTTATTTACCAATAAACAAGTTACCAAGGATAATAAATTACCCTTGATTTTAGCCAAAAGGTTGAGAAGCAATAGCTATTAAAAACCGTGATGATGTCAAAATGACAATATATGCATTATGATTCATTGCAGTAATGATACGAGTATGTAATTTACACTAGATGGAAATACATAAACGTATATGTATTATCTGTTCCTCCTCTGCAGGCCCCACCTATGTTGACTCTAACCCAGAGTTCCAGAAGGAAGCTAGGATTTTTAACCACAAAGGATACATTTCATATCACACTAAGAATAATGGGCAGAGGGAATAGCCTTGATGAATAGGAGGAAATGCTGCAACCAAAACAATTGTCTGATAAAAGAAATTTTAAGTTCCGATCAAAATTGCAACCAGAGAAATCATCTTAGGCAAGGCCTCCATTATAGCTCCCAAAGATAAAAAGAGGGAGAGGAGAAGCCTATTCAGACTTGCTACTTGTTGTTGTTAGCTGCAAAGTCGTGTCCGACCCATCGCGACCCCACGGACAACGTTCCTCCAGGCCTTCCTGTCCTCTACCATCTTCTGGAGTCCATTTAAGCTCACGCCTACTGCTTCAGAGTTTCTACTACAACCTTGTAATAAAAGTATTATAAGTACCTGTATTTCCCTGGAAATAAGACTGGGTCTTATATTAATTTTTGCTCCAAAGGGGGTTATTTTCCAGTTAGGTCTCATTTTGGGGGAAATACGGTACCATATGCATCTGTCTGGCTGACAATCCTTTTTGGGTAGGGCTTATATTACAAACATCCTGAAAAAAAATCATGTTAAGGCTTATTTTCCGGTTGGGTCTTATTTTTGGGGAAAGAGGGTATGCGTTACTTTGGTTTCTAGTCTAGTCTAGTCTTTGAATGGCTGACATTAAGCGAAACCCAAGCATATTATAACCTAACCCAGGGGTAGGCAACCTCGGCTCTTTTATGACTCATGGACTTCAACTCCCAGAATTCCTGAGCCAGCTGAGAGTTGAAGTCCATGAGTCATAAAAGAGCCGAGGTTGCCTACCCCTGACCTAACCAGACATATGTCTCCAGTTTGTAGCTGGTACGTTCATTCTGCCTTCTCTGTGTAATTCTGTAAAACACCAGCCAAGACATGGCTGCATCCGTTGTATTCCAACATAGTGATCATGTTCCTACATTTTTGGAAATTCAAAATGGGGGAAAAATGTATACCAATGGAAGAAGCAGAAAGGCAAAATATTGTAGAGAAGACTTTCTGGGCTAGGGATGAGATCTTTGCGCACAACACTATGCCAGGAAATTTTAAAAAGGACATCAGAATTCATGGCACTTTGGAGAGTAGTGATGCTGATTTTTATAGGTTTCCCACATCTTTTAGCCCAACATTTCTGTGAAACAGAAAGTCCCAAGAAATTATACAGGAAGTGGGTTCAAACTACTGTATATGTTTTAGGTTTCAAAAAGATCTTTTTGATTGTAAAAAAATGTATTTTCTTGTTCAACCTCATAAATAGGAAACTGTGAAAAATAGTTTTACTTTGTGGATGTGAGATACATTAAGAAATATACTCACCAATTCTGAACAGACGCTCTTACAGTATGGGGCCTGGAGGTAAGTACTGGGCTTCTTGCAATTAGGATAAATGGCTGATACGTCAAATCTAACCAAGAAAAAAACACATTCAGAACACACGGTCAGAAGAATAACATCCCAAAGATGAAAATATTTTTATTTTGCCTTTAGTAACATTTTAGCAAAAAAAAAAAAATAGCCAGTCACGGTGACAAAATAAAGAAGCAGGATGTAGTAAACTTCTAACTGGTCACTTGAGGTGAGTACAGAAGTTTTGTTATAGGAGGACACTCCAGAATTAGGATGGGATGAAGAACTTGTGTGCTGTTAATCATCCCAACCAGCATTGCCAATGGTTAGTGGTGCAACTTGTTGTCCAGGGGCTTCTGTACCTGACCCAGAACAATTTTAGAAGTCTACTATGTGTAAATTCTAATATTCCTATATGTGGCTGCTCATGAGGTGATTCTGATCTACAGAATTTGAACACAGGGCTTTATCTAATTACCTCTCCTTGACAGAATTGAGTCCTCTCTTTTTTCCACATGCTTATTTCAAATCTGCTCTAGAGCAGCAAGAAACCTACACAGCAGATCTGAGAATGTATAGACATGGGGCCGCAGCAAGAAAGAGAGAAAGGAATATGACATTGCACAAGTGGCAATTCTTTCACATTACATCAGATATCATTCCTAGTAATTTACGTTAAAATCTATATTAAAATCCAAGAGTTCATACAGGAAGTTTCATCAGCATGAAACATGTGAGAAGCAATTGACCATCTGGCTTGTGGTGATGAGCTGTATAGGCAAAGACAAATAACGATATTGAGCTGAGGAAGACCACTTAATTAAGTCTGTAACATATTCTAGGCTGTGTGATTTTGAAAGCAAGGAATAGGAAAACTATTTTAAATAAACAGCTTGGAAAAATATGACATTTTTTTTCCATTTTGAGACACTGTATTTAAGCTGCTTTATCATTTTTCTGGTAAACCTTGAAAATCTAAGACCTAACGGGTGTCCTGTGCCTGATTGCTTAATTGGGTGTTTTGTTTGTTTGTTTTTGCATTTCCCCCCATTTCTCTCATTTCCTTTCCCTGGAAAGGGGAGAGATTGCTTAAACAACCTATCTCCACAAGCTATCTCTTCCTAAGCAATTGTTCTTGCAACACAGCGCTTCCCTAAAAGGCGCTAACCACAGGTTAACAAGCTCAGCTCTGCAACCTTAATTAATTACAGTATAGAATAAAGAGAGATGGAAGGGACCTTGGAGGTCTTCTAGTCCAGCCCCCTGCTCAAGCAGGAGAACCTATACCATTTCAGACAAATGGCTCTCCAGTCTCTTCTTAAAAATTTCCAGTGTTGGAGCATTCACCACTTCTGGAGGCAGGTTGTTCCACTGGTTAGTTATTCTCACTGTCAGGAAATTTCTCCTCAGTTCTAGGCTGGTATTCTCCTTGACTAGTTTCCACCCATTGCTTCTTGTCCTGCCTTCAGGTGCTTTGGAGAATAGGTTGGCTCCCTCTTCTTTGTGGTAACTCCCTAATTAATTAACTGAGCAGCCTTGAGCAAAAGTAAACCACAGCTTATATACCTTTGGCCTAGTACTTTACAATGACAAGAAAAATAAAGGCAAACAAAGTTGCATGATATTGAAATGTTTCTGATAAAGCAACCTAGTGACCTTGTTATTAGTTATCACTTCTTAGTAGGCCAGTGTGCTAGCTCTATTCCCTTTGAGATATGGTCAATGAATATAACAACTTGGCTTAACTGGGCCACAGGTTTTTATCGGTGTCCTCCCCCTGTCACCACTCAGGATCACATTTATGTGTGGAAGAGGGCATTTATAGGATTGGTAGTGAACGCAGCTCACGTGTGTGGGGTGTAATTTCCACACATGTGGAACTCTGTGGGATTTCTCTGAGAAAATAAGAGTAACAATAACAACAAAAGTTCACTCAACAGAGCCAGTGTTCTCTCACTTGTGCTTTGCCTCTCAACCTGAGGTTCCAGGGGTAAAACAAACAGGTTTCATGGCCTTTGGGGAGGCAGCTCGCTTAAAGCCTTAATCACTTTCAGAATGTGGAAATTATACCTGAATGGCCTCTTACGAACCAAGGGCATACTGTGGTTTTCCAAGAGGTGCCAGGGAATGAACAAAGCAAAGAGATGCAGAGAGCACCATTGTTGTAAAATATGGAGCGATTCTGACCAAGCACTGATAAGACTCCATAGTCAGGCTTATGCCTTTGCTGACAAGAGCAATTAAATGTTGATATTTTTCTATTATCATCTCCAATACTTGAAGGGCTATCACAAAGAAGAAGTATTGTCCATAGTACCCAGAAACTCTAAATGAAAACAGCATGTGATGCAATTATTACTATTTTATAGTATTAACATTATGATGTGTGTGTGTATTATGATGTGTGTGTGTATATGTGTATACACACACACACACACACACACACACCAATTCAGTCCTGAGCTTTCTTTTGACAATTGGGCCTGCAATACTAGGTGATGTCATCAATCCATCTTGTTTTATATCTCTTTCGTGGAAAATATGAAACAAATTTCAATTTTCAAGCAAATTAACAACAAAAACATTTAATGCATCCTCATATATTCTATTCTATTCTGTTCTGTTCTGTTCTGTTCTGTTCTGTTCTGTTCTGTTCTGTTCTGTTCTGTCTTGTCCCGTCCCATCCCATCCCATCCCATCCCATCCCATCCCATCCCATCCCATCCCATCCCATCCTATCCTATCCTATCCCATTCCATTTCTCTCTTCCACTTTTGGAGAAAACTTGTGAAGAAAGCTGTTGGATTGATGCTGCAGATGGCACTGGAGGAAATAGATTATCTGAGCCTGTTTTTGTTGAGCTTCAGATCCAGGTTCACCACAAAAGTGGCGTTAATCCCACATTGATTGTTTCTGGTAGGACGGGGATAGGGGAATGCAACCTGGCACTAGTGATCTCTTTTCTTGGCCATTGATCACAGTATCCTTCTGACCTATTCCAAAAGCTAGGAATGGCAAACACACTCTTTCATGTTTCTCTATTCTTCTACAGGTATGGTTCCAGTTAGTAGTGGTAGGGAAGAGTTTTTTGCCACAGTTGTTAAGTGAATCAATGCAGTTGTTAAGTTTTTAACACAGTTGTTAACTGAATCTGGCTTCCCCATTGACTTTGGTTGTCAGAAGGTCACAAAAGATAATCACATGACTCCGGGGCACTGCAACCATCATAAATAAGAGCCAGTTACCTAGCATCTGAATTTTGATCACATGACCATGGGGATGCTGCAACGGTCGTAACTGTGAAAACCAGTCATAAGTCCCTTTTTTCAGTGTCGTGTAACTTTGAATGGTCATTAAATGAATGGCTGTAAATTGAGGACTATCTGTACCAAATAAACAATTTTCTGCCTTGTGTGATAATTGGCAACTTCGCACCAGGGAAGAATAAATTCAACATTTGGCGTGTGTGTGTGTGTGTGTGTGTGTGTGTGTGTGTGAAGAGACAGCGGGAGAGAGAGATACACAAATGCACCTGCCCGGAATCCTGCTGAAGTTGTCCTTACCTAGCTTGTTGAGTCCCAAAAGGGGCACCTGTGAAGCCCTTCACTTCCATCTTCCATCTTCTGCTGCCCAGAAGAAAAGAAAAAGAAGGATCACTCTCCTGATTGGCAGCTGTAAAATAAAAGGGCTCTGGAATTTTGTTGCCATGGCAACACTGGACGCTGGAGCTTCTGTTTCCATGGTCCTAACAGAGGTGTGTCTTCAGGGCAACCGGCTATGTTCACAAAGACTTGTCAGTGCTGTTGGCAGCTATTCCAGCTCAGTCTTGGACTATGCTTTGAAGAGATGGTTAGGTCCTGCCCAGCTGGCCTTTCATGGGAACTGTAAAGTAATAGCAAAGAAAGAGTAGCAGAAAAAATGGCATGGATATATTTAGGGAGGACACATACCACCATTGTTCCTTCTTTGATTTATATCGCTCATGCTAATCCCCAGCCTTAGTCCACAACTCTCATAATTCTCAGCTAGTGTAGTTGGCCTTGAAGCTAATGAACCGGTAGCTAAATTTTGTTGAGTTTGGAAAACCAGCTGAATGCACACTGCTTCCGGAAGTTCAGTTTAGTCCTCGGAGGCCCGGAGGAGGAGGCCTCCTAGAATGGCCCGCTGGAAGTGTGTGGATGCCACTTCCAGAAGTCCATTTTAGGCCTTGGAGGTCCAGGCCTACATCCAATAATAGAACCATTTGTTCAGGTATTTGAATCCCACCACTGGGCAAAGCTCACTTAGCAACTGTCTCACTTAGCAACAGAAATTTTGGGCTCAGTTGTGGCCATAAATCAAGGATTATCTGTATGATAACAGAGTTATTGTTTTCCCCGCCACTCCTTGCAACACAAATATCAAGGATTCTCCCATACAAAATGCAAAATCAGACAAAAACCTGGGAATTAATCAGTTTGGAAAAAACAATGAGCAAGAAATCATAACCTGCCCTATTGTATTATTCATCTTCAGTTATACACTGCTCAGTCCCAAAGCGGTGCTTTGATCACATAAGCAGTGAAAGTTGGACCATAAAAAAGGCTGAGCGCCAAAGAATTGAGGCCTTTGAACTCTGGTGCTGGAGAAGACTCCTACGAGTCCCTTGGACTGCAAGGCGATCAAACCGGTCAGTCCTAGAGGAGATCAACCCTGACTGCTCTTTAGAAGGCCAGATCCTGAAGCTAAAACTCAAATACTTTGGCCACCTAATGAGAAGGAAGGACTCACTGGAGAAGAGCCTAATGCTGGGAAAGATTGAGGGCAAGAGAAGAAGGGGACAACAAAGAATGAGGTGGCTGGATGGAGTCACTGAAGCAGTAGGCGTGAGCCTAAATGGACTCCAGAAGATGGTAGAGGACAGGAAGGCCTGGAGGAACATTGTCCATGGGGTCGCGATGGGTCGGACACGACTTCGCAACTAACAACAACAAGGCTGGAAAGCAACGCTGAGATCTTTCTCCATATCGTCTACTCATGGATTTCAATTCCCTGAATTCCTCAGCCAGCCATGCATTCTGGGAGTTGAAGTCCATATGTCTTAAAGTTGCCAGGTTTGGAGACCCCTGTTCTGGAACATAGATATAAACAAGTTGGAGATTTCAAGTCACATATGACTTCAGAGTTTCCAGTCCCTTGAATTTTTTTTTTCTAAATTATGAGCTGAAACACAAATTTTTTTAATTACATTATGTTAATGTTATTATTCATACACTAACAGTTGTATTCATTAATTTGATTTTAAATGTAAATGAAATCAAGTTTAGTTTTTGTCTGGCCTCACACTCTCTGTTTTGAAGTATGCTCCAGGCCAAGCGTGATTCTAGGCTCCAAACTCAATCATAATACATGGAGATCCTAGATAGGTGATATGCAGAAAGATCTCTGTTTTGCTTTCCAGCTGACTGATTCTGAAATGCATAATACATTAGTGTTACAGCTTGTAGCTTGAACTATTAATCTTTTTATATACAGCAAATGGCGAATATGAAGCAGTAAGTTGACTAAGTAAGAAGAGGCATTTAATCTGGCTCCTCCTTTTGCATGCATCATGTGAATCAGCAGTTAAACCAGAAATACTGGTAAAGAAAGAGGAGGAGAATTCAGAAAGGCAAACAAATTTGAAAGACGGGAGAGAAAGAAAGGAAATCCTGGAAAAGCTGCTAACTGAAACCTCCTGGACTGCTGAGGGAAAATGGATGAAACCACCGTGGACATTGACACTCTTATTGATGAGATGGACTACATTCCTGGTCACTTTCATCTGGATATGAATTTAAATTTTGAAACTTCTGCACCAATCAGCTTCCAAGGGAGAGACCTGAAGTTGAAACGAGAGAGTCTGCTCTACGAGTTGGAGTTTGAAACTGGCTCACAGCAAAATGCCATTCAAAACCTCCTCGGGGTATTTTCCTTCTACCTGGAGGAAGTGGAGCAAGCCAAGGAGATTTTTCTGCACATCACTCAAGAACAGCCGGAGAATTTAAACGCTTGGGCCAACCTGGCCTACATTTATGACAGGTTGAACCAGGAGCAAGAGGAGGCTGAGTGCACTGAGAAGCTCTCCCACTTAATGGGTTTGGATTCAGAAGACAAACTGCAGGGAAATCACCAGGTCAGAGCAGCCCGTTGCCTGGCTGAACAGGGCTATGCTTATGCTTTTGACATCAGGCTAACAAACGAAGAGGAGAAGGTGGAGAAACTGACTGTAGGTCTCACTCTTTACAGCAAGGCTCTGGCCTATGGAAAGGAGGTAAATAAGTTATCATGCACCTTTGTGTCATTTGCATTTAGTGGGAGATTGGACTTCTATCACATACAGGTAGTCCTTGATTTAAATTTAGTGACCGTTCAGAGTTACAATGGCACTGGGGGAAAAAAGTGAATTACGACCATTTTTCACACTTATAACCGTTGCAGCATCCTCATGGTTTACATGATCAAAATTTGGACACTTGGCAATTCTCTCATATTTGTAACGGTTGCAATGTCCTGGGCTCACTGTTTGTCACCTTCTAGCATGCAAAGTCAATGGGGAAGCCAGATTCACTTAACAACAGTCTTAATTTAACAACTGCAGTGATTCACTTAGCAAAACTGTGGCAAGAAAGGTTGTGAAATGGGGCAAAGCTCACTTAACAAATGTCTCACTTAGCAACTGAAAATTTGGGCTCAATCGTGGTTGTAAGTCGAGGACAGCCTGTATACTGAACAAAAAGTAGGCGCCAAACACTGGGAGCTAAGAGAAGGAGGAATTTTGCAGGAGACAAAGTGGATTCTTCAGCATTCTGTGTCCCAGATGACATGGTACCAGGAGAAAATTCCTAATAGCCTTCCTCAGTGTAATTTCTCCAAATATGTTGGGCTCCGTGAATATGTCCAGACACCATGAATATTGACCATGCTGGAAGAGACCAACACATGTGAAGGTCACCATGGTGGGGAAAAGGCTAGTCTTGTAAGATGATCTTTCACCAGCATCAAGACAATGCACTTATCTATTGCCCTCTTTGGGTAAAAGTGTGAGTTATTAGACCAGGCAGTACATCTACAATTATGCTTACTACACTAAATAAAACATTTAGGAGGCTGAATCAGGCTTTTTCCATTATAAGCTGTACCTTTTCCATTTTTGAGCCAAGATATTGTTCAGAACTGTTGTGATCACCAAGCTCCTCATCCTGCACGAGAAAGTGAAAATGGCAGTGCCAATGGATAATAATGTGAAAAGGATTTTTTGGGTGGAATCTTAATTTTGTCTGTCCTTCTGTGTAAGGTATATAGAGCTATCCTGGTGGCTTAGCATATTATGAGAACCTAGCCATTGTGGCTTATAAAGTAGAGGTGACGGCTTGGTGTGTTCTGCACAGTCTGCAATAATTTAATCATGAAGTCATGATTACATTATGTTGTAGGAAATTGCACAGAACAGTCTATTACCTACTAATGAGTAGAAGTTAGCAAAGAAAGGATACCATGCTTTAGCCGGCTTTTGATCATGAAGGAGTTAAACAGATTAAATAAATAAGCCCTAGCACTCTGTAACTAATTGCTTCATGGTTGGCTGAAGCATTTTAGAGGCACTTTTTTTAGGACTATAAGAAATATACCCAAATAATCAGGGTAGGAAGGATTTAGGTTAATAGGTTAAAACATTTAAAGTTGAATGTCAAGGACATTTCTGAACAGACCTGGTCCATCCCAAACAGTATTAACTTTCAGTTTTATGATTAGGATCTTCATTATTGTGGTTAATTACACAGCCAGATGTTTAGACTGGGTTTGGCATTTTTATCCACCTGTCAAGTCCTTCCCAAGGACCTGAGATAGGCAGATGTTGTTTCTTATTTTGTTACTATTATTGTTCTGTACCAGCCTGCTACCGGCCCTGCAGAAAAAGCAGGGACAACCCCTTTTACAAGAAGGCAAGAGGCTGGAATTACGCCTGCCAAATTTATTGTTACAAAAACAAATAGAACAAGACACAAACCAAGAAACAGGAGCTTTTCAAGCGGTTGCCTTCAGCAAACCAGCCCTCCCACGCATTCCCCCTTTTATACAGTTCAGGGCGTGGCTTCTCTCTGCCTCCTTCCGAGGAGCCCCATTGCCTTCCTCTGTTTACTCCTGATTGACTGCCTCCTGCGTCGGGCGTCCTTGAACAGGGCCAGCTGTGGGTCATCTTCATCCGTGCTGTCAGGCTCACACAGCTGGGTCTGCGTTGTGACCAGGTGAGAGGGGCCTGGCTGAGGGCTCTCATCAAGCTGTCCAACCCCCTCAGCAAGCTCTTCAACACCCCCCTCCTCCTCCTCCTCTGAGTCGTCCAACCCAACTGCCGAACCCACAGGCTGACCCTGAATCACAACAATTATTTCCCAGTTTATAGCTCCCAGCCACTACAGGCCACAACACAAGATAGGACGCTAAACTGGGACTATTTGTTTTAGCACAATATTTACACTAAAGGGATGGTCTATGTTTAATTTTATATCATTGTGCAGGATCCAAAGTTCTTAGTCACTGCAAAAAACAGACAGAATGGAATCAAAATGACCTTCATAAATATGTTTTAAAGTGGTTGCCTGATAGACATATAGAGTAAAAATATTGTTCTTTAACCAGGAGCTTTCTGTAATAGGAAAACTAATTTTTTTATTTGCTGTATTTGTGATATTTTGAACTATCACCTATATAAAGAATTGTTAGTGAAGTAAGCCCATGATTTATAATCAATTACCAATTATTTATTTAAAAATATGCATATGCATAAACCAGCATAGTATCCAAGCAAATAATGTTTTCTCAGTGAAGATAGTTCATCTGACTGATTTCATTTAATTTGTTAGCTATATACAGTGCATTCAGAAAGTATTTAGATCCCCTCCACCTGATTCTACAGTGGTTGAAATTCATTTTTTTCTCATTAATCTACAGTCAGTACCCCATAATGACAAAGTGAAAACAGAATTTTAGAACTGTCTGTAAATTTATTAAAAAGAAAAAAACTGAAATATCACATTAGCATAAGGTTTCAGACCCTTTACTCAGTACTTTGTTGAAGCACCTTTGGCAGCAATTACAGCCTGGAGTCTTTCTGTGTATGACGTGACAAGCTTTACACACCTGGATTGGGGGATTTTCTGCCATTCTTCCTTGCAAATCCTCTCAAGCTCAGTCAGATTGGATGGTGACCATTGGTAGACAGACATTTTCAGGTCCCTCCAGAGATGTTCAATAGGGTTCAAGTCAGGGCTCTGGCTGGGCCACTCTAGGACATTCATAGAGTCATCCCTCAGCCATTCCTGTGTTGCTTTGGCTGTGTGGTTAGGATCATTTTTATGTTGGAAAGTAACCTTCAACCCAGTCTGAGGTCCTGAGCGCTGTGGAACAGATTTTCATTGAGGATATCCCTGTACTTTGCTCCATTCAGCTTTCCCTGACTAGTCTCCCAGTCCATGCTGCTGAAAAACACCCCCA
Organism: Vipera berus; assembly: GCF_964194415.1. Taxonomy (NCBI): domain Eukaryota; kingdom Metazoa; phylum Chordata; class Lepidosauria; order Squamata; family Viperidae; genus Vipera; species Vipera berus. Next base: position 65,087,611 of record NC_138204.1, on the reverse strand, counting down.
CAGCATGATGCCGCCACCACCATGCTTCACGTGTGGGATGATATTGGGCAGGTGATGAGCGATGCCTGGTTTCCTCCAGACATAACATTTAGAATTGAGGCCAAACAGTTCAATCTTGGTTTCATCAGACCAGAGAATCTTGTTGCTCACAGTCTGAGAGTCCTTCAGGTGCTTTTTTGCAAACTCCAAGCAGGCTTTCATATGTTTTGGACTGAGCAGAGGATTCCATCTAGCCACTCTGCCATAAAGCCCAGATCAGTGAAGGGTTAGAGTGACAGTTGTCGTTCTGGATCTCTGTCCCATCTCACACAAAGGATCTCTGGAGTTCAGTCAGAGTGACCATTGGGTTCCTGGTCACCTCTCTTACTAAGGCCCTTCTCCCCCGTTTGCTCAGTTTGACCAGTCACCCAGCTCTTGGAAGAGTCCTAGTTGTACCAAACTTCTTCCATTTGAGAATTATGGAGGCCACTGTGATCTTAGGAACTTTCAGTGCAGCAGAAATTTTATTGTAGCCTTCCCCAGTGCCTTGTAATAATCCTGTCTCTGAACTCTGCAGGCAGTTTCTTTGACCTCATGGCTTTTGCTCTGTTACAGTATGCAGTATACAGTACAGGTATAGTATGGAGTACCTTGCTCAATAGTAGTAACTGTGAGAGGGATCTTGGAGTCCTAGTGGACAATCACTTCAATATGAGCCAGCAGTGTGCTGCACCTGCCAAAAAAACCAACACAGTGCTAGGCTGCATTAACAGGGGAATAGAATCAAGATCATCTGAAGTATAAATACCACTTTACAATGCCTTGGTAAGGCCACACTTGGTATACTGCATCCAGTTTTGGTCACCACAATGTAAAAAAGATGTTGAGACTCTAGAAAGAGTACAGAGAAGAGCAACAAAGATGATTATGGGGCTGGAGATTAAAACATATAAGGAACAGCTGCTGGAATTGGGTATGTCTAGTTTAATGAAGAGAAGGACAAGGGGGGACATGATAGCAGTGTTCCAAAATCTCAGGGGCTGCCACAAAGAGGAGGGACTCAAGCTATTCTCCAAAGCGCCCAAAGGCAGGACAAGAAGCAATGGATGGAAACTAATCAAGGAGAGAAGCAACCTAGAACTAAGGAGAAACTTCCTGACTGTTAGAACAATTAACCAGTGGAACAACCTGCCTCCAGAAGCTGTGAATGCTCCAAAACTGGAAGTTTTTAAGAAGAGACTGGACAACCATTTGTCCGAAATGGTATAGGGTTTCCTGCCTGAGCAGGGGGTTAGACTAGATGACCTCCAAGGTCCCTTCCAACTTCTTCTTCTTCTTCTTCTTCTTCTTCTTCTTCTTCTTCTTCTTCTTCTTCTTCTTCTTCTTCTTCTTCTTCTTCTTCTTATTATTATTATTATTATTATTATTATTATTATTATTATTATTATTATTATTATTATTATTATTATTATTATTATTATTGTCAGTTGCATACAGTATGCATTGAAGCCTTCTATAGAGAGGTGTGTACCTGTCATGTCCAATCAATTTAATTTACCACAGGTCAACTCCAATCAAGGTGTAGAAACATGTGAGCAACGATCAAAAGAAATGGGAGGCATCTGAGCTAAATTTCAAATGTTGCAAAGGGTCTGAACACTTATGCCAATGTGATATTTCAGAAAACAGTTCTAAAAGTCTGTTTTCACTTTGTCATTATGGGGTACTGAGTATAGATTAATGAGGAAAAAAAATGAATTTCAACAACTGTAGAATCAGGCTGCACCATAACAAAACTGACAAAAGTGAAGGGGGTCTGTATGCTTTCTGAATGCACTGCATATGCATGAGAATATTCAGGCACAAGAGAGGTCTGATTTTGAATCCCCACGTATGGCATAATCTGTTCAGGTTTTGTTTCTGTTTTTTTCCCCTATTTCTAAATTATGTTTTAATTTTTATTATGTATAGTGCTTTTTTAAAATATTGCTCCTATAATTACATTCAATATATATTATAATACTTTTTTAATGTCAGTCTCCCCTCTCAGTGGATTTGCAGAACAGGATAAATAATTACTACTCAATCATTTCTATAGAGCTGACGAACTGATTAGGCTCTTCATTTATAGGATTCAGTTTATCATCTCAAATGAGGCGGGCTTTACGTTTTGTGTTGCATGGTTTGTGGATTGGAGCAAGAACAGGGCTGGCAACTACAATCTTTGATTTCAGGGAATAATGTCCTATGACTGCTATCCAGGGAATGCAATCACTCAGTCACCAGTGGCTAATCAGACTCTTTTTTCCCCTCACCTTCCCACTCTTCCTCTAAATTTCAGATACCTTCAGAAGAGAAAAGGAGCTGGTATTTTGCCATGGCCACTCTGCACATCAGGTGAGACACAGGAAGGAGTCCAGAATGAAAAGTCACCATCACTTGATCCCTCAAAGAAAGGATATCAAAATAACAGAAGGAGAACATCTTGGGACAAAGTGGCAGAGATTTCTTGTTCCACTGAAGGCTGGAGCACAAGTCCTCGACTTACAACCATTTTTTTTAGTGACTGTTCAAAGTTACTAAAAAAAAGTTACTTGACTGTTTTTCACACTTAAAACTGTTGCACAGTCCCCTGGGTCATGTGATAAAAATTCGGGTGCTTGGCAACTGGCATGTATTTATGACAGTTGCAGTGTCCCTGGTCATGTGATCACGTTTTGCAGCCTTCTGACAAGCAAAGGCAATGGGAAAGCCGTATTCACTTTACAACCTCAAGTGCAGTGATTCACTTAACAACTGTGGCTTAGAAAGGCTGTAAAATGGGGCCAAACTCACTTAACATCTGTCTTACTTAGCAACAGAAAGTTTGGGCTCAGTCAAAGACTAACTGTATTTTGAAATACAATTTTAAAAAAAAAATCTTGCTCTTATTCCAACCAGCTCACAACAATGTTTACCCTTATTAATCTGCTGACAAGATCCCAATTAAGGTATCAAGATGATAAGAGAACTATGAACAGATTTACAGAGTATTTTAAAATAATATAATGTTACAGCTAACTTAATTCATGTCAGTGGTATAGTATTAAATTAAGGGGAAAACATTATACTGTTTTCCTCATGCTGTTTTGCTGATCTAAAATTTACTTGCAAATATTTGCAAATTGCAGCAATGAAGAAATATATTTCAGGAAAACCTTGGTATTTTTTTTAAAAAAAAACATTGCACTCTTCCACCCACACCATAGCACTAACGTGAAGCAGATTGCTCACAGGTTTTATTATTTTTAAAACCAGCAAGAGATATCTGAGCACTGTGAAATGATCAGCATTGTCTCCCACCCAGGCTTTCTGATTGTCACATAAAATAGACTCAAGACTGATCAGTTGATGAATCTGTGCCACATCTTTCCTTCCTTGCAACTTCTTCTTGGTGACAATTTGGAATGTTTAAAATAATAATAATAATAATAATAATAATAATAATAATAATAATAATAATAATAAGAAGAAGAAGAAGAAGAAGAAGAAGAAGAAGAAGAAGAAGAAGAAGAAGAAGAAGAAGAAGAAGAAGAAGAAGAAGAAGAAGAAGAAGAAGAAGAAGAAGGAGGAAGGGACCTTGGAGGTCATCTAGTCCAACCCCCTGCTCAGGCAGGAAACCCTATACCATTTCAGGCAAATGGCTGGCCAGTCTCTTCTTAAAAACTTCCAGTGTTGGAGCATTCACCACTTCTAGAGGCAGGTTGTTTCACTGGTTAATTGTTCTAACTGTCAGGAAGTTTCTCCTTAGTTCTAGGTTGCTTCTCTCCTTGACTAGTTTCCATCCGTTGCTTCTTGTCCTGCTTCTTGACATGTACAGGTAGTCCTCAACGTACGACCACAATTGAGCCCAAAATGTATGTTGCTGAGACATTTGTCAAGTGAGTTTTGGCCCACTTTACGACTTTTCTTGCCACATTTGTTCAGTGAATCACTGTAGTTGTTAAATTAGTAACACCGTTGTTAAGCAAATCTGGCTTCCCCATTGACTTTGCTTGTCAGGAGGTCACAAAAGGTGATCACATGACCCCAGGACACTGCAACCATCATAAATATGAGTCAAGTGTCTGAATGTAAATTATATGATCATGGGATGCTGCAAGGGTCGTAAGTGTGAAAAATGGTCATAACTCACTTTTTTTTCCAGTGATGTTGTAACTTTGAACAGTCACTAAGTGAACTGTTGTAAATCAAGGACTACCTGTATCATAGCCCAACTAAAAAAACTGACAGGTAGCTGGCCATGCCGAAGTTTTAACACACCCCGTGGATTGTTTGCTTTCTTCCAAATGGGCAAGGCAGAACAAGATTTTCAGTTTTAAAAAGAACAACTTCCTTGAAATGGAAGTTCCCTATACACAAAGGGGATACATTGAGATTTGTCAACTTGCCCGTTGTTGGCAAAATCGAGGAAGCAAGAATTGCGCAAATTTTAGGAAGGTATCTTTAACACCAGTCTGGGGTATATACAAAATGGTGAAAACTGTAACAGGAAATTCTCAACCTTATTTCTTATTTTATTGTTAACATTTATCGAGTCAGTTTTTGAATCCTCGCAACTGCATGAACGAATCTCTGAAGTTTGCTTGGCAAGGTTTTCCAGATGTGCCTTGCCATTGCCTGCTTCCCAAGCCAACTTTGTGCCTAAGGCGCGGGACTAGAACTCATGGTATCCTGGTTTTTTTGCCCGATGCCTTAACCATCACACCAAACTGGCTTTCTTTAACCTCAGTTATAATGAGTTACTTAAGGAAGAGCCTCTTTGAAACACTGTCATCCTATATCTGTCTCCTCTAGATTGAGTTCTTCTCCATTAAGCCCTTTATCTTTCATTTCCCCAGTTGTTTCCAAAACAATTGCTAGCCCCTAGTTAGGATAATGTTAGATCAGCAGGAACTCATCTCCTACTAAAAGTTATAGGTCATTTACTAAATGAGTATGCTTCATCTAGTAAAGATCTTGCATGGAGCCTTGAGCACAAATGCCCCAGTCTGTATTCTGTTGTGCTCCTGGATCCAATATTACAGCTACTTTCCCGTACTGACATGGTTCTGATATCTTGAGAATTCACCTTTGACAATTCCCAGAGTTGGTGAGAAACTGGCGTGCATCATACAGTGAATACAACTGGGAAAGCTGCATTATACAAGACTCTGAAAAAGGGATCAGTGCCAAAATAGATGAGCTTAAACATGTCACATCACTTAAAAAGCAAAGGTCAAGATCAGATAATTTTGGAATGGGAACAGGGAGAAAAACAATAATATTGGTGAGGGGGGACTAGCTCTCCTTAGTGGCCCCAGGAATGGAATTTTATACCAGTGGAAAGGAAGGGGCCATTTCAATCATGAGAAAGAGGGAAAATCTTCATAAAAGTTACCCTTCCACCTGGCTAAGGTTTTTTTTCTTTTAACTGAATATAACTGCAAGTCTTGTATTTAATTTGACATTGAGATAAATATGTTAACACTTCTTGTAGACATACGTAGCTAATGAATAGAGGTAGTCCTTGATTTACAGCCACAACTGAGCCCAAAATTTCTGTGGTTAAGTGAGACATTTGTTAAGTGAGTTTTGCCCCATTTTACGACCTTTCTTTCCAGTTCTTAATAACCGTTGTTAAGTGAATCACTGCAGTTGATAAGTTAGTAACCAGGTTATTAAGTGAATCTGGCTTCCCCATTGACTTTGCTTGTCAAAAGGTCGCAAGAGGGGATCACACGATCTTGGGACACAGCAACAGTCATAAGTATGAAACAGTTGCCAAGCATCCAAATTTTGATCACATGATCATGGGGGATGCTACAAAGGTGGTAACTGTGAAAAATGGTCATAAATCACTTTTTCAGTGTTGTTGTAACTTTGAATGGTCACTTAATGATCTGTTGTAAGTCGAGGACTACCTGTACACGGATGAAGTACGATATTAACTAAAATATATATGGGTAATTTGAACTCAGCACACTTCCAGTCAATCTCTATATCCAGATCAGACCAAACACACAACAGGCTTCCATGGCAATTGATGAGCAATACTGATCTTAAACCAGGGGGTGAAAATAATGATTTGAATGAGGCAAGGTGGTAGTACATTAAGAACTTTGTCTGCAAGGATCCCTTATCTGATTATTTTATACCAACTTATGTCTCTGGAATAATTTGACAACCTCCCGCTATCAAATTTAAAGAATGAATCAAAAGATAACAGAAGTGGCTAATTCACAATGATACAACAAGTTTCCTCTGGATCACATCACCCTCTAGGACAGCGGTCTGCAAGTTTGACAACTTTTAAGACTTGTGGACTTCAGCTCCCAGAATTCCTCAGCCAGCATAGCTGAAGTCCGCAAGTCTTAAAGTTGTCAAGGTTGCAGACCCCTGCTCTAGGAGTATCGCATTTAAAAGTGGATAATGGAAAGAACAGAATTCAAAGAAGTATTTGCAACATTTGATTTTTAAAAAAATAATAATAATTCTATCAGAATTTTTTTTTAAGTGCATTGCCTGCATGTACACATCTGTATGTATGAATGATATTAGTTCCTCTTTTTTACTTCAGACTAGATGGAGTGTGGATGAACAAAGGTGAGGATGAAAAGAAGAGACTGACAGCTTTCAACAGAATTCTGGTTTTGCTTCAACAAGTACTGAAGTCATCTAATCTGCACTACAGAGGTAGGGGAAATGATTCATTAGCCCCCCAAAGGCTATAGCAAGGACCGAGCTGGGTCAGACCATTGGGATACCACTGCCAGAATGCATGTATTTGCTTGCACACACACATACACACCAAAAAAGTCTGTTAGCATCTTTTCCGATTAACAGTTTTCATGATAAGGCATAAGCTTTTGTGCTGCATCTCACTTGATCAGATCCATCGTGTCTCAATTGATGTAGGTTTTTAAATTGGGATAGAGAAGGAAAACAAAGGGAAGAGAGGTTGATGGTTGCCATGG